>NC_137464.1:22040615-22649704 GCF_964235325.1 Thermobia domestica
CAGTGTGGTAGTCTTCTGGGCTGCACGCGAGCGCGCGTCCTCGTGAAGGAAGATGACGCCCTCGGTGCAACATGCTGACGAGACAATACAGTCCCTTCGTAAACCTTTACCAGCTGCTGATGAATTTCAGCCGCGGTTGCATGTTTCGCTCACAGAAATCCAATAACTGAGCGGACTTCTTAGTGAGACCAGTTTTTCAAACAAATCGCCATTTGCGTTTACTTACAACTAGCGTCGTAGGTGGCGGGTGGCTGAAACTCTGCATAGTTGCCAACTCCATGTATTAAAATTACCAGCTATAACAGACGAAACTCCAGAAATATTGGCCTTGTAGCCTTAGTTTCTGATCCTCCCTCGTATGCTTATTATCTTTTAAGTTCTTTTTCTATAATTTTTGTTGTGAGACGTTAAATTGAGAGATTTCTCTTCATTGTTTCTCTAATTTTCGTTTCAAATGTTAAAGATTCCAAAATTCTTTGACTCTACTTCAGTGATGTTGTTCCGAAAATTGGACGGTTAAAATTGCAGTGGTGTACGTCATTTTTTTTTTCAAAAAGAAAGACTAGACAGTAATCTTGCCTAGCTAAGTGAAATTGTAAACAGAAAACGTAAGTCAGAGTTTTATTCAACTGGCATCAACTGGCAGCAGTGGAAGTTTTAGTGACAAAAGAAGCAGCTGTTTGGTCACCGAATTTATTATAGTATACTTTGGGTTAAGTTTTGAAAAACTAAGAAAATGTTGCTTTAAGTCTCGTTGAAGCTGACCCTAATACATATATGACTACTAGCTTTTTTTCCCTCCCGTCTGCGCAGATATTATTAAACTTTGGATGATAGTGACTATAAGAATTTCAAGGGAGTTCGTATCTTTAGAAACACACACACACACACACACACACACACACACACACATATATATATATATATATATATATATATATATATATATATATATATATATATATATATATATATATATATATATATATATATATATATATATATATATATATATATATATTGTTTTAAACTTACAAAAAGATTGCTATTTTGTTGTTACTTATTGAGGTTCAGGTTACTTATTGTTAATTATTATATATATATAATTCTTTACAACCTCAATAAGTAACAACAAAATAGCAATCTTTTTGTAAGTTTAAAACAATGACGTCGATTTCTGTATAAGTGCGGGGAGTGATAGCATTCAGATATGTGTTTCATTGTAAAATATCGTCTACAAGAAATCAAATTACGTGGGCCCAAACAATTTTTTAGAGACGCGCCCCTACCCAGAATCGGCGTTTATAGTTTGAACAAACTTATGCTCTTCATCGTCTGCACTATTCTATATGTTTCCTTTACCACTAGGAAAGCATGGTGGCTCAGTGGTAGAACACTTACCTCTGGTGCGTAGGGTCCTTGGTTCGCTCCCCACTCAAGTAAGTTTGTGGTGGACAACATCGCGTCCATGAGTTTTTCTGGGGTACTTCCATTTTCTACCACATTCTCATTCCACAAAATTTTTCCATCGTCATTTACTTGCCTTATCATCGTCTCCTTTAGCCTAAATGGCATACCGTGGGACGCTAAACTGAAATATTTCATTTCATTTCATTTTCCCTCACTACTAATCTCCAGAGAACGAACACGAGTAAACAGTGACAAACAAGATTGATCGAAACCGTCATCTTTCACGTTCATATTAATGTTATATTAGCACAAATATACTGTTGGTGCAACTAATAACGTAGAGTCGCAGTGACGTAGTCAACCAAACGGACGTCTCGAATTCGATTCCCAACTGGAGAACATTTCGGAACAAAAGTGGTCGAAGTATGATGTTGACTAATCTGTGTCTAAGTCTTTATTACGTGTGGAAATCAATTAAGTTTTGAGCACACATAACCAATTTAAAAGCTGACTATAGGCAATATATATATTAGGGTGGTCCTTAATTACATGGCGAATTTTTTAACTCCCAACCCCTAAATTGGTTCCATGTTGGACCCAATTTATCCATGAAAAAAATTGGCTCAGTCGAAGAATATTTAACCGACCCCCAAGCGACCTAAAGTTTGAATGCATATCCAATATGTTAATATATAGGAAAAGTCTGGGGGAAAGGGACCAAAGCTTGGGAAAGGGACCAAAGCTTGGATACAAGAATTGGAAGTAATCCACATCTGACCCTGAGAAATAGCATGATGGCGGCCATTTTGAAGTCCGCAATTTTGTATTCGGACCCGAAATTTTAAATGGAAATGATGTTTTGTGACATGGTTTTTGGGTAACCTTTCATTATAAAAATATATCTTCCTATATTTTCAACTTATCTCTGGTCATTTAATTCTTTTTAGCTTTGAAATAATAGTTTATTATCTTTCAATATTGTTTCCCTCTTTATAAGTTACTGAAATATTAATAAACTATTACACACATATAACAACGAAATAATTATATATTTTGTTATACAATTACATCCCGTCGAAATACACACCAGCCTATATTGAAATTATTTATATATAAAAATTACATAAATAATATAATGAATGTTTAAAATGATAATAAAAGAAAGCTGAAGGCTGTGGATAACTAGCCAAATTCTACTGCATCATTAAGCCAATTTTTGTAGCATCTGCTTACTTTTTGATGTGTTCACTGACTATCTGCAATAGACATTGTTTCTCTTTTTCGTCCTGGTCCCGTGTTCTTGTATCAGTTTCACACCTCTCTCTGCAACATCATTCACCACCACAATGTTTTTCAATATATTCAACCCACGTTGAAAGTTCACATCTTCTTTCCAAGTAGATGGACATGTGCATTTCTTTCTTTACTTTATGGTGTAATTCAAATAAGGGAAACTATTCAACAATGTTATAAATCTGCAGCCCCTACAGAGATATAAACTCACAGAATATTAAGTTTTATTACTTCGGAGCTTTTATTTTCCATAGTTAATAATTATTACATGTTCAGAGATAAGTGGAAAATAAAGGCAGACATCTGTTTGTCGTCAAAAGCTACCTCAAAATGATATATCATACGAGGTCATTTCTATTTAAAATTTTGTGCCCGAATACAAGATGGTGGACGTAAAGATATGCCTCATCTCGGTCACTACTCAGTATCAGGTATGGATCTACTTCTACAACCTCTATCCAAGATATGATTCCTTTCCCTCAGCCATTTTTAAGTTACAAGAGTTTATTACAAACTTTTGCCATATACTATACATTGTAAATGCATTCAGATGTTAGGTCGCTTGGGAGTCGGTTAAATATTCTTCGATTGAGCCCATTTTTTTCACAGATTAATTTGGTGCGACATGGAACCAATTTAGGGGTTGGGAGCAAAGAAATTCGAAAATCGAAAATTAAGGACAACCCTAATATATATATATATATATATATATATATATATAGTGGCGGATTCAAGGGGGGGCTGTAGGGGATATAGCCCTCCCCCCTTGACGCTCAGGTATACACTGGATAAAATGGACTTCAAACCTGCTTTACACTGGATAAAACTGCAAAATATGGTTTAGCCCCTCCCTTGATCATATCCTGGATCCGCCCCTGTATATGAAATGAAATGAAATCTTTAAGTTTTACGTCCCACGGTTATGCCGTTTAGGCTAAAGGAGACGGTGATGATGAGAGATGAGTGAAATGGTGGAATGAAGAAATTGGGAAGAAACGGGAGAATCCCGAGAAAACCCACGAGCACGGTGTTTGTCCACCACAAGGTCCACACGGCGCGAGCTGGGATCGAACCAGGGACCCCAAGCACCGGAGGTGAACGCTCTACCACTGAGCCACCGCGCCCCCCGCCCCTATATATATATATATCCTCCCCTACCCCAAAGTTACGGGTGTGAGTTTGGATTTAAACGGCATCGGAAGTGTCACTGTTCATTTCAGCAACCCCGAAAAGTAAGGATTCGACACTAATATCGGTCATTTTCGATCATTTTAAAATATCTCATTCCCCCCCCTTCCCTAAGTTGTATCTTCAACGTGAAACGATAAAAAGTATCCCGGGCCCGAACCTCATCTATGTTGAAATTTTGATCGAGATCTGGTGGGATGGTTCAAGGGCTACGAAGTCACAATCATAATGACTTTCATTTTTTATATACAGTATATAGAGAGAGATTTCTTGCAATTTAATTTGTTTTCAAATGCGTTTTTAACGGACACGCACGCACTTACCATTATAGTACTTCAAGGCATTTATTATCCGGTATTTACACTTCTTTCTCATCCAAATTCCATCACTTAAATGTGTTGTTGACTCTTAGCTCATCAAATTTTAATCATTTCTGCCTGTTAAAACTTAATCACTCGTATTCATAATGGTCTCTATTAAAAAAAAAAAAAAAAAAAAAAAAAAAAAAAAAAAAAAAGAGAGAGAGAGAAGTTAATCTCTTATTCCCTCGTGACCGTGTACGTACACTTTGATTTCTTCATTCAACACTCACTGCCTGTTTATAAAACAAAATAAAAAGAAAAAGAGAAAAAACATAATGGTAGGAGTGGAAAATGCCGGAGGGAGAGGCAATTCATTTCTTGTAATTCTTTCCCCTCCGCATGCCCCTTCGAAAGCATATCGATTTATTCGGGTTTGTTTTTATTGCTTCGGCTGATGTCACGTATCCGTAACTGCCGTGAGATCAACTCCACAGATGAAGAGGACCCGCTGAGCTGTCAGAACAAAACGTGTCCGTCTTCAGAGGGGGAGGGACCACAAAGATTGCGGTAGGTTAGGGTTGGCTGAATAAACATGACTGCGCTTGTCGGTGAAGAATGGTTTGTGTAATGGCGAGACTCGTTGAGTTCGGCATAACAATTAGTGTCGTCCTTCTCAAGGTCGGCGGCCGACACCACAAAAATCGTCCTTTTATTTTCTTTTTTTTTTCTCACTTTTCTTTTCGGAAACTTTTGCCAAGTCTTCTCTTCCGTGACAGCTGTGGAAAGAAAGAATGTTTAAAATCCCTGGAGGAGAGAGAAAACAGATAGAATCAGATCAACTCACAAGAAAAAAAGATACATATCATATCGTTTACTCATGTTATTTCTTCTCGCTGCCAAGAACTAAATCTTTCACAGATTATGCTGGTTATAGGATATTGTACTCATTAATTAAAAAGTAACGAATTTTGTTATTAAGGAAAAAAATGCCCTTCATTCATTTTAGCATATATATATATATATATATATATATATATATATATATATATATATATATATATATATATATATATATATATATATATATATATATATATATATATATATATTTATATATTGTAAGTGCAGAGTCCATTTACATCATAGGTAATCAAAATTTATCATAACTTACTTTTTATAGTTGAAGTTAACTTTTGACAACTTACTTCCATACACTTGAGTACACAAGGGGAAATGTGATCACAAAAGCATTTCCCTTGAGGAAATATAGTAAAACAGTAAAGTTGCTGTATAATAGTAAAGATACTGTAGTTGTAGCGATGATCTGCGGTGATCAATTGCTAATATGAACAGCAAATGGTAGAAACAATGTAAAGGATGTAGCGGGATAGGGAGATTTTTGGTGCAGAAAGTCTAGATCTATATTTGTAGACGCAGTATAGTATAGCAAGGAGATTCAGTACATGTATAATATGTATGCCGACAAATTTTCAATGTGTACAGTTAAGAGTGGGAAAAATGATTACGTGCCAATAGAACTTGGAGCCAAGTTTTCAAAATAAAGAAAAATTGTATTTGTAGCTGTCATATGGTGGATTAGATATTCTCAATCTGTGCATGATTTCTTTTTAATTTGAATTGAAACACTCATAATCTTTCTGGTCTAATTAATAATATAATAAAGTAATCCTACCTATATATATATATATATATATATATATATATATATATATATATATATATATATATATATACATATAGGCAGGATTACTTTATTATGTTATTATTATAATATAATAAATATTTGTAATAATAGAACATATAATATTTGTAATGATAGAACATTACAGATCACTTTTAAACTAGGAGACTATGTCTTATTAACACCTTATTTTTATAAACAGTGCAAACTTTACTTATTTTTTAACTTTCCTTTCACCATTGCACTAAATTTATCTGTAGTTTACAGTAAGAAAGTGCAATATGAAAGCATTTCCAGAAGCTTTCTATATAGTTCAAAGCAGGGAACCGATACATGACGTCACACCAAAACAGCTTGTTTCTGTTGTCGTGACGTAAGCAACGTATATTTGGCATTGTTTGAAGCTTTGTTTCTTCGTAACTAAGAAATATTTTTCTGACATTTTTGCTATGTGTCATATTGAAGACTTATTTTACACTATGATACCACTTTTGGTTAAAAAAAATGTGTATTCGGGAATCAAAGGCCTGCCTAAGAAAATATTTCACACTCATAGTAAATACGTCAAAATCTACCTACCTTCATACGACGTTTGGTCAACATTGGATGAATTGTTCAGATAGTGTATGATGTACTAGTCTTTTTTTTTTTTTTTTAAGAAGGAATCAAATGAAGAAAGATACTTTTACATCGGAAGAATACATATATTTGCATAAAATATAAGTTCTTATATACTTTGCATTCTGAATCCTGAATATTCCTCAATTTTAGCTCCGTGACTTCCAATTCTTCGTATACCATTTTGGAATAGAACCAAGTGGAAAGCAATTGGTCACTTTGTGGAGCCGAGGACATCTTTGTAATCGGACATGAATTTTCAATTAGAATCAACTCGGAAAGCTTTCTGGACAAGCAGCACACGATTCCGTGGTCATCAAGAATGAATTATTTTACAATATCGACCAGATAGCAACCCATAGAATGGTAGCAGATAGAGTTCATAATATAAAGTATTTATTTATATGCTCTACGGATCTTTTCAATTATAGGATAACAAAGGTGGTGAAATTTTTTAGACAAGAAAACTAGCTTATCATTGGTTCTATTTATGTTTAAATGATGCAACTGACTACAGTCTGCTGCAAGAACAGTTATCGAACTTTTCTCTACTCTCCGTCCCCTCTTACTTCTAAATGACAATTTAAAAAATCCTTTGTATCTTTCTGTTATTAAGAAGATAAACTAGTTTGTGTCCCTTTGCTGTTTTAAAAAAAAATGATTGGCTAATAATGCTACCAGAGGGAGGGATAAATTAAAGAGGTAAATTACCTGCAGAGAATACGAGGTGTGTTTAGAAAGAAACCGAACTTTTGAGATAGCGCATCAACCGACACAGAGAGAGCAATGCGGTTACTGAGAGCACATAACGGCAGGCTTAGACAACAAATTGCCGTTTGCCTCGTTTTGCTGCGACCGTTAGTCGCCGAGCTACAGGCGCTGAAGTGAGAATGTGCACAAGCTGTTCGTCGGACTAATGAATTACCTTAAAGAACAACATTTGTATGTAAAAGTTTGCTACAAACTTGGCAAAACATTTACGGAGACATTTCAATTACTTTTCAATTCATTCAGGGTCTTCTGATCCGGAAAAGTCGCACATGAGCCGATCAAATATCAAGGTGATGTTGGTTGAATTTTTTTTTTTTCATTAGAAAGGCACTGTTCATCATGAATTTGTATCATGTAGTCAGATGGTAAACAAACAGTTGTACCAGGACACTTTAGTGTGATTGAGGGATGTTGTGTGCAGGAAGAACCCTGCATTATGCGAAAACTACACTTGGATGGTGCACCGTGCTAATTCGCCTTCTCACACTTCGCTTTTCATCTGCAGGTATCTGGCAAAACTTCAGACTCTCGTTGTACCGGTACCCTATCTACCTTATTCTCTGGACTTAGTCCCAGCAGATTTTTTCCTGTTTTCCAAACTTAAAATCACTCTGAAAGAACGTCGTTTCCAAACCATAGAGGAGTTCCAGGACAATGAAACAAGAGAGGTGTGCACCATCCCAGAAAGTGTGTTCTAGAATGCTATCCAAAAATTAAAGAAACGTTGGGAACGGTGTATTGCCAGTCAGTGATGCCAACCTGTGGGGAAAATCCCATATCGTGGGAGTTTTTGACCTTATTTTCTCGGAAAGGGATAGTAAGCAGGATGTATTGGGATTTTTGGAGAAGATCGAAATTTACGGCTTATTCATTTAGATATTGTAAAAAGTGACTAACACAAAGAAATTTAATATTTAATATTATAGCATATTTTTAATTAGTAGTGGGAAATTCACAATTAAAATGGGATTTTTTTGCCTGTCGACATGGGATTTCATATTGTTTCAGGTTGGCATCACTGTTGCCAGTAGAGCGAATTGCTTTGAGAACAATGCTTAAAATGCTGTAAGCAGCAAAAGCTCGGTTTTTTTTAACACACCTCGTATACAGCAGGAAAATTTTCAGTATTTCGTAAAACAACGATTTTCTTTCTTCTTTTGTTAAAATTTCCTGAGCACTCGCAATGTGCAATAAATTAAATATACTTAGTTACTAATCTGTATTCAAAGATGTTTCTTTAATTCTTGTTTCATTACAGCAGCCTCGGCATCAGGAGTGAGGTATTGGGTAGGTGCTACAAAGTCTATAATTGCGTATCCTACGTGTCATAGTCTGTGTGTTACACTAATTCGTAATAGTGAACATTTACGCTTCAGTACCTTCACTGTCTGACGTAAATAGATGTCGCTAGTGTATAGGCAATTTACAGATTTAAAATTATTTGTGACGATTTAATTGCTGCAAACTTAAGTTGTAATTGTTTCAATGGAATTATTTCAAAATTGATGATAATGATGCTGAGCGGCAATGTTACTTACTGTTTATTACTATTGGGACCAGGGCCGTAACAATATTTAAAATTTGAGCTGTAATTTTTTGTGTATGCTAGTTGGTGGAGAAATACGAAAAAAAGGCAGCAACTAAAATATGCTTATAAGCAATATTTCTATTCTTTAATCAAGGACATTTGATTGTAGTATTGTTATTCCTCATTAAACGCCTTATATAACAATTTTATAGTAAAATTATATGATACAGTAGTGAACTATTTTGCCTAAGAGTATCTTCATCACCAATTCAGCAGCAAATCAGGGTGTTTTAGTATGTCGTTGCTTTGTTTTTGACCGCTGAGAAGTAAGACGTAACAGATAATACTATAGTGACCGCCATAACTCGTGAAGCCTGGGCTCTACACCAATTACAGAATTGCTTCTCGTCACGTGTGATGATGCATCGGAAGAATTCGGTACGATTCGCGGAGCTGTCTTCCGAACGCACACTTGAGAAATATGAAACAACGGAAGTTCACCGACAATGTTTCCAAACTTAGTAAACATGGCTACAGTGAGGGGGGGAAAAAGCACTTACAGATCTGTAACACGAAGACGAACACTAACACAGCTCGCGCCAAGTGAATTTCGTGGTGGACAAATATCGTGTGCGTTGGTCTTTTCGGATTCTTCCGTTTCCTCCTACTTTTTTTCATTCCACCATATCATTCATTTCTCATCATCACCATCTCCTTTAGCCTAGCGGACATAATCGACGGATGTAAAACTTAAAGATTTCATTTTATTTTCATTTTGCGAACACTAACAATTATTCGATTTAAACAGTAACAACAATGACAAGTGACAACAAAAACAACAACAAAATGAAACTTAGTGACAATCCCACAACACTGTATCCTCGGTAGATAATATCCGTAAAGCACGAGAGAGAACACTAGCAAAATTTTATTGGTAGGGAGTTGACAAGTGGGAGACACCCTCACGTTCTATTGGACGCTGAGATTGGTATACCTACGTCAAGCTTCAGGACTCATTGCGATCACTATAGGTTAGGTTAGGTTAGATAGAGGTAAGATTACAACAGAAAAATTGTTCTGAACAGATCCCACTAAACCATTACAGAATTTCTGGTTTTATCATCTTGACAACAGCGTTAAAAAATATAAGGCCATTTGAAAATGAAAATTCTCAAGATCTAGTTTATTATTATTATTATTATTATTATTATTATTATTATTATTATTATTATTATTATTATTTTCTGCGCCCGAATCTTTGGTTTACTGTACACTATACGATAAAATCTCGCTTAATTAAAATTCCTAATTGTTTAATTTATCAAATGTGTTTTATAATTATTTTCTCTTATTTTAGTTTGCCCACAACCAACTTGCACTTACACAAATTAATGTTCAAATCTAAATATGGTTAATAATAAATAGAGCTGCCTTGGGGTTAGTGGTTAACGTACGAGTCTTTAGCATGGGAGACCCGGGTTTGGTTTCCAGGAGAGCTTATGCGGTTTGGATCTTACTTAGGTCCACGTCTCATATAGCCTCGCTGCTTAAAGGGACGCTAAACACAAAATGAAATCAAATCAAATCTTAATAATAAAAAGCAAGACAATTTTGTCGATTATTATCATCACTATTAATTTTGAAATAATAAATTGAAATGTTAAAATTTAATTAAACCGTCGCTATGTATTACTATAGAAATTACACAAATATTAATGTTGAAATCGAAATATGATTACGGCACTTGTCATATTTTTGATATCGTCACAATAGTTTTAAATCAGTAAATTGCCTGCACACTAGCGACATCTGCTAGCACCAGGCAGATAAGCAGTAGCGCAGCGAGCGACATCTAACTTTTTACTATTAGGAAATACCATGACGCACTGACTGTGAGATATTTCTCGTTTAGAAATAGGATTAATAGTTTGGTTTCGAAAATTTTTGTTCAGTAATCCTTGCATTGCTACAATCTGAAGAATAGAGTAAACATTTGCTGTTGAGTATATATTCAAGGATAATCACTTAACGAAGAGCAAATAACTCTTATCAGGAGAATATAACGGGGATTCCTCGCGCCTATAAATGGATTGCATCTGTGTTGGAATAGCTGAAAAAGCACACCTGATCTGTAGGTCTTACGTAAAATGGATAAAAATAACTAACTTCTAGAATTTATACTAGTGACGGGTTCAATTATTGCAAATTTCACACTGGATCAGTGGCAACCAAAAGCAGGGTGACAAGGGCGCCGATTTCTCTGTAAATTAGGGGGGGGGGCATTCAGATGCAGAAGATATATATATGAAGATTTTAAGACAAATTGCACTCAAATTATGCCAAATATTGCATATTCATAAATACACTATGGCGGCGCACATGAGCTTTGTGGGGGGTCCGGGCCCCTTGTCCCTCCCAGGATCGTCGCCCTTGCTGTGTGATGCAGCGACGACTCCAACTTTTACATTGGGGGAGGCAGGCAAGCAGAAGAGAAAGAGAGATTTTTTAAGGATAGCTATTTTTTTTTCGTATACAGAAAATAAGTTTTATATTACTTCACATTTTAAAACACATTTTTCTGACCAGAACAAAATGAATTATTTAATAATTATACGATTTTTGTTACACAGAAGATATAAGATTTGCTGTCATCTGTCTTTTCTCATTGTTTGATGAAGAGGACGTTAGGTCCTTGAAACTGTAACAAAAATCGTATAATTATTAAATAATTCATTTTGTTCTGGTCAGAAAAATGTGTTTTAAAATGTTATTGTGATTATCCAGAATCATGAAGTATATTTAATATTACTTCACCTACATTAAAATACATATCGGGAGGGAAGCGGCATTATAGCATCGTCATAAGGCATAGTTTTTTCGGTGTTGATCCTGCCTCTTGCGGTATTAGGAATCTACCTGAATTTAGAACTAGTAGACGCTGATCTTGAACGCCAGAAGTACTAGCCAACGATTATACCATGTTGAAGATACCAGTTATTCTTCGACCTCCAAAGTCAAACTCTAGAATTCCCTCTTAGCTATAGGTTTAACGTACTGGATTCGATTTCCGGTGGGAGCTGATGCTTATCGGATTCCACATTAAGGTGTAGATCCACTCCTTATGTAGCTTCAATGCTGAACAGGATGTTAAGCTACAAAATCAACTAACCAATCGACGTCAAGCAGAGTTGAGTCTGGTCAGTAATTGGATAGAGTCCACCTGGTAACACAAGGTGCTGTGTTGGTATCCTGTTAAAATGCCAGTGGAGGCCAAGTGATCAGAGGCAGTTGGCTGAGAACCGAGAAATATACTTATCGTGTGTTTGAGTGCCAATTTGGGGAAGGCTGTTCTTAATTGTCTTCAAAATTTCAGCATTCCTGTCTCTATTGTAATACTCAGAATTAAATTAAAATAAATGGAATGAGTAACAGACAGGTGAAATATAAGGAATACAAGTATTTTAGGAATGATCCAAAAAAATAGATAAAAAGATTGTGATCTTGGCCAAGAATTTTAAGAATGATCCAAAAAAAATGCATCAAAAGATTACGAACTTGACCAATAATTAGTTTTTGGGGGCCACAAAAGTTTGGAACAGCCCCTAAATCGAATATATTTGATTGAAAGAAATATATTGAATATTTAGATCAAGGGCCACAAAATTTTTGATTGGCCCTTAAATGGAGTTTTCATTTTTTTCGGAATAAGCACATCATACTGAGTAAATTGTTAGTTTCGGTATGGCTACACTGTATGTAGTTCTTAAAATATGGGGCGTACAAGAAAATGTTTGATTGAATGAAATATATTGAATTTTTTGGACCAGGGGCCACAAAATTTTTGAACGGCCCCTAAATCGAGTTTTCGTATTTTTTACGAAATAAGCACATCATACTGAGTTAAGTGATAGTTTCGGTTTGGCTACATAAGGCCTATATGAAGTTCTCGAGGTATAAGGTCTACAAGAAAATTTTTGCCTGAAATATATTGGATCTTTTGATCCAATAAAATAGGGAAATCGTGTACTCGTTAAGTTTATTTTTCAAAGTGGTAAACCATTAAACTATATAGCAAGGGGACTCTGTTTCGTTCTCTGAACAACATCCTGTTGACATGTTTTCACGATGTTATCTGGTTTCCTTCTACATCCTCATTCGACTAGTTTTTCCATGATCATTCACATTAACTGATCATCCGTTTCCTTCTGGTTATACTTCTTCACCCTGGGACGTTAGACGAAATATTTCATTTAATTTCAGTTTTAACCGGTAAATTATGCCCTGTAGACGAGGAGACGAATAATCAATGAGAGAATGGCGGAAAAGATATCAGAAGAGTATATATTATCTGCAAAATTAGCTGAGTAGAAACCGATATAGTTTGTATATGAATCTTACATCAATACAGTGCAAAATACCTTGTACTTTGTTAAGAAGTGCATAGAAACCGATCAAATGGAGGTATGAAAGCTAGTCGTGTGTTTGAAATAGTGTGTTATTTGGAAGAGTAACCAAAAGAAGGAATGTAGCAAAGCAAGAGGTTTTATTTTGTGTCACTACAATAAGTTACATTAAACATATTACTATACATTTCATTTGAAAATCTTTTAACACTTTCTAGACGAACAACGGGCTAAGCCCATAGTGGACCTTATGTCCAGTAAGACGAACGACGGGCATAGCTCAAATTTTGCTTTGCATTTTTTATTGCGAATGAATTAGGGCCATATTAAAAGCGTGTCTGCTGTGCACATTTATTGGCGCCATTAGGTTGAAATTGGAGCCGCTAGAGAGCACTGTGCATTCTCTTGTCACAGCTAAAACGAAGTGGAATGGAATCAAGCAATTTTAGATGCAAATAAGATTTTAACAAGTCAGGAGGATTCAATTTCTGATAATTTTCAAGAATATATATATATATATATATATATATATATATATATATATATATTCAATGTTTATGATACGACTCCATAAATAATTTAAATGTTATTTCCTGTCAATACCAGTATAATAAATTTTAATACAATGTTGTATTTTTCTTTTTCCCAATAAATATTAACAAAAAATATTTTCAAATTTTAGAACACTTATTCTGAGTATAACAAATTTTACATTTTTTGAGAGAGTAAGTTTCGCAGTTTTTAGAAATGTCTTTAATTTTTAAAAAAGTTTACTATTATACGATTTTTTTTTGAAAACTCCAAAAATTCTCTCTCTGCTGAAAAAGAGCACACTACTTTATACTGTTTGGCCTACAACCTTTGTGTGTCATGCAGTTATCTCCGTAACTATGAGTCTTTTGACAAGTTGAATATTCTTGTTTTCATGTGAGGAATGTGCGTCGTTTTCTATTGGAACACCCTGTATAAAACACCATTATTTTCAATGTTTGAGAGTGGAATAGAAAACTCATTTATTTTTTATTTTAGTATAGTCTTGGCAGCAACTATTTACTACTACTACTACTACAATAATAATAATAATAATAATAATAATAATAATAATAATAATAATATCTTTAAATTGATACACGATGTGTTTAGAATCAACAATAAATCAACAACTATAAGCAATTTCTACTTTGACATCATGATGCTTTTTCAGTACGTAAATGTAGTAGATTTTTTTTACAGTTCATAAATAAAGAGACCATGTTAATACAACACATGCGTAGCATAGAAACCAAAGTTTCCCACCCTAACCCACGTCCTGTATACGAAAGAACAACGACGCGTTCGTAGGTCGGCGACCGAGGAAACTGGACCCGAAGTGAGCCGAAGTTTACCGAATAGAGAAATTTCAGGTTGCCATGTTCGTTGTATACAGGTGTACTGTAAGCAGGCAGGTGGGGGTAAGTGACCCCTTATGACGTAGTATAATGACCGTTTTCTCTCTTTACGAAGAAAGAGAGAGAAATTGAAAATAAAAAAAAAAAGAACGGGCAGTGCCTTCGTGTTGTTCCACTATAAGCCATTCGCTCCTTTTTCACTTTGGTTGCAAGAGAGATGAGAAATTCTGTAGGATGTAAGCATTATGTAGTTAATAATAATAATAATAATAATAATAATAATAATAATAATAATAATAATAATAATAATAATAATAATAATAATAATAAGGAATTTCAATAACTTTATTGAAAAAAAATAGAATATACACCATTAAATAAAATGGAAAAAATGAAATGAAATCTTTGAGTTTTACGTCCCACGGTTATGCCGGTTAGGCTAAAGGAGATGGTGATTATGAGAAATGAATGCAATGGTGGAATGAAGAAAGTGGGAGGAAACGGGAGAACCCCGAGAAAACCCACGCACACGGTGTTTGTCCACCACAAGGTTCACTTGGCGGGAGCAGGGTTAGAACCCGGGACCCCATGCACCAGAGGTGAACGCTCTACCACTGAGCCACCGCGGCCCCCTTAAATAAAATGGGTTCTCCAAAAAGTGCACAGGTATGTATGCACCAAATTTCCATATATATTGCATACATAATGTAAGCGTATTGAATATTTTAAAAATAAAACAATACGGGTCACCGCACAAAACTTTATCGCTCCAATTTCTTTAAACTAAAACGTATGTTGCAGTTATTACAGAAACAAATCTTCGTTAAATAGGAACAAAATGGTAACTCAATTTTCGGAAAACCTCTTCAGAAGAAGAAAAATTCAGCTCCAAAGTGCTCTTTGTGGATTTTATTTTTCAAGAGAAATTACTTGTGACACATTTGAGAATATTAATGAAATATTTGTTTATGAAATAGCAACGAAATCACGAGTTGTATATGAAAAATAAATTAAAAGAAAAAAATAAATAAAATAAATTAAACTACCCTTTTCATGAGAATTGATTTGCGCAACATTATAGTATTATTAATATAATAGTCCTGCGCTCTCTACACAGCGCATTATTCATTCATATGAGCATAAATATCTTTGTCATTCCACACAACATCTGTACCACGTCCCTTTACAGACATAAGTGAAGGACTCTTTATAAAAAATAGCAAAAGGGTACCATAAGGGGAGATTATTTTTTTCAATATCTCAACCGTTTGCAAGATTTGAACCTACTTCCAGTTAGAAAAAAAATGAAATCTTTGAGTTTTACGTCCCACGGTTATGCTAAAGGAGACGGTGAGTAATGAATGAAATGGTGGAATGAAGAAAGTGGGAGGAAACGGGAGAACGCCGAGAAAACCCACGCACACAGTGTTTGTCCATCACAAAGTTCACTTGGCGGGGGCTGGGATCGAACCTGGGACCCCAAGCACCAGAGGTGAACGCTCTACCACTGAGCCACCGCTGCCCCTACTCCCAGTTGCAGTGTGTAATTCATGTATGATCAATGTTTTTCTTTCTTCTTGCATGCAGTATGTAATAAGCAAATATACATTACATACATAAGTAATTATAATGTCAGTAATATATGGTGTCCATTGGGCAAAACACTCCAGACAATAAAGATTCGTCTTAGATTTGAAAAATGATTATTCTTCGTTTCTCTTTATGGTTTGGTCATGAAACAAACGCTTGAGAGATATACAACCCCTCTATACAACCATGTACTGTTGGAATGTATAAGTCGTAGGATGTTTTCTGAAAATTTCAATACTTGCAATGTACCCCTAAAAAATGTAATAAAGAAATAACGGCCATGTTCTTTTAAATATTCAACTAGAACTGGACAATCTACACAAAATTTGTAATCGACCAGTAAAAACGACACACTTGTGGTTTTCGAGATTTCACTTGTGGTTTTCGAGATTTCATTGTCGAAAGGATTGGAGATAAATATATAAACCTAGCATTTTAATATATAGACTAGCTGAACCTGCGCTCTCTACACAGTGCATCATTCACATATAAGCATGAATCTCCTTGTCATTCCTCACTTCTGTACATGTCCTTTTACAGACAGAAGTGAAAGATGTATTGATTTAAAAAAAAATAGCCAAGGGATATCATAAAGGGGAAATTTTTTCGATTATTTTTTCTCAATATCTCGCATCGTTTGCAAGATTTGAGGCTACTTCCGGTTGGAGTTTCTATTTCATGTATGACCAGTGTTTTCTTTCTTCTTCCATGCAGTATGTAATAACCAAATACATTACATACACAATTATTTATGTCACTTATATATGGTGTTCATTGGGCAAAACAT
Source organism: Thermobia domestica (assembly GCF_964235325.1). Lineage (NCBI taxonomy): Eukaryota > Metazoa > Arthropoda > Insecta > Zygentoma > Lepismatidae > Thermobia > Thermobia domestica. The sequence goes on from NC_137464.1 coordinate 22,057,596, forward strand.
TCCAAAAATAAAGATTCATCTTACAAGGAAAGTACTTGAGCTCGAACGGGTGAATACGCACAAAAAGGAAAGCATGTGTAATGTTAGCATCCCGGAAGCTAACAGTGATGTCCGTTTTTCTGCAAGATGGTGTAAACGTCCGCAAGAGCAGGCAAAGTAGAGCACGTGTCATAACTACAGAGCGTATATAAAGTCTGACCGCGGGTCATTTTTACAGTAAAGCATTGGATGGATGGAAAAATAGGTGAATACGAATCCCATTATTTCTAGGGTCACACATTTTGAATGAAAAAGTTGTGTCTCAGGATCCCCTGGAGGGTCCAAGACAGGGTCTAACCAACATTTTCAAATCGTAAAGGGGGATCAAGTAGTATATTGTTGGAAAGGTATTGTGAAAAGAAACAAAATGAAGCCCTATGCTCACCCTGTACAAAATGGGAGGCAGTCAGAATGTAACACAGTTGTCATGAAAGAGTCTGACCACTATTTTGCATACGGTGTACATACAGACTCGGAACTTATCTAGCTTGTTTCTTTTCACAATATCTTTCAAATGATATACTACTTAACCCCTCTTACTATTTGAAAATTTTGGCTGGACCCTGTCTGGGTTCCTCCGAGGGACACTGAGGCAATACGTTTTCGTTCAACATATGTGTCTCGAAAAGTAATGGGATACGTGTTCGCCGATCTTTCCATCCACCCAACCTTTTACCGTAAAAATGATCCTGGGTCAAACTTTATATACACTTTGTAGTTATGGCTCGTGCTCTACTGCCCTGCTGTTGCGGACGTTTACACAGTCTTGCAGAAAAATAGACATTGCTGTTTGCTTTCAGGGTGCTAACATTACACACGTTTTCCTCTTCATATGTATTTACCCGTTCGAACCCAAGTACTTTCCTTGTTAGATTGAAGAAATGGTTATCCTTCCTTTTTCAGTATTATTTGGTCATGAAACAAACGCCTGAGACACATACAACCCCTATATACAACAATGTGGTGTTGGAATGAATAATGCGTAGGATGTGATACTTTAGTTTTTTTGTTTTCTTTAAATTTCAACACTTCCAGTGTACCCGTAAAAGTGCAATAAAGAAAAAGTGGCAATGTTTTTTTTTTTTAAAAAAAATTCAATTATAACTGGACAATCTACATGATATTTGCAATCGATCAGTGAAAACGTCATCTTTCTAGAGCCTGTAGTTTCCGAGATCTCATTGTCGAAAGGATTGGCCACAAACATATAAACGTCCACAAACATATAGTTTAAAAGAACTCCAAAGATGGCACCACAATTCATTTTGGAGATTGATTTTGGAGAAGGCTTATTAAAATACAAAGACTTTGAACAAATAGCTTTAAAACATAAACTCTATATAAAAAAGATATATTTAAATAATAATTTATTTAAAGCACACATACTTTAAAATATTGTCTTTGATAAACGTGAAATAACCGTAAGTCAAAGGATTGAAATCCAAAGTTAGAGATTGAAGTTCAGGCATTTTTATAGCTTTTGTAGCATTTTAATAGATAGATGTATTTATGAAATATGAACAGAATCGTTTCGGTTGTTTTTGAGAAAATCGTCGGAAAAGAAATTCACCCTCAAGAGTTGAGTTGAGTTTGAGTTTAACGTCCCCTTCAGCAGCAAGGCTATATGAGGCGTGGACCTACTGATTAACGTGGAATCCGAACCACATGAGCTCCCGCCGAGATTTAGGATATAGAACCCGAGTGTCCCACCCTCAAGAGTATATAGTATTTTATAAGAAAGAAAGGAAGAAAATATTAGCACGTTGTAGAATTGTTGATAAAACGTTTGTGTATGAAATAGAATTTATCAGAATCCTTCTACGTCACAAGAGGTCCATGAAAGGTGTGATATACCAACATTAAGAGGCATTATCACTGCAAAATTAAAATACCGTTAATTTTACAGTACTTGTGTGATATCTTCCAATAGATTAAAGATAATCGAAAAGCGGAACAAGACCTCCCTAGAGAATATTATGTTACGTGAGATACCGCTATCACGAGTCACTTATCTGCTTTCGATTTCCAACCATTTAGAAAATCGGCATTTATTTTCGCGTTTCTAAATAACTGCAAACGGAAAGCTACTAGGTGACTCGTGATAACGGTAATTCATGCAAAATAACATTGTCTAGGGAGGTCTTGTTCCACTTTTCAATTATCTTTTTATCTATTTGAAGATATCACGTAATTACTGTAAAATTAGCGGTATTTTAATTTCGCAGTGATAGAGCCTCTTAAGCCATATTTATTATTTGGCTATATTGTGTAATGTCTTATGTATCTTTAAAGGTTGATAAAAATGCTATTCATTTTGTTTGTACGATTGCTTTATCAAGTTACAATGTTTTTAGTATGAATATCCAAAACAATGTTTGAGATCTAAGGCTTGGGTGAATTAGTCCAGTGGTTCTCAACTTTTTAAAATATTTTTTTTTACTAACAACACTTTACCCACACTTCACTTCACTTCACTTTACTTCACTTTACTTCACTTCACTTCACTTCACTTTACTTCACTAACAACACTTTACCAACAACACTTTTTTACTAACTTTACTGAACATCCAGGACATCGCGACACACTTGTTTGATATTTTATTATAAATAATAATAATATCTACCAAGGGTGCCCATGTTGTGGTTTCCAAGGGGGGTCAAGTATAAGCGACGTGTCAAAAATAGTTTCAAATTTTGCTGTAACTAATGTAAAAATTCAATTGGATTTTCGATATTCTGAAGTACAATTTCCTCTATGGGGGAGGGGCAAGCGTCCCACCTTGCCCCTCCCTGATGGGCGCCCTTGATATCTATTATATTCGTGAAACAAATTACTTTTTATAGTGACTCTATATAGCACTGAGCATTATTGCTACTGCTGGAGGTGTTGACTGATACAGTCTATCTCGATTTTAACTGACTATTATTGAATTCTTCATGATTTTTAAATTCTAAAATTTTTGCAACACAACTTAGGGGACTGCGTGACACATCAGTGTGTCGCGACACATCGGTTGAGAACCACTGAACTAGACCGTGAATTTTCTCATCTCGTTTCGTCTCAAATTTAAAAATGTACGTTTCGTTTCGACTCTTGTCAAATTTCTTGTCTCGTGGTTAATTAACACTGTTGTTGATAGATACCAGAGCAAAAATGTAAGAGAAACCGAGAGACAGAAGCATTCAACAAGAAAAGATCACTCTTAACTAGCAACGGGGTCGGATTGAGGCTTTTGGGGTCCTGGAGCCGTCTATTTCAAGGGGGGGGGTTATGTTACGAATAATTCCAGCACATAAATTTTCTTTGCTGCCTTCCAGAGCATCAAAGGCTTATCGAAATACCGAGAAATATGCTGTAATATTTCAATGTCCTCCAAGTCGAGTAAAAACACTAATAGAGCAAAAAAAGAAAAATCATATAGATACAAATAGGTAAAGCTTACAAGCCTACAGTGTTAGAATAATATTCTTCCAATTATGCCATTAAACGACATTGAAATTACAGAGATATTTCAAAGGAATTGTCATCACAAGCTAATAATTTGGTTTGTAATAGAGGCCCAAAAAAGCTCACTCCCTCACAAAATACGAATCGCGAAGACGCTACTGGAAGAAGACTTACTTCACTCAAGTGATACTGCGAGCGGGGAAAAAAATTAGCATGGGTCTGAAGCCTATAATAAGTTGATTGCTAAATTTTAGTATTAAAGGGAGGGATTTTGGGGGGCCCCTGGGCCTGGGGACCCCGGAGCCTGGGCTCCATTGACTCCGTCCTTAATCCGTTTCTGACTAGCAGGCACAATATTGGACTTAGGAAGAAGTTAAATCAAGTGCTACACTGGACTGTATGGTTCAGAGACTTGAACAGTACGGAAGTTAGAGAAGAAATATTTAGAGAGCTTCGAAATGTGGTATTGAAGGAAAATGGAGAAGATAAAATTGACAGAGAGAGCAACACACGATGTTTTAAAACGGATAGGAGAGAAGAGGACACTTCTAGCCACATCTTGCGAAGAAATTGTCCTGTTCATACCGCGATAGAAGGAAAAATGGAAGGAAAGCGAGAAGTAGGAAGGTGAAGAACACAACTGACCGATTATTCGAAAAATATAAGAAAATATTGAGTGTCAAAACAGAATACTGAAGATCGAGAAATGTCGAAAGTCCAAATCTAAAATTGAAAAAAAAAAAAAAATAATTGGTCCCAGGACCTGCCGAAATGCAGAATACTTAATAATAATAATAATCCATTCTTCCGGTTTTGTAGACTACTTCCACTCAACATTAAATCCTCACTCATAGTCCGGATGTAAATATTATTTTCGCACTCTATAACGAAACAGAGTTGTTGGAAGATAGATAACGATTACCTACCCTGAATTGCGTTCCCGCGCCCGCTTATTCAATTGTTTTCTCATTCGATGACAGGAAACGTCATATTACAAAGAGCAACCTTTTGTTTTCTTCCTGTAGAAAGGAAAGGAATCAGAGCAGAGTTTTTACGGTTCGTATTTGTTCATGTTTTTTTTTCTTTTTCGAATATACTTCTTTTTCTTATCAAGATAACGTGATTTCATAATCAAAATATATGGTGTGCATCACCTTTTCAGTTGACCATGTGAGCAAGATCGTGTTTGGTGATAAAAGCAATTATATACGTTGTACTGTTAGCCACAGCATTTCATTTATTATTATTATTATTATTATTATTATTATTATTATTATTATTATTATTATTATTATTATTATTATTATTATTATTATTATTATTATTATTATTATTAATAATAATAATAATAATAATAATAATAATAATAATAACAACTTTAGTGTTTAATAAAACTACTATAAGTACAAAACACGCCACAATGCAACTGGTCATCTTAGCTTTCCATGCCACATTACTGCAGCCATTCTTTAACAATTCCGTTAAACATTCCGCCATGTTTTTTTGGAACGCTTTTTATTCTTTGAAAATTCTCTTTCCGATTCTCTCTAGTTTTAATATACGTCTCGCGCTTAGGCCTATATTGTTTAGGCCGGGTTACATGCACAGGACCGACACGGCGTAGGATCGACACGGCACAGGACCGAAACAGGTTTCTGAGCTGAATTGTCGGTCGTATGCCGTGTCAATCCTGTGAAGTATCGGTCCTGTGCCGCATCCCCGTTTAGGCCAACTTCTTCGTATTCACGTAACTTTCATTATTATAAGATGCCTCGTACAACACTTCTCACGAGGCATTTTATGAGTCTTTTTCTTAATTCTTTATTCAAAGTTCAAGAGAACACTTTTCTTCCTCCTAAAGGCATCTTTCACTATTCCTATCCTTGCTTTTATTTCACGTTCACATTTCATATTATCACTAATAATACAATCCAGGTAACGAAAATTTGTCACCTATTCTATTTTCTCCCCTCCTGTTTCTATATTTGACACCGACCACTTCGTTCCAATCACCATGGCTTTTGTCTTTGTAACATTTATTTTCATCTCATGTACTTCACAGTCCTTTCCGAAGTTTTCTAACATGTTATTGATTTTCTTTTCAGATTCCGCAACAAGAACCATATCATCTGCAAACCGTTAGGGATGCGCACAAGTCGAGACATGTCTCGAATCTCAACTAGACTCGAATTCGAATCGAGACACACTTTGTAAAATTCGAGACGAGTCGAGACATATTTGTTTCTCGACTCGAATTTTCGAATCGAGACACCAGTCGAGACTGCTCGTGAAAATCTCAACTCGATTCGAAAGTTTCGAAAATCTTTCTATAATTTTTAATATTATTCTGAAGAAAGTATTCACTCAGAAACAGCCTTGAAACCAATTCCTGCATTTATTACTTTAGAAAGGTACAGAACGCATAAACTTAATAGTTAATGTTTCGGGGTTAAGATTTAAGTATCAGCTCAATTCAGTTAATTAGTGAAGTGCTGGCCGTGTGTAGAAAGGGGAAGGTGCGCGATCTCTCTTAATTTGACCGAGGGCAGGCTGTAATGGCCCGAAGACTCGGCACAAGAATTTCGGAGAATGCAGGGCTTGTCGAGTGTTCGAGGAGTGCTGTGGTGAGTGTCTTCAACAAGTGGCGAAACCAAGGAGAAACGACGTCCAAACGTCGAGGGGTTGGGCATCCCACCTCATTACAGATGTTGGACGTCATAGGCTGGGCAGACTGGTAAAACAGGACTGGTAGCGAACTGTGGCGGAACTAATATCAGACTTCAATGCTGGACGAAATACAAGTGTGTCTGAACACACAGACACCGAATACTCCTAACGATGGGCCTCCGCAGCCTACGTCGCATCCATGTGCGAATGCTAACACCACGACATCGGCAACTACGACTGAAACGAACACGTGACCATCGCCACTGGACCTTAGCGCAGTGGCAGAGCGTACATTGTCTGATGAATCCCCATACCTTCTTCATCATGACGATGGGAGGGTGCGAATCCGTCGTATTCCAAGGGAACAGTTCCTTGACACCTGTACCGCGGAACAGAGACAAGCTGGCGGAGGCTTAATTATGCTCTGGGGAACATTCACGTGAGAATCCATGTGTCTAGTGGAGCTCGAGCAAATCACTATGACAGCCGAGGCGTATCGCACGCTGCTTGCAGACTACGTGCACCTCTTCATGACAATCATGTTTCCTAACGGTAGTAGCATTTTTCGACAAGATAATGCACCATGTCACAAGGTCAGGAGTGTGATGGAGTGGTTCGAGGAACACAGCGATAAGTTTCAAGTGATGCGCTGGCTCCCCAACTCGCCGGATCTGAACCCAATCGAACACATCTGGAATGCGATTGAATATGACGTCCGAACTCATCGCCTCACTCCCCGGAATTTACGGGAATTAGGTGACCTGTGTGTACACATGTGGTGCCAACTCTCTCCAGCGAGCTACAAAGGACCATTGCGTCCATGCCAAGACGCGTCGCCGTTGTTATTCGTGCCAAAGGTGGACATACAGCCGATTAGGTAGGTAGTTATAATGTTCTGGTTTATGTGTGCGCATATTTTAACTCGTATATTTTGTCTCGACTCGAATTTTGAGACATCTCGTCTCGAATTCGAGTCGAGTCGAGACAAAAACTGTCGAGTCGAAACACTAGTCGAGACTGTAATGCGCCGCTATTCTAGACTTGCACCATAGCGCATTACACGATATGTAAATTGGCAATAAGGATTTGGTACGCATCTAAAGATATAAACTTTTTAAAATATATAAACTTTTTCGAATCGATAAATAAAAATAAGTAGAAAAAATGGTGTTATAATGGATATACGTAATAGTGAGTTTTGAAAATAAAAATAATATGCAGCGATAAATAAATCAGATTCGGGGAGACTTTCTCTCCCTCAATATCAATCACCATATAAGCAATGAGGTAAACAATATTACAAACTTTAAAACAAATTATTCTAAATTTTAAGTATAAATAAAATTCAGTGGCTATTTCGTAATTCTTATATATAGATTTTATGACAAGTGCTAACCTATGGATATATATATGTATAATGATTGATAATCTAAGTTAAACTATGGACATGGAACATCAATTAACTATTTTTGGGAATTATCTTCAATTGAATAATATAGGTATATATATACATATATATGCATCTCATGTTTATGGTCGGAATATAAATATGTCCAGGTGGAAGCTATCGATCTGAAAGAAAGAAAAATATATATATTAGATTAATCAACGAATGGGAAGAGAAATATATAAACATAATGGTAATAATAATATAGATATAAAGTAAAATAAGTAAGAATGAATATGAATGAATAAATAAGTAAATAAATAAAATACAGTAAAATATATAAATATTGTAAAGAAGAAAGAGAGAAAAGAAATGATATACTTACCACCTCATATTGTATTAGATCCGATAGGAAGAGATGTAGATCGTGGTATACCTAAATAAAGAAGAAAGATTCACTAATATATATATATATATATATATATCAATATTTTCAATAATCTATGTATTCATCGGCTATAATAAAGTGCTGAATGTAATAATTTGGAAACAGGTAATAAATAAGGAAAATTGTACTTACCTGGTATGTGTACTTCGTAGATTTCAATTTTCTGTTTAATCTTGCATAACATATTACTCTGTTCAAATTTTACTTCTCCAAGAAATAGTTCTCATCACTGTGACCTGTAGGAATTTTCCAGATAGATAAGAGGGAAGAAGATAAGGCTCTTCCGAATGATAATAATATTAAAGAAGAATAAGATAGATATGGAAGAAGAAAGAAAAATAATAAAAGATGTTGTTGAAGATGAAAAGAAGAGAAAAGAGAAGAAAATAGTAAAAGATAAACTAGAAAATGTAAAAGATAAAGAAAACAGAAAATATAGGCACATAGAAGATGAAAAGAACGAAGGAAGAGAAAAGAAAATAGTGAAAGATGAAACAAAACATATAACGGATAAGAAGAAATCGAAGAAAATTAAAAGTGATACAGAAGATATGAAAAAGGAGAGAAAACATAAAAGTGACAACAAAGAAGAAAGGAAAGAGAAAGATAAAAGACGTCATAAACATCATAGTGAGAGTAAAGATGAATCAAAGGATAAGGATAATAGAAATCATAGACATAGAGAAGAAAAGAAAGAGAAGAAAGTTACCAGAAATGATTCTAGGGAACGAAAGAGAAAATCCCATAACAGTGACAAGCGTGATAGAGAGAAGGAAAGTAAGAGAAAAGAGGAGGTCATAATTATGTCTGACGAAGAAATAGTTAAAGCGGAAAAGAAAAGAACTCACCATCATACAACGGATGAGAGGAAGAAAAAGGAACGAAGATCGAAAACCCATAGTTATTCAGAAAAAGACAAGAATAAAGATAGTGATGTTCAAAAGAAAGGAACCAAGGAGAAGAAAGGGAATAATGATAAAGAAAAAGTAGAAAAGAAGAAATCTAAGGAATTTAAAAATTTATTTGTTAGCCAGTTATCCACCTACTGGTACTCTCAAGTAGCCGAACTTGAAAATGAAATAGTGAATTTTACAGCAGATTTGTTTAAAAGAATAGACAATAAATTTTGTCAAATGGAAATCGAAATGAAGGGAAAAGAAATGGAGTGTGGTGAAAACCTGACAGAAACAGGAGACACAATTAAGGAGGAAGAAGAGAAAGGACTCCTTGATGTAAATGGTATAGTTAATGCAGAAGGAAAAGATAATAAAATAGAAGAAGAAAAAGAATCATATGAGGCAGATCAGGAAGTTAAAGTCGTGGAAGAAGTAGAGAACGAATACGATGATAAGAAGTCAGGAAAGGAATGTGAGTGTAAGGATAACAAAGAACTACAGAAGATAGAAATCATACTTACACAAGAAAGCCAGAAAGGAGAGATAGAGCATCCTATGTCTGGAAATAGGGAAAATACTAGAAGCGAGAGGATACAAGGAAAAATGGATGAACTGTTTTCAATCAAAAGAAGGAAGAGGATTTGGAGAAACCGTAGTAATTGTATCCAACTAAAGAAAAGAAGAATGATAAAACCAAGCAGTATCAGACATCTACCGAAGAAAAAGAAAAAGAGGAAGACTTATAGGAGTAGACATCAATTGAAGAAAAGGCAAAAGAAAAACCCAAGTAGTAGATATTGGTTGAAGAAAGGAAGAATGAAGGAACCTTCAGAGTCTAGACTTGAAAATCGGAAGAAAATGCTGAAATTAAATGTAACTGGACCCAGGAAAAGGTGTAAAAAGAGAAAGAAAAAGTTAGCAAACCTCATCAAGATTAATGTAAAATACTTGAAACGGAAAAAGTCTTCTGAGGTAGCTGAGAAATATAGACGTAGAAAGAAGTTAACAATTGGTGGAAGACGCAGAAAGAAAAGAAGAAAGAAGACCTGGTACATCCAGAAGGGACAAAGAAAAGGGAAAACTAAAATACATCAACCAAAACACTGGTTTCAAATACGGAAGCAGCAATTTGTATTTGATGTTGGTTAACTTAGTCAAGAATCTCGAGTTTCAAAGATGTGTTATGTTGGACAAGTGCCATTTTTAAGTTGAATTAGTTATTATCGTTATTTATTTATTGAAGTTCCATAATTTGATTTATTATTGTTTATTTTCTAAAAGTATGTTATTCATAATTATACAACCATGAATGTTAATTAACTTCATACCTATGGAATTAGATGACTAAATTAAAATCCAAATGTAATAGTCATATGACAAATGGATTAGTCGAAAGGAAGTATAAACATCTAAGAATTCTGATGGAGAAAATTATAATTCGGTGGAATAAGAAATTTTCATAATTAATATTGAAAAATTTTATCTATTGACAAATTTTTTTTAGACAAAGGGGAGTCTGTAATGCGCCGCTATTCTAGACTTGCACCATAGCGCATTACACGATATGTAAATTGGCAATAAGGATTTGGTACGCATCTAAAGATATAAACTTTTTAAAATATATAAACTTTTTCGAATCGATAAATAAAAATAAGTAGAAAAAATGGTGTTATAATGGATATACGTAATAGTGAGTTTTGAAAATAAAAATAATATGCAGCGATAAATAAATCAGATTCGGGGAGACTTTCTCTCCCTCAATATCAATCACCATATAAGCAATGAGGTAAACAATATTACAAACTTTAAAACAAATTATTCTAAATTTTAAGTATAAATAAAATTCAGTGGCTATTTCGTAATTCTTATATATAGATTTTATGACAAGTGCTAACCTATGGATATATATATGTATAATGATTGATAATCTAAGTTAAACTATGGACATGGAACATCAATTAACTATTTTTGGGAATTATCTTCAATTGAATAATATAGGTATATATATACATATATATGCATCTCATGTTTATGGTCGGAATATAAATATGTCCAGGTGGAAGCTATCGATCTGAAAGAAAGAAAAATATATATATTAGATTAATCAACGAATGGGAAGAGAAATATATAAACATAATGGTAATAATAATATAGATATAAAGTAAAATAAGTAAGAATGAATATGAATGAATAAATAAGTAAATAAATAAAATACAGTAAAATATATAAATATTGTAAAGAAGAAAGAGAGAAAAGAAATGATATACTTACCACCTCATTCAAGCAATGAGATACGATAGATGCAAATATGCGTCTTTGTCTGATTACGTTTGGGATCTAGTTGACAAATACCAGTCCATAGCAACGGAATTCGACGATGAGGAATTAACAGAACTTATCCTCGAAAGTATTCCTTACGAAGACGCGAAGATTTTCCGAGCGAATCCTAGTCCTAACGTGGACGACCTACTTCTTAGGCTGACTGAAATGGAAGATGGTCGTGGTGATAATCCAAGAAAGTCGACAGATTGGAGAGACATCCGTAAGACTGATTCGAGAGTGCCACGTGTCAATTATGCTAAGCGTGTGAAGACAGATTCCGCATCTCAGACGGATAATGAAAATAATAATTGGTCGAAGAAGCCGACTTTGTCGCAGAAAAAGGATATAATTAAATCCACCAATGCACAAGCAAAGAACCGAAACTGGTCAGATGGAAGACCATTAATGCAGGGTTGGTTTCCTCCACCTTACTATTATCCTCCGCCATGGTGGAACAATCGACGGCAATATTATCCGCCTGGACGTAAACCAGCTAAAAGGCAGGAATTAAAAGAGAGTAAAGAACCTTTGAAGGATAACTGCAATATCGAATTGGAAGTTGATGCGACCAAATCAATAACTAAGGCATCGACTTCCCAAAGTAAAGTTACGTCGGGAAACGAACAGCGCAACTGCACTTAGAAGGGGATGCAGGTTGCGGGGACGTAGGAAACCCTTCTACCAATGGTTGTTCCGTCCGATCCAATACGGAGAGTATCCAATACCAAGTGTCATTTGTGATCGACAATGATAGTGATAAAGAGGAAACTCCGATGGAATCCTACTGTTATCCGTCCCCAACAGTTCAAGGTAAAATTGGTGATATCAGTTTAACTTGCGTTATTGACTCTGGCGCAGAAGTGAATATCCTTAGTTATAGAATCTGGAAGCAGATAGTGGATAAATTTCCGTCGGTGAAATTACGTCCGTATTCTTCGTTAACATTAGGAGCATTTGCTGGATCAGAAAGTTTTCAGGTTAAGGGCCTTCAAGTTGTAAATCTTATGTTAAAAGGACGATTATTTGAAACACCACTGTTTGTGGTAAAGAATGTCAAGCCAGATTTGCTATTGGGCAGCCCATTTTTGAAAAAGTTTAGGTGTGTCATAGATAGCGACAAGCAGGAATTAACTTTAATAGATAACAATAGTCAGCAAGTACGAATCGATATATCCAAACCAAACTGTATACAACTTTCTTTACCAAATGTAGACATGATAGATGTAATAAATACCAGTAACACTATGAAGGAGGTGAAAACTGACAATGTGGAAGGTCCGGAGCCCAATGTCACTGTAGAAGAGCTCACAGAAATGGTCTCTGCAAGGAATGACCTGGACGAGGCAGCGAAAAAGTTATTATTAAATCTTCTCATACGGTACAGACATTTGTTTACAGAATACCCAAGAAGAATTAAAACCGAACCGTATCGTATTCAACTTACTGATGAAGAACCTGTTGTCGGAAAATTATACAGTGTGCCGCAGGCAATGCGAGCTGAGTTTGAAAAGGAGTTGGAGCAATGGGTTAAGCATGGGATTGTAGAAGAGAAATCCTCACCGTATCGTAACCCCATGCACTGCGTTCGTAAATCTTCGGGAGGAGTTCGGCCAGTATTAGATTTGCGGGGTCTAAATAAAAAGGTGATATCTCCCAAGGTTCAAGTAGAACCTATCTTTGACATACTTGCGAGGTTATCAGGAGCGAAGTATTTCACATCCTTCGATTGCGCTTCAGGATATTATGGACTACCTTTACATCCTGACTCATATAAATATACAAGCTTCGTTTATTTAGGACGGCAGTACTGCCTAAAATCTCTCCCGATGGGTCTACGATCATCTCCGGCTATTTTTCAAAACATGATGAATAGCTTCTTTGGAATGTCTACTCGATCGTATCTAACTGTGTACTTAGATGATGTTTTGTGTTTTTCACCCGATTTGGAGACTCATTTTAGACACTTGGAGAAGGTAATGAAGATTTTTGATACGGCAAGATTTTCTTTGAACTTTAAAAAGTGTAAATGGATTTTAACAGAAATCAAATTTCTAGGACACGTAGTAAATGGAGCCGAAATAAAAGCTGACCCGAAGAATACAGAAGCTATCCGATGCTTTCCGATTCCGAAAAATCGCAAACATTTGAAATCATTTTTAGGCATTATAGGATGGATACATCGGCATATACCTGATTACTCCGTACTCACTGCTCCATTTTATAACTTGCTGAAGAAAGATGTACCATTTAAACTAACTGAGGATTTAATAAACACATTTCATAAATTGAGAAAAATTGCCAGTAGTCCTCCAGCATTGAGTCAACCAAATTTTGACTTGGAATTTCACATTTATAGTGATGGTTGTAGTGAGAATCTTGCTGGCTACTTGGGACAACATCTACAGGAAGGAAATGGCATCAGAGTAATCGCATATGCAAGTCGTCGCTTGAAATTACACGAATTGTCGATGTCAATCTTCCAAATTGAGCTACTTGCAATCCTCTTCCTTTGTGAGCGATTTGCTTATTACATTTTGGGTCGACCAACGATTGTACATTGTGACAATCATGCAGCAACTTACGCTTTCTCTTTGAAAAACTTGGATTCCCGTACCACCCGAATCATACTCAAGTTGCAGAGATTCGACTTGAGATTCGAACATGTACCTGGTAAGGATAATTTTATTGCTGATGTTCTTAGTCGATATCCACCGGAATTGGAAGCTGAAGATGATGGGAACAAATATAGTGATACGATTAGAACTCCTGTCCAACACACAAATCCTGTTATAAATTCTTATCACGTACCGAAGCATCAAGTGGATATCTTCCAGTTATACGGAAACTTCATATTTCGAGAGGATCCAGAATTATACAATCCAAATGACCTGGGAAAGAAACAATTAGAAGATGAGTACTGTAATACACTACGCAAGAAGTTATTAAACGGACAGTCGACGTACATCAAGATGTATAGATCTATGATTTTCGTTAAGAATGTCAAACGAGGTAGTTGGCTCTTGGTTATACCCCAATCAATGGCTAAAGAATTAGTGCGGAAGATACATTGTAAAGGGCACTTTGGACAAAAGAAGTGTTTGGCTTTCTGCCGTTCTATCTTCCATTGGAAGACTTTGAAGAAAGACATGGTTCAGTGTATACAGGATTGCCTGGAATGTGCTAAATCTAAACCGAGAAATAATCGTATAAAGCAAGAGACTCATCATTTGACAGCCCACTATGTTCACGATAAAATCTGCATTGATCTAGAAGGAAAACTACCTGCGAGTCAAGGATACCAATATATTTTGTCTATCGTTGACGTTTACTCTCGATTTGTGTGTTTTCATCCTTTACGAAGGGCAAATACGGCTGAGATCATCCGCACGCTGGAACGATATTACTTCCATGTGTTCCCTTATCCCACAGCCATCGTCACAGATCAAGGTCCACAGTTTATGTCTGCCCTATGGAGAAACTTTTGTCAGGATAAGAATGTCAAACATTGCCCTACTTCCCCGTTCAATCCGAGGGGCAATGGAATCATTGAGAGAAAACATCGTGATCTCAATAGAATTATCAGAACATACTGTGCGGAAAATCAAGGTCAATGGAGCAAGATGCTAAAGTTCGTACAAAACTTGTTAAATAACTCTGTGAACACCATGACTCGTCAGATCCCTTCGGAAATTTTCTTAGGATATTCTGCGGTCGAGAGTTTCAAGAGAGCATACTTATGGCCTGAAGAGTTATATCCACTTGACATCCACGACCGAATCTTGACGCTTCAAAACCCTATACTACCAAAGGATAGTAGTCAAAAGCAACAAACTAAAGACGTCCCTCTGAAATTAGGAGACTTAGTAATGCGTAGAACGCATTATCTGTCATCAGCACTTAAGGGTGAATGCGCTAAATATTTAAACTGTTACGTTGGGCCATATGTAGTAACGAAAATTCTAAGAAATTGTGTTGTATTGAACACATTGAATAATCGTCCCGCAGGAACACAAAATTTCCGAAATCTAAAGCTCTTCAACTGTTCTTCTGAGGAAAGAGTTAATTTATTAAAGAAATACAATACCGTTTGCGCCAATTCTGTGAAAGACGAATCTCTAACAGAGTAAAAAAAATACCTTCGGATTTTTTTCAAAGGAGGGGAAAACTGTTATGCCCCCAGCAACTGGCCATAACAGCTCTGTTGATATTTTGTTTACCTTTTCGTTATTTATTTCGTTATTTATTGTTTGTGATTACATTTCGTTAAAGTTCAATTTTCTACAAAGTTGGGATTTATGTTTTATCAAAAGATTAACCTGTTCTAGACCTGCACCAAGCGATATTACGAATTAATTTGTTAATATTTATTTTAAATGCGATACCGTGTATTATATATCTGTGCCGTTAGAGATATAGCTTAATTTATAATTACTGTGTCAATTGGCGAAATAGCTTTCTTTCCCGGAACAAGAAGAAGAAGAAAAATTATTAATTTAAAAAAATAAAAAAAGTACAGGATACTGATAAACAAGTCGATGTTATCTGAATTATTGATTATAAACAAAATAATTGGATATAAAGTCTAAAAAAAGGAAACTACTGTTTAAGTTGGTAATATAATTTCAATAGTATTTATTTAGAAAATATTGGTTAAAACACTGAAGATATTTTAATTATGGAGGGCAGGAGAATAATAATAATGATTAGCTAAAGAGCTTCTTCTGGGGCTTAAGCCCTTCTCCTTATATGCCGCCGAATAACTGAAAATATGTAATTTCACGACAAACCATAATGTTCCAACTAAATTTCAGTAAATCTGTATTAATCGTTTGGTAGACATGGAAATTATTATGAATGATATCAACTCAATTATATTTATTGGCGTGATATTTATCAAACAAAAAATACCTACGATATATTTTAATGGCATAATATTTCTAGTAAAAAGACGTTAGCAATAACGTTTAATAGCACGGCACTAGGTTTAATCTAGTTAAGTTATGCAAATTCAGATAGAACGTAATTCTCTGTGATGCAGTTATAAGGTCATGTCCAGTTAGATTAGCAACAAAACAAGGATATGTACAACATAGGCAAAAGGCTTTATTTGTCATACGAAATGACGATAATATTAAAATACAAAATGTATCAAGGATTAAATAAAATGTAGTAAATATAATATAGTAAAGAAATATGTCCCATGTGGAATATATTAGCCTTTTCGCCGGACTGTTGTTATCCTATGATGTTAGCTGGAATAGGGCATGGATGAAAGCTGCGAAAGAAGGAGTTTAATCTGGAACATATATGATATGATGCTTGTGTCCGTTGCTTTTAATCTAATTTCGTTAATTTATTACACGCCTACGAATGTATCGTTGGTTACTTTCACCACATTTAATTACTTGCGAATCAGATGAATATGGTATCTACAATATTAAGGCCTATGGAACAAAGCCATTATATGGACTACGTCCCAAAATTAACAATATGAGTAATATTTAAATACATACACTACGCTAGTCCCTATAGACGTAGCATTGGTATTTATTGTAAAATCTCATTCTAACTTCTACAAATAATTTAATGTACATTGTTCTGAATTCAAGATCTTTATAAACAGAACATAAAAAATTTGGTTTGATATTTATTTCTTTAATTTCTGAGGTTATCATTGATACGTTTTTTAAATTTAGTGTACGCTAAATTCTTTCTTCAATGACTGTACTACATATTGAGTCACGGTTGTTATCTCGTACCGTGCAATGTGATTGAGAAAATCTTCACGATTAACGTTACAGCCTCATCACCGAACTTGGATCTGAAACAAAATAGAAAGTTTCCACGATCTTTCTATGCGTGGTGGCGACTCAGCATATCTACAAGGGCTAAACGGTTCAGTTGTCATAATATCGTCTTCGGTCGATAGAATGGATGACTGCTGTGCCGGGAGATGAGCAAAGTGGAGCGTTACAAGACATAAACGTATTTTCGAGTCGAGATACGAGTCGAGACAACATTTTCTCGAGACGAGTCGAAACAGTAATCTCGACTCGTGCGCATCCCTACAAACCGTACATTCTACCTCCTACCGAATTCATCTTGATTATATGGGTTTGTTTCACTATCTTCTAGATAGATATTAAGTAATGTTGGCGAGAGACAGCTCCCTATCAAACTGTATCATGAAGGACGTGCTAGATGGTGGCAGGAAAGAGGCTGTGCGAAGTAGACTACAATAGATGAACGATATTAAAACAGAAAGATCGTGAAGACGAAGAGGCTAAAGATATACTGTACCACATTGGCTTGATCCGTAGTCTTCCGTTGTAAGCGCTGCTATCGGCTGACGGAATTCCACTACCTTTCTCTCGGTTACTAACAGCTGAACCCTTATTGGCTCAACGCGTGGGTGTGTGAGGGTGTGAGCTTTAGTTCGCATTTTTTTGCCACGGCTCAAGACATTTTGGCAACGCAATAGCTGAAGCTTATAGAGTATGGAAGTTTTCTCAATTGTGGCAAGTGACCTGTCAATAACGGCAGAATACCTATGATGATAATGATGATACTTTTTCCCCTCCTACAGTCATTAGAAAGTAAAAAAAAAAGTGGGGCGCAATTTTTATACACTTTATTCCGTACCTATTATATGGTTTTGTAATTTATTTTTAAATTCCTTTTCATGTCAATTGTGGAACGATTATTATGTTTTGAAACGACATGAAATCCCTCCTCCATCCACATGTCGCACCTGATATAGAAAAGAAAAAAGCTCATCAAAAGAAGAAAGTAATGGTTAATTAGAGTAGAGAGAAAGATGATTGGTTGGTATACAGTTGTATATCACAGAGAGGGCTGAATGCACGTGGCAGGGAACATAGATCAGCTGTTGTTCTTTCATGTGTTGGGTGATTGTCAATCGGAAGTTGTCGTGTGAAATTTATGACTGATGGTACGTACACTGGTACATACATTGCGTGTATGAATTTTTTCTCACTCTCACCTAATTTAGTTATTCAGTGTTCTTTTTTCGTTTCTTTTTTTTTTGTTTATTGGCATTCATAATTTTTCTCCCACCTCATTCATGTCTTTGTGGCATTATTTACGTTTTTTTTAAAGCTTCATTATAAACATACACTATTAAAGCGCGATCCTTTTTTGTCACAGTAATTTTTACAATTTGTACCTCGTTTTTATTTATATTGTTTTGGATTAGAGAATGTTAAAATTAGGACATAAAACACATGTTTTAGCTAAGCTTACTTCAATTTAACAGGTGAATTAAAATCAACTACATGCACCTTACTAAACTCTATAGTAACTCATGAAGGGATATGACAGTGAACGGATATGCACAGTGGTTCCCAACCTTTTTTATTGACAACCCACTTAACTGGAGGCCTAACGACATCACGATATACTTGTTTGATTTTATATTACCGTAAAATAATGTAAATTATAATAGTCCATGCCGCAGTGGCGTATTTAGGGGGGCTTCCGGGCTTAAGCCCCCCCGAAATCTTACTTACTATAGTAAAGTATATGAAATATCTCGTAGAATTTTCACATTTTCAGGCAAAGCCCCCCCGAAAGTTAGCAAAGCCCTCCCCGAAACAAAATCGTAAATACGCCACTGGTCCATGGTGTACACACAGTTTCATCAAGGGAACTTCAGGAACTTGTAAGAATATATAGTAAATGTTTATTTAGCCATAATATCTTGAGCAAAAATGCTCCTGGTAGGGACTCGGTCGTAAAAGGGAAAAAGCTTTTTCCTGGGTTTTAGTCAGTCACACCAGGCAAATGACGGGATGGCACCTAACATAGGCTACAGGTCCCAGGCCGCTTCCTTCCTTTCCTTTCCTCGGATAGTGTGATCGGTGAGGGACGTCATCCCTCATACCAGGGGCGTCATATAGAGAGGGCAGGAGGGGGCAATTGCCCCCCCAAGAGTTTGAGGAATACATATGCTTTAATAGATTGTCTACTAATATACTCGTACAGAACGTGAGATTCTTATGTCAGTGGTGGTCTTGCCCCTCCCAAGCGAAGTCTAAAATGACGCCCCTGCCTCATACGTGACGGGCTAACATGGTCATAGATGCCGAAAGCCTAGAAATCTAAATCCTAATCCTAATCTATTGAGCAAGAATGTTAAAACCCCGAAACGCCCCGTTGCGTACGCCATTGGTAATAGTGTAAAACTATAAATTTCTCTGTATATAGACATTGTTGCTGTCGTTGACTAATATAGTTTCTCTCAAAGTTGATCGTAATTAATTGGTTTATTAGATTCTAAAATTTCGCGACACACCGGTTGGGAACCACTTGATTTAGAAGATGTAGTCGAAGGATATACTGGTGGTAATAACTCAGTGGTCTCGGGCGTTAGGCTTTATATCATGAGGCGGAATTCATTAAGGGTTCGACTCTTTCTGAAGAACACTGGAGTTTTATCGGCCCTCGAAGTTCGTGTCCATGTCAAATCACCTAGAAATTCAATAACACAAGTAAAAGCTGAAAAAAAAAGTTTTTAAAAAAGCTACACTCTTACCTCTGGTGAGAGGTCCCCTGGTTGGATCCAGGCGATGTGAATTTGTGGTTGACAACATTATATCTTCTATATTTTGTTCCGTTTTCTCCTGCATTTACATTCCACCTAATCTTGCATGATCCATAGTCAACATATTTTGTGGATTTCTAAACTGAAACACATTACCTTTTACTCCAGGTTTCCCAATTGTGGCATGATTCTGTTGTTAGGTTAACATCTAAAAATTTTCTCTTCTTGCATTGATTAACCTCAGAACCACTCGTGCCAAAACCATGCGATTTCATAATAAGACAGCACTAAATTATTAATACAATCGGAAATGCTTCAAATACATTTTCTTAGGTAGATTTGTTGTTAGTGTATATGCATTAGTACCCTTCCTGCATTTTATATTAATATAACTTATATATGTTGCGCGCAGCAGTGTCATTTCAGGTCTTTGTTGAGAGTGGGAGCATGATAGCTCACCCTATATAAGAGTTTCATAACTTATTTAATTAGTATTTATATTACTATATAAATGATTTTTCAATATATGTATTTTATAAATTCACGTAGGGCAATTGTACCCCGTATCTTTCCAAATGAACCTGTGATTACATTTAGAAAAATGGTAAACATACGGTTTCGCGCTCAACTTCAGATTTAAACAGAGAATTATTGATGCTTTTCTAGTAAGTAAAACACTTAAGTAGATGCTTGAGTGAAGAAGATAACGATTTCTTTTGTAATCTACAAAGTTTAATTAAATATCAATGGCTGTCGATGTGCTGTCCACGTGTCACCTGATTAAATGTGCTCTATCTTACCTAAATTAAATGCTTTTTTCTTTAATATTTTTCACGATTCTTTAAGCTAAAGATGTATCTCGTTCTGGCCGCATGTTTTTCAACAATCGGAAGATTATCGCAGTGTGAACACGGATGGAAGCATGGCCACCCGC
The DNA here is from genome assembly GCF_964235325.1 of Thermobia domestica. Lineage (NCBI taxonomy): Eukaryota > Metazoa > Arthropoda > Insecta > Zygentoma > Lepismatidae > Thermobia > Thermobia domestica. The sequence goes on from NC_137464.1 coordinate 22,078,300, forward strand.
TAGAGGTCTGCACGGGCCGGAATTTTCAGCTCGAGCCCGGCCCGGCCCGTGAATTTGCAATGTGAGGCCCGACCCGAGCCCAAAATATGTTTTAGCATTTAGGCCCGAACCCGACCCGAGCCCAAAATATGTTTTAGCATTTAGGCCCGAACCCGACCCGAGCCCAAAATATGTTTTAGCATTTAGGCCCGAACCCGGCCCGAGCTTGTGTGATAATCAAATGTGCCCGAAAGAATCCCGAATTACAGAAACTTAATAATTAACGCAAAATTGTACTTTTATTGACAGCGATTAGAGATTTAATTTTGCAGTTGTGCTTTAAAAGTTCTCCAGAAAGAACGGTGCAATATATATCGTTGTACAGTATATTTACAAAATGAGGCCCGAAAAGGCCCGAGAAATATGGTTGTATATTTAGAAATTATGACCCGGGCTCGAAGTTATATATGCTTTGTAGGCCCGAGCCCGTGCAGACCTCTACCACCCGCAGACGGGGAAAATGGTGCAGTCGCCCCCTTAGATTTTTGAACGGTATTCAGTTCTTGGAAATACATGCCAAAACATACTATATCATAGACTAAAGCACTTAATATAGTCTATCATATAGTTTATTTACTGTAGTTAATAAAGATGCATGTGTAAAAAATTCTTGTTTCCTGTGATGTATGATATATATCGTCCTCCCTTCCTTCGGCTTGAAAAAGAAGTCTGCTGCTCTCCGTGGATGGGAGAGCTACAGAAATAAAGAGGATGCAAAAAAGACATGAAGTCCTCGGTAGTATAGTGGTTAGTATCCCCGCCTGTCACGCGGGAGACCGGGGTTTGATTCCCCGCCGGGGAGGTTACATTTTTAAATCCCCAATGAAGCTTATATCTGTATTAATACATAAATTTATTAAAATATAGTGTATATTTATCTAAATTAAAAGCCGAAATTCTGTTTTGACTTCTGTGGAGGTTTTCCCAATGCCACATTACAATCAGAAATACAGCGAAAGTATTAATCCTCGGTAGTATAGTGGTTAGTATCCCCGCCTGTCACGCGGGAGACCGGGGTTCGATTCCCCGCCGGGGAGATCTTTTTTTTTTTTTTTTCAAAATCCCAATCGGAATTTTCAAACTTATATCTATATTAACATATAAAGTTATTAAAGGATAGTGTATATAGTTGTATGTTTATCTAAATTTAAAAGCGAAATTTTGTTTTTACTTCTATACAGTCTTTCCCAATGTCCTCATTGCACTCTCATGAAAAGTGTCGGGCACTCATCTAGGCAATATGAATACCCGAGCTCATACGGTTCGGGTACCACGTTAAGCTGTATGTTCAGGTCTCATACAGCCTCGGTGCCAAAAGGAACACTAAAAAACTTCTAATCCAGTGTGGGGGACCTTTTTTTGTTTTAGAGGTCACATTAACAATACCAATTTCCTAAGAACCTCACATGATAGTTTTGAATAGACCCAATTTTTGTGGTTATTTTACAAGTTATAAGTTACATTAATGACTACATGAGAACGTGTAAATCTATATTACACAGTATATAACAGTATAGTGTTCGACATATGTAGCTTCAGAATCAACATGCACGGCAGTGCATGGCAGCTAAGTTCCGCGAAGAAAATGAAAACTGGCCTGCACTGCTGTAAGCATATTATACACGAACAAGAGTTTTGGGTAAAATCGCCGATTTCGAGGCTTTGTATAAACGATTCTATTAAGGGTAGAAACATGAAATTTAGAATATAAGGAGACATCCCGCAGATGTACTCATATGCCAAATCTCACATTCTTACCTTCAACTTTATTTCAGTACTGGACCCCCAAAATATGCAGTTTTCAGGCTCACTGACTCACTCATCAAAATGATTAGGTACTTCCCAATGAGATAGAGACGTCAAACTTTGCATAAGGTACCCTGTAACGACTTGAGTACGGAATCTGAGGAATGTGCTTGGGAATTTTTTTATGGGCAAAAAACTGTCCTTTGCCAGGAAAAAAAAAAAAAACGTTTCACTCAATCACTCATGAAATTGATTAGGTACTTCCCAATGAGACACAGACGTGAAACTCTGCACAAAGGTACCTTATAATGACTTGAGTATGGAAAAAGTCCGAAATTTGAGGAATGTTCTACGGGAAAGTTTTTATAGGCAAAAAAAACTATCCTTAGCCAAAAAAGAAATCGATTCACTGACTGACGCATCAAAATGATTAGGTACTTCCCAATGGGATAGAGACGTGAAACTTTGCATAAAGGTACCCTATAACGACTTGAGAATTGAAAAAGTCCGAAATCTGAGGAATGTACTATGGGAAATTTTTATGTGCAAAAAACTGTCCGTAGCTAAGTAAGAAATCGTTTTTACTTACTCACTCATCAAGTTAATTAGGTACTTCCCAATGAGATATAGATGTGAAACTTTGCATAGAAGCACCCTAGAATGACTCGACTACAGAAAAAGTCCGAAATGTGATTAATGTGCTATGTAAATTTTTTATGGGCGAAAAACTGTCCTTACTCAGAGGGTGGGGTGCTGACTGCCACGGATGCTGACTGCCACAGCCAATTATTGGTGCTGATTGCCACGACTGGCGCTGATTGCCAATATCAAGGTGCTGACTGCCACGATGGCGTGCTGACTGCCACGATCCTGAGAGAAAGTTGCTAGACGTATTACTCGACCAGCGAACGAGTGCGGGCGGCCGGTTTTGGAACTAAACTACAAACAACAGTGTTTCTAACCGGATTACTTGTAACTAATCTATCACAGTTATTTTTGTTATGTTCGTAATAAACCACTTGACTCTTCAAGTTAAGACAAACACAGTTTCAAAAGTTATAGAAGTTATTTCCAGAACACTTTAAGGGACTGAAAAAAAAGTACATACACCCTCCATATTAATTTAGCAATAACTTGCGAATAAACTTACCTCAGTGTTGTACAAAGAAACACTAAGAACTTCGCAGCATTCGAGTGTAAGGAATTTTTACTTCTCCTATCAACAGTACCTTGAAGTTCATTATTGTGAATCAAAGTTATACTTTGGCAACTACGCTTTCGTTGTTTAAAGCAAGTTATAGTTTTGAGATAAAACGTCTTCCAAATTGCTACCTAGTTGGACCATGTGATCTCCGATCGATTGTCTAAGCACTGTCTTGAGTAAGAAAATTCTTTTGCATTGAGATTATTTTCGGATGTGTTGCAAAAGTCCGGTTTGAGAAAAATTGAAAATCTTTCACCTCCACACTCCTAACCGCCTCCGAAGGAGACTTGGATCCGCCCCTGATTGAGATCATAGATAAACATAAGTCCCTTTGATTTCTAATTTGTCATTATTTAACATGGTTTGCTAATTTTAAAAAATCCAGTATTTCTGCCATATTTTGAAAACTTTATTTAAAAGAAATATACTCAGTGTTACATTGGAGGCGATAGGGGAGCGATTAAAGTTTAAAGTGGGGTGCCTGACAATTGAAGGTTCCCTGCCTTCCAAGGAATTGAACTCCAGTGAAATTCAGGGAAAAAAATTAAATTACGTATTAAAAAAAAGAAATACAAAATACATTTTCATGGTAACTCTTACAGGCATTATGTTATTATAAAATTAATGCTACTTCTGAAACTGATTAGAGTGAATAGATATGTATTTGAATAACAAAATCACTTGCATAAGTTTTTCAAAGTGTCAAATTTGAAGAACGAAGTTTGCCTTACACTGTTATCTCATTGCTCAAAGATACCGGTGATGAAACAATTAGCCGAAATCACGCGGTCGCTTCTTACATCAATTCATGAAGAAGAAGATGAGTGCCAATGTCAGATACCTAAGTTCAGTATTACAAAAAAAAAAAAAAAAAAAAGTAGCACATTTTAATACTTAGACGAAATAAAAATACAGCTGTTTAAAGATGATTGCCTTTGTTTTTGAATTTCATGGACAACAATATAGGGCTCTTCAGATAGAGGTAGGGGATGGACATATGTAATTATCAACAATACATCCGCATTACTACAGGAATAACCATTCCTGCATTCGATAACTATATAATTTATGGCGTTCTTTATTAAGCGAAACATTAGGCTACTTACTTTATAACATGTAAATTGCAGCTTTTAGAAATCGTTGGATACACTGCAGAGTGACGCTCTCCGCTCCCCTGTCCCGCCGCGCTTACCTAGAAACTGATGTAAACACAACACCAGCGCCCTCCGCGAAAAACCGCACTAATATCCTGGTCAGGTAATAACATTACCGGACGCCAAGAAACATGAAAGAAACTAGATGATCCTTAGGACCGTGTTGTTCAGACTAACACCTAACAAAGGTAAACAAGTCTCTGTATGTACACTCATGTCCAAAATTATTGTCACATGATTATAAATATGTTGTTCTAGTAATATAATTTGATAACGAATTCACCCGGTATTTCTTATAATGTTAGTATGTGTATAATCGGCAAAGACAAGTATGTGGTAAATCTCATGTCAAAAGAGCAGTAAATAAGAACAATAAAACGAAAATAAAATTTTCTTGTCCATTTACTTATATACATTTTATTTTACTTATTATGATTTTCGTATTTATAATTCTTTTCCTATGAAATTTATCACAAATATAAATTTCCTGATTATACACATAATATAAATATTAAAAGTACTCTGCAAAATTATCAAATTATATTCTTACAAGAAGACAGTTATAGATATGCGACAATAATTTTGGACATGAGTGTACTTTCAGTTTTGCCACGGAGCGGTGCGTACAAAATTGGTACGATTTATGTATTCTCACTTGAACTCCCTATGTCAGCATGAACTGTGTACAGCTGTGCAAATTGTTTCGAGCAGCTCTTGAAAGTTCCATCAAAAAAGCACTGCTGGCTGTATCTCACAAGGGAAGTTCAGGAGAAAGCACTCGCCTGCAGAGAAACTAAGCATGCCATTTGAAGTCCCAATTCATGCTGATTATAACAAGCTAATAAAATTCCTGTACGGTTGAGAACGGTTCGAGATATTCAACTTGGAAGTTTATATGAGAAAATGAGGATATACGCATTTATACGCGTTAAGTACAACATAATTAGTAACGAAAAAGCTATTGGAAGTAACAGAAAAAAAAGTGTTTCGCAATAACTAACGGGTTTGTTAGATACAATTAATCATTACATTGTTCACAATAATCATAGGTTAGAGATGAAAATTGATCACTGTTATTCTGTTTTATGAAGAAATGGCGCAGGCAAAATACGCCCTTGCACCATGAACATTTTATATGTGCAATTGTGTTGCATCCGTCAAGAGAACAGTTCGCAGAACCAAAGCAAAAAGCAAATTCGACAAGTGATTCAAAAGTTATAGGCCTATAATTTGTTCGTAACCTGCCTTGCAAAACGCAAACTGTATCGCGATGATCGGAAGTGATTCGTATGGACACGAACTTTATTTGATTGTTTCGTTAGTACATTATAACGTCCAGATGAAGAAGATTCATACTATGTACAAATCTCCTGCCATAATCTTTGATTGATCGGAATCAAAACACATCAAATGGTTGTACAAATCGTGTGCAATTCTTTGGTATCTTCTCAACCATTAGGTCTTTGCCATCCGTCATGCAACTTGTAATGGACAATTTGTCTGTGAATGGACTCCAGTGATCAAGCAATAGCAAGTTCAAACCATCAGGCTTCGCCATGGGTGAGAATACTTAACGCATTGAAACGTGCATCCACTCATTTTCTCATATAAATTTCCAAGCTGAATATCTCAAACAGTTCTCAACGTACAGGAGTTTTATTACCTGTTGTAATCAGCATGAATTGGTCCTTCAAATGACATGCTTATTTCTCTGCAGGCGAGTGCTTCTCCCAAACTTCCCTTGTCAGCTGGCTTCAGACCATCATATCCATTAAATAATACAATAAAACAATTAATATAAACAATGAAATGTGCAAATTGTATATATAACCGAAAAAACAATCCCTTTATAAACATCCAAGTGTATGTCGTTCCACTTAGTGAGCAACTTTGTAACTTATAGGATGCCACATAGATTTGCTGTGATGATTACTAAATTAATTAATAATCATAAATTTAGTATGAGGGATTAATTCCTCTCTTTCCAAATACAGTTTCTCCCAGGCTCGTGGCAGTCAGCACGCCGTCGTGGCAGTCAGCACCTTCAAATTTGCAATCAGCGACAGTCGTGGCAGTCAGCACCAATAATTGGCTGTGGCAGTCAGCACCCGTGGCAATCAGCACCTATCCACTCAGAGATCGGTTCATTTACTCACTCCTCATTAATTAGATGCTTCCAAATGAGATAGAGAATTGAAACTCTGCATAATGGTGCCTACCTTATGTAATGACTTGTGTAAGTAAAGGTTCTATATTTAAGGAATGTATTATTTGAATTTTTATGGGCTAAAAACTGTCTATAGCCGTTAGGTACTTCTTAATAAGATAAAGATGCGAAACTCTCCATAAAGGTACCCTATAATGGCTTGAAAATGAAATTTTAGGAATTTGCTATGGAAAATTTTTCATTAGCAAAAAACTGTCCTTACAATCAGAAATCGGGAACGATTCCGTTATTGAACACATCATGCTCATAGTGATAATGTTGTCAATCGTCTGAGTGGTCGAGTTGGTACCCTCCTCGCTGGTCTATTGGCTACCACGTGCACCTTTGGTGTAAGGTGTCCTGGGTTTCGTTTCCCGGTGGAAGAGCCTTTGGAATCTTAACTCTCCACGATGTTTCTGTGTTCGTGTCCCTGTCGTTCTAGGTTAAGAGAAAAATGAGCTAAGGTCACTGAGAAAAATCCGTTATCCGGACAGCGGGATAGTGTACAAATATGCGGGATCCTTATGTTTACTACAGAAATCAATACTTAACATACGTTATCCATATGCTACATACGTACCGCTCTCTTTCCCGCTTAGATGTTACACAATGTCGTTGCAGGATGTCTGACATCTAACAGTCTTCCGTACATTACGTACGTCAGCTATAAGTTGCATACGGCCATCTGTATGTGAGATCCTGACCGCCTACATACAGTCTTTTTGTTCGTGCGGAAAGTACGTTTATTCGGAACACTTATACGGAAAGTATGTTTAAAATATACTTTTTCAGTTATACGTTTAGTGTACGTTAAGTCCAAAAACTACAGGATTTACACATTAACCAACGTTTTTACGTACGCCACATACATTTTTTTCTGTGTGCGAGTAAAATAAGTGAAAGCTAGTAATAAGCAGTTAAGCAAGTTAATGAGGCACGTTCTGTGAATCAGTTAAGTTTTAAAAACGTGGGCTAAGACACGTCCATACTACCGTAAATTTCGTTGTTGGAAACCCAGACAAGGAAAGCCAATATTTTGTCGGTGAATATTTTTCCTTTATTGCAGTCATTGGTATTAAATAGATATTGAAATTAATTTGATAAGTAAGATAATGTAGAGGTGAGAATATTTAAAATTAATGAAGTTTTCGAAGAAATGAGAAATCCAATTGTTCGAATTTATGTGAGACTAGCAACAAAATGTAACCGATTTCGTAAATATATTCCGCCTTATGCAGAGTCGTTTTGACAAATGATTAGCGTAATGCTAAACGTCCGACTTCTGCAGGAAGCATATGTAAGTCGAACGCTTTAGTATGGCACTAATCACATGTCAGAAGGACTCTGCATATGGCCCATTGGTACGACGAGTTATATTATAGTTACCACAGTCGTTATGTAAAAATGTTCTTGATGCTTCGTGTCTCTATCTGTGAACAGTGTGAGAATCTCTTACGTATCAGCCTTTTGATCAACAGTGAATTTCGTGCCTTTGCTCTTCATATTTCCTGAATTTGCCCTCCGGGGGGTTCGCCCCCACACCCTCGCCTTTGCTCGGCCTACTTCCTCACACCTCTTAAGCTTACAATGCCCAAATTTTAAGTTTATTTTCCTATTTCAACTATCTAAAAGATAAGATTTTGTATTCCGGGAAAACGCCTATTTAAATAACATGATTTCTTCATCTCCCTTTAGACTCCTTAAAAATTAAAAATATTCAAGTTTAGCAATTTTCCTGTAGATTAGTACCGAGAGGCTACAATTGTGCCAAATTTCATCATTCTAATCCTTCCGGAAGTGCCTAAACATTTTGGGGTGTAGAAGAGGTCCAATATAATTAACATGGAAAAGGTTTTTCTATTCCCCATGAAACCACTCTAAATCTGGAAATTTTCATTTTTACTCACTTACTTAGGTAATACTAGCGAAAGCGTTGAAGCATGCCGAATTTCACGTTTATATTCCAATTTCAAGTACCTAAAATATGAGATTATAAATCCAAAAAAAGGCCTATTTAAATAAGATGGGGAATTTCTTCATCTCCCCTTTAGACCCCCTAAAAATTAAAAATATTCACTTTTGGCAATTTTTCTGTCGGTTAGTTCCGAAAAACTACAATCATGTCAAATTTAATTATTGTAGCCCTACAGGAAGTGCCCTATAATCTTGGAGTGTAAAAGGTGTTCCATATAAATACGTACCATCGGAAAGATTTTTCAGTTGCCCATAAAACCACTCTGAAGTTGAAATTGTTTATTTTTACTGATTTACTTAGGTAATACTAATGAAAACGTTCAAGCATACCAAATTTCATTTTTTATTCCAATTCCAAGTTCCTAAAACATGAGACTATATGTAAAAAAAAAAAAAAAAAAAAAAAAAGCCATTTAAATAACACGGGAAAATTCTTCATCTCCCTTCATCATTTCAACCTTCCACGTCAACCGGAAGCACCCCTTTAATTTATGTCAGTTCATGTAGTTTTATATACAGTTAGGATATGTTGGTGGCAAATATTATTAAGTTTACAAGCTATTTGAAAGGTGTATAGCATTGGAAGGAAAACCCGAGGTAGTATGAAACTGCGCAACATGCGCGTCATGTAATGAACTCCGTAATTTCGCAATGTGAAAAAGTAGAGAACAATTAAGTATATTGAAACACCAGCTATGTCTACTGATGTAGCAGCGAGGATTCAGCATCAAGGGTTTTGGGCCCTGTTGATACTCTTCGTATTTAGGTAATGAAAAATGAGATGTTAGCGATCGTGATTTTGTAGTTCGGGTAAATGAATTAGAATCTCGTTTGGACATAACTCTCTGACAGATATTTAATAGAATAAATCCTCCCCGCTGTTCTAGTGGCTAGCATGTGCGCCTTTCTTGTACAGGGTCTTGGGTTCGATTTCCGGTGGGAGAGCCCTTGGGAACTAATGTTGCATGTGACACATTATGACTCCTTTAGAAATGTACAATTTTAAATTTAAATCCAGCAATATGCCACAATTGAGAATCCCAATATACGATATTGACATGGCGAACTACAACAAGAAGTGAGATAAGAACAAAAGCACCAGAGGTGCAAAAAGTGCAGCCAAGTTCGTCAGCCTCAAAAAGTGTTGAGATGAGGATGGATGAGCCAAGTTCCTTGGCCACTGCATCTGAAACGAACACTGGAACTTGGCGCGAGGTGTCTAACATATTCGAATACATTAAGATGTCTATTCCTAGTTTCAGCCATAAGGCTAGTGGTGACCCCCAAATCCACCACGCTCACAAACACCATCCCTAAGGCTCGTTAACGTAATTTACTTTGACACTTCGTGGAGGAATATAAGTTCCCCTAGTCTGGGTTTCGAACCACCAATCTTACTGCAGTGGTGGTTCAGTGGTAGAGTGTTCGCCTCTGGTGTTTGGAGTCCCTGGTTCGATCCCAGCTCGCGCCGTGTGGACCTTTTGGTGGACAAAGACCGTGCTTGTGGGTTTTCTCGGGGTTCTCCCGTTTCCTCCCACTCTTCATTCCACCATTTCACTCATCTCTCATCATCACCGTCTCCTTTAGCCTAACCGGCATAACCGTGGGATGTAAAACTTAAAAAATTCATTTCATTTTCAATTCCTAGACTTGGCCGAAAGTATAGAAAAGGCATTTTAAATTGTTGTATATAGGCGCTTCTACTAGCACTTTAAATCACATACATTGAGGTGCCTCTAACTCGAGACCTAATTATAGCGCCTTCTTGCACTTGATAAGAAAAGTAAGGTAATCAAACCAATTAGAAGTAGATAAAATAGTTAGAAAGGACATGAGTTTTCCACAAATCTTGCTTCCTCTTTAACTGTGTTGATGATGCCGATAATGGGTGTCCACACTTATGATTCCAATCAAATCTTTCCGTCTGAAGTCCAACGATTATGCTCTTTAAGCTAAGGGAGACGGTTGATTAGGGTAAGTGAATGATGATGGAAGAATTTATGGTCTGAGAATGTGGGAAGAAATTAGTATCAAATTTACTTGGCCGGGGCTCGAATCAAGGACCTCACGCACTAAAAGTAAGCAAGCGTTCTACCGCTCTACCACCGGGCTCCCCTAATAATTCCACTGAGGATATTGGGGAAGGTTTTCTGCATCATGGAAGTAATTTGCACAAACTTTTACAGCAACCTTTGTATAACCCCTTAAGAGTTAACATATTAGATAACTTATATGCAAATCTATGAAGAACAAAGCTTAATTATTCTATCATCCCTATCTTGTTCTGAATATTCTGCTTAATGGATAACTACTTACGTAACGTGACTATTGAGGTCGTTCAGACAGTAAAGAATAATATGATGGTCAGGTTTCCTCCTCCTGTAGCTAAAAAATTCACAATATAAAATTTATAAATTGATAAAGTGGATGTACGAACATAATGAAAAACATTTATCAACGTTTAAAGATATACAAGTCAGTTCACAATATACTCCAACAATAAATACGGAGTATATGTTATTATTATATCAGACAATTCATGCATCTCTTATGACGCGGAATGATTTTGATAACTTTCAGATTAAAAATTCAGAAAATCAGAATATAAATCTTCAATATAAATTTCCAAAACAAGACAAAAATTTCGAGACGAGACGAAACAAAAGTCTTCTGAAACCGAGACGAGACGAGACAAAATCTTCTGAAACCGAGATGAGACTTTTAAAATTTTACGAGATCTTATTTCTCATCTATACTAATTTGCACACTTCAGTTACGGTGCCCCCATATTGCATCAAATTGGACTTGAAAATTGCAGTGCGATATTATTGGTTATCTAAAAATCTGAACAGTTTATTTAAAAAAAAAAGTACAGAAAGATGCACATGTGCATTAGGCAACCCGCAACGCCTGAATGATGTGCAGCCTGCATAGTTAAAACATTCAGTGCTGTGAGGAGAATGTTGTGCTCTCTTCTTTCGGTCATGTTTAGGGCTCCCATGTTTCCAGACGAAAGACCCGGGTACCCCATGAAAGTTCACAGCATAGTCATAGTTAAGCACTGCTTTTTTTTCTTTCTTTTCTTTTTTTTTTTTTTTACTGAAATATCAAAATTAATTAGATAATGGGTCAACAGCCAGCCAGACTGAGTGACAAACAGATTTTTTTCTTGTCAGTTGTATGCCGACGAGACTATCGCACGTATGATATTAACTTATGTTTTTGAAGGAAGCTAGGACATTTGGAGTTCCAAATTATTCTTTCGAGACTGGAATACTGATGGAGTCAATTTGGGACTGTCCCGGTTTAGCTGGGAGCATCTGGGAGTCCTACATCTGACAATGTGGCGTTTGGACGGCCGCGCGAGGAACTAGGCGTTAAAACAAAATTTGCTTGGTAAGACAGAACTTTGAATATTTCAGATGGAATTTTCGGTTCTACCCGCATGACAGTAATACTGTATATTTCTTCTATATTCCTTTACAAATATCCTAATATTTCTGAACTATGACATTTAAAAGTTACATGAAATATCCAGGAATTAATATGTAGGCCTACGTTTTATTTTCATACTTCTGATATATACTTTTTAAAGGATTAATAATGAAGTCTCACTTCTACATTTAATAGTTTGTCTATAATATTCTTTATATGTGCATAAAACACATAAATTATTTACTCAAATGTCTTTGGAATGTGCTTTGGGTTCCCACCAGAGATGGAGTGGGTCAGTAGGTCGTGGGTCAAGATTTATGAGTGACTCAGTGGATCGTGGGTCAACAGAACGTGACCCACTCTAATTCACCGATTCAAAATGACCCACTCTGCTCAGTGCATTGTAGACAGAACCTTCTGAACACTAGTAAATGTGTCTACGTTTTACTTTCAACAGCTTCATTTTTCTTTCTTTTTCACTTGTTTCTATTTACTTATCTGAGATGAGTGTATCTAAATGAAAAAAAGAACTTCAGCCACTTTTGAATATTGATATTTGTAATTGTAGGCTAATAATAGCAATTGGACTTAGTACTTGGCTTTTGAGACAGTCGAACTTTACACTTTTTTTCATCTTCACGTTGGCTTATTTTACCTTGATTTAAAACTTTCAAATTTCATCCTATTTTCCACTGAAAATACCTGTAATTCAACAAGGAAATAATTACACTGGTCTACATCAAGTTTGCTGACTGGAGGCTACCAGCTGTTCTTTAATAATTCAAGTGTGCTAAATCCAAAAATGAAATCCGTTTTTCTCTATTACGTCAGGTATTTTCACAAAATAAAATTTTATGTAATATTTTATGTAGAATATTAATTGTAACGTAGTTCTACAAGATGTCACAAGATGGCAGCACATACACTGTTACGTTTAATTTTATTTTTATGAGTTATTACGTAAGAATTAAAGAATATATTAAATAAAGTATAGGTAATTCAAAATCATTTTGAATTAAAATTGAAGAGGATATTACGTATGTAAAGGGTTGAAATAAGGGAGCACTCGCAGCTGAATTTTTGTGCAGGGTGACGAATTACACGGCACTCTTTGTTTATGGAAGACACGGCTAGTTAACAAATTGCAAAAGGTGTGCTAGAATTTTGTAGAAGTTTTGCAAACATTTACTAATCTGGCTATTTCTAGTATTGGTGAACTGTATTGGTGTAGTGATATCTACAGGATTACAACTACTATAGTGTAGACTACACACATTCTGATCAAGTTAGCGGCTGTACCGAGTTTAAATAACACGACATCTATTCGTAGAAAGTGTAAGAACGATCCGGGTATGTTTTGCTACATTTGTGGTTCTTTCACAACCCCGAAACAACGAACAAATATTTCGGAATTTATACGAAAAGTGTATCATGCATATTTCGGAATTCAATTGGGCGACCAAGATAAACCATGAGCACCACATAAAGTATGCAGGACTTGTGTAGAAAATCTCAGGCAATGGAGCAAGGATCGGAGAACAAGCCTTAGTTTTGGAATCCCAATGGTGTGGCGAGAGCAGCAAAATCATGTAAATGACTGCTATTTCTGTATGGTAAATGTATCTGGTATGAGCAGGAAATCTAAACATACTATTCAGTATCCTGATCTTTACTCTGCTAGAAGACCTGTTCCTCACAGTAATGAAATTCCCATCCCTACATGCAGCACGTTTGCAAGTTCCAGTGATGCTGACGATTGCTCTGTCAACACAAATACAGAACGTAGTGACGAGGATTTTGTGGTGTCTGATGAATGCAATTCATGCAAACCCTTCACTCAATAAGAATTAAATGATTTAATTCGCGACCTTGCTCTACCAAAAGCATCAGCAAAATTGCTGTGTTCAAGACTGAAAGAAAGGAATATGTTGCACCAGGAACAACTATCGTATATCGGGACAAAGAGAAGCATTTATTACAATATTTTCAAAAAGATGAAGAACTTGTGTATTGTTCAGATGTAAAAAGACTAATTGAAGCTATGGAATGTGATTATGATGCAAATGAATGGAGGCTCTTTATTGACTCTTCGAAGAGGAGTTTAAAGTGTATATTGCTGCATAATGGCAATGAGTTGGCATCCATTCCTGTTGGTCACTCCACAAATTTGAAGGAAAGCTACCAATCATTGAAAATGCTCCTTGAGAAGATAAATTATGAGAATGTTAGATGGCTTGTGTGGGGGGACCTCAAGATAATTTCAATGTTACTGGGCCAACAAGCAGGTTTTACGAAATATCCTTACTTTATTTCTTTATGGGACAGCCCTGCAAGGAATGAACACTGGGTACGAAGATTGTGGCCTGCCAGAGTAGATTTTGAAGCGGGAGGGAAAAACATCCAGAACGAACCGCTTGTTGACCATAAGAAAATGGTACTCCCTCCACTACATATAAAGCTGGGCTTAATGAAACAGTACGTAAAGGCTTTGAATCAGGATGGTGCTTGATTCAAATACATTTGCTCAAAATTCCCTGCATTGACAAAGGAGAAAGTGAAAGCTGGTATTTTTGACGGACCCCAGATAAGGTTGCTAATGAAAGATAAAGAGTTCTTTTAAATCATGAACCCCACAGAAAGAGATGCATGGGATGCTTTGTGTGCCGTTGTTTCAAACTTAATTGGAACTTTAAAGCGGGCGACTACGAGGAACTTGTTGACAATTTGTTGACCACATTTCAGAAGTTAGGAGTAAATATGAGTGTGAAGCTTCACTTCCTACACAGCCATCTAGACTATTTTCCTTCCAATCTTGGTGTCCTTAGTGAAGAAGAGGGTGAATGATTTCACCAGGATATCAAAACCATTGGGAACCGGTAACAGGGAAGTTGAAACGAAAACAAGATGGCGAACTATCGCTGGTGCTTGCAGCGTTACGTTCTGGAGGCCACTTACTCCAGAAAATCAAAGGAACGAAGATTTTTGCCTAAGTAGGTAAGCACGTGTTATTTTGTTGTGTGCATTTATCAGCTTGAGGTCGTAAATGAAATTAAAAATTGTATTGGATTTGCTTAACTTTCTATCTAGTCTAAATTCATTATGACAAATAGGTTCTTAAAACTACTCCATACGTAATATTCTGGAATCATAAACATCATATTGCGCATCAAATTGTATATTATATGTGTAGATGGTGGGTGTAATATGTGTAGGTGGGCGTCAGTAACTTCATCATAACTTGTTCCGTATTTATATTGATATTAAGGCAATAGTACAATATTTAATGTAAGTTTCTTATTAAGATATATGGAACAAATAAGAAATTCTGTCAGTGTAAGTATGATCAGATTGTGTAAAATTCTGACGTGATAGGCAAAACTAACTACACCACTGGAATCAGCGACCTAGATTTAAAAAAAAAAAAAAAAGTCAAATATCTCAGTCAGCAGAAAAAAAGTTTTCATATGTAGATCAGTGTTATATATGATAAATAAATTGAAGTTCATCACAATATGATCCATAACAAACACGTTACCATTTTATATTGTAAAGGTCAGATGCAGCGATATTGTAACAGAGAGCTGCTCGAGCCATTGACCGTAAATATTCAAACTTCGATTAGTGTTAATTTGACGGTCTTGTTTTATTACAAGTGTAAACTCTTTAGTCAGTGGAGAGTAGGGTAGTATTGAATCATGGACCAGAATTGATGTCGATGGGTTTTGGTGGGTCATGGTGGGTCATTGTCCCACGCCATCTCTGTTCCCAACAATTTTGACGTCATAAATTTCGCACTCAAATTTGAGATCAACTTAGTAAATAAATAAATAAATAAATCTATCTATATATATAAAAGAGAACGTACAAATCCTTTGTCCGCTCATCACGCTAATACGGCTGAACCAATTTCTTTTATTTTTGGGGGGTTATTAGGATTTGGACCCTAGATGGTTTTTATCATATCACTTTAATTTTCAATTACCAGTGTCTTGAGATAATTGACCATTCAGGTGTCCATTACGTACAAATCCTTTGTTAGTTCATCATAGGTATAAAAATAAACGTATTTATATGCAACCCGCATGACCGTGTCACTCGGCGGGTTAACATACATGCCAGGCGTTATAATGGTTTTTATCATATCACTTGAAAGCGAAAAAGTAAAAATTATCTAAGTAACAAAGTTTATTGCGTTCGGGGGTGACCGCAGCGAAGCGGGGCGGGTTAACATAAATGACAGGCGATATAATGTTAACATTTACTGCAATCTTCTATGGTTTTTATCATATCACTTGAAAGCGAAAAAGTAAAAATTATCTAAGTAACAAAGTTTATTGCGTTCCGGGGTGACCGCAGCGAAGCGGGGTGAACGCTGCTAGTAAATATATATATATATATATATATATATATATATATATATATATATATATATATATATATATATATATATATATATATATATATATCTTTGAAACGTGTCTATTTATATAGATAAGTAGGTATCCAACATGGAACATTCCTATTAAAGTTGATATCATATTTTGAGAGTTCTTCCCGGTTTAGTCAGGCCCGATTGCAACTTAAGGAAATTCCAGAAGAACTGTGTATAAAATGTGACATCAGTTTACAAAGCAACAAGATATCCCTGTTCAACCTTATTTTCCTTTAGACATATATTTTGTGTGTGTGTGTTCGTTTGTTGGGCTGTTGGCAGTGTTCCATTTGTTTAACGTGTTTCAGAGTGACAAAGTCACGAAAATCTGTCTCAATTATAGTGAAGCAGGAAGAGGTCGAAAGTGAGTGCGTATACTACTCTACTACGTAACCTTCCAAAAAAAAAAAAAAAAAAAAGCAACTCTTTGCTGTGGAATTTTTGACATTACACACAGACTCACACTTCCTTCAAGTCTGGCAACAAACGCACTTTTTCCTCATAGCCCAAGACACAATAAAAGCAACAAGTTGTTCGCAATCACGCACACAAGAGACCGATGGAGAAAATGGGGGGAAAGAACTAAATTAAAGCTTACATACATATCCAGTACTTTATGAAAGCACAAAGATGAATCGCTGGAAGATACTTTGCGCAGAGAGAGAGGGAAGGGAAGAGAAGTGTTCGTGTTTTTCGGTGAATTCACGCAATATGGCCTGCTTTTATCAGTTGTGTTGTGAACGGAAGTGACGTCTGTTCCAGCCGCCGTAGATCATGGCAACTCCCGCCTTTGCAACGGAAAAGTGTGACGTAGGTGGCGCGATGGCTTTGTGTTTGTATTTCCTGCTTCGGGTGCACAGACAAAAACCCTTCCCACCACATACAATTACTGTATGTCCCTAAAATAAAGTATATTATTTTCTACTACATTGGCTGACTTTTGTCTCCCCCATTCCCCCCCCCAAAAAAAAAAAAAGAATCCTTTGGTCATAACTCATAGTAACTCAGTACCATTTCTGCCTGTAGTAAAACACAACAATATATTGCGTGATAGCTTTTTCACATCTAAACGACATCTAAAAGAAATCTTGCAATTAATTTTTGTAATACTATTTCAATATTACTTTATTTAAATTTAAGAACCACCAAAAATACCAAAAGAAGGATTTTGGAATTAAAAAAAAAAAGTATTTAAAACAGAGTTCAGAAAGAAACTCATAAAATGTCTTGTGTGAAATGCTCTATGGAACAAAAACAACGACATTATATTGTTTCAAAAAACAATGAGAGAAGTATGGAAGCTTTCGAAATGTGAGGGTGGAGAAGAATGGAGGGAATCAGCTGGATTGATCGGAAAACAAAATAAGAAAGTATTGTAAGTAGTGTGGGAGAAAAGAACATTTTTGATGTAGTTGAAAAGAGACAGGCATTGGTTAAGACGTTGGCCAAAAGAGAAGTAAAGTATGGGACAAAAATAAACGACCAAAAAAGCCATTAAAACTAACGTCGATTTTAGTAATTTATTATTTTTTTGTCCCATACTTTATATTATGAGGAACATAATAAAAGGTACGGTGACAGGAAAAAGAGGGAAGAGGTGAAAAAGACTGAAGTTGATGTTTGATGGACATTATTAGAACAGAAAATAATTACATGAAGACGAAAATGTTAGCTGATGACTTTGGTGCTGTTTGTCGCAAGTGACGTATCAATATTGGCAGGCTGGACAGATTAAGAATTATATGTGTCCGCAAGTACTTGTTGTTTATTGTTTCCGGTAGTTCCAAAGACATAATCTACATGTGGAATTTACAAAGGTTATGTTTTGCATTAACTTATAAATATTACAATTAAAGAGGTAACTGGAAATGTTTAAATTTCTGAAAGAGAGGACTTTAGAGAGCAAACAGATCAAACACAACTAAGGGAAGGGAACATACTTACGTGAAAATGAAGTGAAACATACACCGGCCTATGCTTTCTGCACCTAGCAGACGTATTGTTTGAAACCGAAGATGTAAGTTTTAGATACTCGTAAAGCACTTAAGATGAGAGCGGAAGTGACCAAATCACGTAACTCGTTCATACAATCATAGTAGTGAAACCGTTACATCTAGTGGGCATAGGTGAAGACAGTAAAAAGGACAATGCTTCAAATCCGATAGTTATCAAATATCCTGACTGGAATTTTCCATTTTTTTTTTTTTTTAATTAGCCTACCAGGCAAATGTTGAATGATACCTCGAAATGTAGGATTCAATCGACTCACTCAAAATGCTTTCCAACCTTTCGTTACTGATTGTTTCTAGTGTAGAATGGTTTTAGTAGCTCCATCTGTAATTTTATTAATAAATATATAACAAAAAAGAAAGAAAGAAATATTAATTACAGAGACGCGAATGGATAATATTGAATGAATGGAACTAATTTTTTAAGTAAAATCTACTATGCTACGATGTGATGAAACGTAACAAATCAGTGGTGAATTCTGAGAATAGAATGCAGTATGTTTTTATTAAGTAAGATACCTCGTTGACCATATGAGAGAACAGAAAGCATGGAATAAGACATTGCCATGAAATAAGAAAACATGGAGATAAGAAATAAAGAAAAACTTGCAATTCTATATACATGTTTTTACTAATAACACTATCTAAGAGGTAATTGGGATCCTCTCTTCCAGATAGATTATATATGACCCAAAGACTGGTTGGAGATTAGGACTTCCACACTTTGGCATGTGATGTACGATATGATTAGCACTACACTTCAGTCTTAGCCTCCAGGTAACTATTTTACACAGGCCTGATCCTGATCCTCACTGGAACGGGAAAAATTTCCCGTCCTACCCGGATCGAATCTGTGTTTGCTTTTATTGTGTGTTTCCTCTTATCTTGCGTTTGCTTCTATGCTGTGTTTGCTTTTATTTTGTATATACTATTATCCTGTGTTTCCTATCATAATGCGTTTGCTTTTATACTATGTTTCCTGTTATCCTGTGTTTGCCTTTATTCTGTATATACTATTATCCTGTACTTCGTATTATCCTGTGTTTACTATTATCCTGTGTTTACTTATATCCTGTATTTGCTGTTAATATATTTTTCCTATTATCTTACGTTTGTTGTAATCACGTGTTCCTTGTTATCCTTTCTTTGCTTTTATTCTGCACTTTCTGTTGTTCTGTGTTCCCTGTAGAGACCTGCATGGGCCGGGCTTGGGCGGGCCGACACTGATTTCTCTTCAGGCCGGGCCGGGCTGGGGCCGATTAATTGCAATTCTTTAATAATTATTGACTTTCGTTAAACGATAATTAGAATAAAGGCAAACGTTGAAAAAGTGTGCCCGTGAAAAATGTTACAAAATGAAACTTCGAAAATGTATCGGGCCCGGGCCGGGCTTGAGCCAAGAATTTTAAAAAAACTTATCGGGCCGGGCCGGGCCTACGTACATTCGGGCTGGATTGGGCTCGGGCCGAAAAATTCGGCCCGTGCAGGTCTCTAATTCCTGTTATTCTTCATTTGCTATTATCCTGTACTTTCTGGTGTTCTGTGTTTCCTGTTTTTCGTGTTTATCTGTGGTGTCCTGTTTGTTGTTATCCTGTGTTTCCTGTTATCCTTTATTTGCTATCATCCTGTACTTTCTGTTCTGTTTCTCCTGCTATTCTTCATTTGCTATTATCCTGTACTTTCTGTTATCCTGTTTTTCATGTTTACCTGTGTTATTCTGTTTTTCCTTATTATATTTGCCATAAATAGAAGCTTTGCTTTGTATATAATTAAATACAAACTTATTATTTGCTGAGCAAAACAATATATTTTTTACATTAAAAAATTAAATACTTGTTACAGTTTCGCCAACTAACTCTTTGACTTCGTCAGACACTGTGAGATACAGAATATGAGATACCTTTGTCAGACAGATGAGAAAGATGCTCAGCAAATAATAAGTTTCTGTTTTTCCTTTGTCCAAAATCGACAGGAGCACGAACACAGAGACATCGAGGACTTTTGGAACCATCCATCCAGTGAACCAACTGAATTTTGCATACTTATTAAATAAAAAGCACCCACGACAGTCGAAAGAGTAGCACTCTTGTCTTCATTGGGTGCCCGGGTTCAATTAACACTAGGATCTTACCTTCGTTAGTTTACAGATGTTATTATCATTATTATTATTATTATTTCATCTCATGCATACTCTTTTGCAGTAACGGAACTACTTATAACGCATTACTAGATGTTTAAGTAACGAGACAAGATAATGCTTTACAATATCTTTGAAGTAACTATAATAACGTACTTTTTGAGATTACTTCCTTTCCGTTGCAATACTTTTCCGAGTTAGTTTGAATTTCAGAGAAAAAAGAGGTCGTGATTTAAGAGATGGAGTCTTTAATCGAAAACATAGAAACAGGTGGGATGGATATATTGTAGTAGTGTTAGTACTAATGTACTGTATACAAGATAAACGAAAAAAGAATACTAAAAAAAAAAAACTTAGAAACAACGTGGCAACACTGTATATAGCAATAGAGAGACAGACTCTGATCTTCTAAATAATTCACATTGTTTCCATGGCGACGGTACACGCAACAGGCCCTGCATGTGTGTGTTGGTGGAAAAGTAGACCTCTTCTCTCTCTTGCTACAGAGCGGAGTGGGTGTGTGTGTGGAGGAGAGAGAGAGAATGGAAGTCAAAGAGTTTAGGGAGGGGGTGGTTGGTCTCTCTCTCCTTCATTTGCTTCATTGAGTAGAAGAGAAAGAAAGAAAGAACAGCAAAAAGCAAGTAAAAAAAAAGACCAGGAGAGCAGCATCTCTTCTCTTTCCAAATAAATGGTACAGCTGGGAAATTAACCGTCACTGAAGCAGTGTGATCGAAGTTTCTATTTTACCCTTACCCCCCCCCCCCTCTTCAACATTCACCGATAAGCCTAATCTGAACTATAAACAAACGACGAACGTAATCTGTAATGTTAAAAGAGAGATAGAGAGAGAGATGAGCGACTGAGAGAAATTCATCTTCTCTTTTCTGTGTGTCCTGCGAGGTATCCTCACTGCACCGTCACTCACTCACTACTAAGTGGGTTAGGAGGACGAACGAAGGAATGGCGGTTGGATTGGAAGGCCCACATAAAGTCATGCACTCCATTCATTCTTGCCCCCAGGCACACTGACATACAATAACTAACATTATTTCTTTCTTAGGCTAAGTTCGAATACGTATTTACAAAATATGCAGTACAGGCTGATTTAAAAGTATCGAGCCAAAATGAAACCAGAAATAGGAGATATGGAGATGTCAATCCTTTAATTGGAAAATAGTAACAACGAGGTGATTTTAGAGTAGAATTTACAGATAGAAAATGTTATGAATGAACACTCAGGGTTTGCCACTTGGAGTCACATGAAAACAGGGTCATGTAACTTGCTTCTTTAACATAAAAGTGGCACAACTCAAAATCATTAAGTTTTCAGGAGAGCAAGTTGAAGATTGGCACACCTAAAGTTTAACATGAACCGACAAATTATACCATTGTTTCCCTCCAGTAGGGTATATAGATGTACCTTCATCTTCGACATTTTTACACAAATCTTTCCTAGATTTTAGGGTCATTTTCAACCTCATACATCACTAAAGATAACTTTCGAGTAGTATCACTTTTCCATTAAAAAGGCAGTATGTTTTGAAGCTATTTCATGATTTCAAGCTTCTTTGAGGAATCACTTGAAAATACAAAAATAGACTCTTCGGTCTGGAAATCAACTTCGATGTGCTGAAATCCTAAATTGAAATCTCCTCCATAAACTTTTCCTGTTTCATATCAAGACAACTTGAAATCAATGACTTAAACTAGAAATACAAATCATTAAACAAAGCAACGTTTATTTAAAAATAATAAATATGTAACAGTTTCGCCAACTAACTGAACATATTGGCTTCATTACACACTGTAAGTTTGGTATTAAGAACGTGGTATTGAAATCCAATATGTTGAGTTAGTTGGCGAAACTGTTACACATTTATTATTTTAGTGTCTAATGAAGCCAATATGTTCAGTTAGTTGGCGAAACTGTTACACATTTATTATTTTAGTGTCTGATGAAGCCAATATGTTCAGTTAGTTGGCGAAACTGTTACACATTTATTATTTTAGTGTCTGATGAAGCCAATATGTTCAGTTAGTTGGCGAAACTGTTACACATTTATTATTTTAGTGTCTGATGAAGCCAATATGTTCAGTTAGTTGGCGAAACTGTTACACATTTATTATTTTAGTGTCTGATGAAGCCAATATGTTCAGTTAGTTGGTGAAACTGTTACACATTTATTATTTTAGTGTCTGATGAAGCCAATATGTTCAGTTAGTTGGCGAAACTGTTACACATTTATTATTTTAGTGTCTGATGAAGCCAATATGTTCAGTTAGTTGGCGAAACTGTTACATATTTATTATTTTTAAATAAATGTTGCTTTGTTCAATGATTTGTATTTCTAGCTTAAGTTATTTAAGATAGCAAAGCTAGTTTAAATCAGTTAGTTGAATCAATGGTATAAACAATAAAAATTCGTGATTTCTTACCGCAACAAATAGCGTGTTATTAAGACTTTTGCGATTATAACGTCTGATGTGTTGGTTCGTGACCACACAAGTGTAATGAATTAAATGGGACAATAGGGGGTGCGGTGGCTCAGTGGTAGAGCGTTCACCTCCGGTGCTTGGGGTTCGATCCCAGCTCGCGCCGTGTGGACTAACACCGTGCTCGTGGGTTTTCTCGGGGTACTCCCGTTTCCTCCTACCTTCATCATTTCACTCATCTCTCATCATCGCCGTCTCCTTTAGCCTAACCTGCACAATCGTGGGACGTAAAATTTCAAGATTTCATTTCATTTATAAGTGGGACAATGTGTTGATGTACAGGGGCAACAACACTCGGTCACTGCTGCAGTTGTTTTGTTTTGCATTTTTGTTTCTTCGGAACTGTCGTAAATTACCATCAATTACACATACGTTAATAATTGGAACGTTATCAGACTATACACAAACGAACGGTCTGGGACATTAGGCTGATGATCATAAGACTCATATCTCACTTAGCACATGAGCGTTATGAATTGTTCATTAACCAATCATTTAATTATCCTGATTCGTTTCTAATTATTGTTTAGCCTAGGAACCATGGAACGTTAAACCCAAAATACTAAACAGTACAAAGCTGAACTTTTGAAATCCTTTTTTTTTTTTCTTCTTCTTCGAAAATTACAATATTTGTTAACGTATGATATAAGCAGGGTCGGACTTAGGGGGATGTACCGGAACATATGCACCCTCTCCATGTAAATATACACTATCTAAAATGAAAAAATAGTAGTGAAAATAGCAACACTTTCCGAAATTTTCTGCTGTCATGTTTCCGTTTGGGGCTTAAAGAAAGAGGAGTTTTGCATAAGCAATAGTTTAAGTCGATTTTCTGAAGGTTGAAAGAAAAAGATTTAGCAAGCAAAACAATATTTCTCATTCACACCGCAGGTGTCTAAAAGCATTTTAGAAATTCAAATGTAGTGGTAGTTATTGATGCACTCAGAAAATCAGAAAATCCTGGATCCGGCCCTGGATATAAGTATATATATCACTAAAAGTTGTATTGAGGAGTTTAAATGCCTCATTTTTTTTTCAGTCATCATATATCGTAAGGTCTACAGAACTCATTCAATGTGTTGAGCAAACGTGGCACGAAGTTAGAGCTTGGCTTTTTTTTTTTAGAAAACATGTTTGTTCACATTTTTGTTTTGAGCTTTGGACCCAGATAAGCTGATAGACAATCCAAACGAACTCTTCATCCCCTCACCTCTTTGCCACTGCAGAAGGGAAAACAAAACGCTAATCTTAAGAGGGAGGGAGGGAAACTTTTTATAGATACAGTATTGTGTGAAATCTCTGCGATAAGCATGTGCAAAATAGCGGCGGGTCAAAATATCAACACAATCTTCATTGCAAAGTCTATGGCCACTCTTATAAAACTAAAACGGTGGGATAGATGTAAAAAAAAAAAAAAAAAAAAAAAAAACCGGATATGTCGTTATTTCAAAAGTATAATGATTCAAAGTAAAAAAAAAAAAAATGTTCCAGGGTCCCTCGCAGGGTTCCAGACGGGATCCAACAAAATTGCTGAAATGGGAAAGGTTTCAGGTTGAGTATCATATGAAAGCTGATGTTAAGTGAAAGAAGATGAAACAAGTCTCGGCTGTTGATGATAAGCTGTGCAAAATGGCGATAGGTCAAAATGTCAACACAAGCGTCATTGAAAAGTCTATGGCCTCCCCTATTTACCTGAAACGGTGACAGGTGTTTAAAAAAAATCTAGAATGTATCAAAGTAAAAAAGAAATTTCCCAGGGTCACCGCAGGATCCCAGATGGGGTCTAACTCAAAAGTTTCAAATGCCAACGGACTGAACTTGAATAGTTATTTTGCTAACATGTCAACCATATTGTCATTGTATGAACATGTATTGATTAGTAACCACCAGAAAGGTTTACGTCCTCTCGCTACGACAAGGCATGTGTTATAAGAGATAAAAGGCCCCGGCTGGATGTTGTTTATGTAAAAATTAGACAAACAAAACCTATTGAAAAAGTCATGACTATGGTAATTGGAAATTTCTGAGAAATTGGGAAAAAATCCCTGCTAAATATGAGAAGTACCATTTCCTGCTGCAACTAATACAGCACTGGTTGAGGTCGCTGCTACCGACTTTCTAGAAAAAATACTCAACTTGAACCCCTTTCCCATTTCAACATTTTGAGTTGAACCCCGTCTGGGACCCTGCGAAGAACCCTGGAACATTTTTTTTACTTTGAATAATTATACTTTTGAAATAACGACATATTCGTGTTTTTCTTTTTACATCTATCCCACCGTTTTAGTTTCATAAGAGTGGCTATAGACTTTGCAAATTGCAATGAAGATTGTGTTGATATTTTGACCCACCGCTGTTTTGCACAGGCTTATCGTAGAGAATCGAGACTTGATTTATCTTCTTTCTTTTAACACCAACTTTCATACGATATGCAAGTTGACACCCCTATCCATTTAAAAATTTTGAGTTAGACCCCGTCTGGGGGCCTGAGGGGGACCCTGGGAGAATTTATTTTACTTTGATTCGTTGTACTTTCGAAATGATGAAGGACATGTTTTTCTGTTTTAATATCTGTCTCACCATTTCAGATTTTTCGGGGTTGGAACGGACTTTACGGACACGCTTAAAGATTTTAATAAAAAATTAGTAAAGTGCTGCCCCCAAGCGGAATGCATGAGACCTCACCAATTTTGGCAACCGATTTTGATCTTACGTTGATCCAAGCTTTCAGGAAATATATACATCACCCCCCCCCCACTTTGTGGGTTCAGATTCAAGTACATTCCGTGCCAGTTTGGTTGTACATTATCTTGAGAAGGCGTTGCTGTTCCTTTTAGTCACTATGAAATCCCAGTTCCAACAATTACCATTTCTAATTTTTGCCTCTAACTGTCGACTAAAAGCAGGAAATTCATGTTATTATTCAGCTCAAAATCTCTCGTAGTCGAGAATTCTGTCGAGGAATTCAAAGCTTAAAATATACCTAGCCATAAAACGATAATCATGCCTGTTGTTCTGTATGGTTGAGAAACATGGCCGCTTACTCTGAGCGAACAACGTAGATTGAAAGTATTTGAGAACGAGATCCTGAGACGCATATTCAGACCCAAGAGGAACGGGAATGGGAAATGACGGAAACTTCATAACGAGGAACTACATAATTTATACGGTTTCCAAACATTGTTTGGGTCATCAAACGTAGGAGGCTCAGATGGGCAGATCATGCAGCCAAGTGGGAAGAAAGTAGAAACGCTTTCAATGTTAACTGGAAGTCCAACTAGATAACGATCATTAGGAAGACCTTGGTGCAGATGGGAGGACAATTAAGATGGATCTCGTAGAAATAGTAATACAAAGTAGAAACTGGATCCAGTTGGCTAAGGATATCAGTCAATGGAGAGCTTTTGTGAACGCGGCATTGAACCTCCGGGTTCCGAGGCTATAGAGTTAGTTAAACTCTATGTTTTAACGTAAGAATTGTCCTTTTCAATATAACCCATCATAATAATCTTCTTCTTCCACTCTTTCGTTTATATTTTACTAAACCTTTTCTCCTATCCTTAAGAGCCAACAGATAAAGTTTTAACTATTATGTTTTTTGTCATTTTTACAAGAAATCAACTCTCCTCACCGGAAAGGTTGTGTCATTCTTGAGCAGCCAAATTCATGGAAAGCACAGTAGATGATGCTTTGAATTCTAAGGTTGTAGCGTACTTCAAATATGATCTTTACAGATAGATAGTTATGTATGGACAACTTAAAGGAAATTCTTCCGATCCGATATTGTGCAATTACAAGTGGACTATTTGCTGCATAGCATGACTATTATGAAGTGCCGAAGTGGGGTTCAGTTAGCATGAATTATGTTCTTTGTTTTTACTTATTTATTTATTTTATTTTACGGAGTTCTTGATTAAAGTATTTATTCGTTATCGTGTTTCTTCTGCACTTTTGTTCATGATTCTAATATCTTTACGATTTTATTCTCTCTTTTTTTTTGGGGGGGGGGGGCGAGGTTGGCTACTGATAATTTTAAAGTGTGACTTATTATTTATTGCTATTTACAATCCGTAATGTAGATTAACGCATTTAACGTGAGGTCTTGATAAATTAAAGCCATGTACTCATTTTTGCATGTAAGATCTCATTTTTAATGCGATTATAAAAATAATATTTTGCCATTTTTACCTGCCATTTTCCATGTTTTTTTTTTTTTTTTTTTTTTTTTTTTTTTTTTTTTTTTGCCACAACTGCGGGTCTTTGATGATGGCATAATAAAGTCATTACTTGACTTTATTTCCTTCTAGTCCCTTCTCGGCCCAAAGTTAAAAGTCCATAAGAATTTACTCAAAAATGTTTGAATATTGCAAGTAAGCAACGCGTCTTTATTGGTTAATTATGTTATTCTTTTATAGATATTGATGGGCACCAAAACAGTTTTTACTTTTTTCTTTTTTTTAAAAAAAACAACGGTTTTGGACAACTTTCTAGTCTAAACCGGTTTTCCAAAACCGGTTCGGATTACTATCAAACCTTTTTGTTTGTTTGTTCACTTGTTTCAAAAGGAGTATTACAAAAGCAAGAAAGAATGCAGGCTTCGGGGATAATCAGATTGGTTTAACTACAAAAAATAAATAAAATAAAATAAAATAAATAGAAAAGAAAACTATTGGAGAAAAGTGAAAACTGTTTTGTTAGAAAGGCAAACCGGTTTTCGAGGAAACCAAAATACTCATTTCTCGGTTTCTCTGATAATCGGTTTCCTGTTTTTTTCAAATATTTAAAAAAGTGCTTCCCCCACCCTTAAATGATATATGTTGAATATAGCTGTCTCTAATGTAATATTTTGTAGAATTCAAAAAAAAAAAGTTTGTTTTATTGTGTTTGCAATAAATGATAGACAAAACCAAACTTAAAATTAACATAAAGCAATGATTTTACAAGATGCATTATAAAACTCTCAGTAAAACGGAAATCAGTGTATTAGGGCCTATTCCTAAAGTTGGGGACTAAAGCTTTTATGGATATAGCGTCCAATACATCTAATCTTAGTGCTTCTTCTTCGTTTCACCCCACCAAACCATCTGGAGAATTTTCTTCTTTTTAGAGCATTTTTAAACGTTATGGTTATTATTATTAACTTTTTACTATAAGTTGTTTGCACGTTCAATGTGTTACAGAGGAGGCAGCAATAAAAGGTTTCTGACAGCTGGCAGCGGGAGTTGCTAATGCTCACGTGTCAAGGCTTTTTCTCGGTGCATCTATAATGCAGTTTTCTTAATGATGTAAAACAGAGTGACCCTGGTTGATAAAACTAGCACCAAAAGCAAGGACTGTATTTTCCCTCCACACGTGCGAAGAAACTTCAGAGACCACCTCGTGATGTATATCCTCTATACTCTATCGCAGTGTTTCTCAACCTAATTCCTATCACGACCCCCTTTTATCACGTTTTTCTTGCCAGCAACCCCTTTAAAATTTCTGGTTTGTAATAAGCTTGTGTGGGCTTTTTAATATACCTATTGGGGAGATCTCACAATATCCATCTATTTCTATAATAGTAGAACCCATTTCTTGTGTATAGTGGATACAGTAACTTCACTAAAAGCGAATGGATTAAAAACAAATTTGGTCAGTTCATTCATATCACAAATATCGAATCCGATCTGTCATACTGTTTCAAAAATGGAGACCGTTTGAAAATTTGAAAATTTCGTATCTCCCTTAATTTTAGGTCATATTATTTAAAAAAATCAAGTTATTTCTAATTTTGGTTAAAAAAAAACTTGGGGACAGTTGTTTAAAAAGTTATTGAGTATTTTAATTTTGTAGAGGCCGCCACTTTGAGTTACCTCCGCTTATCAGTTGAAAATGACTTGATAATGTGCGTCACAAAAGATTGAACCGGACATTGCGGCACTAGCGAAATCACACCATGCTCAGATATCTCATTAGCTTTCAATGCAGATTTTGTTGCATTTTTTATTTTTCTGGTATTTCAATATGCAATTCTCATTAGTTTCATATCGTACCTCTTTCATTTAATTTGATGTTTAAACATCTCTATACCTGTTGAAAATGTTTAGTATACCTATTTTTTGTTCTTAACAGCGTGCATAAAAATAAAAAATATGCCTATCAGAACAATTCAAAATAATATTTAAAAATATTTTCCGCTATTAGATTCTAACTAATATTAACTATTTTTAACGGTGTCTTTTTATTAGGATACTTTTCTGTTTGTTTAGTTGCTAGAGTCATAAATTCCAACTTAAATTTCACACACTTCCAGCTCTGAAATGTACAGATACATAAACCCAATGAGAATTTACAATGGTTTCTCATAACTTTCACTGTACTTACCGTTTTCACGGCAAAACCTTACTGTTCGTGTAATTCTCCCTATACTGTTATGCAACCCAAAATACTTCAGAGTTGGTATGTATAGTATCACATTCAGGATATCTTCGTGATTTAGTTTTGTTTCTCATAATGGAATTACGATAGACCAGGGTTTCTCAACCTGAGAGTCGCGAAGAAAGCAGAACAGATAAATATTGTTAGAATCTAATACGTCTCTTTCTAGCACCAAGGCTATATGAGACAAGAAGCTACAGTTTAAGGTGGAACTCAAATCACTGTGGTGTATTCAATCTCTCCCACCAGGAATGGAATCCGGGAGCACGTGCACTAGAAAATGAAATCTTTAAGTTTTACGTCTCATGATTATGCCAGATAGCTAAAGGAAATGATCATGATGAGAAATAAATGGAATGGTTGCATGAAGAAAGTGGGAGGAAACGGCAGAACTCTGAAAAGCACACGCACACGAAGTTTGTCCACCAAAGGTTTGCTTGGCGTGCACAAGGATCGAACCAGAGAATCCACGCATCAGAGGTGAACGCTCTACCACTGAGCCACCGCGGCTCCACGTGCATTAGAGACGCGCGTGCGGGGAAGGCAAGTTAACGTTACAAGTTGACCCTGGAATTCACTGTACAGTATTGTTAGTTCTAAGTAGGGACATTCGTCTTCATATAATGCCCTAGTCAATTAATTATAATATTTTTACTAACCTACAGTATTACTTCCCTCCCGCAATTGAGTGACTCCTCCCGAGCAGTAGATTAAATTTTAATGGCATTACTCTTGTGCAGAATATTCTTTAACAATATAGTGTCCCAATGCAGCCTCCTTAAATTTTGTTTCGTCCTCTCCCACTGACAAGATGTTATAGAAGAAAGGGTCATTATCTTCCAGTATTAATGAAATAATTTGCCTTCTCCTCCATTTTTTTGTTTACACTTTTTCATTAGTTATCTTCCACTCAACTAATTTTCAGCATTTTTCTCCATACTCACATTATGAAGCGCTTACAGTTGTTTGTCGTTTGCTCTCTCAGTGTTGACGTTTTCTTGCTCTGCAGAATACTTTTATCAACAGCGACGCTAAATGGGATGAGACAGTTTTAAAATGGAATTTGAAGAACCAAAATGAAGTACACCAATAGCTGAAAAGGAAGCAGTGTAGACAATGTTAGTCAAATTTATGGACTAATCAATAGAATTTAGTCTTATTATTTATATATATGATGTTAATGCTAATGTTATGTTAATGTTATACGTATTTACCGACAAACTGTAAGAGATGATCACTCACATCAATATTAGAAGAAAAAGTGTATTTGGGTATGAGTGTAGTTTCAGAGTTTGGATTCTTCAAAAGTGTGGACAAAATATGTCATAACACGCATTATTTCGAACAAGAGGAACCGTGAGCGGTGGTCCATATCAACATAAAGGAACAAACGTACTCCAAAAATGTAAATTTCAGCAATGTATAGTGAGTACGCAAGGCAGGCCTGTAGCCAGTCCAAAAATGTAGGGAGGGCCGGTTGAAGTTAGGAGGGGGCTGATCCAGGGCCTAAAATTGAGTGGAGTACTCCACACTTTGTGGAACTGTAGGAAAAGAGTGTGGAACTATAATTCTTAAAGTGTGGAGTGGTATTAATATTTAGTGAGTACCTTACTTTTCTGGGATTATGCATTTAAACGCGTTTAGTGTGTCAAACTAAGTCTTACTGATTCAATACATTCATTATGCAATGGGTTACTCGATCCTGTATGACACATGTACGGCAGTTGGGAGTATGCCTAGCACTGATATACAACAGTTCAACCTTAATTAGACCGCCATTTCAGTCTAAATTTAAAATTATTAATTATCTTAGTTCAGAATAAAGGTGCGAAGATTATTCATTTTGTTATATGTGAAGAAGAATATGAAGGTTCATAATAGCAGTCATTCCAGGTCCAAAACTCCTCTGGAAATAAATCCTTTAAATTCTGTTTATTTCATTGAGTTCGTCCCGAAAATAAGAGCGATAATTTTGCGACATTAATACTTGATAAAGCTGGGGCTACATGCACTTTAAGCAGACGAAAGTAACTTTTTATGTAACATATAAACTAAAGTAACTGCTAACAGATAATTTGCAATCGTGAGTATATTTTCTGTCTGTGTGTGTGTGTGTCGAGGTGGGGAGGGAATGTGATTTTGGTGATGATCCGAGACTTCTGGTTACGATTTTTTTTTCTTTTTGCTGCAAGAAAACAGATAAGCAGAATAAAACGTACTTTCAGAGATACATAACAAATGAAGTTTGTTATTAGTTCTTATTGTTAGAATTAAGTAAAATTAAATATGTAATTATTTTTTATTTAATTCTAACAATACCAGCCTATATAGTAAAATGGATTTGGTCTACATGGATGAAGACAGATTTTATACTGTCCCCCTGTTTCCTTGGAAAAAATTATGTAATTTTGGCAAGAGCCTCGTAACATCACAAAAGCACGTTCTTTCGTAAATAATTCATGATTGCATATAATCTGTTAGCACTGACAGAAAAACGCTTATTTTCTTAAAACTGAATGTAAAGTCAGTTTCTTCGCTAGCCCCAGCATTATTAAGTATTTATGTCGCAAAATTG
Source organism: Thermobia domestica (assembly GCF_964235325.1). NCBI lineage: Eukaryota > Metazoa > Arthropoda > Insecta > Zygentoma > Lepismatidae > Thermobia > Thermobia domestica. Next base: position 22,110,121 of record NC_137464.1, read on the forward strand.
CGACTCTATAATTTTTGGCACGACTTTACGCAGTGTAAATCGGGATTAGTATTTAGGGTACATTTCTGTTTCTAATTTAGGGTACTGGTACTCAAAGGAGTCTTCTGTCCTGGCTCACAAAAGATGACAGACCCAAAGGAGAAAACAGAAACGCCTCTGTTTCAAGTGCCGTTGATGATGTTTCAACTGAACCTGAAGGTGCTGAACCAGGTCTACCAGCTACTGTTTCTAACCTTTCCGTTGTAGATGATGAAAGAGTGAAAAATGACTGCTCTGTTGCTGCTGCAGCAATCTTTCCATCAGTGCATAGTTCCCAGCTACCAAACTCTCAAAAACATAAAGTGAAAGTACCAGAATGTTTACAGAAATTCGGTGAAGGAAGAAAGCGAATTAGTTGTATAGTCTGTATGGAGCATTTGCATAGTGTCAAGCGGTTTAGAACTACCAAACAGAAACTATTTGTACAGAAACTGGAGCAGAATCCAGACAGGCATCATCGACAGTCATATGTCGTCTCAGCATCACGAAGAAAGGCTAAAACATTTTCATCGATGACATTTGAAGAGAAATGTAAAGAATCCCAACTACTAAACAAGTTTTCAGCTCAAAATGTAGGAAAAGCGAAGATTGGTACATACATGAACACAGCGTTTAATGACGCTAAACCTGGAACATTAAGTGCATCGTCATGGCCTTCCAGACAGATGGCTTTCCTGAAAGGTCAGATGTACGCAGATTCATGTTGCAGTGATGTTAATATACAAGACACAGTGTTTGAACCCAAGTCCTCAGACGACTTGTATCTTAATCCACCATCTCACGCCAAACTGTTAGATTGCATTGTTAAGGCAGATATAGAAAATGTACGAAAAGCACTAAAAACGCAATAGCTATTTCACTGAGAAGCGATATTGGTGTCGACAGAATGGAGTTGCACAATCATTTCATTATGGCCAATATTGTTGATGAAAAGGGTTAGAACAAGTTATTGTTCCTGGGCTTTGAAGAACCAGAAGGAAGAGGCTCCGAAACGCATGTTACAGCGTTACGAAAATCAGTAGAAAGAGTAATACCATGGAAAGAACTGTTTCCCAGAGTGAATTCGATAGTTACTGATGGTGAAAACACGAATACAGGAGAACACAAAAGAATGTGGAAATTGTTAACTGATGAAAGAATTGCTTCAGGTGAAACGTTGCCTCTGTTGAAAATTTGGTGTGCTGCCCGTAGCATTAATTTAGCATGGAAAGATGTCACCAAAAATGTCCAAGAAGTTTTAATCTCTCATATAAGCACCATCTGGACTGTGCTTTCTATCAGTCTTCAGAACGAAAGGTTTAACGATGGTAGCTTCAGAAAATAACTTAGAAGTTTTGCACTACCCAGAATATTTTGACGTCAAGTGGACAGAATTTTCATTCACTACTCTCCTAAAAAATTGGTATCCAAGCTGCCTTTACTTCAGCGGCGGCTGGTACTATATGTTGCATGGTTGTGCAACCGGATATATTTTTTTAATACTAAAAATATTTTTAAGTATTAAAGTAGTGTATCAGTAAAAAATAAACCTTTGCTCTTGAGTGCAAAACAGTATTGATGCATTTCTTTAAAAAAAATCAATTAAAAAACTGAAAAAAATAGAGAGATTTACATTTCCAGTGGCAGCGAGCGTTGCCACTGGAAGCAGTAACATTGAGCATATGGCAGCGGGCTCCTATCTCTTAACATGGGGAAGTGGATTTATACTTGCATCGCTCCTATCTTCCCGTATTGGCGGCTTACAGTTGCACGTTATCCCGCAACTGGTCAGCTTCTGTAATAGTTACGAATTCCTCCGCTTAGCAGCGCTTGACTCAATTGATAGGGCGAGGGAGATCCAGACGCTTGGAAGAAAGAAGTTATTCACAAAACAAACTCGCAAAGAACAAATATAAGTTTCTGGTGGTAGAAGGGACGGATCCAGGCTGAAAGTTTGGGGGGCGGTCTTTCGAAGTTAATAGATTTTATTTAACACTTATAATACAAAGGTAAAAAGTTTTATTTTAAAAAATCCTATTCTGGGGGTGGGTGGGTGGTGTCCGATCGAGTCTCGAAGAAGAAAATGTCTTACCATTGGTCTAATTCTTAGCTCTGTGTCTTTCGTGCACATGATCTCGTGTTGGATTTCTGGCGGAGAGCATAAACTATTAATATCAAATCAAAAAGAATACTCATCGGTCTTCTTTAGCCTAATTTGCTGGAATGTTAAACTATTTTATTTTTATTTTCATTTTCGAAGGAAAACATCTTAGACTTCATGCTTCTTTATACTAGAACAGCAGACAAAAATACGTGGTTTCTGAAAATGCACATTTTGTATCGTATATTAATACAAAGAAATGCTATCAAAATGCATATTATCGGAGGAGAGAGTGTTTCTGGACCCTAAAGAAAATAAAGCGGAAAATGTTGCGGTAGCGATGCTTTCTATTCAGAAAAACATGGCAAGCAGCATTTCAGATTTCAATGAAGTCATAGAAAAATTTGAAGCCCAAACGAACGAAAAAAGATCTTCCATTCTAAAATAATGCATAGTTTATATAATTAAATAATTTTGTTTAACTGCGTGCTTGCAATTTTTTTGTTTTTTTTTCTTTCTTCATTTCGGATTAACGCCATCATTCATGGCGTACAGCACATACTATATATTCGATTTATCGCTTGTTCAATAACATGAGTGTAGAGGTTTTGTATAAAATAGTGTATAAACGTACATTGATAGTGGTTGTTTGAAAAAAAAAGGAAATAGCTTATATATTAAATCAATATTAGAGAAATAATTTAATCAATAATATACAAATAGAGCTTAAAAGACTTTCCTCTTCATAGTTCCTGATTTTTATTTTTATTTATTTATTTTTTTGGATAAGACTCAAGAATGCTGGGGGAGGGGAACACTTGCGCATACCTAGATACCTTTGATATTGCAACATTGCAACCGGTGCTTGTACAGACCACGAACCGCTACTGCTTTACTTGCAAACGGAAAGCCATGGATGTAATGAAGCCAATGGTCATCTGCGTAAATGGATAGAAGTAGATCGCCTTCATCTTCTGTGCCTTGTGACAGACGCTCTATATGTTTTCAAGAACTGCCAGCAGAAGTTTGAGAGTGATGAAATGTTTCTTTTGGACATAATAACAAATAAAAATAGAACTGTAACACAATTGGAGAGTATGAAAGAGAAACCTCTGTTAGCCGGGTGGGAAGAAACGTTTTTAAACGAACGTGTGCAAGAGAACGTCAACGGAGAAATACAGTACTTATTACATGATATTCAACTTCATCGTAACACACGTCGCAACAAATTCCGTAACAAATATGTCAGTGAGAAAAGAGATTTTACTGTAGTACGCTACGAAGTCCTGGATTCCATAATTAACTTTATTAGTCAGCGTTTGCTGTATGAAGACAGTATTCTTGCTTTGGAGCCTTTGCGTGTTTAACAAGAGGATGTAACTGATGATGCCTTAAGAGAATGCCACAAAATTATTTGTCCTGATACAGAGCTTTTGCAGTTCGCAATGCAATATTGAGAGGCATTATCGTGCAGTATGTTGAAATGTCTGGACGCTAAAAGCCTTCTCATGAAAATCTGTGGAAATCAGTCATTTCATGCTCTGTCAACAAGTCTAGTCCGAGTTGTTGCTTCGAAATCTTCTTCTTCCAATGTTGAAAGACTTATAAGTGACTACAACATACTGAAAACAGATAACAGACTCTCTTTGGCTCCCACTACTATGAAAAATTACCTTCACGTTAATATAAATATGGGTCCGTTGGAAGATTTTAGCCCAATCCCTGCTGTTATGAAATGGCTGGCCAGAAAGGAAAGGCGTTTTAAAGTTGGTAGAGAGTCAAAGGAATAGCCCGGCAGAAAACAGACAGCGTGATGATCACGGAAAAATGACAGTGAAATGCTTATGTAAGGAAAAGTGATTTTTTTTCCAGTGTGACTATTATTTCTTACCGGTTTTTTTCCTGTATTTTATGGTTTAATACAATACAATTAAATATGTATCCTAATGTGCCTTTAATTTTGTTTGCTGTGGATGCCAAAATTTTCCTACATAATAATAATAATAATAATAATAATAATAATAATAATAATAATAATAATAATAATAATAATAATAATAATAATAATAATAATAATAATAATCTTTATTTTAGTGCCGCGAACAGCTTTTGGCAAAAATACAGCACTTGGTATCAGAGTATGCGATGGAATAATAATACTACTAAAAAATAAATAATAAGAAAGAAAACAATAAAAAGAAGGGTACTAATATAAAACACAATGTAGCTAAAAGTCAGCTAAGCAGAAATAATTCCTTGTCAACGCAGTAAAACTTATCAAGTTTTCCATCCATCTAAAACAACAAGAAGCTAAGAACAGCAGTCATAAAATTACATTTGGCTTAATGTTTCTAAACGTCATTGATTTAAAACTATCAGTCAGATCACATAAAACTTTCACATTGTTTGATACAATAAGTCTAAAATGAGCTTAAAGAATATGTCAATTTTTTCAAAATTTCACATTTCCAATTCAGAGGAACTAAAATCATGGTATTTCTTATGCTATGATTTGGCACTTTAAAACCTATGTTTTGTAAACAATATTCACTGATATAAATGTTATCTAGTATTTTTTGCATGTATACTCTGTCGAAATTTTTTCCTCTATTCATAAGGCTTTCTAAACCCCAATAATCTGTCCAATATTCATAACTATGTGAGTAATAGCTCATTTTCATTTTAAAACATAGAAGTCGAATAAAACAGTTTTGCACAGATTCAATCTTGTTTGTCAAAGTTTTAGAAATGCTGTTCCAAATTACCGAACCAAATTCTAATTTTGGTCTTACAAGTAATTTATATAGAAATACATACGTTTTATCTCTTTGAAATGCAGGCCACTGTTTAAAAATAAAACCTATTATCCTTCTGGCACCTTGTACAATACAATTTATATGATTAGAAAACTTTAACTGACTGTCAAATTTAATACCTAGGTCTTTAATAATGCTTACTTTCTCAATTTGTACACCATTGACCTCATATTTACTGACATAATATTGAGTTTTATTGGTGTATGTCATAAATTTTGTTTTCTTATCATTAATTTTTAGAAAATTATTTCTACACCACGTGTTTACTGCATTTAAGTCTTGTTGCAGTAAATAATTATCGAACTGATTGTTGACTAATCTGAACAACTTCATATCGTCAGCATATAGGAGAATTTTAGAATATTTTATTTTTTCTGTCAGGTCATTTAAAAATAAAGAAAATAAGAGAGGGCCCAAGGGCGACCCTTATGGTATTCCGTTTTTTACATAGCCTACACTAGAATGTACAGGTCCGATTTTAACTTTGTAAGTTCTGTTTGACAGATAGCTTTCAAACCAGCGAATGTACAAAGGTGACAAACCAATATTTGATAACTTGCTAATGAGATACTTATGACTGACAGAGTCAAAAGCTTTTGATATATTTATGTATATTACATCGACTTGCAATTTATTTTTCAGTGCGTTATAATAATAATAATAATAATAATAATAATAATAATAATAATAATAATAATAATAATAATAATAATAATAATAATAATAATAATAATAATAATAATAATAATTTTGTTCGCAGGCAAACATGATGTACTGGACAGAACACTGATTATATGTCAAAACAAATGCTGACTAAACTAGTTTTTCTATACTATATAAAATTTTTAATAGTGTGGAGCTGTGATTTCGTTGAATTTTAGGCCCTGGGCTGATCCAACCATATTATAGTTCATTTGCCAGCCTATCGTGAAAATTTTAGAGAGCCCGACCCTCTAGACCTCCCTAAATACGGGCTTGACGCAAGGTATTCCAAAGCAGGGCATGTTAGGACATTAAGGTGGATCCAAAGTATGGAAAAGTTAACCATTGACAGCAGTGAACACGAAATGTGCAGTTGGCGGAAGTCACAACCGCCAACTGCCCGGTATTGTTAGAAAAGTTGATAGTTGTAAGAATAAAGTTGGAAGATAATGTTGGGCTAACTTAGTGTAAAGAATATATTGGCCAGCCTACATTTTGCCATCGTTTAGCCAGGAGTTTCGGCTTTACATCCCCAATTATAAATTTATTTGTTTCGCAGGGATTATGTTGGTAATTGAACTGTGCCAATTGCAACGTTGGCCCAATGTTCACCGTTGACTAGCCTACTATTTCCCACTGCTAGATTTACTACTTATGCTGTTAGGGTAGCTGCTGAATCAACTAACAACATAGGGCCAATATTGGCTGTTGAATAGCCTGCCATTTCCCACGTCCAGGTTTACTACCTATGCTGCTTGGGTAATTGCTGAATCAACCAACCTGGAGAAAGGTCCAACCAATGTATTTCGTATTCATATACAAATACAAATGCCATATAACTTAGAGGAGTGTTGTCCTCTGTATATCTCCGCGTATAGAGCGAATTTAAGATATTTTCGCACAGTTTTAGGATTTAGGAATTGTATTTCTGAGCTTTCGGCATCTATGGCCATTTTAGCCAGTCACGGATGAGGGCAATGAAGTAGAAAGTGAAGTAGCAAGAAAGGAATTGGGAAGAAAGGATGTGACATGGGACCTATATTAAGTACCATCCTGGCATTTGCCTGGTGTGAATTAAAAACCCCAGGAAAAAAACCCACTCAGGATGGCTGGTACTGAAAAAGCTTTTACACCTGACTGAGTGTCGCCGCAGGGAATCAAATCAAACCCAGGACCGCTCACACTCATTTGGTTTTAAGTTTTCTTGGATTGATGTGTGAATGGAAACATTAACCTCACACACGATTAGGGATGTAAAATACCTGGGTATTTATTTCCGCGGGTAAATACCCCGGGTAAATACCCGGGTATTTACCCAAAATGGGTATTTTAGTGGGTATTTTATGTTTCAATTACCAATAAAAGAATTTTATTGTTGTCAATAAAAAATATAATGGTCATTTGTATCACCTGCAACAGGAGCACTAACTAAATAACCACTAAATTAATATTTTTTTCTTACGATTAAAGAATGAATTTGATATTTATTAAGTAACACAGTACGGATTTCCTAGTTACTGACCGTTATTTTCTTTCAACTTACCCTTGGCTGAAAATAATTGACCACTCTACCCCGTAAATTCTTACCTTAGTGTGCCCCTGAGGCGTCCAATCAGTTGCACGGTATAGAATTCAATAGTGGACCAAACCAACGCGAAAGTATAAAATTTATGACAAAACATGACGGTGACCAAATAATGTGTAGTCAGTTGCCACCAAACTAATCATATATTATTATGAAGTATTCTATCTGCCAGCAGCTCCTGGTATTAATGACACGGAATTTAAGTTCTTCTTTAGGTTCGAGTTTGATGAAATTGCTTTCTCCATTTTTCTCGATCTGGCACATCTTCTTGTATCTTTCAATCCCTTCACCAGTTTTTCAAATCACCGATGAGCACACCAACTAAACTATTTAAGTAACAGTGAGATCAACTAAAATGAACAACCACTTTTTCTTTAGGTTTACCAAAGTAATTAATTGCGGAAAATGAATTATTAATAATGCTTTCCTATTTTACGGTTCTAAAGTTTAGCTTAAAAAATGTGAGTAGTACTGATGTAAAATAACTTTTTTTTTTTAATAATTAACAAAACTGAATTGATATTCGAAATACAGCTTCTTACTTTCTTCACGCAAAATAATGTTATTTTTGGTATTTCATCTATTAGACAATGAGATGTACTGAACTATCAATTATGCAAAAAAATTGGACCAATAAGTTTCTTATATTTCACTTCTGGTTTACTGAATTAGCAAATTAAATCTAATTAGGAAACTATATTGTAACATCTAAGTTGTTGATATAGTTATATCAAAGTAAAGAAACTCGACTCTAGTAATAACGTAGAAAATATTTAGTAACTAAACAAATTACACATTTACTAATTTGCCATTCTGTAGAAGTAATTATATGATTACGAAAGTTGTAGAATAATCAAAGTAACTGAATTTAATAAATTGTTCGATCAAATTAGTTACTAAATATGCAGTTGAAAGAAAATGGTCAATAAAATAAGAAATAATACTTTGTAAAGCACTTAAGTAACTAAGTCCTGATTTTAGAAGTGTTCACTAAACGGACTTTAACACTACCAATAATGCTTTGTGAAAGTATTTATTGTAATTTTAAAAAATAATGTAATTAAAAAACCGTTAAGTTGTATAGTAACTAAGTGAAGATAATATTTATACCTTAAATTATTCAGTATAGGAGAGCAATTAACTCCTACCATATTCGGAGCATTATAAATAATGCTATCACAAATTTTACTGTTCTACTTAGAATCAACCGTAAGATCAGAGTAATTCTTCAGTATCAACATCACTATCACTCGTTTCTTTATTTTCTTCTGTCTCATATTTTCCCCTTCCAATGTCTCTGGTGTCTTGTTCTGTTCCATGCCAACAGCTGGTGACTTCTTCCTTATAAGCCCTGGTTCTAAGTGTTGCATCTTTGAAACTTCAGGTAATTTCTTACTTAAAAGCTTCCAGTTATATGGAATATATATCTTAGTTTCCCTGCCCTCTCCGATGATAAACAATTTATCGTTTTACTATGGTCCAACTAAATGTAGAGAGAGTTCTTTCTGTGGCAGCAGATGTAACAGGAGCACTAAGGATTCGAATGGCGACATCAGCTAATTCACTGATGCCTCGAAACCTCTCCACCAAAGTAGTGAGGTCATTTTTTCCATTTCGTCTCACAAAAACTTCCTTGTCCATATTCCTTCCTTGTCTCTGTAGTCAGTCAAATGTGTTCTCAGTAAAACAGAATTCAACCCAATTTGTTTTCCAACTTCGCAAACGAAGTTTACTTCATCAAACAATTCTTCAGCGGTCAATTTGCAGCCCTGAAAAGTGGAATTGAGGAGATCTGAGGAGGAGGCCAGATGAATTGTACCCAAGCCGAACTCACTTCATACTTTAAATTTTTCCATTATTGATTACTCTTCTGTTTTTGAAAGTATTGACGATGGTAACTGTTCTGTCAGAGTTTGATGAAGGCTCTGGAATTTTGAGTTCATCTGAGGCTTATTTTACTCGAAGCAATTAATCAAATCCACTATAGGTTTCAAAATGGCTGCAAGGTTTTCAATACAAACCCAGAATACATAATCAACAATTCTTTCCTTGATTTCTGAAAGTAATGACAACAATTCCTCACTTACAGCGAGCGTCTGAAGCCTAGTTTCTTCGATAAGCAAACTTTGGAGGTAGTGTAAATGGCTTCCCCATATTGTTTTTCCAAGCAATTTTAACGAAATTGTAACCCTTTTCTCCCTTGAGATTTGTGTAAATAGTGCTTGCAAGTGATGTCTATGTTTGTATTAACAACATCAGTTACACTCCCCAGTAGTGTCTTTACCGAAGGACATCCAAGGATGTCAGAACAAAGCAAATGGAGATGAGCAAGACAACCCAAAGGTACTATATTAGGATACTTCTGTTTTACTAATATAAAAACTACTTTCATGTTATACGCGTTGTCTCCTATGATTACTAAATTTTTTTCAGGGTTATATTGTTTACAGAACATTCATAATCTCTTCAGACAAGCAATGTACATCTTTCGACAACGCAAAATCAACAAAAACAGGTTCAAACTTTGAAATTACGAAATAAATGATAGATTAATTTTTCAAGTTAGTCCAATCGTCATACTGTAAATGTAGATTTGGAGAATTCCTCTAACTTCATTTTAATTTCCTCTTGCATTTCACTGTGTAGAGCATCCAAGTAACTCGCAACCAGGCGATACCTTGATGGGAGAGCATACGAAGGACGAATTTTCTTTTAAAAAAAAAAATCAATCCACAAAGGGTGATCAACAAGTGACAGAGGACACCCACTAACGAAGATCGCTGTGGCAATGTTTTCGTTCAACACTTCCTGTAATACTTCGATAACGTTCCATACGTCGGTATTTGTTTTAAGAAACATCAATATTACGATTCTATCTAAACTTCTAAATAGTAACGTTGAACCTAAGAAGCCATAAAAAGCTAAGAAAAGCCTGTACATTTTATGGAAATTGATGTAATGTTTTTTTTTTTTCAGCATATTTTCATATAATAAATGCGACTACATCAAGTATATCGAACTCACTTCCTCCTTTCATGATAAAACTACTCTAAAATGTCCTTTTGAGTTCGAAACTAGTAGACCTAGGGCACAGTTTTTTCATAATTAACTTGAAGTCTATAATGTTCGACTTGGAAAGATTTTGATAATTTTGGGTGTCTTTATTCAACTAGTTATAGCCTCTGAGATGTAATGCTTTATATCCATGATCCAGCTTTCGTTTATCTTTTATTTGTGTGTCAGGTGTCTGAGTTGTTTCTGTGAAACACTCCTGAGAATTTTAAAATTTCAAAATTGCACTTTTCAGGAAAACCTCTTGGATTGAAGGAGTCTCAAATAATTTGTTCTCAAATAAAAATACACAATAACATGATAGGGTTCTTGAAAATTGGTGGCGTATTGCAGACTTTACATTTAAAACTGGGGCTGTCTCCCAAAGATTCGATAAAGAGTGTTTATATATTATTTCTATGCTTGGCCAATCTAAGGCTTGAAGTCATACTACGATTTATTATTTAAGTCTTGGTGTGAAACTAATCCAAGTTTAAAAAGCCGTTCACACCTTTGTAAAGAAAGGCAATGGTTGGATAAGTATAGTAAAATAGCCCAAGATCAATCTTGAGACGACAAGTGGATGTTAATGTAGGTATCCCAAGGAGACATTAATCCCTCAAGTTTCAACTCGTGATTCTGATTCTCAATCTGATTTGTTCGTGAGCGATGACGTAAAATCGCAAATGTGGTGTGAATTATTTCTCAAGATTGGCTTGATCGACGTTGATCAAACTTTGAGGTACATATAGGTGTACACAAGGGGTTCGTCTGAAAAATGTAACAACTCATCCCCACCATTTTCCGCTTTCAAAACATTCGATTCAATATTTTGATTTCCTCTTTACCTATGAAGTTCTTCGAGGAAAATTATTTTTAAAAAATAGATTTTAGATATCGCTTTAACCTAGAATAGCATATAATATCCAAAATTGTAGCACTGGTGCGCCATAGTTAACCCGCTCCGCACCTGAAGTGGGTAAATTGTTAATTAGTTTGCATATTTATAGTGAATGAATGAGACATCACGCTCGAGAGACCCCCCAAAACAGAAAAACGTCACCGGTATGGTTAACAATTCTTAAAACTTCATTATAATTGAACTTTTGTAAAATACCCATTTTTTGGGTAGGTAAATACAAAAGGGGTAAATACCCGGGTAAATACCCATTTTTTATTTACCTACCCACTGGGTATTTACCCGACCCACATCTCTACACACGATGTAAGTAGAAAAACAGGTATATGTTTTAAGGGATGATAGTTTATAAGGTAGTGCCGGTTAAGACAAGAAAAGAACCATCTTCTTTCTCTCCTCTCCTCCACCCCCTGAGCCGACAGTTCTATGAATGTGCATAAGAAGTTATATATATATATATATATATATATATATATATATATATATATATATATATATATATATATATATATATATATATATATACAAAAAAAAACACGTTTTTCTGGCCAGAACAATATTTTTGAAATCAGAAGAAGGAAGATATAAGATTTGCTGTCATCTGTCTTTTCTCAATGTCTGAGGAAGAGGACGTTAGGTCCTTGAAACTGTAACAAAAATCGTATAGTTATTAAATAATTCATTTTGTTCTGGTCAGAAAAATGTGTTTTTAAAGGAGCAGTTCGACTTAGAAATGCATTTTTTACAATTTATTTCCATTTGTAGAGTTGAAAATTCTAAAAGGAATGGTGTTTGTTTGATCGCGATACGTTCAGTCGTTAGCGAGTAACAGAGGAAGAAAGATTTTGTGATGACGTCATAGGTGGGCAAGGAGCGAGAGCAGGCTTACATACTACACAGTGCCAAGCATTTCGTTTGTGAGAGGTGCGGTGGCACGTTTTAGTGCGGTTTCCTTTTCCAGAACTGATTGCAAAGACTTACAAATATCATCTACATGTAGAAAATGATATCTGATGGTGGGCTGTACAAACGTTTTTATAATATTATAAAACGTATCCTATAAAGCATGAGTTCAGCGTTTCAAAAAAAAAAAAAAAAATCGAAACCAATATGTAAATAGATGGCGGACGAGATTGCTGCAACACCTAGGTACCTTTTCTTTAATCATTCTTCCGATTCCCAAACATAAGTATGTTCATTTTCACGTTTTGTTGCAATTTTTAACGCTGACCCTATAATTTTGTGCTTCAAGGTATGTACAGGAGCGCAACATATGAGGCAAAAATGAAATAACATCTGGAAAGTTTGCCAAAATACGAAAAACATTTCACTGGTTAAATTTATTTTATTCTCATAGCTGTCCGCGGAACAACTCTCATCACCCGTTTCATCATCATTGTCACATGATACAGAGAAATTAAACGATGGATCAATGTCTTGAGGAACAGTCATCGTCACTGATTCCTTCTACAAGCCGGTATATTTCACTCCCTAATTCACATTGTATAGCTTATTTCTAAAGCAGTATCTTCAAAATCATGAGTGACATCGTCTCTATTACCCTCTAATGCCCCCTCTTGACTACAACCTCAATTGCGTCTTGTACGATATTTGTACGTTGGTAACTGGGCATAGATCGGTGCTTATTCAATGGCTCGGATTTTAAACCTTTCAATAATATACTTGGAACAGCATTCTTTCTCAGTTTGCGTGTAAATAATTCTCCTGGCATTAGCCAGAAGTGGATATAGACTGTATAAACTCAGGGGGGGGGGGAGTCAGAACCCAGACTATGATATGTATATCATGTTTACTAAAAACTTTCAAAATTATCTAAATAATAGCTTAAATCAATTTTGTCACTCAAAAACTGGGGGGCCTAGGCCCCAGCCTATCCGCCACTGGCATTAACTTTTCTTTCAGTAAACTTGACTTCTCGAAGGCAGGCTCTTCAAGATGTTTGGAACACGAGTGATTTTATTTGGTACCTTTTTTTCCCCATTGATTTTCTTGGGCCATAATTTATATCGATCTGGTGATTTCTCACGACTTAGAAACGTAAGAAAAGATACTTTACGTCCTCAGCTTCAATTGCACAAGAATTACAACCGAAAACACAGCAGGTGTTAGGCACTTCTACTTCACTGCACAGACACAGCACGAGCTGTACTAATACGTGTTTTCTACTTCACACTAGTGTTTCTTTCAGAAAAAAAATCCGCGGGGGGGGGGAAGGGACACTTAGTATTCGGAGAGGCACATTATTTTTACACAGTACTATTATATTTATTACATTATAGACGTATTATTTTGGTCTCCTCCGGGGGAATCTCTCAGAGCTCCGGGAGACAGTGCCACCCTAAAAACATGTCTGGAAGAAACACTATTTCGCACAACAAACGTAATTACTGCTCTCTCCCTACTCTCTTTTATACTAATGCTATAGGAAAAACAACTAACAAAAACTTCCCTCAAGAATTCAACACAGAGCTAGACTGCTAACAAATCTAAAACACAATCTATTAAATCCAATGCATTATTAAAGATTTATCAGCTGCGTACAAGGGAGTGGTTGCTGACTCACATTGAGTTTCTCGCATATCCCACCCATGACGTCACAATTTACGATTCATCAAAAACAAATGCCTGTAGAAGCTGAACGAGACGGCCTATCAAGATATAAAAAAATACGAGTCTCTTATTTTTTGTTTCTCTTTCTATTGCACCAAACTTGTTTTTAACTCGAACTGCTCCTTTAAAATGTTATTGTGATTATCCCGAACTATGGAGTATATTTAATATATATATATAAAAGGCCGGATTTAAGGGGTGCACCGGTACACGTGCAAACCCTCTTCATTGTATATGTACACTATCTAAAACGACAAGCTGCCAGTGAAAAGAGCATTACTTTCCGAAACTTACTGCCGTCAGGATTCACTAAGCAGAACAATGTAACATTTCTCAAGTAGGGAAGAAAATAGAAGCCACGAGAGAACATATTTTCCTGCATCTCACTTGCGACTCTCTTTAAAATCGCCTCTCCTCCATTCGATGCATCAGCGTTGCTAGGAATAAAGAATTGTCACATGTCGCTTTGAAGAGTTCAATATGATATAGGTTATTTTGATAGTTATTGGTGCACCCTCGTCAGAAAATCATGGACCCGGCGACCCTGTATAGATATGTTCTGGGTATCCTGCATTTTGTATCATGTGTTTAGACTGAAACTGACACGCGGGCCGCCATTTCTCCATCATATAAATACTCTGAAAAATGTATTTTACAATTCTGTTTGATTAATTTACAAGAAAAAGTAACCTTGAGCTTTTAATATAAACTACATACGGTACATACAGATTAATAATGCGAGATTTTTGTATCAAATATTTCCAAAGGATTGTCCTTAAGGCAAAACATAAAAGCGTCTAACATTGACAATGACATAGAATAAATGAACCAAAAGGAAAAAGAAGGAATCAGTTGAGGTAATTGTCCTTCAAATGACTACATGTCATTTTTGCTGCCATGCAATCATGAAAGAAAAAAAAAGAACATTGTTTTCCAGCACACGTGGAGCAAAAGGAAGAAAAAGAAGTAGATAAACATATAGAAAAAGAAGAGAGAAAAGATACACAGACACACTCTGGTGTCCAATCAGCGTACTACAATGAAAAAGCTCTTGAGTAATTTGTGGAAAAAGTGGTGTATAAAAACTATGGAGAGTGAGTGTGTAATGATACTGCACACCGGTCTAGCTGCTTGTTACGTAAAACAGGTATTTGCACGTGCATCCGGCCGGTTGGTTACGTATACTACAGCCATATAGAGTTGAGAGTTAAGAGGATTCTTTACAATGATTATAATACGTAATTCCGAAACAATAACACGAACTTTCACAAGTTTATTCAACGCATGTCTGATTGTATAACTAGTGTTTCTTATTTGTTTGTTTGTTTGTTTGCGTAAGTTGTTTCGTTTATCGAAGTCAACGTTGCTTTTCAGCACGTAAGCTGTATGATACATGGATCTACTGTTTAAATTGGAATCCAAGCCACCATAATGTGTTAAATGCACTTCCACCGCGAATCAAGGCCGAGACCAAGTGCAACAGAGGCGCGCACTAGGCGCAAGACAAACGCGGAGGGCCATTGTGCGCTTGAGATACATGCCAACTTAAGCAGAACTAATACATGCCACATCTAGTAATCAACCAGAAGACGGATCCTGTCATTGGCATGACTTCGATTCTTTGTTTAAACAGTCTTCTATATACGAGGTGTTTTCAAAAAGTATCGAATCTTTGGCTGGCAAAAGTACACTTACTGATTTTGAAATCCGAAACACTAATCCTCTTCAACGTAGTATCCTTCGTAATCCACACACTTCTCACAGCGCTCGAGCCATTGTTGTAAACACTTCCGGAACGCAGTTTTTCGAATTGCGAGCAAGCGTGCCATCGCATTCCGCACGATGTCTTCTCTTGACTCATATCGGGCCCCTTTTAGTGGCATTTTCAGCTTGAGAAATAACCAAAAGTCACACGAAGCCATGTCGTGTGAGTACGGAGCCTGACGACACACAGAAATGTTATGTTTGGCGATGAAAGCCTCAATCAAATTTTCCGGACACTCTCCTCATGCCATAATGCTCGTTCAATACAATATACAGATCCGGTTGAATGGTTACCTCTAGGATATTGCCAAGCTTTTGGCAAAGTTTGATGGAATATCGCTGCTCAAGTTTTTCTGTCATTTTACAAAAAAACTGAAGTCCGATGACCGTCCACTACACGTCTTCACTCGTTGTCCAAATGCCAGGCGACCGATTTTGCCACCTAGAGCAGCCAACATTCTTGCAGAAGCAGTAGTATAAGCGCCCAAATAAAATGAAAGAACAATTCCACAAGAGAATTAAAGATAATGTCATCAGATTTTCTTCAAGCATGCCTCGATAGCTTGTGTTTGGCAGCTTAAAACTGACCAAAAACTCGACACCTGAGACTTCGCAAATAAAAAGTAAGAATTTTCACCAAAAGTCATTAGGGATAGGATTTTAATGTAATTTCATTTTCATGAAAACTAAATTTTTTTAGGGTTAGGATTTTTATGTAATGTTATTTTTGTACCTAGAATTTGTAACACAATGCGCAACGTCACTTACATACTTTCTCTTAGGATGGAGATCTGCTTCAACTACGTTGCATCATCTGCTCTATCTTAGGAGGGGGGTAATTGTGACAGTTGCTATTGTGACCCAATTAATTAGTAAATCATTTATTAGTATATTCTTTAGTGCATATATTGAAACATAATTTTTCTTTTAAAATGAAGAATCTGTATTTCTGTTTTCCTTCAAACGCGTATTTTTTTTATTTGGTTTCCAACGGTATCCAGCCTTTCAGCGGTAAATGAGACACCTGAGTAACGGAAGTCTTTAAAAGTCTTTATTCACCACGACCACCCACAGCCAGTGGACACACTCAAGTTCCATTGTAAAGCTAGACAGTTTGTCTAGAAAGAGAATCTTCACAATAGCTATCGTAGAAAAGAGGTATATTCGCAAGCACATGATAAAACCGAAAGAACCACACCGGCACGATATTGCAAGCTAGAAGTCCATTAGCACATTTTAACATTTTAGGAAGAAAGAAAGAACAACGCACAAACAACAACCTATTTTGGCAATTTTAAAATTTTAAAACTGGAATTGGGAGAACATACGTTATTTTTTTTAAATAGAAAGACGGTTGCAAGATACTAAAAGAAAGGGCAGTTAAGTTTGAGAAGTGACACCGACAACACGTATACAGAGCTCACACACACACACACACACTTTATTAATTATTTTTATCGTGTTGAGCAACTATAGACAATGAAGTGCTAACACACCCAATAGTGCCGCAACGAGTTCACTCATAAAAACACTGATACAGTTAAATCAAATTCCGAACGTTCTCCCAACTATAATCTATTTTGCATTTATATCGACTTATAACAGAGTGCAACTAAAGTTTGATTTGTGACTGTGACCAATTGTGATAATTGTGATCAACATATATACGGATACATTATTTGTTAATCAGTTTACGGATACATAATTTGTTAATCAGTGTATCAGTTGGATTCACCAATATTGGACTTCTATAATCACTTTGACCGAGACAACCTATGAAGAGACGCCGAGACGCCTAGATATGAGGAGGAATTTGGATGCTTCAGTTCGATGATGACGTCCTAAACATCCAGAGAGAGCCAAAGGCCCAAGGAGGAGAGAGTCAGAGATCGGCGGGTGACCATACACATCTCGGGAGTCGAACGGGATGCTGCAGTCACATGAACACAGGAACTTGAGTGTTGTAAGTGGTCATTTCGTGGTGAATAAAAGTGGTAGAGACTATCGAAAACTAAGCTTCAACATGGGAATCCACGGGAAGGTAGGACAAAACCTTTATATTAAATTTTCAATTTGGAATTTGTTGCCACATTACCGTGGGCGATCGCATCCTCTTACCTTGGCCAAATTCACTAATGTATCGAAACGAGAATTGAATCGTGGTAATCCGGCCTTGACGGACTGAACAGTTATATTTTATTATTATTTTTTTAAAGAAACTATAACTGAAATCGATATTTTAAAATTTATTTGTGATTAACTTTTGTCATTTTAACCATTTATATTCACACAGCTAATTAGTGTTAGATTCTGAAAATTATCTCCTTATATTCTAAATGTTAGTGTTGTTTGCTCATTTAAAGATATATGTAGAAAATTTTGTGACAGTATAAAAAGTTAGGTTATTACACGACGAGATTAATGTGTCAGAAAAGCATTACTATTCAAGTATTAATTGGATGAATGATCTTTATGTTTCCATGTATTTCTATCAAAAGATTTTTTTTATTTACCAAGTACATACCCAGAGAGCTCGTAATTGTCAGTCAGAAGACGAATGTAAGCTGTTTGCTAGATATAGGTATTTTCATTTGTATTGACAGGGTGTACCTAAATTGAAAGGCATAGAGTATAATTCTTGCCCTAAGCATGTAAATAGAGAAAAATATCATTAGGACAAAATTAACTCGTAAATAAGCAACTAAACATAAAAAAAAAGATATCTGTCTGCGCAAACGCCGCACAGACAGATCTTCATAATTATGAAGTAAAATATTGCGCAAAGTAAAATAAACAAATATAAGGTACCGACATTTAGAAAGAAATATTGGCCAAGTTAAGTATAAACTCTGATATCTATATATGTGTTCTAGTAATCATTGTGTATATATCATATGACTATCTAGTATATGTGTCCAAGTATATATGATTGTTTGTTTTTATATTACAATGTATTTTTCTTATTATTGGATATTATTATTATCTTAGATCTATACATATGTGTTGAGAATTTTCAATTTAAAGTAGACAGTTAAAGTCAAATCAGTGCACTGCTCAAATCAAAGCTTTCACTATCTTTTCATCTTTAATTAATCTAAATAATAGTCATGTCTTGCTAGCATTCAAAATCATCTAATTTTTCCCACCTTCGTCAACTATCTATTTCTCAAGCATAGGCATTTCCCTACTTTCTCCTTCTGTGCTTGCTGAATAAATTATTGTCTTCTGGACTAAATAAATCACACACAAAAGGTTATATCGGAAAGATGAAACAATGATACCATGTACATTTAATTTTTTTGGAATATCTAGAATATTCATCTTTAAAAAAGTGGAAAATAGAAAATATTGTTTGTAATTTATATAATAAGCAGTTACAAAAGAAAGGTAAACTGCTCACTAAATTCAAATCTTTGTAATTTGAAAGTATTGCCTAAGACCTATTGTTAAACAACATAAAGAAAATAAGAATCCTTCAGATTCTTCAGTCAACGTATTCCATATTTCATCTTTTATTTTATTTTAGTGACATTTGTCTCAATTTATTTCAACTTAAAATGATCATGTCATTTCAATTTTTTTTATTGTTGTTCAATTTAAATTTTATTGCAAGTTTGGATAATTAAAAATTTATCACTGTTACTTAAATTTTGTTAAAGTGTCATTTCAAAAACAATTCAGATTTCCCAACCTATTCTAGGCCAATTAGAGAATTTTCGTATATTATTTCGAAACAATTGGGAACCTAGCTGAGCTGACCCTCACAGATACAGTTATTAGTATTTATAGTAAATTTTTCCATTCTACATTTGCATAAATTCTTTTAGTCTGATGACTAAATTAATTTATGCAACAATTTTATTGCTTAGCGAAGTGACGGCCAGTACAGCTGTTTCCCAATAAAACTACAATAGTGATTTTATTTCAGCCATGCAGCAAGTGAATATTCTTTGTAAATATGTTCTAATTAACTACGCACCTATTTTCCTAGCACTCTGGAGTACCGTATGGGGAAAATAGGATTATAAAAATCGAGACTCGTGCGGTGTAAATCAGGCTTTCATGAATCAACGCACGTACATTCAGCTTTCTGCTTATTAGGCATGTTATAACTTGCCAGGGCGGCGAGTAAATATGCAAAAACAATTTGCATATTCATAAATAGTATTTGGCGAACCCGAACATAATTTTTATGAAATTATTCAAATAAAATTTCACAACCAAGACTGGAAATCAAATTTATCTTGTCACAAATTTGATTCCCCCAGCATTACAAATTCCGCCCCCGAACTAGGACTCGAACACCGTTACACTTATTACTTTTTTTTCCTGGAAGGTACCAGCAATATGTACTTTTTGTGGTAAAGTAACGCAAGTGGTAACGAGCTATATTATCAACATTTTAATTGCCTTTTTTTTTAAACACTCAGTTTGGAAAACAAAGTAAAATTGACGTGATTTTATACGTATTTTTAAATCTAGGTTCCGTGATATAGGGCTATAGGCCTATGTTTGGAAGTGAACGCTTGTTGTACAGAAGAAGTGATTATTCATAGTAGAGGGCAAGAACAATTCCAAGAAACCCCACAAACTTTATCTTCTCCAGTCCACTAAAAACATTCATGAGCTGGAATCGAACAAGGAGCCCATCCCACCAGATGTGAGCCATCATGTCCTCACATGACGCAAAATTTTACTTGGAGACCTTACTTTTACTGCAAAAGTAAGGTAAGGTAAGGGAAAAGGAATAAAGCAAACAATTTACGACCTACCAAACGAATTACTTTTTTTTTTTTTTTTTTTTTTTAATAGAAGTAGGTCAGATTCACACTTGCCAAAACTCACAAATCTTGAGTGCACCTTCTCTTTCTCTCTTTTGTTTTCATTGTTGCGAGCGTGAGGTATAAAAGTAGTTGTGGAACTCAACAGGGATCAGAGAAAAGTCGTTGGACCACATGATTTCACGCCTTTTAACTCCTGGGGACCACATCACCCACTGTTCTCCCAAAACGGCGTGTAAAAGAGTGAGTAACTTTGGCCTTGGAGTAAAGAAAGATCGATTAACATGTTCCTCTCCCCTTCAACCTGCTCTCTCCCTTTTACACCCTGTGAAAGACCCGGCTTGTTTTCTTATTCAACACCCATACTAACAACAAAAGTCAGTTCATTCAGAGCGTGCGAGTTCAAAAGGTGTGATCGGGCTTTGTTGTTGTTATTATAGTTTTAACTAGCCAGAACCACCTGAAGGGCATAAAAGAAAAATAAAAAAAAAAAAGCTGACTTGGCAAAGAGGTGTATAATTGCCTGTTTGTTGTGTTCCCTCACCCAAGCAAATAACACCACACACACACACAACAGTGGCTCACTCTCAGCTGATAGTTAAATTGCTGAGTGGCGACCCATAAAACTGGCAACAGTGGTAAAGCACTTGTCAGTTTGTTAATTTGGCCACGTGCCTTCAGAGGCTTTCCCCCTTCACCCTTGACGCCAGGCTTTCAGGATCAAATAGCCTGTCGCCTCAGGATGCGGTAGGTCAGGCACTCTGTTTTGTAGTAGTGACGTCATACATATATTTTTCAACTAAACGTCCCCTCCCGCGGGGGGAGAGTAATGTTGTGTGTGTAGACATTAAAAGAGCGTCATGTTTAGTTGATGAACGAAGAAAAGGAAAAAGTTGTTTTTATATTTTTCTTTATTTTTTTACCCTGAAAGGTGAGGCCCGTTTCTTTATCTAACATCTGTATGAATGTAAACAAACCATTTCTCTCTGTGGCAAGATGGAGAAGGGCCGTTACGCAATCGTCACGTTTTAAACACTACTACAAAATAAATATATGAACTAGTTCCTTCCGCATTCCCCACTCCTTTGCTTCTCCCCTCCCATTTCACATCACTTGCACTTGAAAACGCTCCGAGATAAACACAAACAGAATATCATTTACCATTGAACGCGATTTACAAGGACAGCTTTTTTTAAAAAGAGAAATTAAATGGCTGACTGCTTTTGTTTTTCGTTTTTTTTTTTTTTTTTACGTATTAGGTATGCAAATGAAATTGAATTAGCGTATTCAAATATTGTTTGGAAATAAAAAAAAAATACAAAACAGCGACCACCGTTATACAGTAAATCATTGCTGCAGAAAGCTGTCAGCCGTTCGGATACTAATTCCAGGCTAGTGAGTCAAAGCAGTGGCGATCTACCTATTCAGGTTCAGTAGGTTTTCCGCAATGACTTACTAGGAGTATTATAAAATAACGTAGTTCTATTAAATTTATAACATGATTCTCTTGTTTATGGTGAAATTGTGTTATTTAATTAGTAAGTGATAGACTCTATGCTTTAGATTTGATGTTCTTGCAGTTACGTATAATTAATTGTATGAAAGATAGCTTAAATGTTGGGTTATACGCTTGAATGGAATATTGTCAGTTGTACGAAAAAAAAAAAAAAAAAAAAACTTGAATACCATTGAATCAAACCACACTTTTTCCACGCTGTATCCTAGGCAACTGTTTAAAGTTGGTCATAAGGAAGAGGGTGAGGGTAGATTTACATGGAAGTTGCACCATCCGAGTGTAACGTAATGTCACGGTCTATTATCATGGGGGTCAATGGGGAACAAAACTAGCTCTGTGGGGCTTCTAACCCCCTTTGGTCGCTGACGCTCGCTCAGCTATGGTTCATGGCGTAAGTAAATCCCTTTTTGTGCATTATATATTACGTACAAGATATTATTTTTTTAAATCTTATTTTAATGACAAAAGTGTTACTAATTTTTTTTTTTTAAAAAAAATGAAAATTGGGCTGGGTTTGAACCCACACCAAAAGCAATTTTCATCACTAGCCCGTGCGCTAGCATGCTCGGTTACGAGGACCGACATCAGTTTGTGTTTGATTTGTGTAAAATATACGCTACGTGGCTAGAAACGGATAACTTCAACGAATCAGAACTGTGTATTTAGCTCCTATGGCTAGAGTGGAGGGTGATTAAAAAATATGCAATCAAACAATTCTTTACTTCCTACTAGTGTTTTCTTTTTGATACAAACTGGGAGAAAAGACTTCAGCAGTGGTGGCTGTCATGCTAATAATGTGGTGGGTTTAATTTTCAATATGTATTGCATGGCAGAACAAGGGAAATCTAAATGAACTTGAAGATGAAATCAGTAAATCATCAACTCATTAAAACTCCTTCTCACTTCAAAGAAAAAGAGAATGTTTTCTTATACAAATCAAGGGGCTTTAAATTCAAGATGGCGTAGATACTCCACAGCTATAAGCCGGAATTGAGATCGCATGTGGGGGGAACGAAAATGGATACAAGAAAACATATAGTACGTTTCTTTAATTGAAGTGCGGTTCGTAGTCCTATATAAAGAATGCTGCCTTCAACGTATGGTGGCTCCTGCCATAAATAAGAGATCGTCCGACGGGTCTTGCGGAAAACACCCCCGATAACTAAATGGCCAATCAGAACTCTCATTTCAAACAACTGACAATCGCTTGTCAACACCACGTGAAGTCTTACTTGCCACAGTTCCAAATAATATTCTTTAAGTAGTGCTCAATTCCCTGTTCCCAAGACCAGCTTCCTTGTTCTAACATTGCCTGACATGTTTCATATTAGCCATAGTATATTGGGAAAAAAGAACAGACACAGTGATTTGTTAAGACGTTGCAACGCCGCAAATGCGACTGAGGGAGGGATGAAGGGATGCTGTTGTAAAAATCATCATGGGAACTTCAAAGAAATTTGCCGAACTGCACTTCTGTTGAGTGAACGCACTATACGTAGCTTAATTCAGTGGCGTACACAGAAGTTTGTCAAGGGGAGGAGTTCAAACTTACAAGTTCATACAATTTCAGGTGTTTGTATGCATGGTAAATGTTCTTCTACATATGGTAAATTACATCTTTATATGGTAATGTTTATTTTTGTCTATCATCTTGTTCAAGGGGATTAAAACCCCAGAAACACCTTTGTGTGTGGGCCATTGGTGCAATCTTCACCTATGTTAACGTAGAACTAACATACATAAATTGTTCCAGAAAGCCTTTGGATGTGTCAATAATTTTTATAAACATTTTTTTTAAAATTTAATTAAGTTGGGTAAGAAATCAAGATGGACCAATTATATTATTTATAAGTTTTAAATTATTTACAGATATTCTCCATATTTGTTGAAAACATTTTATGATCATTATAAATGTTGTTGGAATGTTATCGGTTCATTTGAGGACGTTTGTATCGTCGTTCAGCAGCCATTGGACAATAAAGAGGAGGCTGTAAAACTTTTAAAAAATCTTTCACACAAAAGACAATGTTTTTTTTTTTTTTTTCATCAGTGATATTGTAATGGATTCCTCTTGTGCCCACAAACAAAAGACGATATGTCATTAAATAGGAAATGCCATTACACTTTTCTAAAGTGCTGTTTCCTATAAAATCGGCAGATATGAATCTAATTGCCTGCTTCATAGAACCACGAACATATCAATGGCCGACAGGGGAGGTTTTCGGTTCAGCGAATTATTGAAAATGTCTGAAGTTATCAGCGTCCGCGCTATATACAGTCAGTTTCTCTCTACCTCTATGGCTAGAGAGCTTTTATCACCAGGAATATCTCCCATAGTTCCAACCTTTTCCGACACTTTTGGCTGTTAATTAACAGCTGATCACGAGGACGGTGGGAGACCAAAAGCATTGGATGCTTGTCTCGTTGCAGCTAGAAACGCCGAACGAAACACTAGTGTTGTTCACGGTAGCTGCATCAGCGTTGGAAACTGCGATACAAGGGAGAAAGGATAACTATTTTCTCTTGTTTCTAGCTTGCTTGTTCTTGTTATTATGATTGAGTATCAAATTGAAGTTTAGCAAGAAACTTTTAAAATTGACATTTTTTGCTTACTTCTTTATTTACTCCCATTCGTGTTTAATATAAATAAAGGGGATTGACAAGAACGGCCGCAGAATTTTTCAAAGGGGGACAAAAGACCGAGACAAAACCGCAGATGTGAATACACACTTTCATGCACGCGCGCACATAATACCGCACCTAAAATAATTAATTACAACCGTTGCATAACTATTAAATGCAGTAAATATACTATACTATAGTATTTTATATACAGGTAAATATATACAGTACAACAATGTGTGAAGGAGCAATCATTTAGAATGCATTTCGAATAACTGAACTCCTTTCGAAAGTCTACACTGAGAAAAATCCATTATCTGGACAGCGGTATGTTGTACAAATATACCGGATCCATATCTTTACTACGGGAATCTGTACGGGACATATGTTATAAAATGCTACATAAACTTACGTCCTGCCTTTTCCCGCTTGGATGTTACATCATGCCAATGCAAGATGTCTGATATCTAACAGTCTTCGGCATATTACATACATATACGTATATTACAGCTATATGTTATATACGTCCATCTGTAAGTAGGACCCGTACCGCCTATATACAGTTCTTTCTTTCTGCTTTTTCATGACGAGACAGCCTCAACTATTGCCCCGCAAGCAATCTTACTTTTAACTTAGCTTCTAGCATAAAGGTAAATTTATGTCTCATTGCTAATCTTTAAGTTGGAATCTAGCATAAAGATATAGTAATAGTTATATCCCATTGCTCATATGCGAGTTCATATCTAGCATACGTTTTATCTGCAATTAAGGTGTGGTACAACTTAGACACTGACACAAGTTGAATTCACGACAGAAATTTTAGAGTAAACGAAACTCACTATATATACGAAACACTGTAATTAGACATAATGTTTAAATAAATGTAATGTTTAATATAATAAATTTATTTATTAAATAAATAATGTTTAAATAAATATATATGAAAGTGACAATGTTTCTGTCCTAATAACTCTTGAACCACTTGACCGATCTCGATCAAATTTTTCAACATAGATGAAGTTCGAGACTGGGAAGGTTTTATATATATATATATACATAATTTCACTTTGACGGTGCAACTTAGGGGAGGTATATATATATATATATATATATATATATATATATATATATATATATATATATATATATATATATATATATATATATATATATGATCGAAAATGACCTATATTAGTGTTGAATCCATAGTTTTCGGGGTCGCAGAGACGAACAGTGACCCTTCCAATGCCGTTTAAATCCAAACTCAGCCCCCATTAGTACTCCTAAGGGAGGATGGTGACCTGTAAAAATAATTGAAAATGACCGATATTAGTGTCGAAATTAATATTTTATGGGGTCCCTAAGTTGATTAGTGCCCTTTATGTCCAAAATAAAACGTATCCTCCCCGTGCGAAGAACGGGCATTCTGTTAGTATATATTTAAAAAAAGCTTTTACATAATCAATGTACGTACTGTGCTTAATCATTTGGCAGACAACAACATTTAATCGGAATTAGCAATTATTTTAAGTGGTAACTAAGAAAGCTTTTTTAAAAAAAAATGGGAAGGTAAAGATTCTTTTTAGAGATATATATGGAAAGAGCCTCGTCATCAACTTGCAAAATTCATTGACATTACGAAAGCACTTTAATGTCTTCATTAGTTTAGAAAAAGAGAACGACTTTTTTTTAAGGAGAAGAAAAATAAAAAAAGAAGAAAAATGAGGGGGAAAATAGGAAAATAAACGATTTTAAAGGGGAACAACTGATTGGCATTGATTGAATCGGAATTGGAATGGCTTGATGGTTTCGTTCGTTCGAGTAACTGAACTGATTGAAGGAGATTCAACATGGAACGCATAGAGAAATCGAAAAAGAGAGCAAAAAAATAATTCGTTCAATTCAGTCACTCACTCAAACTGAGGGAGATGTCAGATGTTTTCAAAGGCGATAGAGATGTAGAGAAAGAGAAGGGTTACTGACCTTGCTAATACTGACCCACATTTCTTTACACGCTGTTTTTTTTTTATTCCCTTCCTTCCTGTTCTGTGGCCCTACGAGATACTCCGCTGGGACGGTATATACAGGATGCGCGGGGGGAGGGAGGGAGACGTCAGTTTCCCGCAGGATGAAAAGCAGCCAATCAACAGGGACTGGCGCTGGATGGTTTCAGGTGGGTGGGTGGATAAGCAGCCAGAAAGCAGGAAGGAAGGAATGTAAAGGGGGGGAGGTTTAACAGCTGGCCGCGAAAATGTGAGTTTGGAGAGAGAGAGAGAAAGTTGAAAAAAAAGGAAGTTAGTGCTTGCTGGTTGTCAGTGCACATGAAAGTTTCCCACTGCATCCATCAACGAAAAAGATACAACAAAAGCACATGGAACAGAAACGTAAATTCGCAACTTGAACCATTCTTGGAAACAAATTGGGGAAAGATTCTTCTACTACTACAATGGTTATAGTGACTTTCATAGACGGCGCCAAGATTTTGGTAATGTGGGTGCAGACTGGGAAGGGATAAGACAGTAAAAAATATTAACATGGTACTCATTAAAACTTTTATGTACGTATTTAAAGAACTTCATACATTGATACACGCGTGTGAGTTATGGATTTACCAAAGAAATATCCGAATTTTTAAGTGTACAACGCCCCCCCCCCTTTTTTTTTTTTTTGCAATGGCATCAATTACAAGAGCTTTCATAAGGACATTTTTCTGTTGAATTAAACCATGGCTTTAAATTCTTCAATGACATCTTCGACATCTATGCTCACTGAAATCGACTTTTCAACAGAAAGCAACATTATTATATGGAGTTGAGTCTCTGTTGAAGCATAGTCGATCTTAGTTTTGTACTTGATATAATTCATCTTGGAAAAACTTCGTTCGCATGAGCAACTAGCCAACAAGACACTCTACCAACATATCCTAACAGTGTTGCCAGAATGCTATGCACTATTCAGCCTTAAAATCGAAAAAAATAAACCCTGTAAGATAACAAGTAACTTATGAGAGACTTAAAAAGTCTCTCAAATATCTACAAATATATGAAACAATAAATATACAAAATAGAAATAATTATTCTAGGAAATCTGAAAATCGAAGTTAATGTGGGTGCAGCTGCACCCACTGTGGCGCCATCTATGGTGAGTTTTACGATACATCATCATAGACTAAGGAATAAAGTGAGATTTCACTGAAGTTCTCATACCATAGGACTTTTATTTGAGATCCCTTGTGGTGGTGTTGTCGGGCGTAGCCAAGACTGTTGCTTCTCTACTGTGTGTCCTGCTGGAAACATGAGGCCAGGGGAGGAGGACACTCTAAAACTATGTATTAACAAAGCCTACATTTACTGTATTAGTCTTACATTGTTCTGAAGTAGACATTCAATTGTCACTTATCTGCAAAAAGGTTGGCAGTTAGAGATGCAATGTACTGTACCACCTAATCTCGTAATAATAATAATTAAAAAAAAAAGTTTAGCATGAGCTTTAGAATACTTGTAAAGTGGTGGTGTCGAGAACTATGCGCCCGGGAAATTTGCGCCCTACCCTAAAAAAAAAGGGAAAATGTGCCCGCGATATACCTGCACTGGGAAGTTTGCGCTCCACGAGATGAAAGAACCTGTTCGAGCTCACGCAATGCGCGGAGGGGCGGACATTACAGAGTAAAAAATCCTCTCCCACAGCCGTGCCACCTGTGATTTATTTTATTGGCTGATTGTGATAGCTTGGGATTATATAAGAGGAGAATAAACCTCAAGCCCAATAACACAATGGATTAATGCAACGATGTGTTTGAAGTGAATAACTCCAGCAAGTAAACACATTGTATATAGGTCGATTTTCTTAATAATTTTACATTCACTTTACATTTACTTTTGTATATTTTGTGTCCTAAAAATCCAAACAACTCGCAAGGATTGTGGACAGATATCTGGGAAGTGCCAAACAGCCTTGTGTAGATTAAATTACACTCATATGGTTAGTTTACTTAATTATATTGATATACATATATTAATTTATATCAGTTTGCACATTTAAGTGGGGGCTTCCGGGTTTAAGACCCCCAAAATGTTATTTACTATATTAAAGTGAATGAAATATCTTGCAGAATTTTCACATTTCCAGGACTAAAGTTAGCAAAGTCCACCCCCCGAAACAAAATCGTAAATACGCCACTGATATATATGATCGGATTTTTCATTATGATAGGATTTTTCTCGGTTTGGAAGGGGGGAAGAGGAAAAAGGTATATGTACTCCCATGCGCAAAAAAAAATTGCGCGTATACTGTAACTGAAGATTTTTCGTATTTATTCCATTTTCCTTACGTTTATAGGTAAAATTCAGTTATTAGTATAAGGAGATAATAGAAAGCAATCCATCTAAGGAGATATTTCCAAAAAATATAATAAAATAATAAAGATATGAGCAAAAAACAAAATTACGCTCGGTTTTGTGTATACTGGCAACAATGATTTCCAGGGATTTTTTCAGTAGCAGAGCATGATTGCGGAGGGAATTCAGTAGGGGAGTCGAGGAGTTGGATCACGGATCAAGGATAGTGGACTAAAATGTTGCATTTATTGGTTAAAACCTAGTGTGTAGATTGCCTGCGAAATATAAATTAGCTTCTGTAACTAAGATGTCGTACGAAAATATAGAATTAAACAGAAAAACTCTTATCTTAAGGTTCGAAGCGATACGGACCATGGTTATGAAGATTATGTCTTTTTTTAAAAAAAGAGCCAACACCACGTAACCTCAGTGGTTAGGTGGATAGAGTGGCGGACTTGTAGTTATTTCATTATTTTGACACCACATCGAATCCCATCCCATCCCATTTTTTTTTTTTTTTACAAAACATTATAATTTTTATGTTAATAAGAACCGAAGCAATATAATTAGGACAATTTACTGATATTTTGCTGTAATGACGTATTTATCAAGGATTAGAGAACTATCGTTAATAGCTATTGTTTTCTGTTCATGCTGTTGTATAGCTTCTCTCATCCTGTTTTCTTGGGGAAAGAACAATTTTGTTTCCAACAACGTGTGAAGTACGGACAGAAAAAGACATCTTAGTACCAAAAGTGATTTATCGTGATGAAATGGACTAGTTTGCCATTATTATTAAAAAAATATATATATTGAAGTTAGCTTTTCTTTAGGTTTTACCTAAAAAAAAATATTTTTTCTTTATAAGACTATACTTTATGAGGCAAGGTGTGGGATCATACCCACAAATTTAGCTAGGGAGTGAAAGATAATTGTTTCTACAAACATTTTACAGGTTTAGGTGCGTGAAACACCAATACACCATGGTCTCGCTTATCCGACCATCCTTTGTTCCACATACCGTATGATCCGATATATTATTGCAAATAGCACCAATCGGCAAGAAGAACTGCAAGTTGTGGTCTTAATCTATTTTTCATGCTCTGGAGTCTATCGCCTAGCGCGCCCTCTACACCTTGACTCATACGTCTATCATTCAGTGCAGACACGTATCCAGGTTTTCTATTCGGAGTGGGCCCAACACGTATGATTCTAATTACGTAGAACTACGTCCTCGTAAGCACGTAATTCTAATGTTTTAAAAATATCAATAATAATAATAATAATAATAATAATAATAATAATAATAATAATAATAATAATAATAATAATAATAATAATGCAACAGTTCTGTACTCCTCTTAAACTTTTTCCTACTTTTCATTTATAAACCGCATTTACTTTACATTTACTTTGTAAACTGCATTATAGCACAAACAAAATGAAACATATTTTCGAGAAAAATGTAACTAAAGAAAACTGTCTGCTACGTATATCGCATAACAAAAATAGCAAGAAGACATGGAGTGTATCGTTCTAATATATTAAAGTTAAAAACAGAACGGAAAAGAAATGTTAATCCTATTTAAAACTGTTCTTTAATTCCACCTGGTATAATGGCATTATGGTATGTTCTTAGAATTATAACAAGACAACAGCACATTGCCCAAAGTTTGGACACTGACTACTAGTAAACTGATATAAAAGAACCTCAAAAGGGTAAAGGCAAGTTTATTAAAAAGTGCTTGAGTTTCGGAGAGTGACAGCCCTCAGGCTCTCACGCTGGATACGTCCCTGATTCAGTGCAGTGCAGTTATTTGTTATAAAACATTATTATTAAATGCGTAATATGTAAAATTATATCATAAGTTTTACTGTTAATAGGTCTTTTCTTAACACATCCATATTATCCAGCGTTCTGCCTGCCTGTTTATGTCGGATAAACGAAACTCTACTGTATTTCCAAAGCTAGCATATACATGAACTAGAATTGTATCATCCTAGAACAGACAATAGTGTGAAATGCTTATATTAAAAGGCTGGAATAAAAAAAAAAAAAAAAAAAAAAACGTAAGTACTGTTTTGGTAGAGTGAGAACAAATTAAAAACAATTGAATATATTTCCTAGGTATCAGATTATCATCTTATTGTGTCGATGTGTATTCTTTTTTAAACATTGTTTTAAGTCATACCATTCGCAATATTTCTAAGGAAATCGAAAGAAAAACTCCTATGTGCCTCTTATGGCAAAGCGGCTTAAGTGCATGGTCCGAAACCGATTCCCACGTTAAGGTATAGATAAAGTTCCCGTACTTCAAAAATGCAAATCCGGGACGCTACTAAATTACGAGAATCTTTGAAATACTTAAAATTGAAAGAAGTGTTGAATATTAATTT
This sequence comes from Thermobia domestica, assembly GCF_964235325.1. NCBI lineage: Eukaryota > Metazoa > Arthropoda > Insecta > Zygentoma > Lepismatidae > Thermobia > Thermobia domestica. The sequence continues at coordinate 22,141,361 of NC_137464.1, forward strand.
ACTTTCCTCCATTAGATAGAGTTATTCAAGTATTACGTTATCACATTTTTATTCATTTCACTAGACCTTCCAAGGACGCCAATTTCTCTGTAAATTTGGAAGGGGGGCATTCAAATGCAGAAGATATATATATATATATATATATATATATATATATATATATATATATATATATATATATATATATATATATATATATATATATATATATATATATATATATATATATATATATATGAGGATTTTAAGACAAATTACACTCAAATTATGCCAAATATTGTATATTCATAAATACAAAGGTGGCCTACATGAGCTTTGGGCAGACCCGGCCCCCCAGGATCGGCTCCCTTGCCTTCTTCCTAGTTAAGAAAACGTATGCAGATGATTTACTCCCTCCCCCTGGTAAGCAAAATTGTTTTTTTTTTCTTCCTCAAGATCTGTTGTGTTTCGTGAAATAACAGCAGGAATTTCCTGATTACTTAACCATCTAAATGAATGTTTTCACTTAGAGCCATCCCGTCGATTCGCGTTGCCTAGGACTAAAATAAATTAAGGGTCAATAATGAAGATGAGACTTCCATATCAAACATGAAGAGACATGTGGATCGAAGATCTTTCTTTGTTCCAACTTTGATTTTTTTCAAATCCATGATGGGAAATTATATTATGAGTACAATTTTCGAAATTAATAGTATGCAATCGTAAAAATATCTTACAAAACGATGGTTTATTGTAAAATACTTTGACTCAAAGAATGAATTACAAGTAATAAACTTGTTACTTTTCCTGAAGAGTCTAAGTCTTGAATGAGACGGAAACTCTCGAGCGTAGTGCTTGGAACGATTGCCTCACTTGTTCTACCTTCCCGTGGCGCAGCCTTGATTCGACATGATCCTAAACGTATTATTCAGAAGTCGAAGTCGGAAGATGTTTCCCATTTTTCCAAAACACTCTTGGTCGATTACAATCTGCCTCACTCGTGAGGGGAAAATCCCATGCCGTAAGCGTCGGTGGACCACCGATAGGCAACTAGTGACATGTCCCCAAAACTTGGCGGTCCCGCAGCCAAAAATTGGTAACACTTCCGTTTTGAAAATTATACCACCACCGGCAGAGAAGCGACGGGACGCCAACGAACCACAAAATTATTCCCCTAAAATACGTTAAATCGCCTATATGCGTAATTGCTTTGCATCAAGGTGTCTAAAAACATTTTTTAAAAAATAAAACAAAAGTGCCGTGAGCTGGGCGTGAACCATCAACCTTAGGGTTACTAGTTGCGTAATCTTCCGAACTCGCCACGGAAGTGACTATGAAGACACAGCTTGTAGAGTGATAAATCGTTGAAGTCTTTTTAATATTTCTAATCAGAGTGCTCCTTTAACCGTGTATATTTGAAGATAACTGTTTGGAATCAGATCAAATGCACTCGTCATGTAATTTTATAACAAAATGGCAAGCGTCTATTTACTTTTTTCATAGTTCTCCCATATTCACTTGCTAGTGATCGGCGACAGTTGCCAACTAAATTCATACGCACCCATCTCAAGATTTTTCACTTCATGATGTAAAGGCAGGAGTTACTCTTGACCCCCGGAGTTTAAGTATTCTCCTTATAATAACAATTCGTCAGCGAAAAATAATATATAATAATAACCGCATGCACATGACTGGTGATAGTTCATGTTGGCCCCTTTACGATTCTCCGTGACAAATCAAACGAGCGCGGACCAAAGTGAAGTCCTCGTTCTTACGTGGTGGTAACTTCAATACCCTCGATTTTTTTTTTTTTTTTTTAATGCTCAGATTTGCCTCTTCAGTTTCGGCATCTGAAGACTTTAACCGAAACGGGCTATCATCATCGCATTTTGTTTTTCTTTAGCCTTTTTCATCATCCTTTATTTGCAATAATTGGAAAGAAGACAGGGAACAAGGAAAAGGGTGGGAAGGACGAGACCACAACACTCAACATCCAACAACAATGAACAACAAATAAAACAAAATAAAATTTTAAAAACAAAAAGAAAAACGAAAAGAAAAACAAAAGGACTTAAGCTATCTAATCAATATTAACTAACTAAACAAGAATTAAATTACTATCTAATTCCTACCTAATTTTATTATCGTATTACGTAACAAATTTGATTGCTATCTAGCTACTACCTAAATTGTCATATATAGTAAGTTGACAATTGTTTAATATTTCCAAAACATACATTTTCTATTTTCGTCTTATTGATTTTAAGAGTTTATTAAATAACACGAAAAATTCCTGTTATCACACTCTGATAACTTCGGTGTCTGCTTACTGCTGACTGCTGATACTCTTCCTAATCTTGGTTTCTCACCTAAATGATTTTCACCTGTATGTGCGTTCCTCTCCTGTGTCACGGTTTCCCCTGTGTGGTTAATAATCACTAAATACACATCACTTCACTAAACACTACACTACACATCACTTCACTAACATACCACTTTTCTATAATGCATTTAAGTGTCATATCGATCAGTTGGTTCACTGATTTTTTAAAAATTTTGATTATGGCTGTATTTGTTGATGTAGCTGTATTATTCATTGATCTCGGTTCATTCTACACATCAGAAACGGACCGTGAGTATCGACATGAGGCCCAGGACACACTCGGAGCACTTAGTGCGGGCCCTGGTCAGTTGTATCCCGCCGCCGCGTACCTACGGACCGAAAGTCGCACGCTATCGTAACCGAATCGCGAAGCGGCTTCGAGATGATGCTCTATTTCCGAGTCTTCATGTCAAAATTGGGATATTTTTATATGATTACTTCTATTACATATTAGTGTATATTTATTCCCACGGCTCTAGATTTAACACTCATTCCGTCACCATCGCATCACACATACGCTCCCAGAGCATCCGGAGTTCCTTACCAGTCAAAGACCGAGAATGCTCTAGGCACTCACACACCATCCAGCGCCTCCAGAAGTTTCCTTCGGTCCAGGAGGGAGGAATCCTCACTCATTCTGTTTTCCATATTTTATGTTCATTTAGTTTGTGTTTTCTCTGTAAAATGGTTTCTGCATAGTTCTGAGTATTCCTCTGCTACATGTGCCAGGATTCTATAATCCTCTTCATCTTCCAAGATAGCTTTTATATCTTTCTGTCTAATTTGGTCACGAATTCGCAAGTACTCCTCCAGGAACGGGCACCACAGAACACTGTGTTCAGGTGTCCCTTGTTCTCCACATTCACAGCTATCATGTTCTTTTTTGTTGATTCTATAAAGATGGGTTGGAAAGGGACCATGTCCTGTTAGGAAATGAATTAGTCCTTTGTTGGGATTGAAGTAATTCCATTTGAGTCGCGTTCCAACGTCTGGAATAAACGTGAATAATCTTCTTGATGTTTTGTCTACTTGCCAGTCCTGTATCCATTTTTGTTGAATTTGTCTTTATATTTCATCGAGTTTTTGTGCTTTGGTCCCTAAAAGTTCTTTCGTCTTATTTAAATTTCCTTTTTTATACCAATATGTTGCCGCTCTCTGGATTACTGTTAAATACATTGGTTTGAAACCCATCAAAATACACAACGCGCTGTGCGGTGTCGTGCTGAAAGCACCAATGAGCCGAATTAAAAGGTTTCTTTGTGGGCGATTTATTTTTGCTTTTAAGGAGTTATTCTCTAATAATCAATGTGCCCATACGCTGGAAGCATAGTTCATCGAGGCGCTTAGGATTACCTCCTGATAAGTCTTAATTAATTTTCTCGGTAGCCTATAATTTGTTTGAGCCAATGAAATGAGTTTATTAGTTACTTTATGACCCTTTTGAGTAACATAATTAATATGCTCTCCAAAATTCAGTTTATCGTCTATCATAATCCCTAAATATTTAAATACTGATACCCTCTCGATCTTACTGTTGCCTATTTTAATTATTGGTCCTCTTAATAATTTACTTCCAAAAATCATGTATTTCGTTTTCCTCTCAGAGATTTTTAGCTTAGACTTTCCACACCAATCAAGTAATTCGTTTATAATTCGTGCTGATTTTCTTTCCAATTCTATTCTAGAGTTTGCTGAGATTATTACAGCCAAATCATCAGCAAAAGCAATTACTCGTTCAGTTTTCTCTAATTGGTTTAGTCTTTCTAAACACGGCTGGTATTCCAAATCCCACATCAATGGTCCTAAGATCGATCCTTGCGGACATCCCTTTTGTGTAGTAACTTTGATATTTCCCAGGTTTTCATGGATGATGATCTGTCTATTCAAGAAGTAATCCCTAACTATATTTACTAAATATTGTGATAAATTTAGCTCTTTTAACCTTTCAATGAGAGATGGTGTCCATAAGTTATCAAACGCTCCCTCTATGTCAAAAAACAGGGCCAGTGCATATTTTCTTTCCATGCTACTTTCCTTAACTTGATACACAAATGCATTTAAGGCATCTTCCGTAGATTTGCCCTTTCTGAAACCATATTGTAAACTATCATCTTCGATATTTCTATGCTTTCGTCGAATTCTATTTGCTATTATCCTTTCTAATAATTTTGAGATGTTTCTCAAAAGGCAGATTGGACGGTAAGAACTCACTTCTGTTAAATCTTTATCCTGACTTTTTAACAAAATTAGCAATTTCGATTCTTTCCACAACGAGGGAAATATCTGCTTCTTAAGTAGGGTGTTGAACAATTTTGTTAGATATGGAGTCCAAATATCCTTTTTATTTTTGTAGATCTCATTTACTATGCCATCCAATCCTGGAGCTTTTTTAGTTTTTTAATTATTGTTTCAACTTCCTCGTTGTCCGTTAGTTCGATATCTTCCTCTGCTGTCAATGCGATGGGTTGCAAATATTTTCTTCCCGATACCCCCGATTCTAGATATCTGCTTTGACTCGACGAAACCCTGCCACTAGTGGCACACTAGCGGCAATCCTTCGACGCGTCGCTATATCGACGATTGCCATTTACCGGCAAGTGGTCCACTAGGAGTTGGCGACGTTTACGGCATGGGGAAGCTAATAAACAAACAAAAAAATAAATCGCCTTATAAAAAAAAGTTTTCCGAAAATTTACATCTAGCAAAATCAGTTGTTGGTATTCCAGAACTGTGAATTCACCTTTATTCATAATTTATTTTTATCGTAGTTTTGATATGAGAATGATATGTCTGAAAGTGTAACACAGGTCATTAATACTTTTTTTTTTTTGTTTGCTTTACTCAGATTTAACAGTTTTACTTAACAGTCAGTCAACTTGGATATGTGATATCAGAGTTTTAGAGATTTCCTTAAATTTTTCATTTCTAAAACAGTTTGCAACTAACACCATTAACGTATCTCTTTCGATATTTCCATATGTAATGGCTTGGTCACTCCCAGTATATTTCAAACAATAAACTATTTACGGTGTCTTACTCCATTAATCCGAACTACATTTTATATCCAACAACTCTGTGCATTTTCCCTTAAATCTGCAAACTTTCTATTAGGTTAAAACTCAGTATTTTCTATTTTCTTCCTTTCTTGCTAAAACGAAAGTGTTCTTTAGGCAACCTGAAATGATGACTCTATACTACATTATGTTGCATAGGGCATTTTATGTAGCATATCATTTGAAAGTTGGACACTTTCTTCGTATATTGAAAGCAACAGGGATTAAGTCCTTCTACACTTACATGAGAAGTAAACACATTCTTTTTAATTCGTGGAATTGTGCCAATGCACTAGGTCCAGAGAGTTTTTAATTTAAGCTAATTAATAATAATAATAATAATAATAATAATAATAATAATAATAATAATAATAATAATAATAATAATAATAATAATAATAATAATAATAATAGTTATTATTATTATTATTATTATTATTATTATTATTATTATTATTATTATTATTATTATTATTTTATTGACAGGTTTTTCTGAATATTAAGCAATATTTCTCAAAAAGCTGGTATTTTTAAACAAATGTGTTCGATATCAAGTTTTCATAAAGTAGTCACTCTCTAATATAAATAATTTCAGAGGGGCCGCGGTAGCTCAGTGATAAAGCGTTCACCTTTGGTGCATGGAATCCTTGGTTCGACCTATCTCAAACCAAGTGAATTTTGTGGTGGAGAAACACTATGTGCATGGGTTTTCTCGGGGTTCTTCCGTTTTCTCCCACTTTTTTCATTCCACCATTGCATTCATTTCTCATCACCGTGTCCTTTAGCCTAGCCGGTATAACCGTGGGTCGTAAAACTTAAAGATTTGACTTCAAATAATTCCAACCCAAACAGTTGCAGGAAGTATGTCATTTCGAATAAAACAAGCTACTCTATAAAATTTTGAGTATTATTATTTTTATATATATACAATTCTAGCGGACCTTATTTCTAAATCGAAGGGTAAGAAGATTAAATTCACTCTCTTATTATTATAAATTCATTTCAATTGAAGCAGTTAAAATAGTTGGGAAAAATTAGAAAGCCATACCATATTCCAGTGTGCCACAACCGGATAACGGGGCACACTGGCGTGCCCAGCAAAATGAACAGTGTGACGCAAACTTTTACCTATTATTTACAAGAATATTTGTCGAGTTTATTTTATTTACTATTATGAACGATTCTTCCACGGATCAGCTGTCTGTATACAGTTTAACAAACAAGTGTCACATTGAGGGAATGAATGTAATTATTTACTTTAATAGTAATAGAAATGTATATTTTCTTGTATTTTCTACCGGGAATAACTGCATCCGGTCTAGAAAGCTGCGACTAACAACAAAGGAACCCGATGTGCCAAACACACACCACCTACGCACTTCAATACACCAACAAAAGGTGCAGACTATTCATGAGTTAAAGTCTCTCACCCAATGTATGCTCCTAACATGTCTCTCAGCGATTACAACATTTTTTGGTATCTCAATCACTTCCTAGTAGGATAGCTTTACCTAGAGACCACTGATTAACCTGGTATTGGATGTTTCACTTTTTTACCTTTGGAGTTGACAGTCATCGTTTGGATATCTCACACGCAAATATCTAATATTAACAACGTTTCTTCTATAATTTCGTAATATTGTATTATTTCTTTGTATTATTCATTAGCTTGGTTAAGCTTGTTTAAACACTTTTCTCTTTGCACCTACTTATTACCTATACCTTAACGTTGTATAAAAATACACTAACTCTCACCGGGAATAAAATCCAGAACCAATGCACTTGAACCATTTGGCCACAACAAGGCACATTTAAATAGAAGTTTCGATTTTGTTAGGAAAATTGTGATTAGGTGTAACATTTAAAAATATATTTAAGAATGAAAATGAAATGAAATCTTTGAGTTTTACGTCCCACGGTTATGCCGATTAGGCTAAAGGAGACGGTGATAATGAGAGATGCGTGAAATGGTGGAATGAAGAAAGTGGGAGAACCCCGAGAAAACCCACGAGCACGGTGTTTGTCCACCACAAAGTTCGCTTGGCGGGGGCTGGGATCGAACCCGGGACCCCAAGCACCAGAGGTGAACACTCTACCACTTTTTTTAAACTTCGTGACTATTTTTTTCTATTTTAACCACTTCTCAGGACTACTGGATACGACAGGGACACGAACACAGAAACATCGAGGACAGTTAAAATTCCACCCTTGCTCTTCAGAGGGACTCGAACCCCCAATGGGCTTCACCTTACGATCATCAGCCTAACGCCTCAGACCGTTCGGCTACACCCACCGGCTACCACTGAGCCACCGCGCCCCCCATATTTAAGAATGGGTACGGATGAAACGCACTGATTTTTCTCGCTCGAATGTCTTAAACTGACTCGTGTTAGGCTGCAGCTATTACTGAAACATTTAATTGGGAAATGCGAATAAAATAATGTGTTTTGAAAAACTTTGTTCAAAGCAACTTATGTCCAAAAGTAAAGTACCCATTGGTCATATTTCTGTTAGAAATAACATATGCCATATATTAGAATTATTAAGGAAATAATTGTATGTGAACTATGAGCAAAAGCGTCTGCGTACTTTCTGCAAAATCGTCAAAAAAGTCATCTCGAAGAATAAAATATCCCTTGTGTATCTTTTCAGGACAAACGAGTTATGCTATTTATGAAATACGAACAAAATTGCCAGAGTCATTCTCGACAAAATCGTAGGGTAATCGTAGGGTAATTACTTGCTCCGAAAAGTAATATACCACTTCTAGCTTTTTAGGATGATGCAATTATACCATATCGTTAGGTTATTTATGTAACATTTATTTATGAAATATGAACAAAATTGCGTCAGGCGTTAATGGGAAAATCGTCGGAGAAGAGTAAACTACTCCTTCTGAATTTTTACAGGACGAACGAGTTGTGTCATATTGTTAGGTTATTAATGATACAATTACTTATGAAATGTGATTGAGAAAATTGTTCGAAAAAACGCATCCCATACAGTAAATTACACCTTATGTATTTTTTTTTCAGAGCAATGATTCATACTATACTTGTAAAAAAATAAGCAAAATCTTTACAGCTGTTTTTGAAACAATTTAATTATTTTAAATTTTCATTCATCAGTAAACTACCCTTATTTTTAGGTGTCGGAGGATATAGAATTCGAAACGATAAAGTGTTATAAAAAATTCGTCTAGAATTCGGTCCAGATACGTCGAACAGTATGGCCTCTATTTGAATGCATGTAAAAGCGTGACGAACCGACAAACGAACAGATGGACAGACATCAAAATAACTTTTTCGATATGTGGGGACGTGAAACTGGAAGTCATTGAAATCTCGAATTCGATTTTTATCACTATTACTACAATTTCTTCTTTCGTCGCTTGAACGTGAAAAAGAATAGGAATACAACGATACGTAAGGTGATAATTTGTAATTCCCAAAATTTAATGAGTTACGTTTAATGTGTTGCCATGCTAGAAAAAAAGCTTATGCCTGTTTGTTATATCATTTTAATATCAGTTTTTCACGCTACTATATAATGTAGAAATATGGTATGATTATCGTTCATATTCATGCTATCTTTTGGAAATATTCGTGTTCCGCATACATAGATCTGTATAATTTAGTTACGTTCAACGAAAGCATTCTTGCACTTGTGGACATGAAAAAAAAAAGAGATAGAGAAAGTCAATACTCTAAAAAAGCAAAAAAACACAAGCACACACACACATAAACGATAATTTAACATCAGGTCGATGTAACAAGGGGTAAGATTGGATAGGCTGTCAAGGTCGCGTATGTTCTTTTTCCTGTTCCAGACACACAAACCCGAAGTGAGTTGTCTGCTGTTCAAGAACGGGAAGTAACATACAAGACTATAAACTGAAAACAATAACTGTTTCCAATAGTACACGTATTCTAATACAGAATAAATACGTTGATTAAAGGATACTATCAATAAATTATTTCCTTATTATATTGTTTCGGTTCTTATTAACATCAAAATTATACACTTCCTATAATGTTTTGTAAAAAAAAAAAAAAAAAAAAAAAAAATGGGATGGGATGGGATGGGATTCGATGTGGTGTCAAAATAATGAAATAACTACAAGTCCGCCACTCTATCCACCTAACCACTGAGGTTACGTGGTGTTGGCTCTTTTTTTAAAAAAAAGACATAATCTTCATAACCATGGTCCGTATCGCTTCGAACCTTAAGATAAGAGTTTTTCTGTTTAATTCTATATTTTCGTACGACATCTTAGTTACAGAAGCTAATTTATATTTCGCAGGCAATCTACACACTAGGTTTTAACCAATAAATGCAACATTTTAGTCCACTATCCTTGATCCTTGATCCAACTCCTCGACTCCCCTACTGAATTCCCTCCGCAATCATGCTCTGCTACTGAAAAAATCCCTAGAAATCATCGTTGCCAGTATACACAAAACCGAGCATAATTTTGTTTTTTGCTTATATTTTTATTATTTTATTATATTTTTTGGAAATATCTCCTTAGATGGATTGCTTTCTATTATCTCCACATACTAATAACTGAATTTTACCTATAAACATAAGGAAAATGGAAAAAATACGAAAAATCTTCAGTTACAGTATACGCGCAATTTTTTTTGCGCATGGGAGTACAACTAGACAACAGAGTTAAAAAAAACTGCACAGATATAAAACAAGTTCGCACAAAGATATTGTTCAATGTCTGAGAAGTCTATCCTACATCCAAAGAATTGGAGTGAAAACGAGGAAGCAATATAAACACACAGTAACAAGGATGAAAAAGGAAATAATTGAATAAAGAATAACAAACGATGATAAAGGACAGAGTTTCCTACATAATTTTATCAAGGCATAATAATAATAATAATAATAATAATAATAATAATAATAATAATAATAATAATAATAATAATAATAATAATAATAATAATAATAATAATAATAATAATAATAATAATAATAATAATAATTAATAATCACAAGGGAAAGAGTTTCCTGTTTGAGCTTGTAAACACGCCAGAAAAAGGAACAACAGGTTTGGTTCACTTTTTTGATAGACCCAAGTCTGGTTCATATGTGAGGGGAAGCTACTTTACACGATATAAAATGAATTGTAGGGCGCAAACATCCCGATGCAAATATATAGCGGGCGCATTTTTCCCGCTTTTTGGGATAGGGCGCAAATTTCCCCGGGCGCAAAGTTCCCGCAACCAAAGTAGTAATATTAAAGTGTTTATTTATTTATTTATTTAATATATTCTAAACTACTTATCTTCCACTGCTGGTACTATTCTAGTATGTTTTAACCTTATTTCCACAGGGGGCCAATGTCCTCAAAAAACATGCCTGAAAGAAACACTGGTCCTGGTCACTGAGTAACTTCCTTACCAGGAACACCCGGAGAATTTTTTCCAAGGGAGATAAAAGACTAATTCCAAAGGGGACGAAAGATCGATTCGAAGAGGAGCAAAAGACGGATTCAAAAGGAGGACAAAATATTGACACAAGCACAGTCGCGAAATCAATGATGAATCTAGAAAGTAAAAATGGGAGGGGGCAACCAGAACCCAGATTATGATAGATATGAGTTTACTAAAAATTTTCAAAATATATAAATAATAGCTTAAGTTATTTTTGTTGCTTAAAAACTGGGGAGCCAAGGCCCCTTGGCCCCGGGCTAAATCCGTTACTGTCGCGAATAAACACAAACTATCATGCACGGGTACATATAATAGCTACATCATATAATACAACAATTATTTAAGCACATATCCTTATTATGTACAGTAAATAAACCAACATCCCTGGGGAGACAACTTCCCTTCTTGCCCCCGTTGTGGGCAGTCGTGTTCCTTCGCATGCTATTTGCTGATATTTGTTGGTGATATAAGTCCTGTAGCAGATACTATCATTACAGTTCCTAGTTTAGAATTAGAATTAGGATTAGGAAGCTTTCGGCATCTAATACCATGTTAGCCCGTCACGTATTAGAGATTACGTTGCTCGGCGATCACACTATCCGAGGAAAGGAAAGGAAGAAAGGGTTGGGGAAGGAAGGAAGCAACCTGGAACCTGTAGACCCTGTGTCGGCTGCCATCCCAGCATTTGCGTGGTGTAAATGAAGAAAACGTCACTCAAGGTGGCTAGCCTAAAAAAGTGTTTACACTTTTCGACCGAGTGTCCCCATCGGGAATCGGAATGCTATCCATCCTGAGTTTTTTTTTGTGTGTGTGTGTGTGTGTGTGTGTGTATGTGTGTGTGTGTGTGATTTTTCCTCATTCACACCAGGCATAATGCCAGAATCGCATCTAACATACAGGTCCCAGGTCCCTTCCTTCCTTCCACAATCCTTTTTTCTTCCTTTTCCTCGGATAGTGTTGTCGCCGAGGGACGTCATCCCTCATACGTAACGGGCTAACATGACCATAGGTGCCTAAATCCCAGAAATCTAATTCCTAATCCTAAACAAGGAACTGTAACGACAGTCCCACTCTTAATATCTGCCACATGTCTTGAATTCTATTGCTAGGACAATGTATTTTCTTATGTTTTCCGCGCCCCGATCATATACATACGGAGGTCTGCTATTTACAAAAAAGACAACCGATGTATTACGAATCACGAAATAATGCAAGTTAAATATAGACAACGAAGAAAGATAAATAACTAGACATTAATCTGGATTGTAATTGCAATTAAATAAACTTAATACAGAAACAATGAAATAAATTTAAAAAACAACATACGACCCAGCCAGGATTCGAACCTGGAATCTTCTGATCCGTAGTCAGACGCGTTATCCGTTGCGCCACTGGGCCAGTCGTTAGCATGGGAATCTAGATGACTGCTATGGGTCGTCTGGCCACAGCTGACGGAAAACAACATATGGTAGGACTATTCGGTTTAGATGTTGTTTGTTGAAACGAATAAACTGAAGGTCACTTGTTTCAAAAATGTTACAAGTGGTGCATTAATTAGCTCAATGGCAGATCTAGCCCTGGGCGCGGGAGTCTAAGCCACCAGTTTTTTTTTTTTTTTTTTTTTTAGTGAAAAATAATTGAAGCTATTATTTATATGTTTTTGAAAGTTTTAAATAAATATTGCCTTTTATTCTTTATTGGACATCTTCAAGGATAATATTAATAATGGTGGTGGGTTATACATTTGTATTCAACATTTATTTTCTAAGACAATTTCTAACTTGAATGTTAATTACATTTTTTTTTTTACATGTATGAAGACAGGAGTAAAAGTGGATCTGAAAAGGTAGGGGGAGAGGTAGGTAACGGCATAGCGTCACGACGTCCCCCTGCCTATGTTTGCCCATTGTAATTTGTCAGGAACTGGGGGTACGCAATACATATCTTTTGGACGTGGGGGACGGCATCTTCCCGCGTTCCCCCGCACTTTTACCCCTATATGAAGCACAATGTCTTGTGACTAATTTGTTTAGCTGCCGTATCTGTAAATTCCTACAATTTATTAATTGACTAGCAGCGTTCACCCCGCTTCGCTGCGGTCACCCCGGAACGCAATAAACCTTGTTAATTAGATAATTTTTACTTTTTCGCTTTCAAGTGATATGATAAAAACCATAGTAGATTCCAGTAAATGTTAACATTATATCGCCTGTCATTTATGTTAACCCGCCGAGTCACATGGTCATGCGGGTTGCATATAAATACGTTTATTTTTACCTATGATGAACTAATAACAAAGGATTTGTACGTATGGACACTTGAATGGTCAATTATCTCAAGACACTGGTAATTAAAAATTAAAGTGATATGATAAAAACCATCTAGGGTCCAAATCCTAATAACCCCCCAAAAATGAAAGAAATTGGTTCAGCCGTATTAGCGTGATGAGTTCACAAAGGATTTGTGCGTTCTCTTTTATATATATAGATAGTTGGTATTTCATGTCTAACTGTAACTGGAGGAAGGAAGGATTCGTTATTTATTCCTAGTTCATATTAACGAAGTGTGTAAACTATCATAATTCGAATTCTCACTGACCTCCAGGTTTAACCTTGTAGATAGGCCACTGAATTAGCTACTAGTTATTATACATGTTAATTGGATTATAATGTAGGAAAGCCAGAGTAGTGGACTTTCTTTGGAAGGCTGTTACTTGAATTAGGGAAATGCCAGGCCGAAAACTAGTTTCTAGAAAATCGTTTTTGATAGAAAACGGAACATATTTTAAAACCAAAGCTACTTTTTAATAGAAAACCAAACCGGTTTTGGAAAAACGAAAGCGATTTTTGATAGAAAATAATTCTTTAACTTTTCAGAACTCGGTTTAAAGGAGTTTGGTTACGGGCATATAATTTGAAGCACTCACCAACTACCTCTATAAATATTGTTGCGGAAGTACCACAGGATTTTGAAAGTTGGATATTTGGATAGGGCACAGTTTCTAAGTGAAATCTTGACCCGACTACGGTAGGTCCAAGTTATATCCGTATCGACTACGGTAGTTAGATCCGTATGGAAGATATGGATCTTTAAAGTTCATTTTTGCATGTTTTTGACAGACTACCAGGTGTGTTAGTTGAAGTTTGCCGGTTTTACCATTAGATGTCTCTAGCAATATGTATACATTTCTATGATGCGGCATGTACGTCATTTGTTTCTGTAAACATTAACCTTCAAAAATACACAAGTCACATTCGGCCAACAGAATAGTGTCAGAGTTTTTTACCTCAGTGACTATGGCGAGTTTCGTTCCAAGTAAATCGCATTTGCGGCATGCATTGCTGTTCTTATTTCATCAAAAGAAAAAAGCAACTGAAGCTCATCGGTTGCTGGTAGAAACCTACGGTGAACATGCTCCAGTGATTAGAACATGCGAGACATGGTTTCGTCAATTTAAAAGTGGAGATTTCGATTTGACAGACAAGGAACATCCCGGTGCAGCGAAAAAGTTCAAAGACGAGGAATTGCAGGCGTTATTGGATGAAGACACAACCCAATCACAAGCAACATTAGCACAAACACTAAATGTGACTCGAGGAGCAATTTCCCAACGTTTAAAAGCCATGGGAAAGATCCAGAAGTATGGAAAATGGGTGCCACACCAACTGACGGATAGACAAATGGAAAAGCGAAAAACCGTTTGTGAAATCCTGCTTCAACGGTTCGAAAGGAAATCATTTTTGCATCGAATTGTCACGGGGGACGAAAAATGGATTTATTTTGAGAACCCGAAGCGAAAAAAATCATGGCTTGCACCTGGTGAAGCCGGCCCATTGGCGGCAAGGCCAAATCGTAAGACAATGCTCTGTGTTTGGTAGGACCAGTGTGGTGTGGTGTACTACGAGTTATTAAGACCTGATGAAACAGTGAATACGGATCGCTACAGACAACAAATTATTAATTTGAATTATGCGTTAATCGAAAAACGGCCGGAATGCGCCCGAAGACATGGCAAGGTTATCATGCAACATGACAACGCGCCGTCTCATACCGCTAAACTGGTGCAGGACACATTAAAACCACTTAATTGGGAAGTATTACCGCACCCGCCGTACTCTCCAGATCTCGCCCCGTCGGACTATCACCTTTTCGCCTCGATGGGATACTCACTTGCAGAGCAGCGCTTCGCTAATTTTGAAGATGTCGAAAATGGGCTCGTCGAATGGTTTGGCTCGAAAGAGAAAAAGTTTTTTTTTTTTGGGATGGTATCCATGATTTGTCTAAAAGATGGGCAAAGTGTGTAGAATCCAATGGTCATTATTTTGAATAAAGAAATTGTGAGATTCCCTGAATATTTTTTTTCCTTCTCGAAAAAACCGGCAAATTTCAACACACCTGGTATAACTCCGAATTGACGGATTTCTGCACCGAGGTTGGTCTATACTTTTTGTCTTATCTTGGTGTCAGGAATCACCTCCCAAACGTTGTCGGTGTGGTTTTGAAACACCCTGTATACATGTCCCATTTTTAAGCAAAAATGAATAGTGGCCCGTAATATATACACACTGCAGCACAACTTTTGGAGCCTTGCACTTCTATTGTCACCGAAAGACAAGTTTCACTCCTCCATCGGGCTCGTGCTCAATAATCGAGAGCTGTACAAGCAGACAGCGGCAGCAGCCTAGAGCACGAGTACAAGTGAGCTCGACGCTTAATGTGGTTTAGTGAGCGCGAGTATGTTTGAGGATATCGAGGCCGAATCCTTACTGTCCAATGAAGATAATAAGCGCATGACCGAAAGAGCCTCATTGAGGAAAGCGAGCCGAAGCTCCAGTGAGTGCAATCCTGAGATACAGAGAACCTCATTATGATTAGTGAGGGAGAGCTTTAGTGAAGGGAGCAAGCCAGAGCTCCGAGAGCTTTAGTGAAGAAAGCAAGCCATAGTTCCGAGAAATGCGACCCCGGGATGTGGTAAGCAGATATGGTGTAGGTCAATTTAAACTTCACTCATGACCCACTGACCCAGCACCTACCATGACTCATTTTGACCCATCACCCACCATGACTCACTCTGACCTATTCCGATCCACCACAATCAAAACCCATTGTCATCAACTCTGACCCATGATCAATGCCTTCTTCTCCACTGAGTAAAGAGTTTAGGCATGTTATAAAACAAGTCTGTCAGTAATTCTCACTAATCGGAGTTTATTTCTACGGTCAATCGCTCAAGCTCTGTTACAATACCAGTGAATTTGACCTTTACGGTATAAAATGGTAAAGTGTTTGTCATGGGCCAAATTACGATAAATTTCAATATAATTATCATATATATAATTATTTCCTTGTTGTAATAGGCCTACAGATCCTTTTCAATGGAAAATAGGATGAAATTTGAAAGTCTCAAATCAAGGAAAGGTAGCCCAACGTAAAAGGGGAAAAAAGTGTAAAATTTGACTGAATCTCGAAAGCCAAGTAGTAAGTTATTATTACAATTACAAATATCAATATCCAAAAGTGGCTGAAGTTCTTTTTTTCACTTGGATATACTCATCTCAGGTAAGTAAATAGAAACAAATAAAAAAAGAAGAAAAATGGGGCCTTGAAAGTAAAACGTAGACAAATTCTCCAGTGTTCAGAAGATGCTGTCTACAATGCACTGAACAGACTAGGTCGTAGTGGGTGGTGGGTCAGATTGGGTCTTGATGAGTTGATGGGTCATGGTGGTTCAGAGGGGGTCACAGTAGGTAATTGGTCAGATTAGGTCATGTTGAGTCGATGGGTGAGATTGAATCACAGTGGGTGGTGGGTCTCAGTGGGTCACGTCATGTTGACTCACGACTCACTGACCCGCCCACAAATCTTGACCCACTTGACTCACCTGCTGACCCACTCCATCTCTGTAGTAAGCCTCACTGAGATTTGCGAGGGTGAGCTTCGTTGATGATAGCTAGACTGAGCTCGAATTCCAAAGTGGTCATCTTCAAAACCTGAGTAGTATTTCGGATCGTATTTTAAACAGTTGGTCCCTTTCGTACAAGTTTGACTCAGTTCTGAAAAGGAACATTAAACTTCAAAATTCCCAACCACTACTTGAGGTGATGATGGTATTGGTTCTCAAGTACAGATATATCCTCCAATAATTATTTCGTTAAATTCTTCTAATACAACGCATTGAGACAAAATTACCTTCTGTCAGCAAGAGGTTACATACAGTGGAGCTGCTGGTTGCTGCGTGTGCCATGCGAAGGAAAACGTGCCAGGTTCCTGCGTCAGTCGCCCACGTGTGGAGTAGAGATCCTACAATAATAACACATACCAATTCTTCCGTTCCTCACTTGCGTTGGACTAGGATGGAAAAAAGAATGCACGAGACAACTGGCAATGACGTCAATGGCGGGATTCAACAAAATATCCTCACCAGATAAACCTATAGTAACTCAGCTATCCAGATTACACATTGTCTTCTCTCATTTCTCTACAGTTAGTTCCTTGAAAACAAAGAATAATCAAAAATAAAGAAATTCTAGCATTTGTGGCTCAACTTTCAAGAGAAGGGTAATCATGATTAATTTACAGTGACGAGGAACGTCTGATATCAGGATATCATCCTTCAATCGACTTCCTTCCAAATGTCTGCTTGCTTTTTTGTTGACGTTTAGCATTAGACGTGGCTTTTCAGTTTAAAATGGAATACAAACCACCTTAATGCGTTCAAATTTTGTAATGATCTCCAACCAGGAATCGAACACAGGACCACGTGCAACAGGTCCAACTGTTGTACCGGTAGAAAATTATCCAAGTACTTTTGATACCAAATCCATAAATGTTTTTCTTTTTTCTTTTTCTTTCTTTCTTTCTTTCTTTCTTTCTTTCTTTCTTTCTTTCTTTCTTTCTTTCTTTCTTTCTTTCTTTCTTTCTTTCTTTCTTTCTTTCTTTTTCCTTCCTTCTTTTTTCTTTTTTTCTTTCTTTCCTTTCTTCGTTTTCTTCCTATCTTCTTTCTTTCTTTCTTTCTTCTTTCTTCGTTTCTTTCTTCTTTCTCTTTCTCTCTCTTCCTCTTTTCTTCTAAGATTATAGTTTTGAGTTTTCAGTAATAAAGACGATAGATTCGATTGGATTGATTTTAGTTTTAATGGCCCTTTCAGTACTGATACTGATGAGAAGCAATGTAAGATATAGCCCGAGGCAGAGGGGACAGACCCCTCAGTTTTTTGAGTGACAAAACTAATTTAAGCCATTATTTACTTATTTTTGAAAGTTTATAATAAACTCATGGTATATCTATCATAGTCTGGCTTCTGGCTAGTCCCCCAGTTTTTACCTTATAGATCCGCCACTGATGAGATGTGCATATACAGTTCAAAGTGAAATTCAAACCTCCGTGATGCGCTCACCGCTAATCAAATTCAGCACCCCGTGCTTACCTTTACCAGCGGTAAGGGCTCAGTTTGTATTGAGGTAAGTATTCTTCCTTATAATGGAAACGGTAAGCAAACGCAGGGGAAGAATGTTCACCACTGACTGTAGCACGTGGGGGGGGGGGGGAAGCACACTCACCACTCTCTCAGTTGAAGGAGTGTCGGGCTGAAAGAAACCCGAACGAAGAATTACAGGATAAAGAGCTGCGAAGAACTATTTTTGAATTACAGATTGAAGAATTACAGTTCGCTTCACGTTGTTGTAAGGTTATATTAAGAAGTACCCAATCTTAGCACAGACCAAATAAGTATGCAACCTGCAAGAATATTTTGGATTGTCTAACTTGAAGAGCTTTTGAGATTTCTATACTATTTAAACCACCAGAACGTGGATCCCCCAATCCGCCCCAAGTTAATATTTTAAAAAAATAAACGGTTTCGTATACAATTCAATCTGATGAAGAATTGAAGATCTATTTATAGAAAGAATTTGGTGCCTGCAGGTGACTCCCTTTTATATGAAAGTCTATTGGCAGACACACACACATACACCTTGTTTTACACTTATCATTAAGGATAAGACACAGAAGATAGTTCTTTGTTGAAAGTTAATTATTGAAATTTTACTAATGTTGTCACCTACTGCCGATAATATTTCTAGATTTGCTGGAATGATTTGTTTTTAAGTGGTTGCTAATTATTATGTATCAACATTAGTAGTGTCATAACAATAGAAAGAAATGCAGAGATCTTATTAAACGCTTGCAGGGACATGGGTTTAGAAGTAAATGCAGAGAAAACTAAATACATGGAAGTGCGCCGGGACCATAATACGGCAAATTATGGATGCGTTAAAATATTAAATAATACTTTTGATAAAGTGGATAGTTTCAAATATCTAGGATCAATGTTAACATACGAAAATCATATTCACGAAGAAATTAAATGTCGACTGAAAGCAGGGAATTCGTGTTACTATTCGGTTCAAAATTTCTTGTCGCGAATTCTGTCGAGAAATTTGAAGCTTAAAATATACAAAACGATAATGATGCCTGTTGTTCTGTATGGTTGCGAAACATGGTCACTTACTCTATAGACTGAAAGTATTTGAGAACAAGATCCTGAGACGAATATTCGGACCCAAGAGGAACGGGAATGGGGAATGGCGGAAACTTCATAACGAGGAACTACATAATTTATACGGTTTACCCAACATTGTTAGGGTCGTCAAGTCTAGGAGGCTTAGGTGGGGAGGTTATGTAACTAGAATGGAAGAAAGTAGAAACGCTTTCAAAGTCTTGACTGAAAGACCAATCGGAAAACGACCATTAGGAAGACCTAGGCGCAGATGGGAGGACAATATTAAGATGGATCTCGCAAAGATTGGAATACAAAGTAGAAACTGGATTCCGTTAGCTAAGGATAGAAGTCAGTGGAGAGCTTTTGTGAACGCGGCATTGTAGGCTTTACCTCCGGGTTCTATAGGCCTAGAGTTAGTTAGTTAGTTAGTGTCATAACTATCTCTGGGTACAAGGCGAGGCATAAATCGTCCATTAGAAACAGACACACTTGTTTTGAGACGAGACATCACTTTTATGGCACCCTTTTTTGAGACGAGACAACTTCAACTCTATATTGTGAGTAACCTTATCTAGAACAAGTAGCAGTGTCATAGTGTATTTCACGTAAAGGAGTTTGGTTTAGGTTTTTGGTAAACCGAATTCTTTAACAAGCTAAATTTTGTACCAAACCTATAAATAAATATACCTAGCAATAGTCGTAAATCTAACATTTTATCTAAAATTAAAAGATAAATACTTTAAGATGAACTGTTTATTTGAAAATAGAAAATATTTACTTCTTTGGACTTGTCGAGTAGGAAGCCATATAGTTTCATTTTAGCGTTGTATTGCATGGATAGATCAGTATTTTGCATCCTGAGAATTATACTAACTTGCTAATTTCGCGTAGCATGTGACGCAAGGTTAATATCTTTAAGTACCTCCACAGAAATATATGGGGAACCGATTTTTGATTCTCCATATCTTGGAATCAATTCGAACTCGATACGTGACTTTTGACTCTGTACATCCAGGCCAAAATTGATGGAGCTCCATCAACTAGTTCTTGAGATTTCATGTCTCCCGGACGGACAGACAGCGTAGGTATAGAGTACGGCGGGGGGACTCTGAACAATTCGCGGGAAATTTGTTCTCATGTATCATTCATAGGCAGTGATTAAGAAAGCGCTATGTCATTGTAACTCATAGTCCTTCAGCAACGAGTGCATAAAGTTTAGTGTGCTGCTGTAGTGAAACAATGGAGATATAGAACAAATTATTGACCCATTACAATGTTCAGAGTGCCCCCACCGCGGCGGGTGACTCTGAACGTTGATGAGGTGTCTCTGAACGAAATAAACACAAACGTATAATTGTTAAACAAAAAACATTTAATGCATGAATATCTAAATTATACATTAAGATGAAGCTACAAGTTGCTAAGATCTATGATTATGGTAAAGTGGCATACTCTTGGTAAAGTATTGTTCTTGAGTTACTAAGTAAGTGGACCAGATAGTTTAGTGTTATGAGATATTCACTAGAAATCTCCGCCCGTTCTCTTAAACTGAGGCCATCTGATGTAAAATGTCCCGAATCTTCACACGCACCTTCCGCACATGAACTCTTTTTTTCTTTCCGGCACCAACACATCGAACATGGTACCATATTCCACAGCCTTGGCATTGTATCCAGTTGGCAAATTCCGACGTTGTAGGTTCATAGAACGAACGGGTGCAAAATCCGCAATTATTGCTTTCGCAAGATGCGTCATTTGTCGTCTTCTCCTTCCCTAACCTCTTCCCCTTCTTTTCAGAAATGCTTTTGGTTCCTTTATTACTTTTCTTAGTAAGGGTCAGTTGTTTGACATACTCCGGAGATGTGAGTATACGAGCTGGTTGTTGAGGGCGCATGTTTCTGTGGTGTACTGACCTCAGGTAGGGGTACAACATGTAGAAAACTGGGCGTTGTAGATCTAGAAGAAGGAGCTTCTGGAGAAGGATGTGGGGATGAATGAGAAACAGAATCGTTATCTAGCACAGGCTGATGACTGATAGCGTTACCAACATTTTCTTCATCTCGAGGAGCAACTACTGCTGTAGATAAATCTGATGTTTGGTTTTCCATTGGGGTCGTATTTTGCACAGTTACTGCTGTGTTGGGTTCAAAAATATGATCTGGTATCACGTGAGGATCTAGGGGGAAACATCACATACCCGGAACCTTTAACGGCGTTACCTACTGTGGCGGAACGTCCCCATGCATCAGACAAAAGCTCGCCAAACTGGTACCTGGTCAAGTTATGTCCTATGTTGTTACGCACCCAAGTGTTTGCTGCCGAAAAGTAGTTGCTTTTTAGTGACTTGAAAACACACCTATCAAGTGGTTGTAATCTATGAGTCGTGTGGGCGGGAAGGCTGAGCAGAATTATATCATTTTGTTGACAGAACATACGGACATCAAGACTCTTGGTGTGACTATAATGCCCGTCAAGGATAAGTAAACAACGGCCAGCAACACGGTATCGCTGAAAATGCTCCAACCATGTGGCGAAAACACCTTCATTTATGTAACCACTGTCACTCATCGCAAATACAGATCCTGGTGGAAGTCCATGACCTAACTCGGGATGTCTTCTCACCCCACGAAATATGACATACGGAGGTATGAAACTACCAGACGCATTACAACATGCTACCACTGTAACATTTTCACCTTTTTCGCTGCTGGTTACGGCAACAGCATCTCTGCTTCCTTTTTCTGAAATTACCGATTTCACTTTGTTATTAATGGAAACCCAATCTCGTCCATATTGTAAATCAATTGTGGTGATGCCAAGAGATCATTTTCTTCCAGTGTCTCTTGCAGTAACTGAAAATACAGACCAACACTTTCCCTATTTAATCCCCGTGCTCTTGCCAGTGGTAAAACTTGTGGGCTACGCAGAGACAGTTCTGGATTTCTGCGCATGAAGAACATCAACCAGTCTTTCCCAGCCATATTGGTTGTTGCATTGCATCTATGAGCAATTCCTGTCATTGTCGCATATGTGAAAGCTGCACGACGGACATCATTTGGTGTGAGAGGAAATCCTTTCCTGGCTGCTTTGATTAGTATTTCTGCTAACTGAGACTCTTCTGCTGCTGTAAATGTTTGTCCACCTGGAGACTTCTTACACATATTTCCAGATATATTGAGATGTAATGTCCCTTTCGGTATATTATATTTCTTAGAAGCTGCTGATAGAGACAGGATATTGTTCTTAATTTCTGCAAGAGCTGAAACCATATCCAATTCTGACCAACGTTTATATTTCTTTTCATCTTCTACTCTTTTGTACGTTCTGGGCATCTGCAACAATACAGAAATGAGTTTCACTATGCTTCCCTTCGTGATTATTCCCTCACAATACAGCGTTCAGAGGCACCCCATAAATTTCGTTCAGAGTCGCCCCGAAACGTACAACCTGCTATTATTTTTCATTATCATCGATAGATGGCAGAGTGGAGCCCAACACCAATTGCCATGTGGTGGCAACACACACACAATGTTACCATCACAGCGGTGTTGATGTGTGCATTTCTAGTAACTAACAATGCCTTACATGCAACAGCTGCATTCTTACATGATATACAATTTTTACTAGTTCCGTACTCACCTTGTCAATCTATTCCCAACACCGGTGCTACAGGATTGGATGTTTTTCAATACAATTTACACAACACATTCACAAAATATCCACCTACCACTACACTCTCTCTCGTACTGAAACGCTCACTTCAGAGCCGCGGTAGCTTAGTAAGTTTTACGGGCGTTCAGTCTCCTCCTTCGTTCAGAGTCCCCCCGCCGTATTCTATAAGAGTTTTTGATAAACCGAACTCGTTAATAAAACTGGCCGTACGTCGGTGACTGAGGAGGCCAAGGGGAATATTCCTGAAACAACGCCTCAACAGGTCTGGCTGAGTAAATGGCCGATTTGTCTTTTCGGGAGACTGCGTCGTTGTTAGGGCATATCATAGGAGGATACGCTTACATATGGCTACTTAAAATATCCACAAGATCACCGACAGTAACCTGTCCTTGGAGTAATAATAGGAACAATGGAGTACCATTAAATTTTATACCATATGTTCAACGGTAGGAACTAGTGCTGTTGAAATTCTGCAAGTTGCGCGAAATTGACTTAATAATTGTGCTGATATTTGGACATTTAACGATTAGGATAGGAATGCTTTTATATTTACATTAGGACTAACCTAGAAGTCAAATACTACGAGGGATGTTCAATAAAAGAGCGATACTAAGCTTATCCTATATTTTTATTCGTTAGCATTCGAATCACGTTCAATGTAGTCACTGTGTAAAGCAATGATTTTGGACCAGTGCAATTGCCACTCAGTAAACACCTCTTCGGATCCAGTTTTGAGCATACGCTTCAAATTTTCCACCTAAGCCTTTACAGCTGCCGTAGAATTTGAAAAACGACATTCTTTGAACGTTGCGAATCACGTTAACACGCAAATTCTTATTATGCAGTTTCCACCGCCCCACGAGGTCTCTTCTCTTCTTCAGGGTGTGATTTTTCATCAACTGCTTCAAAACAGAGATGTAATAGTCTGTATTCACAATCTGGCCTGCTGGAACAGTGTGGCAGTACACAATAGTGCGATAATGGAAGAAATGTGTGTGTTTATGTTGCGAACAAAGTAGTGGTGTTTCTCTTTAAAAAGAAACTCGAGGCGGTCCCGGATCCTCCAATATAATCTAGCCCTGACTCGTAGGGACTCTTTTTATACCCATAAGCAGAAAGGATATCAAAGGATGTCGTTTTCGAAGCTCTGCGTTGGCTGTTAAGGCTTCGGAATAGAAGACCAAAAATGGGTTCGAACAAGCGTTGACTGAGTGATACTTCAAGTGCATTGTTTTGCATGGAGATTATATTGAACGTGATTCGAATGGTACCAAATTCTTTGGTAATTCCTCTGCTTCACGCATCCTTCGGGTACTCTCTTTCCTTTCACCAAATATGGTTGGGCATATCTCCTTCCATGCACTACTACCACACCAGACGAAGCCATGTCTCATCTTACCTCCTTGGCTGTTCATAGGGCATTATCTTCTGAGAGCACATGTATACACAATAGTTCTTTATAACATTGCTACCTCTTTGCCGTAACCATGATAGCGGTTATTAAACAAATGTGTTTTAGAAGGAAATTTTCGAAATTTTCAAATTCAGCTCACCTTATATGTTAACTCAGGCAACATGGTTTTCTTCCTGGTATGTCTTACTTGACGAATTTGTTAGTTCTATGAATCTTAAATTAAATAATACTCAATTGGACATAATATATCTAGATATAAGCAACACATTTAATACTGTAAATTATTCTTTTCTTTTGCACAAATTAGCGAACAATTTTTAATATACATGGCACATTACTAAAACTAATTACAAGCCATCTTTCTGATAGACAACAAAATATTGTAAGGATCCCCACGTTGCCGTACCAGGCAATAACCACGTGTGAACTACATGTGTTGATAATAAACACAAACAAACAGACGACGTTCCCGAAGAGGAGTCGATCACCATCGCCATCAGTCGGAAGGACGAGTACCCACGATGGAAGCCGACAAGACAGAATAAAAAGGACCTGCACACCTCGACCAACATCAATCTTCACGGATTGATCACAACACCTAAAACCCCTCTCACGACGCTTGGTCACCGAGAGGTACCTATCCTTATACCCACGACGCACGGTCAACGGGTTCCTATCCTCTTTCTCACGACGCACGGTCACCGAGAAAGAGAAACCTAATCTACACCCCTCTCACGACGCACGGTCACCGAGAGTACCTAACCCCAAGGCCCACGACGCTTGGTCACCGGGCTCCTATCTAATCTCTCCTAAATATTAGGAAATTCTTACTATAATTTGTGTACATAAAACTTTTGTAATAAAAAGGTGAAGGGAAAAGTCCAAATCCCGAGTACATTATTTGCTCTACCCGAGAAATCTTTACATGGTAGATGCGTCGGCGTCTATTTGCAGACACTAAAAGGACTTTCCTACGGGGCGCTCTTTTTATTAACGAAAACACGGACTTAAAAACTTTTAACATACAGTGTAAGTGTTACTAAAAGCGGGATCATATAAAAGATAGTATCCGTATTCTCATAAATACTCTCATTACTCTTAACGGTAGATTGATTCGTTATAGGCTGGCAGGTATTTATGCCGACAACTAGATCTGGGAAAAATACATATAAAGAAGGCGATAACAATATGGCAGAATCAGGCTCCCGTATACCTCTTAATATTCCTCACTTAACTAGATATTCTGGTCACAGTACTGACGATCCCGATCGATTTTTCATGCTGTTTGATCATTTGGCTTTACTTCAGGCTTGGACCCCCGAAAAGAAGAAAGAAATTCTTCCTATGTATCTACAGGACGTAGCTCTTGACTTTGTCTTACAATTGCAAAATCTGAATCAATTCGACACACTAAATTACGAACAGCTGAAAACCAAATTAATTTCTCTGTCCCGCCCAAATATACCAGCGTATAAGGCGGAATTAGAAATTTTTCAAATTCAACAAAACGAAAATGAATCAGTCGATTCATATTTCTTAAGGAAATTGAGGGCTATCAGACAGCTGATGCCAGAGGCTTCAGAGGAACAGAAAATTCATTTTCTTTCGTTAGGACTACAACGAAATTTGCTGCAAAAGATAGCGTTGGAATCCTTTCCAACAATCCAGCGGCTGCAGGAACGACTCCACGAACTGGAAAAAGCTCAAGATCTCATGCAAAAGAGGAATTATGTAGAATTGTCACAGGCAATTCATTCTTTAATCGGCCAACCTAACCGCCCCTCACCACTCCCTTTGTACGACCATTATAGCCAAACGAATTCCAATTCATGCATGCCAACCTATGCACAACAGCCAACTTCTACTGTGCATCACACCCAACCTGCTCCTAGTTATTCGCAATCGTTACCTTCTGCACCTCCATCGCAGAATATCTTCCCTCCTCAGTCAACTTCCTCTGCACCAGAAGTTTCGAATCCGCACCCCCACCATAGTCAAAACCCGCCCTCACAACCTCCTCACACGGACCTTACCAAATTAGCAAATCAAATGGCCGAGTTATCGTTAATGGTAGCACAGAATGCCATGAAGTCTAATTATAGGCGTAACAACGGACGAAAAGCGGATGCGAAGAATAGCAATAAAGGAAACAACGGTGGTAGAAAAAGGAATAATTTTGTAAAGGGCGACAAAATATCAGTCTGCTCAATTTGTTACAAGAAGAACCACGGAGCATCTACCTGTTGGAATAATCCAAAAAATTCCAACCAGGGAAACGCCTAGATGGGCTCGCAGGCCAAAGTCAAGCCTCGCGGGCCATTTCCGAAAAGTCGGCGCGGGCCACACAAACACCACCACAATTAAGATGTGTTGGCATTCAAGAAGAGCAGGCAACAGCGAAAACTCTTAAAGACACGAACGCCAAATTTTTCACCCAGACGACTAATAATGAACATCGTGAACATGTTAGATTGGGAATAGAAAATAATAAACTGTTACTCAATATTCATGTGAATACAAACAGTCTACCAGCTATAATAGACACTGGTTCTAGTCTTAGTCTATGGTCAAGACGGGACGTACCCCCAAAGTGTACGCTAATACCATTTCAAACTCGTATCAAGGGCATTGCCAACAAAGTTCTAACTTTAAAAGAAATAGCTTTAATTAAATTTAAAATTGGCAACACTACTTTCTCACATTACTTCCGCATCATAGATGCCGACTTTAATCCGATTTTTGGGAATGACATTCTCACAAGACTTTTCTCTCAAATAGACTTGGAGAATAAATCTATATCATTATACAGAAAACCTAGGAAACCTACGTTTCCAATAGAAAAGCAAGAATCGGAAGAAATGTCACGAGACACTATGCACTCATTGCACTTGCAAAGGAATGCAAACGTCATCACAGCAAGTAAAGTTACGATACCAGCGAAATCACATTTCTTCTTTCCTGTATCGATTCAAAGAGAAACAATTCATGACGCTGCATTTTACATTACTCCATTGCAATCATTATTAGACCGATACGGCTTACAGGCAATGACCATGAGAGTACCGAGTAACGACCTCACATTACTCATTTCCAATCCCACGTCACGAATAATAACATTAAATAAAGGCACACCAGTGGCGTATACAGAGGAGGGCGTGGAAGAATTTTCATTTACAATAGAAGAAGACGAAAAGAAAGCGCATCAATTTCGTACTCAAGAAGAGATAAAGGAAAGATTAAGGCAAACTGCTAAATCTTTTAACATTAACCTTTTTGATATAAATCCGGATTTACCAGAAGACCAGCGAATAGCTGTAACCAATTTATTGTATAAATACAGGGATGTGTTTTCATACAGCCCAGAGGATATAGGCTATTTTAGAGGATATGAACACAAAATTCGTATAGATAAAAGTGCGTCATTCCATCACCGTTCCCCACCGATTCCATTAGGGATAAGAGATCAAATTGATAAGCAGATACAACAGCTGTTAGATGCAAAAATCATAACGGAGACGCAGACTAGTAATTTCTCCTCACCTTTAATTGCAATTAAAAAGCCAAACAGTTCAGATTTCAGGCTTGTGTTGAACCTCCAGGCATGCAATGTTTATACGAAATACCTAAGCATACCATTTCAAAATACAGAGGACGTTTTACAGGTTTTAAAAGGAAAAAACCTGATTTCAAGTTTGGACATTTCCCAGTCGTATTTTCAAATAAAATTGCATCCAAAAAGCACTAAATATATGACTTTCGAGGTAAATCATACACGCAAAAGTTATAAATTCCTTAGATACGTAATGGGTCATTGTTCCTCTTCTCAATCTTTGACTATAGTAATAAAAATGCTACTAGACGGCTTACCTAAACGCATAACCAATTTCGCAGACGACATCGTTATCGGTTCTTATACATGGGAACAACAACTTACAGATTTGGAGCTTTTATTTCAAAAATTAAGGAAACACGACTTCCGAGCCAATCCCAAGAAGACGCACCTGTTATATACAGAACTCCCAGTACTAGGATTCCTTGTATCCGGAGAGAAGATAAGCATCTCACCAAAAATCGCTAAGAAGATCAAGAATTTTAAAAAGCCAACGACCAAACGCATACTTAAGAGCTTTATTGGCCTATGCTCTTATTTACGAAGTCATATCAAGGACTTCACGACCAAGATAGAACCTTTCCAGCAACTTCTTACTAAAAATGCCAAATTTAAATGGACAGAAAAACATGACGAATTATTTAAAAAATTGAAAGAAGACATTTTGAATGCCCCTTCTCTCTATCATTTCGACGAAAAGCTAGAGATAAGGCTATACACAGATGCATCCTCTCACCAGATTGGAGGGCTATTAGCTTGTTTTGATCCCAAAACTAACGAAGAAAGAATCGTTTCCTATTGTAGTAGACGTCTCACAAAAACTGAGATCAAGAGCTCAGTATGGCAAAAAGAACTGTATGCTATTATATATGCTTTACGCAAATTTAGATATTTCTTACTCAATCGTAAATTTAAATTGTTTACAGACGCAAAATGTCTAACCTCTTTACGTAGTCACCCGGACAGAGTGGGGAAATACACTCGCTATAGACTTTTCTTAGCTGACTATAATTTCGATATCTGTCACATTGAAGGAAAGAAACATCCGGCTGATATCATTAGCCGCTTAGAGCAGAATAGCAGTGATATTTCAGAACCCATGGACCCACATCAGGCAATCGAAGATCTACATGCATACAGATCTAATTCATTAGAAGAACCCATTCTCCAAATAGAATACTCAGGATCTTTGAAGAACTTACGAGAAGAACAGCGTAAGGATGACGCATATGCTGATATTATAACAGTTTTAGAAGGGGGAGAACCGGCAAAAAGTTCCACCACGAGGGCAGCCAAATATTTCCAATTAAAAGACAACATATTGTATCGAACACAAAAACATCCAGAACTTGGGCTACTTCATCTTTTGTGCATCCCGAAAAGCTTGGCAGGACATTGGTTCGAGTCTATTCATAAAGACCCGTCAGCTCCCCATTTTGGGTTTTCTAAGACATATAAGACTGTCCTTAACAAATATTACATGCCAAACATGAAATCATACTTGGCATTCAGAATCAAGAACTGTAGAGAGTGCCAACTTCTGAAAAAACTACCCAGAAAACAACAAGGTGAACTTCTGCATCACCCGATAGGCCATATAGGAGAACGATGGATGTTTGACGGCTTAGGTCCCTATCCGCACGAAGAAGGAAAACCAAAATATGTTTTAGTCGCCATCGAAACAAGTACACGCTATATAGTGACAAAGGCTGTTAATGGGATTACAGCAGATACAATTGAACAATTCTTATTGGAAGAAATCATTCTGAAATTCGGCGCCTTTCGTTTCCTTCATCTGGACAGGCATCCTGTGCACAGAGCGAAGAAACTTCAAAAACTAGCAGAGATATACAACTTTGAATTTAAGTTTTGCCCTGCTTTCAACCATCAAGACATAGGATTAGTCGAAGTTATGAACAAAACACTGCAGAATTCCTTAAAATTTTTCGTCCAACAAAATCACGAAACATGGCCAAAGTTATTACCTCATATTACTTTTGGTTTAAATAGTTTCGCTCAATTAGGAACGAAGAAATCCAGCTTCTTCCTCATGTTTGGATACGAACCCAGGACCATCAGCGATTGCAAACTAAGGATTACCCCTCAGCTACAGCTTGAACGGGACCAACTCGTAAAACTTCGAGAAAAGACACGGCCAATTTTACAATTGAATTTCGGCACCTGCCTGCTCAGAACGATATCAATTTTACCCTGAATCTTCAAAATTTCCAACGAACCATAACATCTATGCATTCCCTCTTACAACATGAAAAGAACTTTCTCCCAGACCATTTCTCGGATTTTCATCTTGCGCCAACTTTTCCCTGGACACTAATAATCATCGCGGCCTTAATTGTTTTATTACTAATTGGAATTGGATGTTTTCTTTATTATTTGTACAAGCGCGTGGTTACGAACAATCGCTAATCTCACAACCTCCTTCTTTTGCAGTATGTTTCATCTTCTTCCACTCATTATCACGGCCGCAATAGTTCTTCTATTTTTCGTTTTCCTATATTTTCTTTACCGCCGCCTCAGGATACGACCAGCCTTAACATCCCCTCCTCGAATCGAGATCTCACATCCACTACCGATGGCCTCGTCCCAGTCGGTGCCAGAGACAGTGTTACCATCATCACAATCTGCTACGGCCCTCACTATAAGCGACCTAGTCTATGTATACTAACTGTAATCATCAGAGCTTCGACAGCCTCTCCTTTGAGGGAAATGACGTGACATACGGATCCTGCTTAGATTAAGAGGACAAACTGTCAGTGCTCCAACTTCAACTTTAAAACTTATGTGATAATATCTCAAACAGTGATATCAGTGACCAGTGCTTTTAACTTTGATTTTGTGTTTCAGTGTTATAGTGTTTTCCAGTATATACTGTGCCCAATGCAGACTCCAGATGCTGGCACAAACACGAAAAAATAATCCAGTGGCTTATTTTTTTTCTACGCCCCGGGGGTGTAAGGATCCCCACGTTGCCGTACCAGGCAATAACCACGTGTGAACTACATGTGTTGATAATAAACACAAACAAACAGACGACGTTCCCGAAGAGGAGTCGATCACCATCGCCATCAGTCGGAAGGACGAGTACCCACGATGGAAGCCGACAAGACAGAATAAAAAGGACCTGCACACCTCGACCAACATCAATCTTCACGGATTGATCACAACACCTAAAACCCCTCTCACGACGCTTGGTCACCGAGAGGTACCTATCCTTATACCCACGACGCACGGTCAACGGGTTCCTATCCTCTTTCTCACGACGCACGGTCACCGAGAAAGAGAAACCTAATCTACACCCCTCTCACGACGCACGGTCACCGAGAGTACCTAACCCCAAGGCCCACGACGCTTGGTCACCGGGCTCCTATCTAATCTCTCCTAAATATTAGAGGAAATTCTTACTATAATTTGTGTACATAAAACTTTTGTAATAAAAAGGTGAAGGGAAAAGTCCAAATCCCGAGTACATTATTTGCTCTACCCGAGAAATCTTTACAATATAGTTATTTCTGATGGTACGTTCACCATTTTCTCAACAGAAACTAATGTTCCTCAAGGGTGTGTTCTTGGTCCCTTCAAAACATATTTAATAATATTCTTCTATTTGGCGACGATTACAAACTCTGTAGAGAAATTTCCTCACAGCAAGATTCTTCAAAATGATCTTTCACGAATTGCTTCTTGGTGTAGAACTTGGCATTTGAAGTTAAATCGTAATAATTATATTTCTCTTACTATTTCTTTCAAACAAAATCTTATTATACAAAAGTACACGATTGGCAACATTATAGTTTAAGATGTTCAAATGCATAATGATCTTGGTGTTTGTTATACATAGTGTTTCAAGAAGAATTACTTGATTTTAAAAGTCCATATGTATTACTACAAAAATGGGATAAATTGCAAAATACTCAAAATCTTCAAGTTTTAGCTATGCTATTACAAATATTCTACGTGTTCACCAGAAGCAACACGAACAACACCTAGACGATAGCTAAGTTGCACCATTTATCGGAAATATGACACCGACCTGAATTCTTACCTTAGCACAAACATCCTGTCTCTTCAAATTGGCAATACCAACGACTAGAGACCGGATGTTAGGCAAAATGCCTATTCTTTAATATTAAAGATATGATCAAAAATGACACTTTAAAGTTTATATGGAGAGTTATAGTTACGATTTAAGCCCATTTTATTTTGCCTATTTTGCCTATATCGTCCGTTACTGCCTAAATAATTGTTTTACTGCCTAATGTTGCCTATTCTATGCATTTTCTTCAAAAATAAGCCTTTATTAGGAAGATATAGCCTATAACTTATATAATATCAATAACACACACACACACACATATATATATATATATATATATATATATATATATATATATATATATATATATATATATATATTAGTTGTTTCTAAACAAACACGTGGTACATTACAATATATATACGGCAAAGTAAAAGAGGACATTAACAAACAGGCATGTTTCTATATTCATTAAACATTATCTGTGACTTGAATCTATTTTTTAATCGTATTCACTATTTATCTCCATTATTTCGAGTTACATTTTAGTGCCTATTTTACTGCCTATTTTTTTACATTTTAAGTGCCTATTTGCCTGCCTATTTTCCAGATTTTTAGTGCCTAAACATCCGGTCTCTACCAACGACAAATATTTGTGGGTGCAGGCGGATCAATGCCAAAACGCCGACGAAAAGCACGCTGGACCGAAATCACTGACTCAGTCTTTGCAAACTGCACCACACAAAACGCCTTTTGTTGAGCAGACACCACCTTACTTCTGGCTGACTGCAAAGTGAGAAGACGCATGACTGACAGCTAACGGCGATTTGCTGAAACTCTAGGCCATGCCCACTCAAATAACACTCGTTTCCTTGCCGGTACGTCCCTTGTTCCGTAATTATTACCGTCCAAAATCAGACCATTCTTTTTGAAACACGGTGTATTTGATGACAAGTTTGCTTTCAGTGAATATATTGCAACTTTTCAGAAAAAAAAAAAAGTACAATATGAAAATGTTAGACATATTGTAAAGATTTACAAAAATGACAACATTTGATGGGGCTAGCTACTTATTATAGGGCCTTGATTTCTCTTGCAGTGGAACACAGTTCACCTATTCGGTCTATGGACAGACCCACACATTTTTCAAGGATAGACACTGTTCTCAATTTCTTTTAGGCCATTTTTCGTAGCTGAATTCCAGAGCTGCACAGGTCAAGTAGTGAAACTATCAGGAAAAAGAAGAATATAGCATCTATCGTACACTACTCATTGCAAAATGTTGATATTTTGTATTAGATAAAATAGCAAATGAAAAATTAAACTGCCATTCGGTATTCCCCACACTTAATTTCGGAGATCCAGTCGCACAACGGGATACGGATCTATTCTATGTTCCGAGGCCAACACTTGTAATAGTTGAAACGTCGCTCATTCACAGGCTTCGTTCTGAATTGAATAGACTTCCATCTACCATAGATATCTTTATCTCTGAAAGAATTTTCCAATCTATATTGTGCAATATTAAGTTGTAAATATTGTTAATGTTGTTGATGATACTCTGTTAGTTTTGTGCTATTACTATTGTCATGTGTTTCTTGTTGGTATTCTGTTATTTCTTTATTTAATTTTGCAAATTGTTGTTAACATGGTTCAGTTTGAAATGACCAAAGTGCTGTATCCAATGTTCGTAGTTTAATGGAAATTTCCCTAATTTAGGGAAATTTCGTACGTAAATTTGGCAAAAAGGAAAAAAAAAAGGATAAAACATGAAGGTCCAGGGAAATTCTCTAGCTGACTGATTGACCAATATAAATACTTAGAATTTTTCTTTGTTCATCAGAAATAAACCAATATAATAGCAATGGTGTGTGTATGTGTGGGTATGTGTGTGTGTGTGTGTGTGTGTGTGTGTTCAAAGTACCGTAATTTGCACCAATTTTTGACTAGGTGTATTTTTGTGTGTATTTTCTGTAAACAGAAATGAAGGAAAAGTTTTTTAAAAAAGCAAAAAGCAAATGTCATTGGCATTTTGTTTAGCTAAATTGATCTATTCACGTAACTTCTGTCATAGGTATTGGACACTCAACAAACCAGGGAAATTTTGATAAGAAAAGGGGAAAATTTTGTGTCACTTGGGGGAAATTTTCTCAAGCAAACCGACGAACACTGGCTGTATCTGCAACTATGCATACAATTAATAAATACCAGAAAAGTATAAAAATCTATCCGTTGTAGCTTATGAACACGAAAGTTCATCGCTGAGTCGCGGCGAAAATTAAAAACTGAGTATTGCCAAAATCAAAAGTTTGAAAAATGAAATGAAATGAAATCTTTTAAGTTTTACGTCCCACGGTTATGACGGGTAGGCTAAAGGAGACTGTGATAATGAGAAATGAATGAAATGGTGGAATGAATAAAGTGGGAGGAAACGGGAGAAACCCGAGGAAACCCACGCACATGGTGTTTGCCCACCACAAAGTTCAGTTGGCGCGAGCTGGGATCAAACCAGAAACTCAAAAATTTGAGTTGCAAAAAACATACAAACAAAATGGATGATTACATGAAATTGCATATTGTGGAACTTTACCTTGGTTACAAGTTACTAATATTGGATTAAGGAAGAAATTGGTCAGATGCTATATGCGGAGTATTGGAGTGTATGGTTCAGAGACTTTGACATTACGGAAGTTAGAGAAGAAATATTTAGAGAGCTTCGAAATGTGGTATTGGAGAAAGATGAAGCAGATGAAATGCATGGAGAAAGCAACAAATGAAAAATGCTTTAAAACGGATAGGAGAGAAGAGGACACTTTTAGCCAGCATCATTCGTACGAAGACCAATTGGATTGGACACATCTTCCTAGGAAATTGTCTTCTTCATCCCACCATAGAAAGAAAGATGGAAGGAAAGCGAGGAATAGGAAGAAAAAGAACATAATTGATCGATGATTTGAAGAATAGAAGAAAATATTGGGTGTTAAAAGAGGAAGCTGGAGATCGACAAACGTGGAAGAAACATTTCGAGGCCCAAACCTATATATAAACCTCATTAGTCCCAGCTCCCAGGACCTACCAAAAGGCATAATACTTAATAATAATAATAATAATAATAATAATAATAATAATAATAATAATAATAATAATAATAATAATAATAATAATAATAATAATAATAATAAAAGTAATCGAATGTAATACAGATAATAATTGCTGAAACGTTTGGTGAGAGTACGCTAGCATCCTTTGAAGGTAATATGTATATTTAAGCATACATGAGGCTACTCGTTCGTATCCATTACATCGCTAGCGTTGGTCGGGAAAAAGATTAGGCTTGTCAAACCGAATCTGAAATAGATCAAAAATATTCATCAGCATAGAACGGTGCAGGCCGCAAGGAAAATAAAACATTTTCATACTTAATAATTTCTTGAAAAAGCAGGTAAATACATAAGATCTTACCTAATACTCTACTTATTTAGATCAAACGAAATAGAAGTAGCATAAGGAAATCCGGCTAGTTGATGGTTATCTATTGTTTCAATGTCGATACTTGACATCTTCATCCTGCAAAGTTTTAGGATGTTTGGAGTAGGGATGGGCAAAACCGGTTTTTATAAAAACCGAAAACCGGTTCCTATAAAAACCGAAACCCGAAAAACCGACATTTCGGTTTTCTTCAAAACCGGTTCGGTTTTTCGCCGAAACCGGTTTCGGTTTTCTCCAAAACCGGTTCGGTTTTCACCGAAACTGGTTTCGGTGAAAACTTTTCGAAAACACATAAACTATTTCTGTGAAAATGGATTCGGTTTCCGGAGAACAACGAAACACCATTCTGGTCAGAAATAAAACAAATTTTGAAAAAAAAAACGGAATCGGTTTTGAAGAAAACCGAAACCGGATCAGGTGAAAAACCGAACCGGTTTTGGAGAAAACCGAAACCGGTTTTGAGGAAAACCGAAAACGGTTTCGATGAAAAACCAAAACCGGTTTTTGAAAATTTTTAAAAAAAACTGGTTTCGGTTTTTCTAAAAACCGAAAAACCGGTTTTTGTGCCCACCACTAGTTTGGAGCCATTAGCAATTTTGAGAACAGATGTCAGATGAGTGTCTGCTATCCTGGATATCACTGATGACTTGTTTCGTTTCGGATATATATGCTACCAAGCATAGAAATCGTGTGCAACTTTAATTGGTAGGTTTCTGGGAACCGCGCAGACAAAAATTCATGTAAAATAATCCTTAAAAATTTGACAAACAAGCAAATTATATATTTTTGGCCATTCTCTCGAGATCAACCATGGGCTGCAGAAAAATTAGTCAGAGGCCGCATGCCGGCTGTAAGTTTGGTATGCCTGCTTTAGACAGATTAAAATCGAGGTGTGAAGATAAGATAAAACATGATTGATTTGGCATGATATTTCAGAGATGTAGTTTTTGTGTCTGTGGCAATGAACCTTCGAGTCTTTTAAAGACAGAGAACATTGTTTTCAGTAGCCGATCGAATATTTTAGCAAATACGAATATACAGTCTATTATATATGAATTTGTGTATTATTACAAATGTTAATGTTACAAATATCCTGCATAAAAGTATAGCATAAATGCAAACACAAGTAATACTTATTGTTTAGAGGCAAAAGTCCTATTTTATCCGTTGATTTTGATTTTCCTTGGTAAATGTTATAACGCGGTGATACAAACTGGCGCTGTATTTGTGCCCTTTCCCTGTTGCCGCTCGTCCGAAACGACGCCGAGCAACCCATAGCAACGCGGGGGAGGGCTGATGATGTCGGAGAACCGGGGTAGAGTGGAGGGTGCAAGGGGAAGCGTCGGTCGATTCCGGCCGCGTCACACAGAATGAGTCGAAACCATCCGCCTACACCGTAATCTAGCCAAACGACGCTCGCTCCCTGTTCCTCCCTATCCCATCCAGCAGGAGACGAGGAAAAAAATATATAAATGAACAGAGAAAATGGAATGGGGAGAAAATGAAAGAGAGAGGGAGGGGACACAAACAAACAATGCAACCCGCTACACAACTTGCATTTAGGAAAAAAGTAGAAAAACCTAAGGGGAATTAGAAAGAGAAAAAAAAAATAACAGGAAAATTTTTACTTTTGAAATGTAAAATTTTGTACCGGAAATCTTGATTAAGAATATAATAATATTCTAATTGCACACGTATGTTTTGAAGTTATTAAGCCGGAACTGTCCGGATGCTTTCCCAACTATAAAAATCCGGGTATTATTTCTATTCACTCGGTATTCCTAATCAGAAACATCAAAAACCACCTTTATAAGATGTCTGTTACCGATAGATTTGATCTCATGTTTTGCCTTCGTTTAATGATACATTTTAATTTCATTTCAAAATGATATTAATGAAGCACAGGATAGTAAGTGAGGGCACTATACAGAGTACCAAGATTGTATTTTAGTATAGCAGCTGGTTTTGCGCGCCATTTTGAATATCCTAGTGAAAATAAGCAAGAGCGTTTGTCAGTTCAAAAATAAGACGAATCAAGAACTATTATCAGTAAGATAGGAATAGGTATGATTGTAGTTCATTATGTACCCAATGGATTAGTTTACTGCTGTGATAGAAAGAAGTTTACCGGCATTTTTTTGTAGATATAGGTAGGAAGGGAATACTAGCTAGCTTGAGAGTATATTTTAGGTGTGTTTCTATGTTAATAATTCTTTGGGTTGGTTTTGACAATACTTAATTGGGGTTTTGGAGCCCCGGAAACAAGGAGTTCATTGTACACAAAATAGAGGAGAAAAATAGAAAGCAATATATTACAACAAAACAGAAATATATCCACGAAAATTGAAACAGGTTTTGAAAAATGCGTGCCTATTGCTTTACCTCTCCACGAGATGGCAGGTGTGTGAATCTTGCGCACGCTGAGCTGCAGTTGTTTAAAAATGGCTCCAAACGCTCACACCGATGAAGCTGCGAAGTGTGATCAGATCTCTATGGTCAAACGGTCATACAATTTCTGAACTCTATTTTGAGGTGTGTGTGTGTGTGTGTGTTCGTACTATATGGTAACAAGTGCACGGCATTCACAAACGTGTGTAAAATTCAAAACAGAGCGCGTAATTGTGTCTGATTAAACTCATTCTGGACGGCCGAAGAGAGGCGAAGATTGACGCTGTTAAGGAATGATTCAACTGGACTAACGGAGAACAATCCAAACGATAAGGGATAAAATGAGCATTTTATATGACAATATATACAGCATCATCCATGCAGCGCTTGGGTATCACAAAATGTCAGGGAGGTGGGTTTCCAGACAGCTCAAGACACTTCATATGGAGATGAAGATGGCATGCTATCTTGAGAATTTCCTTCGCTACGAGAAAGACCGAGAGACATTCTTCAACTCCTTGTTTCCAGTGAGGCGGTGACGAATAGTGAGTGGATTTATTATACTCCGGAGAAAGACCAGATCGTAATGTAGAAACACACGAACTCTCCCCCATCACAAAAAATCAAGATAATGCCGTCCGCGGGAAAGGTTTTGTTCACCGTTTGTGATTCTTGCTGATTTTACAGTAAAAAGGACAGACTGTCAATGCTGCTGCGTATTGTGTCACACTGACGCGTCTACGTACGATATGCAGTATGTCGAAAATATCCAACAAAGTCTTTGAAGGTTCATCATTTGCATGATAATGCTTGTCCATAAGTTGCTGGAACCGTGCTGGAAAAACCCTGGTGTTGAAATTAGGAAATGCTAATGCATCCAGCACACAGTCTAGGCCGTCAGACTATCACGTTTTCGGACCACTAAAGGACCACCATGTCGGCCAACGCTTCCATACATATAGTAAGGTCGTCCCAGCTGTGCACTCGATAGTTTAGTGCCCAGTCGGATGAATTTCTTCACACAGAACGAACACTTTGTTTCACGTTGCGTCGGACAAACGCCTCAATGTCAGCGGATTTAAGTAGGAAAGAAGATGAATGTTC
Source organism: Thermobia domestica (assembly GCF_964235325.1). Classification (NCBI taxonomy): domain Eukaryota; kingdom Metazoa; phylum Arthropoda; class Insecta; order Zygentoma; family Lepismatidae; genus Thermobia; species Thermobia domestica. The sequence continues at coordinate 22,180,452 of NC_137464.1, forward strand.
ATTCTTCAAAATATAGCCTTATTTCAGTTTTTGTGAATACATTTTTTGCTTTGCTGTAAAAACTTTACGTTTTGATTTCCCCTTATAATTGTGATGATGGTTTGGTGAGAAACCCAAGATAGAGGATTTAATGAGGTTGATAAAGATAATATTATATAGTAGTTTAGACTAGGTTCGCAATAAAAGTATAACTGACGATGAGATATGTATCAATGCTCAGAAATTCTATTTTATATTTGCAGCGCTTATAACATAATTGTGATCAGAATCACACTATGTATGTTAATGAATATAAAATCGTTTATCAATTTAGATGCAACAGATATATTGGTAGACACCATATGGTTCTTGAACATAAAAGCACATACATAATAAACATAATGTGTGTATGGAAATTTCAAACAAATAATGCATTTTACTGCCTGGTGGAAGGACTTGGGACATCACCACTTTACTCAGTCCCTAGAAAACAACATGGAAAGAGAAATAAGAAAATGTAATATTAGGGAATACGACACTACTGTTTCACAGAGGGTGAGGGAAACAAACCAGGACCTCCTTGGTCGCCATCAAACTAAACCCTTGCAGGATAGGAACCTGGAATATGCGATCGCTGTTACAGTGTGGAAAACTGGAAAACCTGAGGAAAGAAATGGAACGCATGAAGATAGATATCTTGGGAATCAGCAAAGTTAGGTGGCCTGATGAAGGAGACATGTGGAGCGGGGACTTCAGAATGATTTACTCAGGAGCTGTAAACGGTACAGCAGGAGTCGGTTTTGTTTTGAATAAGAAGATATATTGTTAGACAGCAGGACAGAAGGTGATAGGCAGCTGGAAATACAATAAAAGGATAGTAATGTTGAAGATAGCAACCGAACCGAAGAATATGACGATAATCGAAGTATATATGCTTACATCAAGCTACACAGATGAGGAAGAAGAAGAAACCTATATGCAAATAGAAGAAGTATTGATGAAAGTTCAAGACCAGGACAATTTAATCACCGTGGGTGACTGGAACGCAGTAGTGGGCGAAGGCAAAGTAGAGAATGTAACTGGGAATTTCGGTCTAGGAGAAAGCCATAATCTAACTGTAACAAACACTCTCTTCGAATAACCACTAAGAAGAAGATACACGTGGACAAGACAAGTAGACAAAGAAAGATACCAAACAGACTATACTGGTCCGACAAGCATTTAGAAATCAAGTGAAGAACAGTAAGAGTTACGCAGGTGCAGACGTTGACTCAGGGCATAATTTCGTTTTGATGAAGAGCGAACTCCGACTAAAGAGGAGAAGAGTGATAGCACCAAAGAAAACATGGAACACAATCAAGCTACCAAGAAATGAAAACATGAAAAAGGAATTTGCAAATGCAACAAAGAGACGTCTAAGGTAGCTTCAGCAGGTGAAGGCATCAAGTCGACATGGGAAGCCATGAAAGAAGGGATTACAAAACATGCCGACGAGCACATAGGAAGAGAAATGAGAACCCAATATAAACCTTGGATAACAGCAGAAATATTGGAAATGATGGAGCAAAGAAGACAGTTCAAGATTACAAACAATGAAGAGGAATACAGAAGGTGCAGAAATCACATAAACAGAGAAGTAAAGAAGGACAGAAAAACTGGATAGACAAGCAAAGAAATTGAGGAAAATATAGTCAAAGGAAATACAAGAACGGCATATAGAAAGGTTAGAAAACAGTTCTGTGAGAAAAAGAAACGCACGGACATTATCATAGACAAGAACGGGACAACGCTAGAGCAGATAACAAGAAGATGGAAGGAATACATTGAAGAACTCTACTAAGGAGACAGAGTGAAGATGTCGATGAAAATGAATTAGGACCATCAATTTTACAGTGCGAATTTGACAATGCTTTGGAGAAAATACAACATGGTAAAGCCCCAGGAATATATCAAATACCAAGGGAAGTGATTGAGAATATCGGAATAGCAACAAATAAGAAACTATTTAATCTTATTAGTGAAATGTACATCTCCGAAAAATTACCAAGACTTCGAAAAAAGCATATTGGTACCTATCCGGAAGAGAAAAGGCGCACGGAAATGCGAAGAACATAGAACGTTGAGTTCGCTTTCCCATGCATCAAAAGCATTGTGCAAAATTATCGCATAACGAATAGAAGGGAAAATTGGAGAACGGCTATCGGAAGACCAGTTTGGATTTAGGAGAAAAAGGGGAACAAGGGAAGCAATATTGAGTCTACGGTTGATCATGAAACAGTACATCAGAATAAACAAACCAATTGTGATAGCATTTGTTGATATAGAAAAAGCTTTTGACAACGTAGATTGGAATATCATGTTCAGAGCGTTGAAGAATCTGAAAGTGGATTACAGAGACAGAAAAATAATATTACAACTTTATAGGAACCAGACAGCTGTTACAGGGAGAGATCAGAAGGAAGCAAGAATAAGTAAAAGAGTGAGGTAAGGATGCGGACTTTTACTTCTATTGTTCAACACCTATATAGAAGAGTCTGTGAAAGAATTGTTGGATAAAAACGAGAAAGGCGTAAAAATAAATGGCCAGGTTTTCAGCACAACAAGGTTTGCTGACGACATAGCACTGATAGAAGAGAGCGAAAAGGACTTGCAGGAAGCACTTTCAAACTTGAATGACCAACTGAAAAAAACATGCAAAATCAAGATAAATAAGAAGAAAACCAAAGTGATAAAGTGCACAAGAGCAGGACAGGAAGGAGCAAACTTATGGCTAGTTGGAGAGAAAATCGAGGACGTTAAGATGTTATCCTATTTATTAAGTCTAATATCCTTGGACGGAAGCAGTGAAAAAGACATAAGTTCAAGAATAACGCAGGCTAAACAAGCACTCAATAGGAAAAGAGGACTACTAACATCAAGAAGTGCATTGTTGGACGTTCGTAAACGATTTATTAAGACCCTGGTATGGAGTGTGGCGCTTTGCGGATCAGAGACATGGACATTGAGAGAAGTTGAAATATCCAAGCTGGAAGCATTTGAAATGTGGTGTTGGTGCAGAATGCTGCGCATATCATGGACCGAAAGGAAAAGGAATGAAGATGTACTACAGGAAGCTGATGAAGGACGACAGAGCATGAAGATAATAGGAAAAAGAAGAAACACCATGCTTGGCCATCTTATTAGGCCCTCCAATTGGATCACCATGTTGATAGAAGGAAAGGCAGAAGGAAAACCAGGAAGAGGAAGACCAAGGATAGAATATGTAGATGCAGTTACGGAGAAGAAACCTTTCAAAGTATAAAACAGCTCTCCCAATGAAGAGAAAAGTTTTAAAATTTCCATGTTGCCCACGAACTTATGGTTGGGGTGAACAAGAAGAAGACCATTAAAAAATAACAACCAAGATTCGAATTCGCAAACCCATACTTCAGGAGGCTACCAATCACTGACCTAGAAGAGTGAACTATGCTGTGGAATCATAGACAATGTTATGGGAATAGAGACAAGGAGATGGACTATTCGGTTAAATGAGACGTGGAATGGTTTGCTTCAAGTTTTGCGTAAAGTGTCTCACTCTTTTTTCCTAATCAAATGTTCTTGCGTTTGTTTATTTCCAGTGTGATATTGTAGAAGCTGTTGTCGTGAAAGATCTGTGTGCAAATCTTTTTCTGTGTTAATGCAAATATTATCCGTTTTCTTTCTAAAATCCATTATTCGTCGGAGAATATTGAAATGTATTCAACCGTCATCCTTAGAAAATAAAATTATCTAGTGTTTGCATGTGTAGGGCAATGTGAAAGTACAGTTCATATGCTTTTATCTTCGAAACCAGAGGTGGACATTAGAAACAGCAATATGCAAAATTCACATTATAAATTGATTTGCAGATATTTTCAATTTATAAACTGAAATACTAGTTTGAAACTTTTGACAATAAAAGAATGCATATGAATGTAAATGTCCCCAGCAAGACTTTTTCTACACATTTTTTAAAAAATTTATTATGAAATTAAGATTCATCAACTTGTGTACAGAATGTTAGTCTTACACTAGGCAGGGGGAATTAAGTTCAGATCCAGATATTTCAGATCCGAGATTCGAAATCTCGGAACTGGATTCGAATCTGAAGTTGGATTCGAGTTCATAATTTGAATCTTAGATCCATATTGGAAATCGAAATTCGGATTCTATGGTTTAAGTATCGAAATTCCATATCCACCCAAAATTGCATATCCACCCCATTCCATATCCATTCCATATACAGGAGATACAGAAGAAAGAAGGATCTAGAATCATGTGAAGATAGCAATGCAGAAGATACACTGACATAGAAATACCTTCAAAGTAATTAAAGTAATCAAAATGACATTTACATAACAGTATAATAAGCAAACATTGTACCCACAAACATGCTCAATAACATCATATGTAATGCAGTGTTGCCAACTGAGCACAAAATGAAGTTTTGTTAAATGATCCAGAAAACAAATTATAGCAAACTTGTGCATTGTTTGATTGGGCAATGCTACTATCAATATAAGATGTTCCCTTGTCAGACATCAATTATTACTAATAATTCTCAGTGCTTATATGTGATTTATTCAGGTATCATAAGGTTAATTGTTTTCTCTTTTGTAAAGAATGTATTGGATGTCTTTGGTAGAGTGTGAGTGACAAATAGACATATAAACTGGTCAAATATTTACCTTCATTCCCTTCTTTCTTCTTCGTTGTAACTGAAATCACCTTTGAATAAAATTTACACATTATTACTTTTGATGATTATAAATACTTTTGACGATTTATATGATTCTGGATCTTTACCATCTATCTATAAAATGCTACAATAGCAATTAAAAGCGACTGAGCTCCAACCTTCAACTTTGGCTTTCAAATCTTTCATGTACGGTTATGTGTGATCTCACGTTTAACAGAGACAAACATTTTGAGTATGTGTACTATAAATAAATTAGTTAACTAGATCTTTTTCATAAAGTTTATGTCTCAAAATTATTGTTCAAAGCCTTTGTATTTTAATAAGCTTTCTCTAAAATCAATGCACGTGAATTGTGCTTCCATCTTTCGACCTCTTTTAAACTATATGTTGTGGACGTTTATACGTTTGTAGTCAATGCTTTCGACAATGAGATCTCGGAAACTACAGGCTCTAGAAAGATGATGTTTTCACTGATCGATTGGAAATTTTGCGTAGATTGTCCAGTTCTAATTGAATATTTTTTTAAAAAAAAAAACATGACCTTTATTTTTTTATTACATTTTTAAGGGTACACTGGGAGCGTAGAAATTTAAAAAAAACTAAAGCATCATATCCTACACATTATGCATTCCAACACCACACTGTTGTATATATGGGGTTGCATATATCTCAGGCGTTTGTTTCATGACCAAATAATAATGAGTAGGGAAGGACAACCATTTCTCCAGTGTAAGATGAATCTTTATTTTTGGAGTGTTTTGCCAAACGAACACCATATGTAACTGCCATTATAATTAATTGTGTATATAATGTATTTACTTATTACGTACTGCATGCAAGAAGAAACAAAACAATGATCAGACATGAATTAGAAACTTCAACCGGAAGTAGGCTCAAATCTTGTAAACGGGCGAGATATAGAGAAAGAAATAATTGATAAAATCTCCCCTTTATGATACGCCTTGCCGATTTTTTTTAAAATCAAGACGTCTTTCACTTGTGTCTGTAAAGGGACATGTACAGATGTTGTGAGGAATGAGAAGGATATTTATGCTCATATGCGAATGATGCGCTGTGTAGAGAGCACAGGTTCAGCTAGTCTATATATTAAAATGTTACGTGTATATATTTGTCTCCAAAGAAAAGTTTATATGTTTGTCTATAATCCTTTCGACAAACAGGTCTTGAAAACCACAAATGCTAGAAACTTGGCGTTTTCGCTGGGCGATTCCAAATTTTATGTAGATAATCCATTTCTAATTGAATATTTAAAAGACGTGGCCGTTATTTTTTTATTACATTTTAGGAGTATACTGAAAGTGTTCAATTTTTTTAAAAAAGCATCATACCCTATGAGTTATACATTCCAACACCACGTTGTTGTATAGGGGGTTGTATATCTTTCAGGCGTTTATTTCATGGCCAAATGATAATGAAAAATGAAGGATAACAATCTCTCCAAGCTAAGATGATTATTGTTTGGAGTGTTTTGCATAATGAGCACCATACATCATTGACATTATAATTAACTGTGCATGTAATGTATTTGCTTATTACATACTACATATTTGGTCTAGGAATTAATTCGTGCGGGTGGACAAGAGATGGCGCAACGAACGGAGCGTCCCACAGTTCCGTGTATCCACACATGTGTTGCAAACCCCTGTCATCGCGTATCGTTCGTAGTATAGGGCAGTGGATTAAAGCGTCAACAACACCAGTTTGTAGTTAAGTGAACATGGCGCAATTTGTGCCTGATAAAGTGTTTTTGCGGGGTGTCCTGCTGCATTACTTTAACATGCAGAAAAGTGCGACTGAAAGTCATCGTATTTTGGTGGAAGTGTATGGTGACCATGCTCTAGCTGAGCGAACGTGTCAGAAGTGGTTTGCACGGTTTAGAAGTGGTGATTTCGGCTTGGCAGACCAAGAGCGAGCTGGACAGCCAAAAAAATTTCAAGACGAAGAATTGACAGCATTGCTCGAGCAGGATTCGTGTCAAACGCAGGAACAACTTGCAGCAGCATTAGGCGTTGATCAAACAACAGTCTCCAAACGCTTGAAAGCCATGGGAATGATTCAAAAGATGTCACATTGGGTTCCACATGAATTGAAAGACAGAGACGTTGAAAGACGAAAAACCATTTGCGAATTGCTGCTTCAACGACAGAGCAGAAAGGGGTTTCTGCATCGAATTATTACGGGTGATGAGAAGTGGATCCATTACGAGAACCCTAAACGAAAAAAGGCCTGGGTGAAACCAGGTGAACCAGGTCCATCACAACCAAAACGAGATATTCACTGTGCAAAGATTATGCTGTGCATATGGTGGGATATGAAAGGTGTGGTGTACTATGAGCTGCTGCAACCGGGTGAAACTATGAATGGAGAACGTTATCGACGACAATTAATGCGTTTGAAGCAAGCTCTGGCCAGAACACGACCAGAATGGGAGAACAGACATGACAAACTTATTGTTCAACATGATAACGCTCGCCCACATGTCGCAAAATCGGTCAAAACCTATTTAGAAAATGTCGGATGGGAAGTTTTACCCTACCCGCCGTATTCACCAGACGTTGCTCCTTCGGACTACTACTTGTTTGATTGCATGAACAACGATTTGATTGGACAGCGGTTTACCTCTTCAGAAGATATCGAAACATGGGTCTCTGACTGGATCGCTTCCAAGGATGAGGACTTCTTTCGCCACGGAATCCGTACATTGACTGACAGATGGGCGAAAGTGATGGCTAGCGATGGACAATATTTTTCTTAAGGTATTTTGTGTTTGTACTACAGCTTCAATGTGTGCGTACCAACCGCACGAATTAATTCCTAGACCAAATACAAGAAGAAAGAAAACACTGATCAGACATGAATTAGAAACTCCAACCGGAAGTAGGCTCAATCTTGCAAACGGTGCGAGAAATTGAAAAAACAATCGGAAAAATCTCCCCTTTATGGGTTCACCTTGCCGATTTTTATCAAGACATTTGGTCCAGACACTTGATTCTGTAAAGGGACATGTACAGATGTTGTGAGGAATGACAATGAGATTCATGCACTTATGTGAACGATGCGCTGTGTTGAGAGCCCAGGTTCAGCTTATATATATATTAAAATGTTAGGTTTATATATTTGTCTCTAAAGGAAAGTTTATATGTTTGTCCCCAATCTTTCGACAATGAGATCTCGAAAACCACAAGTACTAGAAACGTGCCGTTTTCGTTGGTCGATTCCAAATTTTGCGCAGATTGTCCAGTTTTAATTGAATATTTATAAAACGTGCCGTTATTTCTTTATTAATATTTTAGGGGTATAGTGTAAGTGTTGAAATTTTAAAAAAGTAATGCATCATATCCTATCAGTTATACATTCCAACACAACATAGTTATATACAGGGGTTTATATCTCTCAGGAGTTTGTCTCTTGGCCAAATGATAATGAAAAACGAAGGATAACCATTTCTCTAGTACTTTTTTAAAAAATCTATTTTAAAGTTTGTTTATATTTCAAACCATAATTAACTATACAATAAAAAAAGTAGATAAATAGTAGCGAGGAATACATGCTACTACTGCATTGCATACAAAATTTTTCGACTAATAACGAAGCTAAGGAAGGTAAAAAATATATAAAAGTGTAACTTTGCCTCTTACACTATATTCTATGGAAATGAAAGATAAAGTAGCAGACATGAACAAAGATGGTTTTGATAAAAGACTTATGAGAAGGATTTCGTGTACAATACTATAGTAGTGACAAATGGATGTTATGTACGGTATATAAATTAAACTTATGAATACTTAATAAAATAGTTTGTACAAAAAAATTAACAACTAATTCTAACACTATACGCTGGAAAATGTTGTAAAGGGGATACAATAGACGTATAGAACCAAACACTGAAGACATTCTCTCTCGTGGAAATGAAGAATCATGAGCAGTGATCAAAATTAAATGTTATTGCTTCAAAGTAAGAGAAGAAAGCTTATTCAATGTTTTAATTCGTTTATGCAACAGGTTGTACGTACAGTTAAGTTTTCTTCTCTTAGTTAGTAAGCAATAAAAGTTTATTTTTTTTACCGATGGAACTTACTTCAAGCATCGCAACTGCTTGCAAGAAACAAGGTAATTTGGTGGAAATGAGTGTATCGAAGCTCATGTTTTTAATAATAAATCATAATAGTTTCATTTTTGAAAGGTAAAATACTCTAAATACTAAATAAATACATTTTAAATGTTTGTAAAAATCCCCCTTTCTTCATATGTCCGAGAATTTTTAACATCAAAATTTTCATTTATTTTTTCAGGTCTTTACAGAAGTAGTCAAGAGAAAGGTCTCATGAATCGAGTGTGGAAATAACAGGATGAAGTGTGTACAGTATACACTTCCCAAGCATCTAAAAGAGAAGTTCTCAGTCTGCATGATTGATCGCAGTCAAGGACTCAACCAAATTTTGGGGAATTATCAAGGGACAATGCAACCTCAATGCAAGCCAAAGACCAATTTCCTAAGATCTTCAGATTCCACTGTCCGCATCAACAGTCGAGTTATTAATACATCAAAAGAAAAGTGTAGGTTAACATTCTGGAAGACTAGGATCAACACAAATTCCAGCTGAGAGCTATCAAAATGTGTGTCTAACAAAATACCAAGTGTACCACTGCAGACGTAGCAGAACACTTAGAAGAGAGCCGGATTACAGCTGTCAGATATCTGCATCAACTAAACTATCTGTAAGACCTAAACCCTTGCTTACTACAACCAAACAACGTCCAATGAACATGCTGCACTACGTTATTAAGTATTGGTACTAGGTAATTTTCTTTGATCCATATTTTCCCGAGTTTCCTATAGCAATGTACGTGGACCTGAAAGAACTCCACTTGAACCACTTACAACCATAGGTCAAACACGAAGAGTTTTCACTGATGGTGGGAGGAGCAATTTGGAGCTATGGACGTTCGACTTACTGGAATGTGTTGGCACGCTGGATAGATTGACGTTTTGCAGAAGGAGGGGCCACGGTGGCTCAGTGGTAGAGCGTTCAGCTCTGGTGCATGGGGTTCTTGGTTTGATCACAGCTCGTGCCAACTGAAATTTGTGGTGGACAAACACCATGTGCTTGGTTTTTCTCGAGATACTTCCGTTTCCTCTCACTTCCTTCATTCCACCATTCATTCATTTATCATTATCACCGTCTCCCTTAACCTAGCTGGCATAACCGTGGGGCGTAAAACTTAAAAATTTCATTGAGGCTTTTATTTTTAGAGGGTCTGCTACCGATATTTTCCATTCGATTGGTTGCGAAAACAACCCTGTTTATGGTAGATAGATCCCCTTGTTACACTGCCAAAAACACCCAAACCTGGCAGACACTAAATGACATCCAAAATCCGACATGAGTCAGTCAGCCCCGGATACGGTACAATATAATCTAGTTTATCCGACTTTCGCTTATTCGACATTCCATATCATCGGACTCTAAACGTCAGCTGTAGAAAGTGATACCCACTTACCACAAAAATTTTAGTTGTGTGAATGGACAAGGCGACAAGCCTCCTCTCCGCTTGTTCAAGGTGAAACATTTTTGATTTTCATATATAGATAGCATGGAAGGGCACGGTGAGACGCCACTATGGCGAATTTTACACATGTATAAGGTGGGAACCTGTAGTTTATTCACAGAACTAAAATTTTTCTTATATGTGGGTTATCATCCTCTACGCCCGAGGTCTAGCTGCAAAGGTGATGAGATTTGGCAGTTTAGAAACGATATTCGTCAAGAAAGTACATTACACTCAAAAATTTCTTTCAGTCAGCACAGAACTGATTTTTGAAGCTATACGTACTGTATTTCAACTTCAAACAATCTTGTAGCAGTAAGTCGTTCCTTTTTCAGTTAATTTCTTCCTGTTTTGTTGTAAAACATGATTATTAAGTTCGTAATGTGTAAACTTATAACATAGTTTGGCATTGAGTAGGCTTTTTTCTTAACACTTCCCTATTACCCGACATTTTTGCTTATGTGACGTTCTGCCGTCCGGTTATGTCGAATTAGTGAGACTACTGCATTAGTTAGGGAGGAAATGAAAAAAAGGAAAAATACTTACAGGGAGTCCGCGTTTGAAATATAAGGACCAAATAATACAAGATGAAGAGAAGAAAAAGTACATGAAAATGAAAAATATGGCTTAAGATAGAGAAGAAAAAGTACATGGAAATGAAAAGTCTGGCTCAAGATAAGGAAGAAAAAGTACATGAAAATGAAAAATATGGCTTAAGATAGAGAAGAAAAAGTACACGGAAATGAAAAGTCTGGCTTAGTATAGGAAAGAAAAGTGCATGGAAATTAAAAATTTGGCTTAAAAATAGGGAAGAAAAGTACATGGAAACGACAAGTCTGGCTTAAGATAAGGAAGAAAAAGTACACGTAAATGATATCTCGGGCTTTGGATAGGGAAGGAAAAGTAAATGGAAATGAAAAGTCTGGCTTAAGATAGGAAAGAAAAAGTACATGGAATGAAAAGTCAGGCTTAAAGATAAAGAAGAAACAGTACATAGAAATGGAAACTCTGGCTTAAAACATGGAAGAAAAGACATGGAAATAAAAAGTTTGGCTTAATATAGGGAACAAAAGTACAAGTAAATGGATACTCTGGCTTAAAACAGGGAAGAAAAGTACACGGAAATGAAAAGTCTGCTTAAGATGGGGAATAAAAAATACATGGAAATGAAAAGTCTGGCTTAGTCTTAGGGAAGAAAAAGTACATAGAAATGGGCGGGTCCCACTAACGTTTCTTCAAAAGTTCCAAAGGTTATCAGTCCAACACATCTTTTGGAGAAAGAGATTATGCTTATTTTGTCCCTTTAACGCGACTTATGGCCAAGAATTTAAAAAACATATGACTGCTAGCGTAAATCAGGGTGACCCTGTTAAAATAAGACAAATTCGAAAACTGTTCCGTGTCGTCATACTTACGAGCAGCAACTCTTCAAACAGCTGCTATAGGATGATTCTCTTCTACGGACATATATCCATTCAACCCTAAGGTCTCCTCTGAAGAGGATTTTTTGCCGTCATAAGTAACAGCAAATGACTTTAATCGTACCGAAACAATGGATCCTGGACATGCTCAACAAGAGCTTCGTTCCAAGTTATGATCGTTCGGAAGTGCCTGTAGAATGTAATGAAACTTCTGCTTCTCCTGTTCGATGTAGATCTGGCCAAAATGCTCGTAAACCAAGCAGAACTTCAGCAAATTTATCAGTTTTAAGTATCAGTTCTTTACCAAAGAGAGAGATGCGGAAGAAAGGGACGCTGTAAGAAATCGAAATTTTCTCTAGTTGCCCAGTGAAAGAACTCTTAGTAGAAGAAGAACAACAGAGAAAGAGGAAAGATGATCAACAAAAATACATGTGCATTGAACTTGTATCACAGCAGTTCTGCACCGAAAACATCTAGTGCAACAAATGAAAGATAACGAATCACACTTTGTCCAGGCTGTAGGGAGACATTTGAGGATGGCTGAGTTTTGTGCGGGAGTTGTGGGGAGTGGTGGCATGATGACTGTTTGAAATATGAAGGGAAGGGCCCTTTCATTTGTGATTTGTGTTAAGTGCGAACTCTTTGCTGCCATCAATGGTACTCTTACCGACTTTGCGGGTAAGAGTACGCAAGTTACCTTGTTTTACTTTTTCGTTATACCTTCGGAACTGATATTTATGTTCTGTTTCTTTTTCTTTTATATAGTTAGAAGACATTATAGTGTACCCATTTCTAAATTTTCAGAAGGATTAAGTTAATAATAAGGGATTAATGACAAAAAATAAATTAACTGCGTACTCTTACCCTCCTTTCCCATACATGGAAATGAAAAGTCTGGTTTAAGATAAGGAAGAAAAAGTACACGTAAATGATAAATCTGGCTTTGGATAGGGAAGAAAAAGTACATGGAAATGAAAAGTCTGGCTTAAAACATAATGAAGAAAAACTACATAGAAATGGAAACTCTGGCTTAAAACAGGGAAGAAAAGTACACGGAAATGAAAAGTCTAGTTAAGATAGGGAAGAAAAATGGAAATAAAATATCTGGCTTAGCGTAGGGAAGAAGCAGTACATGAAAATGAAATGTCTGGCTTAGCATAGAGAAATAAAAGTGCATGGAAATGAAAGGTTTGGCTTAAAAGATAAGGAAGAAAAAGAAATGGAAATTCTGGCTTAAAACAGGGAAGAAAAGTACTCGGAAATGAAAGGGCTACTTAAGATAGGGAAGAAAAGTACATGGAAATGAAAAGTCTGGCTTAGGATAGGAAAGAAACAATACATGGAAATGAAAAGCCTGGCTTAGATAGGGAAATAAAAGTGCATGGAAATGAAAAGTTTGACGTAAGTCAGGGAAGAAAAATACATGGAAATGAAAAGTCTGGCTTAGGATAGAGAAGAAAAAGTACATGGAAATGAAAAATCTGGCTTAAAAGATAGGAAAGAAAAAGTACATGGGAATGAAAAAGTTTGGCTTAAGATAGCGAAGAAAAAGTAAATGGAAATTAACAGTCGTAAGAGTCGTTCTAACGCATGACTTGAGCCATACTAAAGAGGTCGACTAACATATGTTCATGTAGTAGTCAAACTTTAGTATGATGCTAATCGCACGCAAAAATGACTCTGATACGGGTTTAAAAGGTCTGCTTAGGGTAGAGAACAACGGAAAGCAGCATATAACCAATCAAAACATTGCTGACTTGAAAAAAAAAATTTCAGTACTTTAAAAATGTTTCGTTAGTTATTTCACTTCATTAGTTTGTTTATTTTTAAGAAAATAAACAAAGTTTTACTATATACCCGTGTAAATTTAGTTCTATTATACGTAATATTTATCAGCAGTTCATCCTTTATTTCATTATCAAAACTTAAACACAGTAATATATATTGAAGTACAGGAACAATATTGAAATATTTTTTGTTTAATTTTTAAAATACTGTGAGAAAAATATGGACAAAAAGGTAGAAATGCTTTTTATACATGTCAATTTGAACATGGATATTATTAATTTCAGATTGAAAATGTTAGAAATAAAAAAAAAAAAATGGAAAATGAGAGGTATAAAAATCGAAACTGTATGACATTGAAGAGTTCCGTTTGATTTATTTTTACATGAGGAGTTAACTTGGTGGTAGAGGGGAAAGAAAAGTGAACTGGAAAAGAAGTTGGCGCGTTCCACAATATAACCTTTTAAAAATATCCCCCAACCAACGCTGAAGCCCCCAGCGAGACTCCTCGAACAGCAAAGCAGCACAGCTACCCAAAATAACCAATCCAGAGAGACTGGAATAGACCAAGAGTGTGATCAGCTACGCAAGATTTTATTTTGTTTCTTCGTTTACAAGTTCCTGTAACAGAACAGCACTTCTTCAAAATCGACAACAAACTACAATGAATGTATTATTTAACTCGAAAAGTCAAGAAATGTTTCTTTCCAAAGACAGTTTGTGTTCTTTTTTGTTTTTCTTTTTAAAAATAAGAAATAGAGAAAGTTGTATTTTTTTTAAAGTCAAGCTTGTGCCTTGTTGAAATAACTGATACCTGTTGGCGTTTAAAAGAAGAAGAAGAAGAAAAAACGAAACCTTTGATCCAAATACCTCCAGTATTGTCACATGCAACAGCCATGACGTAATGATGATGTAATCACTTTTTCTTTTTTAAAAAAAAAAGAAAAAAAGAAGAGAGAGAAACGCAAATAGTAAATATTTTGGTTATCGCGAAATGCGCATTGTCAACGTTATCACGAGATTTTTCAATATGGCTTTCTCTCTCTCTCTCTCCATTTAAATAGGTGTTCGAGAGCGTGAATGTATGTGTGTGCAGTTAATATGAATGAAATAACTTTTTCCTTTTTTTTATGTATCAATATGCACGCAACTTAAGTATTTGCCTTGTAGGTTTATAACAACTTGTGTTTAAGTAGGTGAAGTGCACGGCTTCGACTCAAGTACGTACATTGGCCATCTATTTCCTCTTCATTTACGTGATCAATTACACGGAAATGTTCTCTTTTTTTTTTTTTATTTCTCAACCAAGCTTTTTTTCTAAAGATCAGATATTGTCAAGTCACAGGGCATATTTTTTTCTCTCTTTTTAGTTCTTTTGCATGACGTTTTAACAGAGCGTCCACGCAGTGCCGGCTCTACCGTATGTGCAACACGTGCATTTGCACGGGCCGGCAAAATATGTCATAACATTATTTAAAATAAATATTTCTTGTTAGAAACATACTTCATGATAACGGTAGTAAAATTTACTAAGCTGACGTTCTACTTGAATACTACATCCATAAATCATGTTTAGGTCGCATTAGTTTAAGGTCACATGGACAGTGCTAAAGCAAATGGTCAAACAAATCCTAGCATGAATTGCTTGATTGTTGTCAAATACAAAAATGCAGTTCTTGAACAGTAGTGAACACCTGTTCCATTTAGTGGGCGGCTATTTGAAGCGTTTGCAGCGAGTTTTTATTGCTCATGCGTACGATTCGAATACGCTGACCATGTATTTAAATGTGGATGGCTAATCATAATGTGTTTCAAACGCAAAAGCAATAAAAGCGCAAAGAAAACGTTAGCTTGAGCGTATTTGGTGTGTTTGGGAACAATAGACCGCCTGCTGTTTAAAAGATGTCTAAAGGAAGGGAAAAAAGGAAAGATGTGTTGTCAGGCAGGGGTATGTTTTTTAAAAGCAAAAAACAACTGCTTGGAAGATACTTTGTGCAGAGTATTGCAACGCTGCAATTATAGACCAGGACATAGTTTAAAAAAAGGCCTGGAGACCCTGACTGGCTCACAGTATGATTTATTACTCTGGCGAAAGTAAAATAACCGAGTAGCTACCTAGGTCACGTTCGCTGCGGGGGGTAACACATTGGAAACGCATTCTCGAATAGCCAATGCATTAGTTAGTTCTCACAGTTTTAATATGAAAATTAGTCTTGTCTTTGTCACAAAAAATCCTTATCACTGAAGGTGGAAACAAGTTTTTTTTTTTTTTAAAAAAATAACAGGTGTAGTAGGAAAATCAAGAAATAAAGATAAAAGAGATAGTTACACTAGAATTGCAAACTGATATATTGACATTGAAGCTCGGTGGGGGCACTCGGTCGTAGAAGTGCAAAACGCTTTTTCAGGCCAGCCACCCTGAATGAGGTTTTCCTGGGTTTTTCTCATTCACACCAGGCAAATGCCGGGGTGGTACCTAACTTATAGGTCCCATCCCTTTACCCGGATTGCGTGCTCGCCGAGGGATGTCATCCCTCAAAAGATGATGGGCTAAATGACCTTTAGATGCCGAAAGCCCAGAAATCTAAATCCTATCCCCCCATTGAGATTGAAGCTCGATATTGAGTTTTATAAAAATGATTACCATCTTTCCTTTGCAAGTGTATTTGCTTTATCTTCCACTAACATAATAGATTATTTAAAGAAAAAAAAACAGACGCAACGAGATTGTATTTGTAGCTAGTGTTTAGGCTTTCTGAGTGCGAGTGCATTTTCCATCCATTTCATTGTTCATGATGAGTAGTATACCTAAAATCGTGGCTTTCAAGATTTG
Organism: Thermobia domestica; assembly: GCF_964235325.1. Taxonomy (NCBI): domain Eukaryota; kingdom Metazoa; phylum Arthropoda; class Insecta; order Zygentoma; family Lepismatidae; genus Thermobia; species Thermobia domestica. The sequence goes on from NC_137464.1 coordinate 22,196,758, forward strand.
TTCTTTCGGGAGAAAGGGGAAGGACGCAAATGATGTCATTGTATGGAAGTGGCAAATTGTCTGTGTCCACATAAAATGGTTAAAATTCATAATTTATTCGAAGTCACAGGTTCGAAATCCGACATTGATAAACTTAATCAATGTGAAAGAATAAATAAAGTGAAAATATATGGGGTACTTGCAAAGGCTAGTGAAGATGTATGTAAAACTGTAATATAATAATAATAATAATAATAATAATAATAATAATAATAATAATAATAATAATAATAATAATAATAATAATAATAATAATAATAATAATAATAAAGAAACAAAATTATTGATAGTGCCTAGGACACGGAAACAAAAAAAAGAAACAAAAAAAAAAAAAAACGAGGGATCGACATGTGCCATCAGTTATAAAGAAACTGCCAAATCACAACATAGGGAAAATTATTGTAAAGTTCTTCAGAATCACAGGTAAAGATAACCTCATGCAGAGGAAAGAACTGAAAAGAAATCTAAATGAAAGGTATTTTGGTTTGGCATTTAATGAAGTGATGTATACTGTATATAAATCATGGCCTCTTACTTCTTACCGCAAGAGTCTTAATGCAAAAGTTTGTTTGGCCAAGATAGATAACTAAAACGTGATGATTTTTTTTTTTTGCATATTTGTGGGAGGACCATGCTGGAATAATTACATTGAGGAAAAATTAAAGTGATAATTATGTATTCGTACCTAAAACAATTGTAGACATTGAGAAATTATATTAAAATGCATAAAACAAATGAAATCAGAATTTATTACCAAAATGTAAAGGAATTAAGGACGAAAACAAACGAAGTTTCAGCTAATATGTCCTTAAATGATTATGATATAATAATGTTAACAGAAACATAGTTAAATGATAGTATTTGTGATGGCGAACTATCAATATAGACGGCATAGATATGTTCAAAAGGGAAGAAGTAGTATCTCAATTGTGATGAAAACACATCACATCCTACAGATACATCCTAAATGAAAAACTAGAAATTATTCCTTGTGAATTTTCAAGGAAGGTTGTATTATATTATTAATGTGTATTTTACCCCAGGATCTAGGATGGAAAAAAATACTAGTATTAGCATTTTTAAATCATTCGAAAATAATGTAGTACCAGTATCTCATAATAGTAGTATTATTATAACAAATGGGCTTAATTTTCCATTAATTATGGGTATCGAATATAATTTATTACTTAAATAAGTAAATAGAAATGGTAGGTGAGAAAAGAACACTTTTAGATATTATTAGGAAGAGGAAGAGAAACTGGTTGGGACATTGCCTAAGAAGAGATTGTATCATGAGGGACGTCCTAGAGGGTATGGTGGTGTGAAAGAGAGGGAGGGGGCGAAGGAGACTACAATTAATGGATGATATTAAAACAGAAAGATCATACGCGAAGACGAAGAGGTTAGCGGAGGACCGTGGAGCATGGAAGGAAGCTTCTCAGCTGTGGCAAGTGACCTGCCAATAAAGGCAGAATACCTATGATGATGAAATAAATAAGTTATAAAACACCTGATTTTTTTAATTAATTATTATAATTTAAAATCGATGTTGGGAACAAAAGTGGAAGAACGTTGGGCCTATTTTTAACAAATTTAAGATACAATATTTTAATAATTGAAAGTTATTCACTAACAGTTCGATTAAGTAAACTTCATTCTTGATTAATAATTGCGTTAAATCTTCATGAAAATAGTAACTAAACGTAAAATAGTTCAGTAAAAGATTGATAATGTAAAAGTAGCTGTAGACAAGTTTAACAAATAGTAAAAGAAAATTTTAACAATACCATACCAAAAAAAAAAAAAATAACTCAAGAAAAACATTTCCGTATTGGTTCAACAATAAACACCAAAAACAATCGGAATATAGTACAATGTTGTACAAAGAAAGTGGAAAATAATTAGAAAATAATGTTGAATAAAATATTTGAAGATCGTGTGAGAGAAATGAAAGATAATATTATTGGGAACGTAAAGACATTTTGGAAGTTTATTAACCCTTCTAAATTTTGATTTTTTTTAAGGGCAAATTATAGACTTTCAGTCAAGCAGCTACAGCATCATTCCTATTTATCCTAGGATCATGGTTTGTACCTCATTCTCTTCAGAATAGAACAGCCTTTCAAACGGTATCATCCATATTTCTCTATCATGTCCTTGAGGCGGGAAAATTTGAGAAAAATCGGGATTTTTCTGATTTTTTCTTTTCAAATTTTGGCCACCTCTGGACCCTCCTGTGCTAACGCACAAACCTTAAAATCAAGTGAAAAATATTTAATAGTAAGGGGTGTACTAAGTATGTGTACAAAATTTCAAGCTTCTATCTTGAATAGTAAGCGCGGGAAAAATATTTACAAATGAGTCCCACAATGCACCAGATTACTCCAAAAGACTCGGATGTAATATAAAAGTTTCCTGAGATATCTTTATTTATCCTACAGTCATGGTTCGTAATCATTCTCTTTAGATTCTCTTTAGAACAAACGTTAAGACGGTACCATTCACATGTCTCTATCACGTATCTTACGCGGAAAAATCTCGAACATAGGGAATTTTTGTTCAAAAATATCCCATTCTTTTTACTTTATTCTCATCTGGATCCCCTGTTTTAACCCAGAGATACAAAAAAAGTCTGAAAAATACTAAGGAGTGTACTGAATGTATGTGCAAAATTTCAATCTTCTAGGTGCAAAAGTAAGCCCACCAAAAAATCATATCTCTACAACACCTCAGATTCCCGTATAAAACAGGATCCCACAAGGTGACCAGACGACCCGTTTTAGCCGGGACAGTCCCTTTTTTTCAACCGTTGTACCGTTTTTATCTGATTCTCAAACGGGACGCCTAAATGTCCAATTTTTAAGCATACAAGACCCAGGTGTCCCGTAATTATTATTCAAAATATAAATGGTCAATGCAAATTCTACACTCTTCCGTACCAACACTCATTGGGAAGGTTGAGCCGTGTCTGAAACTTCTGAATGTTCAAATGAGAATTGAATGTTCTGTGGTTCAAGTGGGAATTGAGTTCGATTTCTGGGTGTTCAAGTAGTTAAAAGTATTGTTGGGTAGTGCGTAAGTTAGAGATGCTGTGTTATCATTCTTACTTGTGTATTTAGTAAATTGAAAACACTGTTGAGTCCCAAAATACAATCTGGAAGTCACATATTTATCCCCCCCCCCCCGCATCGCCGATTCGTATGTGTCCCGTTTTTGCAAATAAAAATTCTGGTCACCTTGGGATCCCAGGTAAAAAATTCCTGAGATATCCCTATTTATCCTAGGATCATGGTTCGTACATCATTTTCTTAAGAATAAAACAGTCTTTCAAACGGTACCATTCCCATGTCTCCATTATGTATCCGAGACGGGAATGTCGCGAAAAAGGATTTTTTGTTTAATCCTTTATCCCATTTTTTACCCCCCCCCCCTCTGGACCTCCCTGTGTTAACGCAGAGATCTGAAACAAATCTGAAAAATATTACGGGGTGCACTGAATTTGTGTACAAACTTTCAATTTCTAGTTGCAAAAGTAAGCCCGCCAAAAAATTATAAAAATATTCCTAACAAAAAATTATTTTTGTAAGTTATGACGTCATCACCTCCTATGTTTTGACGCAGAAAGGCGTGGAACCATACGTAAAGTGTTCTACAGTGCCTCCATGCTTGAAAAATAAATAAATAAATAAATAACGAAGTAAAAAGCTATATTGGTTCTGGTTTAGTATATCGAAGACAGTACCCGATATATTAAAAATAGGCCTAGTATTTATGATTTAAAAGAGTTAAAGATTTTTTTTAAAAAAAAAAAGAAGATAATATTCTATACAGCAATAAGTGACAATAAATAATAAAGGGTTAAATTATGTTGAAATGTAGCTAAAAGATTTTGTCGTGTTTTAGATCAATGTACAGGGTGGCCCAAAAGTAGGTATACACCCCCTGCATTGATCAAGTATAACATTCTACCTTATAGGCTTATTTGCTTCGGTTATTTCGTGCTTAAGATATAAGTAATAAGACATTATGTACAAATAATAAAGAAAGTAAGCCTACCTGATGGATAACAATATAAAATGATATAAAAAAGCATTGAGTTGATCAGCACGGAACTCTATACCTACTTTTGGGCCACCTATTTTTAGAACCTAGCAAAATGCAAGTAGATATACTCCATAACAGTAAATATATTTAGTGTTATATTCCATAAAGAAAGATGCATATAAAGTGACAATAAAAATTTAAAGCCTATAAAAGCTTGATAATATAGTGCCACGTGTACCGACGGCTTCTCTGAAGTACTTATGTATCCTTTGTGTATACAATTTACAATTTAATACTGAAGACACAATCATTTCCTTGTACCTGGAAAATCAAAGGAGTTGTCTGAAGAGGAACATAAAGTAGAAAGTTATAAGCCAGTAAGAACAATATGTGAACCTGTGGAAATATTATAACTAATAATATTATATGCATGCTTTTTATAGTATCAAATTTTTGTCTCAGAAAGCCAATATGATTTCTGCCCAGGAGATTAATAGTGATTAACTTTATACATTATACGCAAGATGTATATGAATAATTTCATAGAGAAATACAGGTAGATAATATAAATTGTGTTTCAAAACAACACTGACAACGTTTCCTGACACCGAGGTAAGACAAAAAGTATAGACCAACCTTGGTGCAAAAGTGCTTCCTTTCGGAGTTATAAGCTGCCGAAAACATGAAAAAAAAAAAAAAAAAAACTTCAGAGGTCCATAACTCCAAAACTATGGGGTCAACTGTAGTAGGGCCAAGACTTCACTTAGGAACTAGTATGTGCCCTATCCAAATATCCATGTTTCAGCATTTTGCGGTACTTCCGCAACAATTTTTATAGAGGTAGTTGATGAGTGCTTCAAATTATATGCTCGTAGCCAAACTACCTCTATAAAAAGTGTTGCGTGAATATTTTAGAATTCTGAAACATGCATCTTTGAATGGCACACATATTTAGTGGTGGATCCAGGATATGGTCAAGGGAGGGGCTAAACCATAGTTTGCAGTTTTATTCAGTGTAAAGCAGGATTGAAGCCTATTTTATTCAGTGTATACTTGAGTGTCAAGGGGGCTATAGCCCCTATAGCCCCTATAGCCCCCCCCCCCCTGGATCCACCTCTGCACATGTTACTTCCTAAGTGAAGTCTTGACCCGACTACGGTAGGTCTGATAGTTTTGGAACTATGGATTTTTAAAGTTTGTTGTTGTTGTTGTTGTTTCCACAGCCAATAACTCCAAAAGGAAGCATTTGTTCACAAAGGTTGGTCTAACCATTTTAGCTTGAATGTTACATGAAACGAGGAAAAATACAACTGCATAAACAATAATCAAACAAGACTCGCATGACAAATGAAAAATTAAAATCTACAAAGTTTAGTTACTATATGATTGTGTTTTTTGTTCAATGATTTGTAAGTTGCTCACAGCTGTTTAAGTTTCAAATTACCATACACTACACACACTTTTTTTGTTTTTCTTTTTCTTCTTTTTTTTTTTTTTTTTTTTTTTTTTTTTTTTTTTTTTTAAAGTGAGCTGCAGTAAATCATTGGGTTGTTGCCCATGGTCTTCTGAAGTTAAAATGTTATGAATGAACGTAAGCAATGCACTTTGCCCATTCATCACGCGTTTCGTCTTTCATCAACATAACTCCACGGCCACCTCCCTCCTCCTCCCCCAATTCCCTCCTGATGGCTTCTTAAAGATCTCTCTCTCTCTCTCTCTCTCTCTCTCAACTCACCACGAAGCATCACGGTATACAGGACCAAAAGAAGAGAGAGAGAGAGAGAGAAGAGGGAAGCTGATAAAATAACCATACATTCGAGTAATTACGTCATGAAGTGTCGGCACACGAGCGCCACGGGTGGTGGCTAAGTGAATAATGCGGAACAATACTTCTTTGGCGAGTGGGAGGGATCGTCGAATGGAATGTGGTAGTAATAGTAGTAGTAGCAGTAATTCTGATGGGAGGAGGAGGGGGAGAAGTAAAGAGAAGATTAGGCTTAGCTTCTTCTTCATCCTTTAGTGGAAGTTGTAGGGTCTGTTTCCTTCCTTCCTTGTCTCTCGACTTCACAAACACCCACCTAACTCACCACGGAAGGGATATTCCCCTGCTGGGATGTCTTACGTCAAATTGACGTCACAGAATCTCCCTTGGATTCTCTGAATTTATGTGTGTGTGTCGTTTTGTGGGCTATTAAAACAGCATGCAGAAACCTCTTTCTTCCCACCTACGCTGCATATGTCGCATAAAATCTATTTATTGAAATATGTATCAGCGGAACCCAAACATTGAATACATTCAAATAATGTGTTTGAAATTTTAACACTTCTTCTCAAATCCAAGACTATAGAAGATTTTGGGGCTATAAATTTACGTGGAATCCGAATCATACATGCTTTGACGAGGTACGAACACAGGTTCCCAATACCAAAGGTATTATGCAATAAAGATCACTAAATATACAAATCCTATGCTGATACAGTGAACTAAGACTTTACAAGCCTTACGACTCAGTTGCCAAGTAATATGTGGTCAGAACACCGGCTGAAGCATGAGAAATAACTTTCTCAAAGCATGGTTTTTACATAATATATGTGATTACTCAAAATGAATAGCAGTAGCGTTATATTAATTATAATATAGTGTGGAAGCCGCACCATTTGGCACTATAGATATTCCAATAACTCCGGTAATAAAGCAAGATGCCATTTTGACTCAAAAGTAGTTTAATTTTGTTGGAGATTTTATTCAATTTGCTGAAACTTCCATATTTGCCTTCACTTTTCTTTAGAATATAAAGAGAAATTAAAATTTCTAGTTTTACAAATAATAATAATAATAATAATAATAATAATAATAATAATAATAATAATAATAATAATAATAATAATAATAATAATAATAATAATAATAAAATGAAATCTTTCAGTTTAACGTCCTACGATTATGTCCTTTAGGCTAAGGGAGACGATGATTAAAGCAAGTGAATGATGATGGAAAAATTGGTGGGATGAGAAAGTGGAGGAAAACAGGAGTACGCCGAGGAAACCCACGGACACGATGTTGTCCACCACAAACTTACTTGCCCGGGAATGGAACCAGGGACCCCACGTACTAGAGGTAAACGCTCTACCACTGAGCCACCACTAGGACACCACCACAAAATAACAAAGAAGCACTAACTTTGTAGACGTTTTGCATTTTTTTATACAACTTTTCCGGTTATTTATTGAATGGATCTTGTATTCTTTTTAACTTTACTTTTCCAATTCCCAATCACGCCGACCATTAGCCAACGTAGAATCTACTAACTATGCTACTAGGGTAATGTAGTCAGCATCACTAAACGGTCACATTTACCCTTCAGGTTACCCTTTGTTACCCATTTCGTAGGGCTTGTCAACCTCTGAGCAGCATTGCAACGAAGGTAAAACGATGAATAAACTTCACTTTCTCCAGGGATCAAACCCAGACCACCGGTTAATAGATACCCATACCATCATTATGATGTATGCTCTATATAAGTGTATATAAACAAGATCTATAAGACGACTCGAACCGGTAGATGGCAGGAGTACAAATTTTGACATTACACACAGTATACAAACTTCCTCTACAATATAGAACTTTATTTTGTTTCCAGTGATTACAATGAAATGTTTCACAAAATAAATAAATAAATAATAAAACAAACTAAAAAAATCTGTATTTTCATTTCAAAATAAAAATTAAGACCACCGCTAATTTCCGATACTTCATTCCGTATTAAATTTAAGAGCTGCGGAATAGAGCTACATAATTGTTTCAGTGTTGTACAGTCAGCGACAAAAATGATTTCCGTGTGGTAAAATTTATGTTGGAAATAACACCGGTGGAACGTACACCGTTTCACCGAGTTTCAAGACTGGAACTTACAAAAAAAAAAAAAAAAAAAAAAAACTTTTTTAATTTACTGAAAACTGTACTCAAATTGTCCTCCAATTCTGAAGGTTTTTTTTTTTTTTTCGAAACTAACTTCATCAAATAGAAAGAACGTTTGTCACTGACTGTATAATCTTGAAGGTAACACAGTATTGAAGTAAGCTGAATAACAATCAAATAAAGCATTTCATTTATTAATTTTTGTTTTGTTTTTAAATAGCACCTTCCTAGTAAGAAGAGTGTGGCATTTCGTGTTCTGATGATACTCTTTTTCCAGTTTTTTGTGTCGAAGTAGCTAAGCCTCCAGCCCACCTTTTAGCTGTGGACTCCACGAGTGAGTGAATACTTGCACCCAAGTAGTCAATCTTCTGCATTAATGAGAAATAACGCAGCGGCGAGATGAATAGGACGATAGAAGAGAGCTGAGTTGGGTTGAGGGGAGGGGGGGGAGTGCTAGGCTAAAGTTCATTGAACCAAATAAGCATCGGAAGATAGATTCATTCATGAATACTAAAGGGGCAGAGAGAGGGAGAGAGGTTATATCGTGTGTAACTTGCTAATAACGAGGGCCTCAGGTTCAAACACGTGAGTATCTGGCAACAATGAAATTTTCTCTACCTCTTCCCCCCCTCCCCCGTCCCTTGCTCTTGCTTAACGCTGTTCATAACCCCATTTTACCCACCCTACCACTACTACCACAAACTAAATGACCTTGAGGGACGTGCTCTGAAATCTGACTGACTCATGTATGCGCCTCATCGTAAACAAATTCCATGATGATTATTATGCACCAGCCCCCCTGCCCCCTCTCCGCCTTTTACATTCAATGTTTGATATCTGCTTCACATGAACAGCAGAATCCTATCAGATTACCAGCTCATCACGTTTTGCATGAAAACGACAGACAATCAGCTGATTACGTGTTATGCATTCAACATGAACGCTTTTCCTTTCTTTACGTTATATTTATATATATTTTTTCTTTCTGAAAGAATAAAAAAAAAACAAGTAAAAGAAATTTGCTGAGTAAAAAGGCATATAAATCTACATAAACAAAAGATGTTTTTCATTCTTTTTTTTTTTTCCTTTCAGTTCCCAACGACCTTGCAAGAGAATAGTTTATTCATGACTTTATTTTTATCTTTCTTTCAAACCAAGTTCAGTCACTGACCTTCACTAACATTTTTTTGTTGTGTTTGTAACGCTTAACTCACTCACAATATTCATATCATAGCTTTTTCCTCTTGCTTTTGGAGCATGGAAGGATCATGAAAATAGCTATTCTCCTGTCATATGCGTGGAGTACTTAAAGTGTCTTCATCCCGGCGAAATTAAAATACCGCTAATTTTACAATAATTATGTGATATCTTCAAATAGATAAAAGATAATCGAAATGTGGAACAAGAGCGCCCTAGACAATATTATTTTACATAAGAAACCGTTATCACGACTCACTTATCTGCTTTCGATTTCGAGCCATTTTGAAAATCGGCATTTATTTTCGCGTTTCTAAACAGCTGAAAACGGAAAGCCACTAGGTGACTTGTGATAACGGTACCTCACGCAAAATAATATTGTCTAGGGCGCTCTTGTTCTATATTTCAATTATCTTTTATCTATTGGAAGATATCACATAATTACTGTAAAATTAGCGGTATTTTAATTTCGCCGGAATGAAGACTCTTAAGGAATGATTGGGATTTTTGTATTCTTATTATTACAAGTACGGTATTTCAGTAGTGGGAAGACGCGCACCCAAAAATCTTTGTTGAGGGAGGTCCAAGTTTTGAACGGGAATGTCCAATACTATAAGCCACTACCTCTATCTAGTACTGAACGGGTATTACTCTGCATCCGAAAAAACTATAAGTAATTGTAAAGTATTTCCTCTTATATTTTTAGAAAAAGAAAATGATAGAACTAGATCGTCCTTACAAGAGAAAGAGGTCATTTAATTAGAGTCATCAAAGAGGTCATATGATTTGATTTTGATTTATGATTTTGTGAAGTTTTGCGTCCCTTTCAGCAGGGTGACTATATAAGACGTGGACCTACAGCTGAAAGTGGGATTCGATCTACATGAACTCCAGCCGGAAGTCTAACCTCGGTCCCATGGAAGAGGGCCGCGGTTGCTCAATTGTAGAGCGTTCACCTCTTGTGCTTGGGGTCCCGTGTTCAATCCCAGCCAAGTGAACTTTGTGGTGGACAATTACGGTGTGCATGGGTTTTCTCGTGGTTCTCCCGTTTCCTCCCACTTTCTTCATTTCTCATCTTCACCGTCTCCTTTAGCCTAACCGACATAACCGTGGGACTTAAAACTCAAAGATTTCAATTCATTTTTCATTTCGGTCTCATGGAAGTTTATATTTTTAGTACGTTCATTTCCCAGACAATAACTGGTGAACGAAAGCGATTTTTTTTTTTTGGCAATAGATAGCTAGAACAATTACCTCTACCGAGTACTCTAAAGGAATCAATCCATCAACACATTTTTCACGGGTAACGATGAGTTCAATGGTGGCTTCCATATCCCATTCATTCGTTTATAAAGGTGCGTTTCACGCAACCGCATATACAAGCATCAAAATAGTCATGGGTTTCGGGTTGCATAAATATCTAGGCGTAAATATTTAGATATTTTAAATCCTTATTATAAAAACGCAAACTCATTCAGTTATACATGATGTAAGTTTCGTATGATGCTATTTACTCTTTGTAGCAGACTTGGTTTCCATTAAAATTTGTTCTTATTTTTTGGATCTCTCAAAATGTACTGTACAAATTGTACAAGTGTTTTATTTATTTATTTATTTACAAGTAATAATATCTTAGAATACAGAAAAACTAGTATAATTGTAAAAATCATTTATATATACAGCAGCGTTTCCCAACCTTTTTCAACTTGCGGCACACTACAGGTGTAACTTGAATTCTCGGGGCACCCCCCTTATATATATATATATATATATATATATATATATATATATATATATATATATATATATATATATATATATATATATATATATATATATTGTAAATATAAAATACCGTGGTATTTTTATGTGAATACTGATCTCCTTCTTACAGAGTAGAAAGCTCGATCACTGATTTTCCCCCGTGGTAAATCATTATGCTTATTTTTCATTCTAATTTTAAAATAGAAAACAATTGCAATGAAATATAGGACTCGGGTTTTTATAAATCCACTTTCTCTTTCGAAAACTGTATCTAACCTTTAACTAAAAGGGAAGATTATTAAATAACGAGCAAATAAACAAATCTCTTATACTTTTAAAACACAAATGCAGGTAATTTGTATGCATGATGGCTTTGTTCAATTTATTGAATAATATGTCAAAATTTCAAGTTACGAAATAGTCTGCGACAATAAAGAAGCAATAATGGTCATGACAATGATCAATACGTTTTTCAATATTAAAAATGTACAGAAAAGTAACACAGTATGAAACTTAAAATTGTAGATTTATAGTAGAGGTTCATAGTAGTGTGAAATACAAATATACATTTTCCGCTATGTCTTGCAATTTGGTTCCTATAAAATTAATAATTTGTTTCGATTTCCTCGCGGCACACCAGCGGCCCATTCGCGGCACACCCGTTGGGAAAGTCTGGTATACAGTGATAGTAGTGTCATCTAGAATTGTTATGTTTTCATGATATATAAATACAAATGTAGGATCTTAATTTTAAAAAAATCAATTTTACACTAGTATTACAAGTCGAATTATCATTACATCGTTTCTGATGTTACAGTTCCATACTTTGTTTTGCAAGCTTCATAAAAGGAAAAATTGTGCAAAGGAAAATGAAATGAAATGAAATCTTTGAGTTTTACGTCCCACGGTTATGCCGGTTAGGATAAAGGAGACGGTGATTATGAAAAATGAATGAAATGGTGGAATGAAGAAAGTGGGAGGAAACGGGAGAACCCCGAAAAAACCCACGCACACGGTGTTTGTCCACCACAAAGTTCACTTGGCAGGAGCAGGGTTTGAACCCGGGACCCCATGCACCAGAGGTGAACGTTCTACCACTGAGCCACCGGGCCCCAGATTGTGCAAAGGCTATCAATTTTGCATAAATTTATGAATTTTGATAAGAGGGGAAGGATTTTTGAAAAGTTATCACACACAAAAAAAGTCTTTTTTTTTTTTTTTTAATTATGCGAGTATGTTAGTCAAAATTGATCCCTTTTACGTGGCTTCCTTCTTAACTCAGAGCCGTACTCTTTTCTGCATTAACTAGAAAGAACTTTTTATTTTCTTTCCCTTCAAAAAATATGCTGCTTCTCAGTATCATATTAAAAGTATGTATTTCCTTACGGTGTTGCCTTTTCCATGTTTGGATGTGGAAATGAATGATTTTAGATTTAGTGCAGAAAATCAACTGGAAGTTAAGAAATATATTATATGAGAGTTGAAAGAGGTTGCAAAACATTGTTCAAGAATAAGATAATAATAATAATAATAATAATAATAATAATAATAATAATAATAATAATAATAATAATAATAATAATAATAATAATAATAATAATCACTGGCACAAATGTCCCCCCAATCTTGGAACTGGGGAGGCGGGGCTGTGCTTCCAATAATCAGATTTGAAATGTGATTTTCAACTATAGACCAGTTAAAGTAATGAAAAAAGATACCTTACCCGGAACAAATTATAACAGAAACTCTGTTTCCATTTTATGGTAGAGAAAAGCAATCTAAACAACATATCAAAAGTGTAGCAAAATCTCATCTGTATTTTCCCGCCATTTTGAGCCGCCATATTGGATACTGGAACTGAACACTACTTTGAAACAGCAGGCATATCTTCTCACAGAATTAAGATAGGAACTTCGTTCTTTTGTCAATTTGTTGGTAATAGATCGTAGAAGTGAGAAAAGCTGGTGAAGTCGTGCAATGATGCCGTCTTATTGAAATATGGTGGCTGTTCTCCCCAAAATTACGTTACATTCGGTTTGTTACTTATAGTAACTGGCACATAACTATGAAACCGTTCAAGATACCAAAAACTCATCCGTAATAAAAGTTGTAGAGTAGAATCTGTTGTTTCCAATGATATCAAAGTGGTTTCGTTGTCTTAGAAACTAAGGGAGCTAGGCCATTTTATATGTTGAGAGTGTTGTGTTTTATATCATTGAAGTACTCAGTTTCAGGCTACATATTTTTTTCTGTAAATAAATGAAAGAAATTCTTTCTGAATTAATAAGGAAAATTATCTAAATTATTCTTATAAATGAAAAGTAATTATAATATTACGAAAGTATATTGCTGTACCACATCCCGTGTGAGATGGTTGTTACTTTTATTAAAAAGCAAATCAAACATTCGCTGGAATGCAACACTAGCAAATAAGACTGAATTGCATTTTACGGAGATCAAATAGTTCTTATCCACATTACAAAAGTTTACCTAAATTTGTGACAGCCAGCGATTTCGCATGAAACGTGCTCTTGTATTGGGAGGTATATTTGCGCACTCCCTGTGCTTATGCTTGCAACTATGGTTCGTGACTTCACTTCCTCATATGGATCTTATGGATGAAAATATGTGGAAGCAAGTTCGCTGAGGTCAGGAATAAACAACCTTCTATTCAAGCGAAGAGATTCTATAGCAGCACTAAATTATACTGAGCTAAAGGAAATAAGGACAGCTGCGGCTGCGCCCAAAATGCTTCCTGATCTTCTGTGGCGACTCTTACCATTTTTGGAAATTCTACGACCTACCTGGTCTGGATACATGAGCATGGTCCATAGAGGACCCTACCCTGGTAAATCATCTACTCTCTTCCTGCTCGTAGTGAATATGAATCCTGCAGACCCATCCACTGTTTACTCAACTCTCATGTTCCTCTGTAGTCAAGCAGAAAAGGGCGGTGCAAGTCCGGCTGTCCGGTTGACCAGACGTTGTGGTGGAAGGCAAAAAACAATTATAGCCACGAACCGAAGAGTAGCAAGTTGAAAGACATTGTTTTGCTGGTAGAAGGCCTGCACACAGAGATGAGTTTTATTGGCTGTATGGGCCACCTCATGGATTCTACAGGGTTGCAGGAAACATTGAATGTGATATATGCAACTAATTCGGTAATACATATGTTCAGTGGTAAGGCACTTGGACGTGCTAGACGAGTTCATATCTTGGTAGATGCTGCACTTACAATACTGCAGTCATTAGATGTTCTAAATCTAACATTACCACATGTATGGAAAGAAATTGCAAGCATTTCACAGACGAGCAATACTACTTCGGTTCGTAGCATCATCAACGATGAAATCACGCCGACATTAAGTGCATTGCGATTCTCAAGAACCTGCAACTATTTTACAAGCAGCTGTCAAGCTCCAATGAAGAAGGAATAGCAATCCCTCCGGCAGCGGAAGACATATGTGGGTCAACACCAAGAGAGAGACTATAGCTGCAGAAGAACATGTGACAGTAGGCTATACATAGGATAAAGTTGATGTGCCTACAATTGAGGTCAATGCCGATTTTCTGGAGGTAAAGAGAGATGATGGAAACATGGAAGGAAACAAAGATTTCATCAAGTAGAACGTTTAGACTGTGGATACAGTACATGAAAATGATTAGTATTCTGAAATAGTTCATAACTGCTGAAACAACGGGTGACTGGGATCTGTACATGAGATCCCTGAGAGATGCTTCTATTCCTTACTGCCGTAGACATAACTTTTATGCAAAGATCATCCACATTCATGAGATGGATTTAGACAAGAGTTTGATACCTCTTAATTCAAGTAATCTTTAAATAACCTGACAAATTGGGTCAACATTGAAAATATGCACTGTTACTTCATCGGGAATCGAACCTGCAATGGAGGACAAGTTTTTGTAAATCATGCATCAACTCTGGTCAATTGGAGCTGGATATTCCTTTATAAGATCGAGACTATATAAGATGTTTAAAATAAATCCAAACTAACTTGGTATTTTACTAAAGAATATAGTGCCCTGATTCGGGACCAATTGATACATGCGAATGCTGGGTGATTACCTACGAATGAACTATATAAGTAAAAGTCACCGCGGGCGAAAGAACAAATAGTTTACAGCTCTACATTAACATAAATTGTACTCCACATGTCCGCCATCATTTTTTATATAATTTCCTCTTTTCGTGCAGTTTTGCAATCCATCCTCTGTGTATTTCCTCCTTTCTTAATGTTTCTTTATACATTCCCTCTGCACGTTCTCCTCTCGTCATATTTCTCTATACATTCTCTATACACTTCCTTCTTTCAGCATATTTTTCTGCACAATCTCTATACATTTTTTTCCTTTTATCAATATTCTGAATACACCTTCTCTTTACGTTCTCTATACACTTTCTCCTTTCATCATGTTTCTCTAAACATTCTCAATACTTTTCCTCATTTCATTATGTTTCTATAAAACTTTTCAATCCATTTCCTCTCCTTTCATCACGTTTTTCTACATATTCTTTATACATTTTTTCCTTTCAGCATGTTTCTCTAAACGTTTTTAATACGTTTCATCTTCTTTACACATTCTTTATACACTCTTTCATCATTCTTCTCTAAACATTTTCAATATATTTTCTCTCCTTTCATCATGTTTCTCTAAACATTTTGTCCTTTTATCCTGTATCTCCATATATTCTCTATACACTTTCTAATTTGATCATGTTTCACTATATACTTTCTTCTTTCTTGATGTTTCTCTATACGCTTATTCCTTAAGTAATATTTCCCTCAACGTTTTCCTCTTCTTTCATTATGTTTCTCTATACAGTTTCTCCTTTCATGTTTTCCCTTTCAACATGTCTCTCTATACATTCTCTACTATAGACTTCTTCCTTTCATCATATTTCTTTAAACATTTACAATCTTTTCTCTCTTTTTATCATAATTCTCAATACATTCTCTATACACTTTCTCCTTGTATCATGTTTCTGTATACGTTTTCTATGCACTTCCTCCTTTCATAATGTTTCTCTATATTCTCTATACACTTGCTCTTTTATTGATTCTCTCTTCAGCACATGAGGACCAAGAGCAGTAACTATTTTCTGCGGAAAAAGATCCATACTTGCAACCTTCATATTCACTGTTCGTCATATTAGAATGCCCATGGAGTGGCAATCAAGGATGATGTTCCAGATTAAGTTGGTAGTGAACAAGACATCCAATAAACAATGTACGATTTCGTGTATTATGAACTAATTCCGGCAATATTCCTGACTTTATAGGCACCCTGCGTTAATAAAAGTTGTAAAAAGTGCGCAAAAGATTTGTGAGTTTGCTTTACGTTCAACATGGACCAAAATGAGAATATTGTTGTTAGACTAGAAAAACAGTAGTGAAAACAAATAGAACCTCCAGACAAAAGATGTAATAAGGGAGGTATTTAATGATTAAATATTTCCAATAGAGGAAATTAACAAGGCTATTATATTAAGTTTCATTTCTCGCCCCAAACCCCGCTCCGATATCCGCAAAAGCGAATGTCAAATTTATCTTTACATTAACTCCGCTCTATTCACTGCAGATAAGAAAAATATGGTATTATTACGGCTACTGGCCTGCCACTATTTCTGTAAGTGTGGAAGAAAAATAAAAAGAGAATAATACACTGTGATTACATAATGTTACATAAAAAAGAGCTATAATGTTGATAGAGGCTGCTGTTAACACTGATAATAATGACGTATAGAGTTTTCCTTTATGAGATTCAAGAATCTTTTAACAGTCTATAACACATAGCACTTAACAACCTATTAACTTATTATTTTATTGCGCTGTAATGGATTTTTGTTTCTCGTATTTTTCTGTCGGCAATATTGCCAATTATTTGTAAAAGGCACTCATAAAACTTCAAATTGTCGTACTAAAGCAAATACGGTTTCTGTTGATTGACGATGCTTTTCTTAACTTTTCTTTATTGAACATGAAAACAAAAAGAAAAAGAAAATAAGAAACAAAACAAAAGAAACGTTGCGATTACTCACCGTAAACTAAAGAAAAGTAAAGTTGGTTATCGAGTAAAGTTGAGAATATACAGTAAACTCTTGATTAGAGTCTAACTATAGGCGGATTATCGGGGCTATTCCTATCCTTTATTTCTTTTGTTTTCCTTTTTTCGTCGATAAATTATGATACGATATAAAAGCTTCAATCACAAGTAAAGAAAAAGTGTGTTAACACGAAAAACAAAAACAATTGACTGACTTTTTAGTACAGATTTACCTTTGGCTCACCACTAGAAAGAATTGTTAAAAAAATTGTATTTCTTTCACTGATTTCCTTCTTATTGTTCCCTAAAAGTTTTCTACTGGGCGACATGAAAATATCTCACTTGGCATAGATAAAATTCAAAGAGGTCACCAGAAGGAATTGTTGAAAAATTACAATTATTTTACGATTTGCGCCTAAATACGGCTTTCGGGCGTGTGGCATAAAAACTACAGTGCAGAAAACACAAATCAGCCTGTGCTAAGTGACCCCTAAAAAGCACGAATGCCATAACCGAATCAGAGCACGATGAAGCCCGTGAGCCCACGCGCGGGTGCGTCCAAAGGGAGCAGGCGATGGTTGATATGAGCGTAAGTTGGATTTTTGCAATTCTACGAGTTTCAATAGCACTTGTCATGATTTCACACTAGTAGCGCATACTTGTAAACATAAAATAAAGCTTCTGTACACTGTAACTGCATCTAGATTTTCTATCCTTGGTCTTCCTCTTCCTGGTTTTCCTTCTGCCTTTCCCTCTATCAGCACAGTGATCCAATCGGAGTGTCGAATAAGATGGCCAAGCATGTTGTTTCTTCTTTTCCCTATTATCTTCATGATCTGTCGTCCTTCATTAGCTTCCTTTAGTACGTCTTTATTCCTTTTCCTTTCGGTGCATGATATGCACAGCATTCTGCGCCAACACCACATTTCAAATGCTTCCAGTTTGGCTTTTCTCAATGTTCACGTCTCTGATCCGCACAGCGCCACGCTCCATACCAGTGTCTTAATAAATCGCTTACGAACGTTCAACGACACATTTCTTGATGTTAGTAGTCCTCTTTTCCTATTGAATGCTTGTTTAGCCTATGCTATTCTGGAACTTACGTCTTTTTCACTTCTTCCGTCCGAGGATATTAGACTTCCTAGATAGGGGAACGTCCTAACGTCTTCGATTTTCTCTCCATCTAGCTATACGTTTGCCCCTTCCTGTCCTGCTCTTTAAAATTGGATTCTTTGAACACAATTTTTTTGATGTCTTATAAAAAGAGCTCTAAATCAACATTTAAAAATATATCTTTATTTTCAGAAGAGATAAAATACTATGAAATAGAAGCACTAACACAAAAATGGTTATTCGTAAATATTAGTGCGATTACTTCTAAACTTCTCTTGCACAGTTGTAATTTTATTATGCTTGAAATTAATTGTATTTTTTAAATAAGCTCTTCACTACTGTTACGAGGCAAGTATGTTTTGTAAAAATTGCCCGGAGTGGCAACATAAGAAGTGTAGTGTTTTTGTAATGAAATTTTTTATGAAAGAAAATTTTCGGTGTGACAGCATGGATAGAAGATGAACCGTACTTGAAATAAGAGGGTGATAAATTTTCATTTACAAAACGGTAGACATAATGGTGTTAAAATCCAATGGGCTGATCATACATTACCCTGTTAGGTGTGCTTACATGTTTCTCATACCGTTCATTGACTGTTGTGTTAAGGAATTCAATCTTAACCTATTTCGATTAAGAATTATTTTGCCTTAACAAAAAAACTGATCTTTCCTATTTTTATGCCAGCATCTTATAGAGGAACCTATCTATTTACACGGATCAATGGTAAACAACTAATGTAAAAATATTTGACTAGAAGTGCCTTCGGTAACCAATTGAATTGTTAAAGTAATAGAAAAAATTTCCACCTCCCCGGCGGGGAATCGAACCCCGGTCTCCCGCGTGACAGGCGGGGATACTAACCACTATACTACCGAGGAATTGGCTTGTTATTGTTTTTCCTCTGTACTTGACATTTCCAATCAACTACGTACCGTTGCACTAAGTTACAACAATTATTAGATTTTAGGCGATGTGATGAGATTTTAAGTTTTGCATGCCTTTAATCGGGTTAAGTTCCAAAGTTGGTCGTCCGTTTCAAGCAAAATTTTTAAAATTGACCAGGAAGGAATGGATAATTTGCTAGTTTGAGTACTTGATAATATGTAAAGAGAGTGGAAGTTATGTTTATTTATTTATTTATTTATTTATTTTATATATAAAGCGGATATAATCATGGAACTATTTGACAAACGGAGGGAACTACTTCCCGCAATTTTACCGCATGGTTGGAATGTGGGAAAGTTATGAACAATTGTATTCTGAACATGGTCACATGTGTAAAGAGACGCTCCAGATGGTAATCTTACGCAGAGGCGAACACTTGCGCTCTATTAATTTTAACAAAATGGGTCCAAACTTCCCTAACCGTAAGCTAACCCGACCCTACTTATCCCTACTTTACTCTACTCTACCCTACTCTTTTAAAACGGTCCTAAAAATTGATGATTTTTGATTTTTTTTTAAAAGTTGTTATTACGCTTTTTGTCGAAAACTAAGCGGACGACCAACTTTGGAATAAATTCCCTTTCAGCTGTGATGCTATATGAGACATGGTCCTACAGCTTAACGTGGGATCCGAACCACTTGGGCTGCCGCCGGGAATTGAACCTGGGTCTGCTACGCCACTTTAGTCGTCGTGTATAGTAGATATTAATAGATTGTATTTTAACCAGTTTAAAAACCATTAACAAAAATAATTCACTATTAGTTAATAGTAGAGCTATTCCATGGCTTCTGTATTTCTTTTCCTTCACTGGTATTTCACTTCCGAATACATTATGTGGAAATGAAAATAAATGTGAAAAAAGAAAATAACTCGTAAATTTACTCTAGGTGATTGTGTTCGTGTAAGAAAATATAAACAAAAATTAGAAAAAGGATATTTAGCGAAATGGTCTCAAGAAATATTTCCTGTTGATGTATTAATTCAAACTTAAATTAAAAGATTGGAGTGATTATGAAATTAAAGGAATGATTTATGCATACAAATTACACAAAGTCATTCTAAGTTCAATGAAAACTTATTTAATTGAAAAAGTACTTAAACGTAAAAAAAAAGAAGAAGAAGAAGAAGAAGAATGATATATGGAAAATGATTGAATTATCCATCTAGTATGAATTCATGGGACAAATCAAAATTTGTTCAGTCATTAAAATAAACTCGTCGTTTACACATGATTTTTACACATGATTACTCTGCTTTAACATTCAAGTACACTACTAACATTTTAATAATAACACAAAACACCTTCATCATTTACATTGAAACTTTCACAACCTACAGATTTAAGTAGAGGGAAATGAGCTATTGCATTAACACAAATTAATATATCATGTAGTTTTATAATCCAAATGAAAATGAACAAATTATAACAAATACAGTTATTAGCAAGGATCTTATAAAATAGAGGATCTGCCATTACAATAAAATCTTGAAGCCATACGTCACAGTTTCGCCACCCCTACTCTGCCCACTCCGCCCAATAGGATTGCAATGTTTTAAGCCAACAATCATGGCGGAAACGAACGTAGCCAATCAGACGATGGTAGAAACGAGAGTAGCCAATCAGATGTGCCGATGCTCGGTTGCTTTTTGGCTTCACCGATTTAAGGGGATCTTCTACCATCTCCGCTTAGGTTTCTAACTCTCCATTTGATAACATGTAAAATTTAATATGGTAATTTCTAACAAAGTATTGCAGGTAATAACTTGAAATTTTTAATACAAATACACAAGACCCATATAAATCCAACCACGGTCTCCAATTTACGTTACATGCGTTAGATTAATTGCAATATATTCTTCAGTAAGTTTGGCAACAGAGAATAAAAAGTATGCTGCAGAGGGGAGAGGGCTGACCATCTGTTTGCTTGTTAGCTGCTTTTAAAAGGACGCTCTTACCAGAAAAATCACGTTGTGATTCTCACTTCTCAGTGGTTAGAATGGTCTGGACTGGAAGAGCCCAAAACCTCTTCTTTCTTCCTTTCACGGTTTGTTTGTTTCTTCCACCCCCTGCTGTCACAAGAAGACAACTTGTTTCGGAAAGCACTTTGAATTAGTAGCGAAAAGCCAAACTGAATGACACCACGGACGGATTAAAGGGAGGGGCGGTCACTCCCTCCGAGAACATTTGAATACTTTGAATAATCGGAGTAAGAAACTAGAAATTGCGTAATCTAATAAGAAAAGTTTGTTGAAGTATACAAATCAAGACGCATTTTAAGTGTCACAGCATTGTACTCTCATCCCCTCCCCTCCCAATTCCCTTCTGAAGAAGTTCTCTTTTGTTTCTCTGTTCCATATTAGCCTTTACACTTACACTTTCATTATCCAGTATTGATTTTTACCATACCATCTGCACAGAAGGCGAATAAGGTTTACGAGTCCTTCCTGCCCCCTTTTTAAAAAATTGCTAATTATAATAAAATTTATCGAAAACAATTCATCTCAACGATAAAGACTTATACACATTCATTATTGCAATTTTAAAATAAACTCGCCGCCTGTCGCGTATGCTAGCGATCTAATATATACGAATAGATGAAAAGTTAGTTTGAAGCGTATTGTTTTTCTGTAATTAAGTCCGAATTCATATTTGTTTCTATTGTTGCATCGACAAAAGTGAGTGCTAAATCGATTTAGGCTCGTTGGTCTTTGCGAGGTCCCTCAAGATGCAAGGCCGTGGGCAGTCGCCCACCACTTGAAACGCCTCTGCACTAGAGGTCTGCACGTGCTCGGGCCTACAAAGAATATATCACTTCGGGCCCGGGAGGGGTTCGGGCAGTAGCGTCATTTCAGATTTGGCTTGGGGGGCCAAGACCCCTTGATATATGTAAAATTTCGCGTTTTTCACTGATTTACTACTATGCTATAGATAAAATTATATAAATCTCAAACTCGGGAGGGGGGCAAATGCCTCTCCCTATCCTCCTAAATGACGCCCCTGGGTTCGGGCTGTGAATTTTTAAATATACAACCATATTTCTCGGACTTTTTCGGGCCTAACTTTGTAAATATAGTGTAAAACGATACAAATTGCACCGTTCTTTCTGGAGGACTTTTAAAACACAACTGCAAAATCAAACCTCGAATTGCTGTAAATAAAAATACAATTTTGCATTAATAATTAAGTTTCTGCAATTCGGGCTTATTTCGGGCTCATTTGATTATCACAGAGCTCAGTCCGGGCTAGGGCCTAAATGCTAAGACATATTTTGGACTCGGGTCGGGCCTCACATTGTAAATTCACAGGCCGGGCCCGGGCTGAAAATTCCGGCCCGTGCAGACCTCTGCTCTGCACCCGCACACATTCCTTCCTAGTCCAGAAAATCTCCTCCCCTCCGCATCGTCAATAATGGTAAATTTGTTCCTCGTATATTTGCTTATTATTGTAAGAGAAGTTCAAACCAGAACTCTAAAATTTGTTCGTTCTCTGGGGTAATGTGAGTAATGCAAATTAAGAAAGATATGCGTAATATACAAATGTCAGAAAAACTTGATATCGATTTGAATAACCTTTTACGTAATGTTTATTTTAGAAATAATAAACTTATGCAAGTATATCGAGGCATCTGAAATTTAATGTTAAATAGTGGCGAGTGAGCCAGAAGGGGCGTGTACTATTCAGTTAGTCAAAGAACTCATATATGTAGCTTGAAAACTAATACTATTTAAACCAATATTGAATTAGACAAATTTGATCACTCTGGCCACAGAAAAGGCGTCACCTTCTATGGCCCACCCATCGCATGATGGGAATGAAAGACAGAGGAAAAAAAAAGACAAATTTGTAAAAAGTAGGATAACCATAATTGGAAATAGTGTGTGTATTTTTTAAGGAGGAAACCCAGAAGTACATTCTCGATATAATATAATAATAATAATAATAATAATAATAATAATAATAATAATAATAATAATAATAATAATAATAATAATAATAATAATAATAATAATAATCTTTCTCACTTCAATCATAGGTTGATGCCCAAGAAGAAAATTTTAAAACTTTTCCCTCCCCTGGGAGAGCTGTTTTATAATTTGATAAGGTCTCTTCTTCGTAACTGCATCTATCCCTGATCGGGCCGCGGTGGGTCAGTGGTAGAGCGTTCACCTCTAATGCATGGCGTCCTTAGTTCGATCTCAGCTCGCACCAAGTGAACTTTGTGGAGGACAAACACCATGTGTGGGGGTTTTCTCGGGGTTCTCCCGTTTCCTTCCACTTTCTGCATTCCAGCATTTCCTTCTTTTCACAACATCACTAGCTCCTTTAACCTACCAGGCATAACTGTGGGACGTAAAACTTATAGATTTTTCTATCCTTGATCTTCCACTTCCTGGTTTTTCTTCTGCCTTTTCCCCTATCAACATGGTGATCCAATCGGAGTGCCGAATAAGATGTCCAAGCATGCTGTTTTTTTTCCTATTATCTTCATGATCTGTCGTCCTTCATTAGCTTCCTTTAGTACGTCTTCATTCCTTTTCCTTATACAGTATTATTATTATTATTACACAACCACACAAAATAAATAAAAGTTCTGTGCACTGGACCCCAGGGTATTGATTCGATGTATTTTGGTACCCAGAACCCAAATTTCGAAACTCCAGGACGATTTGACCGTGTCAACTTTGTTTTATGGGCGAAGAACGTAAGTGCTGTTTTACGTTTGCTTATGTTTATCGCCCATTTAAAAAAATATCACGGTCAATCGTCCTGGGGTTTCGAAATTTGGATTTGGGTACCAAAATATTTTGAATCCATACCCTGGGGTCTGGTGCACAGAACTTTTATTCTTTTTGTGTAGCTGTGTTATTATTATTATTATTATTATTATTATTATTATTATTATTATTATTATTATTATTATTATTATTATTATTATTATTATTATTATTATTATTATTATTTTCCATGCGTACATTTTCTCGAAAATATCCTCCCCCTAAGAGATGATCAACAATTCATTTCTGAATAGTACTCAGCTTCTTTTCCTACTAATGACTATTTAGGAGTTTTCCCTTAGCTGAATCTCGTTATATTGTGTCTCCATTGTACGTAGAATAGGATTCGATTGCCAGTGTAAGCGCACAACTTCCGAAGTTGAGTCAACATCGTGAAAGAAATGGAGAACTATCCGAATAAAGTGGTAGCGATCTCTGGCCAAGAAAGACGAAAGGATTGTTTGATGTCATTGCACTGATCACGATCTTCTAGGTTGTGAATGTTTACCAGCTGGCATGTCCAGGCCCCTATGGGCTGTATTGCTGAGTTTAGATTTTAGACTAATAAACAGCTGTCTTTAGAAAATAACCTTGTAACACAAATATGATAGTCATGAGTTCCGAACCATAGTGTCAAGTGGTATAAATCTCACTTGGGTGGTAAA
Source organism: Thermobia domestica (assembly GCF_964235325.1). NCBI lineage: Eukaryota > Metazoa > Arthropoda > Insecta > Zygentoma > Lepismatidae > Thermobia > Thermobia domestica. The sequence goes on from NC_137464.1 coordinate 22,221,290, forward strand.
ATTTGTTATTAGACATTCGTGGAAATCAACTGCTCTGTTAAAATATTTCAGTTTTCTAACATTGTTATGACTAATTATTATTAAGCATTAATAATTCATTATTATTAAGAAGAAGCTGAAAATCGAGAAACATGGAAGAAATATTTCAAGGTCCAAACTGAAAATTAAGAAGAAACGAAAAAAATCTCATCAGTCCCAGGACCGGCCAAAAGGCAGAATACTTAATAATAATAATAAGAAGAAGAAGAAGAAAAATTTTAAAATTTCGTTCTTGATTATAAGAATACATTATACATTATAAAAGTCGTATACAAAGAAATGTATACATCCTAGAAATAGTATATACATATCAACGAAATATCTTACTACTGTCAAACAACATTTGTACTGTGTATACATTTATATTAATTCTATAGACTGTCACGTCTTTTAATCACGTGGCTCCCCAGCTTGCCTCACAACGATGAGCAAACGCCAATGATTTGAGTATTCTAGTAGGGAATCGAACCTAGAATCACGCGAACAGGAGTCAAAAGTTCTAACCACAAGACTATGGAACCCCTTAGTATGACGTTATGCTTGAAATTCAAATGATTCTACCAAAAACAATTATCAACGAAATAGTTCATTACATCTCTAACACATTACATTTATACTGTGCATACATCTATATTAATTACATTATGAAAAGGAGTAGAATGACTATATGCCTGAAATTAAAATGATCCTACAAAAAGCATATTTTTTAACGAAATACCTTCCTATTGTCATGTATACGGGTAATTTTATTCGTGGGTGGAAGGAGGAGTCGCCCGAAGTAAGGAAGAAATACAATACTCTCCTATCTGATAATTGAAATCATGAATAAATTGTATTATTATTATTCTTTCTGTATATGTTCATTTTCGAGTTAATCATTCCATATCGGACTCCCGAAGAAAAAAAAAAAAAAACTATCGAAACAACTTATTGACCGTGCTGATAGCGACTACTCCCCGTCACGACACCGTTTTTCAGTTTTGTTAATGTTAGGAAAAAGAGTGAGAAAGAAGAGTAGCAGAGGGAGGCAGAGAAGAAAAGAAAAAGAGAAAGAATGAAGAAAGATAAAGGATTGGAGGAGAAAGGATTACTGGATAATTCAGGAAATATAGTAATGAACTTGAATGGTTATTAACGAAGGATCAATTCCGAAGTGATCCGGAAATAGACACATGTCCATAAATACGAGCCTGATCTGGGTCCAGGCGACTGCACAAGAGGGAGTTGCCCAAACCCAGCCCAAGCTAGGTGAAAATGGAATTTAATTGGTTGTAAGGTAATCCTGAATGGTAAATATTAACTATCCAGTCTCTGAACTCCATACTCTGAGATCGACCACACATATGAATTAGCTTGGCGAGACTTCTTTTTTGGAAGGAGAGAGTACCAAATTCTTTTCCTCTTTGATTCCTTCATTTTGTCACACTTCTTGCAACACAGATATCACAACGACAACGACACGACCACAACGACAGTAGAATTTCCAGTAAGTGCACTTTGCAGTTCAAGACTATTCTAAAACTCAAGGGTCACAAAATCACCCTCCCCTCTTTCCCTTTTCGAAGGGATCTTTCGGGGGGAAAGGTGAAAAATGTGGAAACAATTGGATACAATTACTAAGAACATTTTCCTTCTTCCTTCACAAGTCTCTTGTTTATGGTCATTTCGTCTTGTGTGATAAGGCGGACTTCAGAACACAAAATTGCAACGCTCCAGATTCCCTACCCAAATTGTCACGCGGTTCGTATGTCAGTCTTCGAGTTTCTTCAAAGAATGTTACATTATCTGCTATGAGATCTGCAAACGATCTCCATTGTATAACTGCTATCTCGATAGAGGCAGTGGACAAAACTGAGGACAAAGCTGCCCAAAACAAGTTTTTGACAAAAAAAAAAAAAAAAAAAGGAAGAAACAGAGACAATATTTGTTTTTAGCCAGAAGCGCTCATAAATCACTACCACGTGACGCGAAGACTATTAGGGCTAGAGGTTCAGCAGAGAGCTCTCAATTCCTGGAGAAATTCTATCCTCTACGTTGCCAAGTGTAAACGGAAGTATACATTATAATTAATCTAAATTGATCTGGGGCATTAAATCAAAAACAGAAACCATGAACATATAGGTATTGCTGTTGGACAATATCATGGAAAATTTTGAGACGGTAAGTGCAATATCTTGTTAAATATTCACATAGAAATATCTACGTGTTATCTTATAGGGATCCTGAAACACTTGCAAGTGGGTAGACATCCCCTTAATAGGATGAAGATACATATAGGAAGATCCTCTATAACATCCTTGGCTATTAGTAATAAAGAAGAACGTCTTATTATTATTATACTAGGGTACAAGTATATTACTTGCTTCGCTAGATTGAAATAAAAAATTAAATGCACAACTCCGTATCTCATGTGATTAGTACCCGTGAAATATGCTGTTTTCGTTTCAAATGACATCGATTTAAACGGCATCGGAAAGATCATTGATCATCTTGGCGACCCCGAAAACCATGGATTAGGCACGAATATTGGTAATTTTCGATCATTTTATTATCTCCCATCTCCCAAGTTGCGGGGCTGAATTTGGTTTTAAATGGGATCGGAAGTGTCACCGGTCATCTCAGCGACCCCGGAAAACTATGGATTCAATATTAATATGGGTTATTTTTGATCAGTTATGTATGTCCCTTTCCCCCTCCCCCAAGATGCGGGGCTGAATTTGGATTTAAACAGCATCAGAAATGTCACTATTCATCTCGGTGACCCCAAGGATTCAGCACTAATATCGGTCATTTTCGATGATTTTTAAATATCTCTTTAAGATGGATCTCACAGAGATAGGAATACAAAGTAGAAACTGGATGCAGTTAACTAAGGATAGAAGTCAGTTGAACCTCCGGGTTCCATAGGCCATAGAGTTAGTTAGTTAGTTAAATATCTCTTCCTCCCCCTCCTTGGAGTTGCGGGATTGAATTTGAATTTAAACGGGATCGAAAGTATCACTGTTCATCTAAGCGACCCAGAAATCTATAAATTCGACACTGATAGTGGTCATTTTCGATCATTTTTATATATATGTATTTTCTCCCCCTTCCCAAGTGGCGGGGCTGATTTTGGATTTAAACTGGATCGGAAATGTCACTGTTCATCTGAATGATTTCGAAAACTATGGATTAGACACTAATATTGGTCATTTTCGATCATTTTTAAATGTTTATCCCCCTCCCTTACGTTGTACCCTTCCCCTCCCCAACTATCAGGGTTGAACTTGGATTGAAACAGCATCAGAAGTGTCACTGTTTCTCTATAAATTCAACACTAATATCGGTCATTTTTAAATTTCTCTCCCCCTCCCTCCCCTACGTAGCATCGTCAAAGTAAATAGCCTAAAGTAATTTATGCCCCTAAACTCATACATGCTGAAAATTTGATTGAGATCGGTCGGGTGGTTAAAGAGTGATGAAGTCACAAAGGCAGTCATTTTTATTTTATTTTTTATGTGTATCTCCCCCCTCCCGTAGGTTTGCTCGTCAAAGTGAAACGATAAAAAAAAAATTCAAGGCCCGGCCCTTATATATGTTGAAAACTTGATCTAGATTGGTTGGCTGGTTCAAAGTTATTAAGTTTTATTAGTTTTTATTTATATTTCCCCTTCCCCTCCCCCTCCCCTAGGATCTACCGTTAAAGTGAAATTACAAAAATGTTTCCATATCCGAACCTCATGTATCTGGAAATTTTGGTTGAGATCGGTCGGATAGTTCAAGACTTATTAAGTTACAAAAATAGTCACTTTCAGTCTTATATAAATTGATTTTTATATATCTTCCCCTCCTTCTCCTCCCCTACGTTGCTCCGTCAAATTTAAATCATAAAAACGATCCCAGGCCTGAAGCTCATCTATGTTGAAAATTTGATCAAGATTGGTCGAGTAGTTCAGGAGTTTTTAAGTTGTATTTATTTTTTATACCTCCTCCCCCAACCCTCAGTTCTATCATCAAAGTGAATAGCCTAAAACCAGCCCAGTCTCGAACTGCATCCATGTTACAAATTTGATCGAGATCGGTCGGCGGTTCAGGAGATTTAGAGTCACAAACATAGTGATATTCAACTTTATATATATATATATATATATATATATATATATATATATATATATATATATATATATATATATATATATATATATATATATATATAAATTACCTGGATATTATTCTTCTATTCAAACAATTTTAAAAACCATTCCTGAAAATGTTCGTATGTTAAAATATAATAGAAATAAAAATCAAATTCTGATTGAACACTCTTTAGAGAGTCGACTAGAGTAGCAGTTATTCAGGTCTCAGTTGACTAAAATTAGGAATATCAATTGACTAGACTATTGTGCTGCCAAAATGTCTTGAGCCGTGGCAAAAATGCGAACTAAAGCTCCACACCCTCACATACCCACGCGTTGAGCCAATAAGGGTTCAGCTGTTGCTAAGCGAGAGAAAGCGAGTGGAATTCCTTCAGCCGATAGCAGCGCTTGCAACGGAAGACTAGGGATCAAGTCAATGTGGTATAACAATAGCATCAGTTATTAAAATTTAACGTAGTCTCTAACGCTCTCACCTTCGGTACGAGCGGTCCCAGGTTCGATTCCCGATAGGGACACTCTGTTGAAAAAGTGTAAAACTCTGTTGAAAAAGTGTAAAGGCAAATGCCGGGGTGGTACCTAACTTATAGGTCCCGGGCTGCTTCCTCGCTTCCCCAATTCTTTCTTCCTTCCCTTTTACCCGCATAATGTGCTCGCCGAGGAACGTCATCCATCAAATGTGACGGGATAAATGGCCTTAGATGCCGACAACCCAGAAATCTAAATCCTAAATCCTACATTATAGTGTAGTTCGTAAATAACAAGTTATAAGAAGAGATTTTCAGTCGTGTGCACCAACGAAGTTTAAACGAACATTCACTGAAACGCGTTCAACATTAAACTTTCAAGTTTAAACGTGGTTCCAGGACTTTTGTTGCACCATTAAAAGTCGAAGTTCAGTACACCTCGTTTAAGTAAACTTCGATCAATGTGTAAAATCGACTCTGATTGGTTGTTGTCTTTTGTCACTAATCTTTTTTTTTAACAAAGTAACAAATGAAGAAAGCATACCGCGTGCCGGTCTTTTCGACTTTCGAGATTGTGTGCATAGAGTTGTGAGTAGTCTAATTTCAGTGATCGTAATTTTGGTGGAAAAAATAATAAAACCACAAGCAAAAAAAAATTCCGAACACGAGAAATGTATTGTAATTTCATTAGTAGAAAAATACAAAGACATTACTGAATGTAAACAGACTGACTTGGATCAATGAAGTTTAAAACCCCCAAATTCGGCCGTTCAAGCTAAAACCAAGTTTATCCACCATTTGACGGAGACAACCTTGAACGTTGTTGATGCTACAGACATTTTCACCGAGCTTGGTTATGACCCTCGTTCAACAATTGAATTTCGTTGGTGCACACGGCCATTAGTAAAGAATTTAAACCTTGTTACATTTGTAATTTAGTAAATTTACAAAGCGTAGAAAGTTATCAAAGAATGAACATGTGTTTGTTCTTCAAAAGTGGTGGTTTCATGACTACAATTACCAATGGATTTTTCTGTCTGGGGAATAATGAAAGATGAAACCTCCTCTGAAAGTATGTATATACTGCATTTAAACAAGCGTTTTGCTTCTGAATTTTATACAAATTATCATCCAACATTAGTGATGTAATATGTTTTTCTGTATATTTTATATACATATTTTTCGATAATATTTTGCTAAAAGAAGGGGTGTTACAAAACCGGAAACTTCCTTTGCGTACGCCACTGACCAAAACAATTACGAAAACTTGCCTATTATATCACACGATGCGTCACACAATCACAGAAAGATAGTCCAGAAATAGACTTTCTGAAATAGCATTTGTCTATTTGGTGCCAAACATCCCTCCTTCCAGACAAGGCCCAAGATGAAGAGAGCAAGTATAGAAGAGCTCTGGACAGTTGCCCAACTCCCAAGAACAGACGACAACAAACAAAAGGGGAAACCGAAAGAAAACAAATGAAAAAAAAGAAAATTATAAACACACTAAACTAAGCCTGTCACCTGTTGCTTCGGGAACAGGAGTTAAAAACGTGAGTGGAATTTTGTAAAGGGTCATTCATTCATTCACTTAATTTCATGACAATGACCGTCACAGACAAACATCTTCCACTGCAGTCGACTAACTGTCACGCTTCTAAACAACGTTTCACTTGATCCTCGCTAATTGGAAAATTGCGTTTGATTGGCCTTTGACGATCCATTTTCTCTAAAAACCAATTATCATCTATCAGAGGGCGTTGCAGTTGGTGTCAGAGACATCTATAAAGAACAAAAAAAGTGCACAACTATCGCCTTTCTATCAACGTACACAATGGTTTGTGGTAATTAAAGTAGGATACCACTTGTTGCACGAGGAAACAGTCTCATACTAAAACAAACCAGCGGTTTCCAACCTTTTGCTTCTGTAGGTCACAGACCACCACAGTGTTGCTCATGGAATTTCACGAGTCGCGTGAGTAATACTAGTTCATACAAGTCTTAGATGTAGGGATGCAAACGAGACGAGACAGAATTTTCATTGCAAAATTCGAGACGAGACCAGCTCTTCCAATAAAGAAATAGATACATTTTTCGAGGCAAGACTTCACTTTTACAGCATATTTTCGAGACGAGACAGCCTCATGTCTTTTTTCATGCGCACCACTACTTAGATCTTAAGCACTATTTTAGTGTTACAGATACATATTATATAAACTATAAATTGGTAAAGTGATTGTAAGTATTTGTAAGGTGACTGAAACAACAATGAGGTGACCACGGTGGCTCAGTGGTAGAGTGCTTACCTTTGGTGTGTGAGGTCCCTGGTTCGATCCCCGGACGAATAAGTTTGTGGTGGACAACATCGTGTCCGTGGGTTTTCTCGGGGTACGGCCGTTTCCTCCCACTTTCTCATTCCACCAATTCTTCCATCATCATTCACTTGCTTTAATCATCGTCTCCCTTTGCCTAACGGAGGCCGCGGTGGCCCAGTGGTGGAGCTTTCACCTCTGATGCTTGGTGTCCCGGGTTCGATCCCAACCCCCACCAAGTGAACTTTGTGGTGGACAAACACCGTGTGCGTGGGTTTTCTCGGGGTTCTCCAGTTTCCTCCCACTTTCTTCATTTCACCATTTCAGTCATTACTCATCGTCACCGTCTCCTTTAGCCTAACCGACATAACCGTGGGACGTATAACTTAAAGATTTCATTTCCTTTTTTCCCTTAGCCTAACGGACATAAACGTTGGACGTTAAACTCAAAGATTTCATTTTATTTTTTGAAACAACATTGAAAACCATTTATCAACGTTTAAAGATACGCCGGTCATTACACAATATACTTAAATAATAAAAATGCTTGATATGTTATTTCACAGCCTTCATAGAACTCTTGTGACACGGAAGGGTTCTAATAACTTGTAGCTGAAATTAAAAAAAAAATCAACCATAAATTGTATACATACATTTACAAAATGAGACGAGAGTATTTTCGAGACACAACGAAAAAAGTTTTTGGAGAATCGAGACGAGACAAAAGTTCTTCGAGAATCGACATGAGACGAGAACACGTTATTTCTCGTCTCGTCTCATCGGCATCACTACTGCAAGACGATGATGGATTTAATTTAATTTGTAGTCGCACTTATTTACTACAAATATTGGAAATCTTTTCAATGAATTCTTGCGAGATTTTAACAATATTTCTTGAAGAAGTTTAAAGAAAACAAATACAATAATAAATATTAAAATAAAGGTCGTTCCTAGGGATGGCCAGATCCGGATACTTTTAACTCTGCATAGGTTGTATAAGGAGCTATATCATTCATGTAAACACATAGGCGGATGCAGAGGGAGGGCGAAAAGTCGTTCGCCCCTACCCAGCGCCACCATTAACAGTGTACTTTAGTAGTAATTTGTGGCAATTTCAGATCACCTAAGTAATTTTTCACTGCTAGCATCCCCAACCGCCCCCTAAGAATCCATTGGCCCCCTCCAAGAGTCCGTTCTGGATTCGCCCCTGCGCAAACATAATTTTATACAACTCATTCAAGAGTACATTTTGGTAGCTTTTTAAAATTTTTATCTTAAAGGATTGTCATTTCTCGTGGCTACTTATGCAATTTTGTCCACAGGCATACATGCAATTTCCAGTCATTACGCAAATACATTTATATACTTAATAGACCTCGGCTAGTTGGGGGCTTCGCCACTAGACCCCCGTTACTAGGGCCTCGCACCACAAAAGCCTCTAATCATAATCAATTTAAAAAGAAATGTCTGGGGATTTGCCCTTAGACCCTCTGATATCTCATTTGATCGGCCTATGACCTCGTACCTCGTAAACCTACAACCATACCGAATCTCAGTTCAAATATCAAATTGTATGTAATAACATTCCGGTATCCCGAGACATACCGAATTTCAGTGCGAGTACATGGGGGCTTTCCCCCCAGCCCACACATTTGCTCGGTCTACGGCCTCGCACATCATACGCCTGCAAACGTAACGAATTTTTAAGGGGCCGCGGTGGCTCAGTGGTAGAGCGTTCACCTCCGGTGCTTGGGGTACCTGTTTCGATCCCAGCTTGCACCGTGTGGACTTTGTGGTGGACAAACACCGTGCTCGTGGGTTTTCCCGTTTCCTCCTACTTTCTTCATTTCATTTATTTCTCATAATCACCGTCTCCTTTAGCCTAACCGGCATAAACGTGGGATGTAAAACACAAGCATTTCATTTCATAAGATAACGAAATTTTGTTCAAATAACAAGTTTCATTTCTCTAACATTCCAGGATTCCGAGATATAAAAGTCTTTTCTCCCCCCCCCTTTACTTCCCCTCTAAGACATACATCAAAAAACGCTTAAGTACATACCTAATTATTTCAAAAGTAAAGTCCAAATACCAAATTCTATGCTCCTAACCTTCAGAGGTTCCCAGATATCGACATGTTATTATAATAATTACAATCCCCACCCTCTTTCCTTTCCATCTCTTTTCTTTTCCTTTTTACTAAAACGTCAAAAAACACTGAAACACATGTCAAATTATTTTCAACGAGAAGTGCAAATACCAAATTTCAAGTCTCTAACCTTAAAGGATATAACATATTAATACAATAATTGTAATCCCCACTTAATTTTTTTCTCGCCCTTTTTCTTCCCTTCTGGGTCACACATAAAAAAAAAACGTTGAAATACGATCTAATTATTTTAAGTGAGAAGTCCAAATACCAAATTCCATGTTTCTAACCCTTTAAGTTTCCGAGATATAGGCATATTATTATACTAATTGCAAAATTGCAATTACCACCCGTTTTTTTACTTTCTATATCTTCCCTGCCCCTTCTAATTTAAATATCAAAAAACACTTAAACAAGTATCAAATTATTTTCAATGAGAAACCCAAATACCAAATTTGAAGTAACCTAACGTCAAGAATCATCAATATTTTCCACCCCATTTCCCCCCTTCCTCGTCGAATTTCCCCAAGTCCTTCCTTAGTGGTATCCTACGTCACAAACCCTATAAACTGTCCAAATTTCAAGTTTGTAGCTTAAGCGATTTGGTCTGTACGGTGATCTGTCACTCACTCACTCAGTCACTCAGGACTTTGCCCTTTTTATATAGAGATATTTAAGATTTTATGGGAAAGCCATGGATTTTGTCCTAAGGCCGCCAGTGTCTTAGAAATGTAATAGCTTTGCTATAAACTTTAAGCAATCAACTGACTGATCTGCGTCTATATGTATTATGTAAAATACCGCTTATAATATTTATTTTGCTCGTAATAAAAAAAAAAAAAATAGAAATGATGACGAAAATTCAAAGTCATCCATGATTTTAGCGTAATGCTGCAGATCATTGAATTAATCATAAGAGCCGATTGTATAAGATAGACTACATTAAATTCCAATGTGGCACAAAGAAAATATGCAGCATTACTATGCAGTTTTTCAACGTTATAACTCATTCTGAAAATATTATCATAGGTCTCACAAACAATCGAATTTTAATCCTAACTCGATTAATATATAAAAAAAGGCAGATCTATACAACTACTGACTTCAGATGAAAGTGGCATACTTGTAGTACGTTTAAAGATATACTAAAGACTAAATGATGGGGTGTGCGGAACAATGGTCTAACCCCGAAAAATGTGAAAATGAGATTTTGATGTAATCTTTTGTCATTTAAATTGAATTGTCTTCCCACTGAGTTAGATAAAATTCACCTAGTAAATTTTATACATATGGATATTTTAGTTCTGGGTCTCAATCTGAGGCCTAAAATATTCAAAACAGGAGTACGAATCTGAACTTCGAAATTTCGGGTGTGGATCCAGGAACCGGATATCCGGATCCGGATCCAATATTCAAAACTTCAGATCCGGATCCAAGATACAAAACTTCGGATCCGGGTCCAAGATCCAAAATTCTGGATCCGGATCCAAGATCCGAAATTCCGGATCCGGATCCAAGATCCGAAATTCCGGATTCGGATCCAAGATCCGAAATTCCGGATCCGGATCCAAGATCCGAAATTCCGGATCCGGATCCAAGATCCGAAACTTCGGATCCGGATCCAAGATCCGAAACTTCGGAGCCGGATCCAAGATCCGAAACTTCGGAGCCGGATCCAAGATCCGAAACTTCGGAGCCGGATCCAAGATCCGAAATTTCGGATCCGGATCCAGGAACCGGATCTTATAGGATCCGGATCCGGATCTTGTAGGATCCGGATATCCGAGATCCGGATCCGTCTGGCCATCCCTAGTCGTTCCGGCTTCTGAGTAGCCCATAGAGGCCCAACGCCTGTGTATGGAGGTAAGAGAGTACATTTTCTTGATTTTGGGATTTATAGAAAGTAATGTTGTCAGAATCACACGCGCTCCAGCTGCTTGCCTCAGGAACCTCTTTCGAAAGAGGCTGATAAACCTGTGAGGTTCATTCGAATGGTAGTACAACAACAAATAATCCCATCTACCCAGTGGACAAAAGCCGTTTCTACAAAATTCGGAAACCGGTTTCTAGAAAATAAACCCAACATTTAGGTTGTCTTTAAAATTGTCTCGGTTTTGCTTTTCTTTAAAAAAGCCGGTTTCGATTTCTCCAACAAAAGTTCTTGGTTTTTACTGAAACCAGTGTAATTTTCTCTGAATCCGGTATTTATTGTTCTTGTTCTTGTAGTATAAGTTAACGGTGAAACTCTAGATAGAAAACAGAACCGGTTTTTGACAAAATACAAAAACCGGTTTGACAGAAGACCAATCTGATTAAAATAACTGTTTTTTCAAATTTTCTAAAAAAAAAAAACGTTTCGGGTTTTCTAAAAACTGAAAAAAGTTTTTTTTTTTTTTTTTGCCTGACAGTAGTAGCTACGCCACTACGGCTCTTGTGATGAATATAGAAACAAATTTACAGCTTATATACGTATTTGTAATGTAGTCAGATCAAAATAAGACGACTCAAGCTGGTAGATCGAGCAGAAATAAGTGTCTCCATCGAGGATCCAATCTTGCTCATCCAGTTGGTTAGTAGATGCTTTGCCAACTGCACTACTGCGGATGTGCAGTATATACAAAAATATTAAAAATTGACCCTAGCTGCAATTCTCTTAGAAGTGTTACTACTGATTCCTTAAAGGAGCAAACATAAAGCAATGGATATTGATCACGAAGAGAACTGCCACAATTGTTCAATTAACTTGTTATTCAGGGCAGGCCGGTTGCCAGCCCAAAAATGTAGGGGGGGGGGCTGCTGAAGTTAGGGGAGTTCCGATCCAACAATATTATAGTTCATCACTATATTACAGTTCATTTGCAAGCCTACCGTGAAAATTTTAGGGGGGGCAGCAAAAATTTAGGTGGATCCCGTTCCTCAGACCCCCCTGGATACGGGCCTGATTCAAAGTGGACTAACGTACTACTGCAAGAAAATTGTAGAAGATAGAATCTGACACAGAAGGCCATCAATTAGTTCAAGAAATAACAACTTTGATTATCAAGAAACCATTTCAAATTTACTTTAGAATATTGCGAAAAGACAAAAAGCGTTCTTACATTGCGAACAAAGTGCTATTTAATCAAATACTAACAATTTGTGAAGTTGTAATTAATGTCAATAGCTCGTCCTCAATAGTATGTGATATCACCGTTCGAATAGTCTATTTCTTGACTAGAGATGTTCATTTTATCAAACTTCACTCAATCCAAAGGCAACGAACTACTTGTCATAAACGTCAGCCTCAGAAATCATCACCATTCACTATATATCAACCTCATGTTTCGTAATGAGGCACTGACGAATGAATGAAGTAAGAGTGATCCTCATTACTTTTGTTTTTGAACGTCTGAAGCCAGCTTCAGTTTTACGTCAAACGGTTATGCCGGTTAGACTAAAGGAACCGATGATAATGAGAAATGAATGAAATGTGCAATGAAGAACATAGGAGGAAACGGAAGAACCCTGAGAAAACCCACTTACACAGTGTTTGTCAATCACAAAGTTCACTTGGCGCGAGCTGGGATCGAACCAAATATCCCATGCACCAGAGGTGAACGCTCTACCACTGAGCGACTGCGACCCTATCCTTTTATTAAGTATATAGAGCGGATATTGCAAAATTGTTAGAATTTTTGCTTAATAATCAGTGTGTTACTAGTACAAATACACGGTCGGTCGTCCTGACAGGTTTTCCAGGGTTTTCACCAGTGTCATCAGGAGGTCTTTGGGCAACTTCCTTTGTTATTACTGTTGTTACTGCTGATTCGAAAGGAACTTGGCCTCGCAAGCGATGGTGGATCTTGAGGGATCTCATACCGCTAAAAAACAAACATCACATCAAACCAAATGAAGGAGACTTACCCAACGTTTTCATTCTTTTCATATATAACGACTCTCCTTTTAATTTATATATATATACAGGAAGCCACCACTGTTCGCAGGTGTATTTGAATGTTTCTTAAATAAATAAAATGCGTTTTATTGTTCGATTTTAGATTTTTTTTTTTTTTTAAGTAGGAAGGAACTCTAAGGGAGACAACAAGATCATTTGATTTAGAATCGTTTTATAATATTAGTTGCAAGATTAGTAAATATTGTTTAGTTTAATGGTTTCCTGAAGTCATCATTGAAACTTCAGAATGAATAAAGAGATATAGCGCCCGTTGGATATTTCCATGAAAAACCATGATCTTACTCCTCAGTCATCCACTCCACATACACCTCTAGATTATTCCATGAACAGCTCATCCTGTAGCTTCGGTTGGCTTTCAATGCGCTTTGCTCCCTTCACATCACAGTGAATGTGAATGCTGAAGAGGGGATGTTTTTTGTGTAGACAGGAAGGGCAAAACCTAGCCCAGCTTTGCAGCTGCATCGAGGACAAAGCGCGGTGGGTATAGCCCTGAGAAAATAGCGGAAGGGGAGATCCCTTCTGTCGCCCCCTCATACTTGTCGAACGACGGCCGCGTTGACGATGGTGCGGATCTACGGTGAGTCACTGGAAGAACACCCGGCCAAGGCTCTGACTCATTTCATCCATGCTCAGCCGTTTCCCTTCTGTCCTTGGTCGCAGAGAACAAAGGACTCCTCTTTTAACTTACCTGAATCTACTCAACAGATTCTCCTTGTGAGAGAAATTGTGACTGGAATTCTCCTCGTCAGCCTTGATTTTTTTCTTTCTCTTTTTTCTCGATTTAAAAAAGTAAGAAATGAAAAGAAGCTCCAAAAATACGGATTACGTAAGTTATCTTTTTTTTTCTACCAAGAAGTATGCATTTTTATCCCCTTTCGTTGTACCGACAAAGCGAGCTAACACTGAATACAAAGTCCGAATCAACTGGTGTTGATAAGCGTGAAAAAGGGGTCAGTAGCACCAAGGTAGATTATGTTCGCATTTTTCATCTTCAACGTTAAAATATTCAAGCTGAAAAACCAGTTTTCATGACAAAACATGTTGTTTTCTTCCCTTGTCTTCCTTTACAACAATGTTTAGATTTGTAGTGGTGTTTCAAATTTACATATCAATCATTCTAAACAAGCTTACAAAAGTATTTGGATATAGACATTTTAAAAATGTCAAATTAAATTCCTGGCAGAGTACAAAGGCTTTGGAATTCTTCCAGAAATTCCTGACGATTTGTCTTTAATCTCCACTGGTTGCGTTTTGCTAATCTTTCGAATCTCCAAGTTCTTTCTTTCTATACTGCATTTTAATACTTTGCTAGCTTTTGTGCAAAAGCCTTGTTCACGACAACACAACGAGAAATGAAACTTATATAATTAATTAGGTTTGTGTAGTGAAATTTTTGCTTTATTTATTTATTTTAGTTTATAAGTCGTGTTTAATAATTCCACGAGTGCTGTTTACTTACTTAGGCTAGCTATCTACTTCTAAATAAGCAATAAACAACTAAATCAAAAGACAGTCATGAAAATTAAAAATAAACTGGGAAAATATTAGATTTATAACACAATAACAAATAATCGTTTCTTTAGTTCCATCCTATATTTATTATAATATTGGGACGCAACTAGAATAGTTGTCGAATGGGGCAAGAACTCGCCATAGCACTCCCCTTAAAAAAAAAAAAAAAAAAAAAGGCTCCCCGACTATACCTGATATTAGCATCACACAGTAATTCTCCTATTCTGTTCTTTCTTCAAGTGGTAATGCTTGATTTCAAAACTGCAGTACATAATTTAATTTTTAGTACAAGATAAAACACCAAACTAATTAGTATCTAATTGCCAAATAATCTGAGAGTAGCATGCTTTACATATTCTTATAGTCTTTATCATAATAACTGCAAATCACATGTTTTTCGAATTATATCGGCATGTGTATATGTGTAGAATGAATCAACAGTCTGGACTCGGACATTTTACAAATCTCTTAAATCGATATGAGTTTAAATGAAAATACAAAAAGCTGCAACTAAAATTTAATTTTGCGGATTCTTTTGGCTACAAAGGTTTTTACAATGTTCTTTGAAGCTAACTTATTCTCTGTGGATATGATCCTAAGGTTGGTGAGTTGTTGTCCTGTTTAAGTTTCTGAGCTAATTTTTATGATCTTTAGTTTGCTAAAACTCATTTTCTTGCCTTATAGTGAATATAAATATTTGCCCAGTTTCGCACCCCCCCCAAATCGGCGCCCGCCCGGGGCACAAACCCCGTTTTCTTCCCCTTAGTTACTTCACTGATGGGGAGGACTTGTCTTGAATATAGAAAATCAATTTTTTTTTCCACAAGAAATGGCAACTTGATATCCATAAACAAGTTATTTGGGCAAAACATTCTTATAGGTGGAAGTCTGTAGTAAAACAAAGTTGAAATTTCATTTTGGAAACTATAAATGTACTTAATGAATATTGAAATATTTCCAAAAATATCTGTTACTTTATATATATAGGTACAGGCACAGGTAAGAGCAATAGGTACACGTTTTAATACTCATATAGCCTCTCATGTTCTCAGTCTTTCAACCTTATTTAATCCTCTTCCTGAAACTCCGTCCGCCCTTCAGCTCGGAACTGGGTCTGGTCCTCCTACACTCGCCATTACTCTCTATGCTAGAAAATGAGGACAAACGAGTGGAACAGTGAATCCGAGGGAGGCAGGTGAGCAGAAAATGGTGAATAAGACTGTAAGAACTGACTCACTTTGCAATAGAGAGGTTCCGCGACTAGCCTTTCTGATTACGTTATTCCTAGATTATTTTTCTTTCCAATTGCACTGCAATAGTGAGTGGTATTTTCAGGATGGTAGATTTTTTGCCGACTTGTCTTCAAAATTCACTTCCAACTTTGGTTAACTATTTCAGTGTGACTGGCTTCACTGCGGCATCTGGAACTTAAGTTTACATTAATTGTATTGAAAAGAATTACAAGTATCTAACGCTCTTTGAAAGGATTTTTCCATCGAAATATATCCTTGAAGTTTCGGAATGAAGTTGGAGGCCACGGTGGCTCAGTGGTAGAGCGCTTAACTCTGATTCGTAGGGTCCTTGGTTCGATCCCCGCCCAAGTTTGTGGTGGACAACATTGTGTCCATGGGTTTTCACGGATTACTCACGTTTTCTCCCACTTTCTCATTCCACCAATTCCATCATCATTCATTTGTGTTAATCATCGTCTCCCTTAGCCTAAAGGACATAACCGTGAAACGTTAATCCGTCTCCTTTAGCATAACCGGCATAACTGTCGGACGTAGAACTTCAAAGATTACGTGAAATGTTAAACTGAAGTATTTCATTTGATTTCATTTCAATCCAGAATTAAGTTGTTGGAACCATGAATTAAAACAGGAGGCTGATAGTTCAAGGAATTTCTACATACGACCTGCGAGTCATTTTACACTGGGACTAATCAACAATAAACTCTGCTAGAGACTATAAAGAGAATCACACGAAAACGTGGATTTATGAGTGAATGAACTTACATTTATTTTAAAGGTTAAGAATACATAAATAGTTTCGTCTAGATGTTTATGCAGCCGTTAAGTTTAGGAAATCGAATCAACTAAGGTGGCTAGGACATGTAATAAGAATGGAAAGTGACAAGATGCCATATAAAATAATGAAAGACACTACTCCAGCAAAAGAGGAGGAAGGCCAAAAACCAGATGGCTGGACGGAGTAGAAAGTGATTTGGTAAAATTAAAGGTTCGAAGATGGAAAGAGAAATGCAGGGATCGGGAAGAGTGGAGGCAAATAGTGGAAGAGGCCAAAGCCCACTCAGGCTATAGCGCCAAGTGGCTGAGTTGACTGTTTATGCAGCCCTAAACTCTTAGATCTTTCGATTTAATTTTGAGTTTAGCGTTCCTTTCAGCAGCAACGCTGTATGAGACATGGACCCACAGCAAAACGTGGCATCCGAAACACACACATGTGCTCCCACCGGGAATCGAACACGGGGTGTCGCATGCCAAAGGCGCGTACGATAACCACTTAGTCACGAGGGAGCTCTTAAATCTTTTGAGGATAAAATATTAGCGTTACACGAAATGTGTATTTATAAATAGATGTGATGTGAATTGCCACCGTTACCCGTGAAAAGACGAAATAATCGCTGTACCTGTCTGTTATAGAAAACAGAATTCAAAACTTCGGTTTAGTTCAAGAGTTATTGTATGGTGTAACTTACTGCTAACATTACAATCTTGCAAGGGCCACTAGCGTAATACTAATAACATTACAGCCTTGGAATGCACACTAGCGTGATCCTAATAACATTACAATCTTGTAAGGTTCGTTAGCATAATTCTAGTAAGATCACAATCTTTGTAAGATTTATTAGCGTGATTCTAATAACATTGCAATCTTATAGGGCCCACTACCGTGATCCTAATAACATTACAATATTGTAAGGGCCACTACCGTGATCCTATAACATTACAATTTTGTGAGACCTACTAGCGTAATTCTAATAACATTACAATATTGTAAAGCCTACTAGCGTGATCCTAACAACATTACAATATTATAAGGCCCACTAGCGTATAGCGTGTTCCTAAAACTTAACTCTAATAGCATTCTAGACTTTTAATAGCTTTACTCAAGCCTTCAAGGCTAAGTCTGCAGACTTGCACAAATTTGTACTTAATATGGCTCCAGACCTAGCCAAGGCTGTAACAAACTTGCTAGTCCTCGATTGCAAGCTTGGCTCAGACTTGACAGTAATACATATGTATAAGGCTAGCCTTAAAATGCATTTAAATTGACACACCTGTCAAGCATGACTTAAAATTTACATTTGGCAAAGCCATGCGCAGAGACAACCTCTAAGGTAAGTCTAACATGCAAACACTTCTGCACAGCCTTCATTTTATATCTGGTCCAACCATACACGGGTTTATACATCAAAGCTATCAGCATGACCTTGAATTTACACTTAGCAAAGACACATACACAGAGGATTTCTAAGGTTAAGTCTATCAAGAAAAATTAAGTTTAAACTTAGGCTTATTGTAAAAGTGTTTGCTTGTTGGGAAGGGAAGTAGAACTAAAAATTTGATTTAATTTCATTCATTGGAAATACGTAGATACCTTGATAAATTGTTGAAAGACATTTACGTATTCGTGGACATAGAAGAAAGTTCCTCACAAAAAATAATTTACTCTTAAATATTTAAAATAGATGACATTAACAAGAGAATGAAAAGGAAACAATATTTTAAAAATACTAAGCTGTGTTAGTCTTGAAAGACCTCTCGAAAAACGAAATATATGGGAATATCTTTCTTCTAGTGGGAATGGGGGGAAAAAACATCTTGTCAGTATCGCCAGTGTTCCGTTTGTTAATTGGAAAACCCGTTTTTTGAAGAAGAAAAAAATAATACAGAAGAGAAATGAGATCAAGATGTTGTTTGGTGTAGTGAATGATTTCTCAAAAATTCTTGTATCTTAATTAGAACATAACTGAGTCAATATTATCTGTAATTATGTTCTTTCACGCCGAGTACTTTAGAATCCACTCGTGCAGACCAGAGCCAAAGACGGCGGGAAAGCTTCGCCCCGAGATTCGAGTAGCGAGCCTTTCTACTTTGTGTGTGCTTGTTGATCGAAGTAAGAGTTGTAGAGGGCGCTTTCATCTTATATATATTACTCTGCGAGGTTTTCCCAAAGTTCTTACTTTTGCTAAAGAAACGAATCATTACGAAGACTTGTGCAAGTTAATCACAAACCACTGATTATAGAGTAAGTCTCAACAGCATATATTTTTAAGTATTACTACACTTAAAAATATACAGAATATTTTAAATGCAACTACTTCATCACAATTTTCTAACTGGGATCCAGGAAGAAATAAAGTACAGGGTGGCCCAAAAGTAGGTATACCCCCTGCATTGATCAAGTATAACATTCTAGTATGGGTTTATTTGCTTCTGCTCTTCCGAGCTTAAGATGTAAGTAAAAACACATTAAGAACAAATAATAAAGAAACTAAGTCTACCTCATGAATAACAATAAGAAATGATATGAAATGCAGTACGGTACTGTGTATCTACTTTTGGGCCACCTAGCCCAGCAGGACGGTACTGTATACCTACTTTTGGGCCACCTAGCCCAGCAGGACGGTACTGTATACCTACTTTTGGGCCACCTAGCCCAGCAGGACGGTACTGTATACCTACTTTTGGCCATTGTTGCGTAATGAAATACACATATATAATTTCATGTATCCGCCAATTCCCAGTTCTAGCTGTTTTACCCACTAGGAATATAAATAGCATTAAAATTCTTTACTTCAAAATAATTCCTGAAAATAAAACAACCAGCACTGACAATTAACGTCCACACATCGAGTGAGCGCGATAGTTACGATAGAAGGGTAGAATAGGTTCGTATCAGTTTCAAATTACTGCAAATCCCAATTTCGATAACAACTAACAAACTTTATTTTGTGAAATTTGTAACAAATAACTTGAACGAAAAGTAATAAAGAAAGTCTTGCAGTGGACTAAATTAAATTTCAGATACAACATCCAATGAGAAAGTAACACTCAATATTTTGTTTTTTCCAAGAGTTGTTTGACACTAGAATCTTTAGATATAAAATCCCCACTTTAAACGCAATAAAGCACTGCTTATCGAAACTTTAAATGATATAGGAATTCTCTACCCAATACGAATGACCAGGGTTAGCTACTGAAACTTAATTTATAGTTAAAAGCAAAATCCAAAAGGGGTTTTATTCAAATAGCTTAACCAAGGCATTTAATGGTTACGTAAGTTGACAGAATCCAAGTTTCTTTCATTTATTTTCCTTTTCATTATTTCCTTTTTCAAACAAGACAAGAAGAAAAGTGAAATGGAAGTTTCTAATGGAAATAAGAATACTTAACATACAAACCAGAAACTATTTCATTCATTTTCATTTTCTTTTTTTTTTTCTGTCTCCAAACCTGTTTCCTTACAGAGCCTTTTTAGTGGTTAGATATTCCTTTGGTCTCCTTGCAGCCAAAATTCACTGGTTCCTGTCGTATCAACTTCAAATATTAACACCTCCATTTCACAATTCCCACTATCAAGTTTTCGAACTTCACTCTATCAATTCGAACTTCACTCAAGCAGTACCTATGTTAAATTGCACCGTCCGCTAGTTAAGCAGCAGGCAGCTGGCTGCAGCGACAACTAGCGACACAGAGCGGAAAGCTCGCGGACTTCACCACAGGCACCACCAAGGTCACTCAATTACGAGTATCTCACGAAACTATTGCTATTTTAAAACGGAGATTTTATTCACAAACATTTTACATATTTTTATTTTTCGACTAAACGTAACACATTAATTTCCCCCTCCCCTGTAGAAGGCAAACAATACTATTAGACAAAACAAGAGGAGAAAAATAAAAATTATTTGTACATTACCAAATTTCCTTCAAGATCAATATTATATGGTTAATCCTCTTACAAACTTAGATTATCCACTCCATTACATATTAACGACAATCACGCGACGAACACGGATGATGATGATGGGCTCTACCACCACAACTCCTAGCCCTTAACAATAATGAAGATTTTCCTGCAGGAAAAAACAGAATAAAACAAACACAACAAGTATTCCAACAAGACATATAACAATAAATATCAATACAAATACCAAGCAATTCAAATATATATAAAGGTATCTTAATTATTATTACCCTGAGCATTAGGAGGAACGTTAAAGATTTTACAAAAGGATACATGGCGTTTCAACCTTATATTAGGATTCTCTACACTTCTCAACCACACTGTGTTCTGTGTAGGTTTACTTAACACCTCAAATGGACCATCCCAAGGAGGAGCAATTTTAGGGTTAAAGTGCTTTTCCACTGATAATTTTAACATTCTTTTTACTAAGACAAGATCTCCTACATGTATATTAACGGGAATATGTTTCTGAGAGTAAATTTTTTCACTACGTTTCCAGGAATTCTGAATATTATGACAGATAATAGCAAATTTCTCATCTTTATTTAGGTCATCGTCCAAAATTTCTAGATCTAATAACCATTTAATGTCAAGAGGATGATAAAACTTTCTTCCCATATAAATTTCACTAGGTGAATAACCAGTAATTTCATTCATGCTAATGTTGATAGTGAACGCGATTTTAGATAACAATTGGGCCCATTTTCTTTGTGACTTATCAACGTATGCACGAATTAAATTCTTCACCGACCTTATGGTTCTTTCCGCCTTATTCGGCGACGGGTTATAAGGGGATAATTTTACATCCTGAATACCATAAGAGTACAAAAATTGAGAAAAGTACTCTGATACAAAATATGTCGCGCCGTCGTGCAAGATAGAACCTGGAAATCCAAATCTCAGACAAAGATCTAATAATTTATTACAAATAGTCTTAGAATTTAATTGTCTCAAAGGTTCTAAAAACACAAATCTACTGAAAGAATCTGTTACAATCAAAATAAACTCATATCCCGAACTGTTGGGAAGACGCCCAGCTACGTCAATGTGCCAAATGTAATTCGGATGTTTAACATTTCTAGTATAGTAATTTCCCATAGGTTTCTTAGTTTTATCTTTACATTTCTGACATATTTCACAAATATTCACATAGTTCTTTATATCTAAATACATTGTTGACCATGTAAAGCGAGAAGCAACCTTTTGTATCGTTTTCTTAATTCCCATATGACCTCCTGGTACTAAAGAATTATGAGCATACTCTAAAATGCTATTAATTAAAGAAGAAGGTACGACAGCTCTAAAACCTTGACCAGATTTACCTTTTGTACGTTTTAGCAAGATGTTATTTTGTAATTTGTAACCTCTTACCATCTGCTTACTTTCAAGTTTGGCTATAATCTCTTGAAGCTCTGGATCTTTCCTTTGATGTTCTTTCAAGGATATACTGAAATCAGGATACTTCCAAAAATTTACAAAAGACACATTTACACTTTTACCATGATCTTTGACAACTTCAACAGTATCTGCGTCTTTCGTATAAAATTCCAAATGATTGCCCACACGGCTGAGAAAATCAGCTATACAATTTACCTTAGTGCGGATATGGACTATTCTGAACCTAAAACGTGCAAGTTTCTCCAAAAGAGTTCCATACCGACGTTGTCTTTTATGATTAGTAAGAAGCCAAGAGAGGCTTTTACTATCGCTGTATACAACAAATGGATTGAATAGATAATATTCAAATCGTTCTAAGCAAAGAGTGAGAGCTTTAAGTTCCAACTCATAGACATTTTTACTCCAATCTGTAGGGGGAATTGCTTTAGAGAACATAGCAACAGGTCTTAAATTACCATTTTCATCATATTGACTTAAAACTCCCGAATAATGACGCAAACTACTATCCGAATGGACAATAAAGCTTGAGTTCATATCAGGAACTTTCAAAATTACATGAGAACAAAATTCATCCTTCAATCTTTGAAGTGCAATATCATGATCTTTGGTCCACTTAAATACTCGTTTAGGAGATCGTAATTCCTGTAGAGGAGCTATCAATTCAGAATAATTTCTTACAAATTTAGAGTAAAATGCAAAAAATGAGCATATTTTATTCACTCCTTTTCGATTTTTAGGTTTTGGAATATCCTGAATTGCCTTAATTCTGTCGGAGTCAATACACATAGTTCCTTTTTCAAAACGAAACCCTAAGTACTTTATAGATTGTTGAAACAAGAATGTTTTCTTAGGGGAAATTGTTATACCCCATTTTCTTAAACGGGAGAGAACATCCTCTAACAATTTCTTATGTTCTTCGACATTAGAGCTAAACAATAGAATATCATCATAGAATACTTCCAAATTCTTTCCAATTAACCCATCAAGTACCTTATTCATTAAATTACTTAACACAAATGGACTATTTAGAAAACCCATCGGGCAAACCTTAAATTGATAGATTTTATTTTTTGTGACAAAGGCAGTATAGGGACGACTGTCTTTCGTCAAGGTCAACTGAAAAAAAGAGGATCGGAGATCCAGTTTACTAAATATAGAGTGATTAGAAATACTTGATATAACGTTCTCCATGTTAGGAGACGGAAAATTATTACAAATCACCCGCTTATTCATTTCTCCATACGCTACGACCAAACGACTACTTTTATCTGAGTTTTTTACAAGAAAGCATGGGGAAGTAAAAGGTGAAAAGTCTACCCTCTCTACAACATCATCTTTCTCAAGTTGTTCAATATATTGTTCTAATTCTTTTTGTTTAAAGGTAGGGAGATGATAAGGTTGTTGTCTAATGGGAGTATTATCAGTTACTTCTATTTTATATTCAAAGTTCTTGACTCTACCGATTTTATCCGATATCACATCTTGATAATTATTTAAAATTTTATCAACATATTTCTGTAAACTAGGATCTATTTGTAGAAGTTCAGGCGAAACCTTATAATTACCTTGTAAATTTTCCTCGGTAATCCTCTCTGGATGAAGAACCGAATGATCATAGCAAAACTCCAACTCTGGGTCTGGCTCTTTTGGAACAGCTCCATGTGACATGGATGCAGCAGCTTCCGGCAATCCATGCTGTTGTTGAAAACTCGCAGAAGTACTAGGAGTAGAAGATGTTTCCAGCGAACCTAGGTTGCATGGTGGTTGCCTTCCACAATCCTCTCCCCTAGAAGTATAAAGGGAAGAGCGCACAGTTTCTGCCGACAACTGGGAGGCATCTTGTATAGGTACGCTTAATCTTCGATTTTGTACTCTATATAAGTTATTAGGTAAGTCTATAACAGCACTATACTTTGTATGAAAACTGTTACCCAAAAGAATATCAAAGTCATCCGACTCGATGATATAAAACAGTTCACAAAACTGCTGACGTCCCATGCGGAAGTAAATACGAACTCTCTGTTTTACGAGAATCTGAGTATTTCCAAGACCCGTAGTTCGTAAGTTCACATTCTCACTTTTTATACGACACATACTACTTAAACGTTGATAATATCGCTGACTAATGAAATTGTTACTACTGCCAGTGTCTATTACACAAGGTACAGCTTCGCCTTTTATATATATTAACACCAAAATTAAATTCATTAATCTTTTATCAGGCGTATGAGCTATACTTGATTCAGTAGATTCCCCAAATTCATTTATTTTCACATTAGACCGTGGTTGAGATTGAACACCCCTTACTCTATTGAATTTATCAAAATCTGAATGAGGACATTTACATTTTAGGGTATTATTACCCAAAGATCTGTTTACTTTTGTAGCCTGACTATTCTCCCTCATTTGCATTCCACTAATTGAGTCGTCTTCATAACCTAACTGGTGAACACTAGGATGATTAATATAACATTTTTGTTTCGGTACCTGAACCACTGAGCTACGCATGCCACGAGCCTTCAACATATTAGGTGACCTTTGTGTTGCGACCAGATTTTGTTTGTCCCCTAGGGTTCGTTTACTTAACTTATAATAATCCCTTTTATATCGGAACAAAGCATCAAACCTAGCAGCTAAAGTTAACAAGTTTTCAAAAGTGTTAGGAAATCCGTGCTCAACTAAAAATTCATGCGTTCGAGGAGTAACCATATTTACAATTAGACTACAAATAGTATGCTCATCAAAATTCATATCCAAAACCTTAATTATAGATAATTTAGAGTCAATAAAGTCATAGAGTGTTTCCTCTTCACTCATAGTAGTGTAAAAATATAACTTCATATATTGAGTTCTAGCAATAGTAGAGATGAAACGCAACATTATTCGCCTACAAACAGTCTCCCATGAGAGGGAACTTCCAATCAGAGATTGTACCATCTCCTGAATTTCCCCTTTTGTTCGAGAAAGACAAGCGATTAGCACCAAATCCAACGGGAAATCCCGTCCCCTGAGAAAACTATCTAAACGAAGCAAAAACTTGAAAGTCAAGTCTGTATTTCCTCCATCAATTACTGGTAAACTATTAATTTCCTCCATTAAGACTTTATACATGCTATCCGAAGCATGCCTTGAAAAATTGAATTGAAATTGACGGGTTAGTGGAGGTACCATTTCGGTCCGACCACCCCCTCTCACATTGGAGGCTCCCCTTCCCATATTAGGAGAAGCACTATTATAATTAGGAATTTGTCTTCCGCTCAGGTCATTTTCAAATAAGGGATTTTCATATTGATACCCCACAAACTCATCGCCACTAGAGCTAGATTGATCATTATCGTGTACAAAACCAGCCCTTATATCATTAAACTGCGCCATATTACTCTTAAATACAAAACAATATAACGGGGTGAGAGGAATTACATATATACATATAAACACTACAATATAAATTGGGAATTTTATATCTATTATGTTTCTGTAATATACTTCCATAAAGTTTCCTCCCACATTAGCATGCGACTTCCATAACTATCAGTTTTACGCATTTAGCAACCTGCCATAAACAATGCAAGAGGTACGAACACATTAACGTCTATATACAAACAGTACCAATTGCAATAAACAAATTGCCAATAAAGCATTAAGCAGGAAATCCTTCCACAAAAACTCTGCTATACAGAAACTTTCAAAGAGAGAAAACCTATTCATGAAAACCCTTCAATTATTTTTGCACTCATAATTTAACATAGGTACCTTATTTAAATTATATATGTGTTGCGTAATGAAATACACATATATAATTTCATGTATCCGCCAATTCCCAGTTCTAGCTGTTTTACCCACTAGGAATATAAATAGCATTAAAATTCTTTACTTCAAAATAATTCCTGAAAATAAAACAACCAGCACTGACAATTAACGTCCACACATCGAGTGAGCGCGATAGTTACGATAGAAGGGTAGAATAGGTTCGTATCAGTTTCAAATTACTGCAAATCCCAATTTCGATAACAACTAACAAACTTTATTTTGTGAAATTTGTAACAAATAACTTGAACGAAAAGTAATAAAGAAAGTCTTGCAGTGGACTAAATTAAATTTCAGATACAACATCCAATGAGAAAGTAACACTCAATATTTTGTTTTTTCCAAGAGTTGTTTGACACTAGAATCTTTAGATATAAAATCCCCACTTTAAACGCAATAAAGCACTGCTTATCGAAACTTTAAATGATATAGGAATTCTCTACCCAATACGAATGACCAGGGTTAGCTACTGAAACTTAATTTATAGTTAAAAGCAAAATCCAAAAGGGGTTTTATTCAAATAGCTTAACCAAGGCATTTAATGGTTACGTAAGTTGACAGAATCCAAGTTTCTTTCATTTATTTTCCTTTTCATTATTTCCTTTTTCAAACAAGACAAGAAGAAAAGTGAAATGGAAGTTTCTAATGGAAATAAGAATACTTAACATACAAACCAGAAACTATTTCATTCATTTTCATTTTCTTTTTTTTTTTTTCTGTCTCCAAACCTGTTTCCTTACAGAGCCTTTTTAGTGGTTAGATATTCCTTTGGTCTCCTTGCAGCCAAAATTCACTGGTTCCTGTCGTATCAACTTCAAATATTAACACCTCCATTTCACAATTCCCACTATCAAGTTTTCGAACTTCACTCTATCAATTCGAACTTCACTCAAGCAGTACCTATGTTAAATTGCACCGTCCGCTAGTTAAGCAGCAGGCAGCTGGCTGCAGCGACAACTAGCGACACAGAGCGGAAAGCTCGCGCACTTCACCACAGGCACCACCAAGGTCACTCAATTACGAGTATCTCACGAAACTATTGCTATTTTAAAACGGAGATTTTATTCACAAACATTTTACATATTTTTATTTTTCGACTAAACGTAACACCATCTAGCCCAGCAGGGCGGTACTGTATGTCTACTTTTGGGCCACCTAGCCCAGCAGGACGGTACTGTATACCTACTTTTGGGCCACCTAGCCCAATAGTTCTCAACCTTGTGTGACTGACGACAGACTTTACTGAAGTCCAGAACATCGCTACACACTTGTTTGATATTATTATTATAAGTAATAATAATAATAATAATAATAATAATAATAATAATAATAATAATAATTGTTATTATTATTATTATTATTATTATTATTATTATTATTATTATTATTATTATTATTATTATTATTATTATTATTATTATTATTGTGAAACCCATTAGTTTTTATAATGACTCAATATAGCACTGAGCATTATTGCTATCGCTGGAGGTGTTGTCTTGTTCAGTCTGACTCGATTTTAATTATTATTAAATTCTTCATGATTTTTAAATTCTAAAATTTTATGACACACCTGTCGGGACACATAAGTTGAGGACCACTGAATAATAACTTTCGTTGTTAGCGTAAGTGACGAAACTATTTGACTCATCCATTAATGTTATTGCGTCAGATTACTAGAAAATTATTGTTTAGTAATGTTATTCTGAAGCGCCCTCTATAAAAGAACGGCACTCGAATTCTTTTTTTCTTTTCTGATTTATTTTCACGAAGAGACGACGACTAAACTAATTAACTAACTTTGTTAGGGTCAACAAATCTAGGAGGCTAAGGTGGGCAGGCCATATAACCAGAATGGAAGAAAATAGGAACGCTTTCAAAGTTTTATCTGGAAGTCCAATCGGTAAAAGACTATCAGGAAGACCTAGGCGCAGATGGGAGGATAATATTAAGATGGATTTCACAGAAATAGGAATACAAAGTAGAAACTAGATCTTGTTCGCTCATAGAAGTCGATAGAGAGCTTTTGTGAACGCGGCATTCAACCTCCGGGTTCCATAGACCATAGAGTTATAGTTGACAGGACAGCATTCTTTAAGAGGCCTAATCACTGCGAAATTAAAATACCGCTAATTTTACAGTAATTATGTGATATCTTCAAATAGATAAAAGATAATCAAAATGTAAAACAAGAGCGAACTATTTTACGTGAGGTATTCTTATCACGAGTCACCTAGTAGCTTTCCGTTGGCAGCTATTTAGAAACGCGAAAATAAATGCCGATTTTCTAAATGGCTGGAAATCGAAAACAGATAAGTGAGTCGTGATAACGGTATCTCATGTAAAACAATATTGTCTAGGGAGCTCTTGTTCCACTTTTCGATTATATTTTATCTATTTGAAGATATCACATAATTACTGTAAAATTAGCAGCATTTTAATTTTCGCCGTGATGAGGCCTCTTAAGTATAACATCGATAATTGCATATCTACCGGAAATCGAACCTGGGACAACCTTTACCAGAAGCATTCGGATTAACCACTTGCTGAGAAAAACTTTCTTGTTCATATTGATGAAACGCATTGAGTTAAAGGAGAGGTTGACTTGGAATGATATATAGACTTCGTCAATTTGATGGTTTTGATTCACTTCCAAAGCAACTCACAGAGCATAGCCATGTCAACAAACGAAAACGAAGTCCCGACATTCTTTGCAGTTTAAACACTTCCGTCTTCACTCAGGGTTAACGTTATTTACGCACCTTTCTCCCTCCTGTTCTCTCACCGTGTCGTATCGTAATCCGTTTCTCTCTCCATACCATGCCCCACCCCAAATCCCGTCTGTCTCTCTCTTCTTTCTCTCCAAGGGCTTCAGTCGGTCAAACTTGAGACAACTCTTCTCTCCCACGCCCTTGAGCAGTCCAAAAGAAAACTTTTGGCAGACAGACTGGCGCCAGACATGGACCAGTGGAGACACCTGTCAATAAACGCTGGAATTGCACAACTCAGTCACAAAGAAGTTCAAAGGAATCTCGACAGAGGGAGCAAAAGAAATACAAGATAAAAGAATTAAAAAAACAAGAATAAGAAAGGACTTCTTTTTTATCATCTCGGTCACATCCTCGTGACGCACGCGCTGTATATTACTAATGTAGTAGCAAGAAGTAGTATTGGTTCGTTCGATTAGATAGTGATCATATCATATTGGGTGGTTATATTCATCAGGTTTGTTCCCAGGTTGTAGTGGCATACTTCTGTCTTTCCATATATGAACAGATTTTTCGCGCCGCTGTTTACAGTTGTGTCGATGCAATCAAAAAACTAATTTCAAACTGAAAAGCATTTTCGCTTTATTATTATCTAAATGTACTGAATAGTTATTCGATGATTGGTTCTCGTTTTGTGATTGAGAGGTCCATGATTCGAATACCGTGACCAGTCATTCCTTAATTCTGCCTAGCAAATACTGAGACACAATCTTGAGGCTTCGTTCTGTAGCGGTTTGCGTCAACGCAACTCAAAATTTGCATTTTGGTTTGAAATAATCGGCATAGCAGTTACAATTTCTTTCTTTTTTCTATTTCTATTTCTTTTCTTTTTCTTTCTTTTTTTTTTTTTTTTTTTTTTGCGTTGCGTTGTGATCCACAAATTTCGCGAAGACAGATACGGAATGACACCATTGAACAAATACATCATGGAACATTTTCATTCAAAAATACTTTCCCAACTTTGAACGGAATTTTCAAAAACATAAAAACATTGAAGTCAGTTTGTAAACTGCATCCTGACGCAAAAAATGTTTTGTAGGTACCCATGTCAGCATCATTGGGACAAATATATATAATTGAAGATATTACAGAAAAACTAAAATTAGCGGTAGCTTAATTTCGCTGTAGTGAAGACCCTTAAACAAGGAAGTTTAATAATAATAATAATAATAACTTTATTTTCAGTGCCGTGAACAGCTCATTGGCAAAAATACAGCACTATGTTAAGACTATTATACAATCATTTAAAACAGACCAGAAAATTTGTGATATAGAATGAATATTAGTAGGTTAAGACCCTTGTCAGAAGTTTAATATATTCACATTACAAGATTAAAGCTGATTATAAAATAAGATTAAAATAGATACAGTCAATATCATAAAATACTATTAACAGAACTATGGAAATTAAAGTTTCATTTAACTATCGTTAAAATAATGAGTCAACTTTGCTTAAAATTTCATATCTTCTATGTAAAAGATCCTGGTTACCTATTGTCACATTTCCACATAAAATATTAACTAAAGATATTCTGAAGATATATAATAATAATAATAATAAAATCAAGACCCTTGTCATGAAGTTAAAACAGATTAATCTTTGGAAAAAATATAATTAAATAAAATCATTGCTCTATTGTTTCTCCCAAAATATGTTCATTTTAAACTGTTATAAGACATTGTCATTCTTCTCAATATTTCACGTTTTGAATTTAGTGCTACCAATGTTGACTGACTTCTTACACTATAACAAATAATAATAATAATAATAATAATAATAATAATAATAATAATAATAATAATAATAATAATAATAATAATAATAATAATAATAATAATATAATTCATGAATGTTTCTTTTTTTCTTATTTTTCTGTTATAGTGAATACGATAATATTTACTTACACTAATTTAATATGGCAGACAGTGGCAACTTTCGTAAGGGAAGTCCATTGGTAAATATATATATTTAGAACTTTATCGGTACAGTCTAAGGGAAGAATACTTGAGTAATGCGAAGAGGCACTAAATAATGATATGCAGGGGTAATTTCAGAAGATTTCCTCCGGGGTGACTTTCAATACATGAGTAAGGATGAAAAGTAGCACCTCAATGGTAACCTGCATTAAGCACGAATGAAGTATGGCCATAAGAGACGGTTATTCACCCTTGGTTACTGTGTTAAATCACTGCGCAGAAGAGCTGTTACATGTAAATAAAACAGAAATACTTCTAAGACTTCGTTTTAACTTTATACAGTACTATATTTAATTTATTTTCGAAATTATGGTTTAATTTCTAAAGAAACCTAGTCGCACGCAGTTTTTTTTATCTTCCTTACGTTTGATTAATTTATTTTTAAACCCAAACAAACTATTTGCTGAGCAAAACAATATATTCACATAAAAAACTACATACGTGTTACATACGTGAATACTTTTTCTTCAAGGCGGTAGTGCCGGGGCATGGCAGGGGAACGGCACGTTATGTGAAAATTAAAAAAAATAATAATAATCCAATAATTTTTCAAAGATACTTTGTGTGCCACGGCACGGCACTCTATGTGTGAATCAGTCTTGAATTAGTCATTAATCTGCTATAAGGATTCTTCATAAGCTGTAACGCGAGGAGTTACAGGATTTTATAATTTGAACTTCAAATTTAATGTGACTCGTCGAAAATCCTCCGGTGTTGACAAAATAAATCAATTTTGCAATGAAGAAGATAATGAATTTGATCTATAATTTCTGTCCAGTCCAGTGTGAAAAAGATAGACCGACGTCTCCAGTATGTAGAAGAGTCTTCCACCTATTTGTCATGATTGCTCTGTGAGAACGGAAGAAGGGCTTCGGAGCTACTTGGGAGAGGAAGAACCTGTTGCTAGTTGTGGTGAGGCGAGGTCGTTTGGGAAAACCTTTGCATGGTGAAACGGAAAAATAAAAAAAAATAAAATGCGTGGGAGTCGTCGTCAGTAGTGGTGATGGAGACAGAGAAGAAACAGAAACAGAGAAATTTGGTTTGTTTTGGATCCAACAGGTGTTCACATCACTTTGCACTTTACACCATCAAAAGTCACCAACAGAACATAAGCGAATTACATTTTTTTTTAACGTGTAGCAGGGATTTCTACCTATTCCCACGACTTTAATATATAAACACTAAGTACTGTATAGCTAGACATACTATTTTATAAAGGACAATTTTATCCCCCAGAAAGTGGCTTCTTTCAATAAACCGTGCAATTATTCACCTCCTTTGTCATTAAATATGAAGTAACACATTATCTTTCTGTATTAATTACAATAAAGAAATCAATTCTTTTCAGGTAACGGTTTCCATAGTTCCTACAATCTCCGTAGAATGAAAATGGTGCAGAATGAAAATACTCCAGCATAAAAATGCAAATTCTGCGAGTAAAACGTATTACCTTAGAAAGAAAGACTAATATATTGGGAACTTATATACGCGTTAAGAGTCTTCATCCCGGCGAAATTAAAATACCACCAATTTTACAGTAATTATGTAATATCTTCAAATAGATAAAAGATAATCGAAATGTGGAACAAGAGCGCCCTAGACAATATTATTTTACATGTGAAACCGTTATAACGACTCACTTATCTGCTTTCGAATTCGAGCCATTTTGAAATCGGCATTTATTTTCGCGTTTCTAAACGGCTGAAAACGGAAAGCCACTAGGTGACTTGTGGTAACGGTACCTCATGCAAAATAATATTGTCTAGGGCGCTCTTGTTCCATATTTCAATTATCTTTTATCTATTTGAAGATATCACATAATTACCGTAAAATTAGCGGTATTTTAATTTCGCCGGGATGAAGACTCTTAACAGAGATGGAGTGGATCAGTGGGTCAAGTGAATTTGTCTACGATTTACTTTCAAGGAACCAATTTTTATTTATTTATTTTTTATTTATTTCTATTTACTTATCTAAGATGAGTTAAAAAGAATCAGGTACATTTGGATATTGATATTTGTAACTGTAATAGTAACAATAAAACTTCTTACTTGGCTTTCGAAACAGTCGAATTTTATACTTTTTTTCCCTTTACGTTTGCCTACTTTACCTAATTTGAGACTTTCAAATTTCACCTATTTTCCACTGAAAAGTATCTGTAATTCAACAAGAAAATAATTATATATGATAATTAAATTGAAATTCATGGGCTCATGACCAACACTTTACCATTTTATATAATAATAAAGGTCAAATCCACGGGTATTGTAAGATTGTAACAGAGCGGTGCTTAAGCGATGGACCGTAAAAAATCAAATAACGATCAGTGATAATTTCACAGCCTTGTGTAAACCCTTTATTCAGTTGCGAGAAGGACATGGATCACAGGTTAGAGTTAATGACGATGGGTTTTGGTGGGTGGTGGGTCAGAGTGGGTCATGGTGGGTGGTGAGTCAGAGTGGGTCACAATGGGTGGTGGGAGAGTAGGTCATAGGTCAAGTTTTCATTGACCCACTCCATCCTTGCGCGTTAAATCTATAATTACATGGAGAAATAAGGTAGAAATAAACTTTAAATAAATGTAAATGTGACTATCATACAAATCTTCATAAAGGAGCCATTATATACAGAGTATACTCCAACATCTTATATGCACTTGTCTAATATATTTTAAGGTTATTCGACTTCAAATTGCCTCCATCCCTATACCTTCGGCATCCTGCTTTAGCTCGGCCCCCCACTTCATTTACTAGAATGAAAATCAAGTCACGGGTGAATGCTATGCAGGGACGTAAATAAGGGCCCCGCAGACCCCGCATTGCGGGAGACCAAGCCATCAGAGGACCCCAAATCGTGAAGTGAGACGTAGAGAAGGGGCCCCACTCCAAGCTGTCTGCGGGAGGGCCCCCAAGCCTTTAGATACGCCCCGGATGCTATGTCTACTTCTCTGCATATACATTGAAGTGTTTAATTAAGAAATCATGAACATCCAGAAAATAATTAATCCATTTTATATTTCTTCATGAACTTCGCTTTTATTTCTTAATATAGTTCCTACGCATTTCAGTTTATTCACTTCGCTACATTATTGAGCTGAGAGAAGTGGGCGGTCTTTCTTCCTAGCCTAACAGCTTTTCTTGAAGGTGGTTTCACTTATGTTAGAAAGGCCACAATTTAGCGCAATGACAAGGTTTATGGTGTTAATAGATGCCTTCGATGCAGGATAACTAAAGCCTGTGACAAACATCTTGGCATTTCAGCTAAACGAATAAAACGCAAGCTCTGACGCGACGTTGCCAAGTGGTAAAGGGGTGTGGCTATGGCTAAGCAGACAAACTACAGCGCGATCAGATGAGAGGGAATAGACATGGATGTGTGCAAATAAACGTGGCAATACCGCTGGCCTCTCATTTGCTAGCAGCATTTAAAGGGAACTTGGAGCGCCGCCTTCAAATGCCAAGATGTTTGTCACGCCGTTTATAACTGACCATTTCACTGAGAGATGGTAATCGAAAAGCTTTTCCTTAGGCTTAGCATTAGCACATTGAAAACATGCTCCTGATCAAACTTTTCCTAGACAGTTTAAACTATTTTTAACAAACTTTGCACAATGATAGTGGCTATAGTGTGCATGATTTTGAAGTGAGATGATTACGAGCGATCGGATGTTAAGGAATATAATGGCCGAAAATGGTATCTACACTCAGCGTTAGCAGAGTCAAAATTTTGTCCCGATCCCTGTTTATCGGGCAAGTGAAAGATAATTTCTCAACAACAAGTGGCTCGAGCAAACTTGCTCAGGTAAATTTTGCACATATCAATGCATCTAGTTATTATGTATTACTTTTCTGCTGTCCATGAATATGGTTTGTGATATATTGTTACAAGATACTCCAATATATCACAAACCACAAAGATACTCCTTATCTTTCCAATATAAACACTACGTTTCCTGCTTTGAACTTATATGCCATGAGTTCCCATCCTGGATCTGACTGTCTTGCCAGAATGTAAGGCCTATATGACAACACTACTTCAAACTACAAGAGAAGTTTTTTTTTTTCTTATCTCTTAGGCTACCAACATTTTCCCAAGGTTTTGAGTGACCCCATAATTCCAATTCCAGTTTCTCCAATTATAAAATACGAGGGCAGTACAAAAAACTCCGTTTCCGCATGTGCAAGAAATGGCCGGGAAGAGCGACATCATTCCTGTGGTGCTGTATGCAGTAGTTCAATAGACAATTAACAGTGGAAGGGGAAGGTTGTGTTGTAGTTCACTAGTCCGCTATAACAATTGAAAATAAACGCTCCAATAAAAAAAATAGCCAAATATAAAGTGCGTGCGATAATATGATTTCTAAGTGTGAAAAAACTTTCAGCAGCTGAGATTAATCGTGGACTGTGTGGTGTTTACGGGCTAAACGTGGTGAGTGAAGGTGTCGTACATAAATGGTGTTGCATGTTTAAAGAATGGACGAACTGACGTGTATGATGCGGCAAGAAGTGAGCTCCATCTGTAGTCACTCTATAGTCCAGATTTGGCGCCAAGCGATTACCACCTCTCAAGGCGCATGAAACAGTAGCTTCCGTCAAATCGCTTTGAAAATGACAATGTTGTTAGCGGGTGGTTTCATTCCCAGGCAGGAGATTTTTTTAAAGAAGGAATTTCAAACTTTTTAAAACATTATGACAAGTTACTTGGTTTGAATGATGAATATGCTGAAAAGTAATGCAAGTACCTTTCTAATTGTAATAAAAGTTCTGTATTTGCGAGTGTATGTCATTGATAATCAAACGGAGTTTTTTTTTTTCGAATTGTCCTCGTACATTGGCCAATTGTAATGAGAGTTTGGAAATTCAAGTATAACAAAATGTTTGTTGTGTTTACGTTGGCAAATTATGGTAGTTGGCTAGTGCTCAGTAAAACGACCAATTGCAGCATAAAGGCTGACGTTGGCAGTTGGCTAGCCTACCGTTCCCCTACGTTGACTTTACTATCGGTGCTCCTAAGATTAGGATGGCCATACGTCCCGAATGTTATTATCCCCTTTTGAGATGGTTGTCCAATGTCGCAACGAAAATGTAAACGGGACGCAAAATGTCCGTTTTGGGCTCATAGTTACATCCTATACTCATAAAGTGATATTTTAAGCATACCGGGTGTTTCAAAAGTAGTGGGTCATAGGCCAACTCTGTTATGAATAAAAATACGAGAAAATTGAAAGAGAGAAAAGTTGTGGAAATAGATAGTTTTTCATCGATAACGGCGGATTTTTCAATCGCGCCTGTCGTTTAGGCTCTACACTGGTAATGCGTCCTATGTTAAAACGAAACTAAGATTTCTGGTTCAGCAGATTGTTCGAACGGAACGGAATGGTACGCAGAAATGACACAGGAATCGTGCACATTGTTAGGTGATATAAAATAAGGATGACCAGAACTGGTTCCTGGTGAAACCGGTTTTCGGCTCTGAACGCATCCGGTTCTAGAAGATCCGGTTCCGAAACCGGGTTTTGCGGATCCAGGTCCGGAACCGGTTCCTAAGATACAGTTCTAGAATAGGGTTTTCGGTTCTAGATCTAGAACTGGTTCTGAAAACCGGATCTCCAGGAACCGGAAATTTGTGACCATACCTACGCTAAACCCGAGCTACTGGGAAGCTGTGAACAGTGTGTTAGATGAAATGGTAGAAGCGACAGTCAGTTGTCCAGGCGGCGGCCGCTTGTCTCATTTGGCTTTGGGAAACTGGCAAACTCATTGGCTAAACAGGCAAACTGGCAAACTCATTTGGCTAAACACCCACTGGTGGAACAAATTTTTTTTCTGGGGGCACAAGCGGATCTGGGCAGGAAAGGCACAAGTGCGTGGTCCACTTTGCAGTGTTTTGAAGGTGAACTTTCTGCTCTGGAACCGGTTCCTAATATCCAATTCTGGAACTGGGTTTTTGGATCCAGGTCTGAAACAGATTCCTAAGATCCGATTCTGGAACCGGGTTTTTGAATCCAGGTCTAGAACGGGTTCCTAAGATCCGATTCTGGAACCGGGTTTTCGGATCTAGGTCTAGAACCGGTTCTGAAAATCAGATCTCCAAGAACCGGTTCCAGGGAACTTTGTGGCCATCCCTAATATAAACTAGGATGCCTCGAATCCATTTCCTAACAAAGCTGTATTGTTGGAAGCGTCTTCTGAACTGACAATGTTCCTTTTTCCTTTTAAAATAGAAATTTTTATTAGTATGGAGCCCAAACGACTGATGCAATTGAAAAAAAAAAAAATCTTCCATTTCTGATTGAAAACTGCGTATTTGCAACAATTATTTTCTATTTCCAGTTTCTTGTATCTTTACATATTAACGAAGTTAGCTCCGGACTTTTGATACACTTGGTATATCTTGTATGGACTTCTACAGTTAAGATCATCCCTTATGCACGAGGTTCAGTCATGAAAAAAATTTGATATTCAATTGACGTGCCTTACATATGGTATTGCTGCAATTATCTATTTTGCCGATTTAACTTATTCTAAATCACCTACAGTGCTACTTAGGTTATACCGATTCTTTTACTGTTCATCGTACCCATCAAAACCATATCTTTTAGAAAAACCAGATTCCTAATATAACCATGCGCTGGAGCTGTAAAAGTTACGAAATGAAATCTTTTAGTTTAACGTCTTACGATTATGTCTGTTAGGCTAAGGGAGACGAGATTAAAGCAAGCGAATGATAATGAAAGAATTGGTGGAATAAAAAAGTGGGAGGAAACGGAAGAGCCCGGATAAAACCCACGGGCACAATATTGACCAAACTTACTTGGTCAGAAATCTAACCAGGAACCCCGAAGCACCATAGAGGTAAGGGTTCTACCACTGAGTCACCGTTCTCCACTGTATAAGTTACGTAAGGCCTTATGTCTATTTTATAATTTTACCAAGTATACAGAAGTTATCGATCAATTCAATCCTTGAAGGCTGTTAATCCACGTCTCATAACATTACGTAGCCTCGGTGCTGAAATAAACCATCGTAATAAAGTGAGAGGTCTTAAAATTAGTAGGATTATTTTATATATATTTGTATCCATTACCATTACCATACTTATGGGAGCAGGAGGGCTCAGTGGTAGAGCGCTTACCTCTGGTGCGTAGTGTCCTTTGTTCGATCCTCGGCCAAGTAAATTTGTGATGTCCGTAGGCTTTCGCAGGGTACTCCCATTTCCCCCACTTTCTCATTCCACTAATTCTTTTATCGTTATTAACTTGCTTTAACCCTTTTAATCCCACTGTTCCCAAATGGGAACAATTTATTTTTATCAATTTTTGTCTGTGAATTATTTGTTGTGGATTTATTTGGTTTTTTGCAATAAGGACCTGCTACCAGTCCATATGCTACTACTAAAATCCTCTTGAGCTCCTTTGTGGCTAAACGGTTAGCGTACGGGCCTTTGGTGTGGGAGATCCGGGTTCCATTCCTCGCGGAAGCTCATGTGGTTCGGATTCCACGTTAATCGGTAGGACCACGTCTCATATGGCCTCGCTGCTGAAAGAGACGATAAACTAAAATCAACAATACTAAAATCCTCAAAATATATTAAATGAGGTCAGAATCAATAAGTTTAGAAGGAATTAAGAAATTCTGAAACAAAAATAATTTGGGATTAAATGGGTTAATCACCGTCTCCTTTAGTCTGACAGGCATAAGCGTGAGACGTTAAACTAAAAGATTTCCTTTCATTTTTTTTATCTTACTCATATTAATTAGTGGATAGTGTCCCAATGTGACTTCCGTATGCATTTACCAGGTTAGGATTTGGATGGCAGTACAGATTTGTTAGTGTCGACTTAGGGTCATCGTGATAAAACTGTAAAACTATCTGAAAATAACTTTTTTTAAAGTTTATTTTCTTTCTTTCTTTTAACCTTACCCCAATCTCAGTTGAGATTTGGTACTAATGAAATGAGGATTGATA
The DNA here is from genome assembly GCF_964235325.1 of Thermobia domestica. Lineage (NCBI taxonomy): Eukaryota > Metazoa > Arthropoda > Insecta > Zygentoma > Lepismatidae > Thermobia > Thermobia domestica. Next base: position 22,259,767 of record NC_137464.1, read on the forward strand.
CTTAGAAATAATAACCATATGAGCCCATGTACTGACCATGACCACATATCATCAGTATTAAACAGAAGTCTGGCAAGAGATGTTATTAGATAATAGATCTCTCGAAGTTCTCCGATAATTAGTCAATATACTTCTAAAGGCATGTTTGAGAACACATAAACATGCATCCATCTTTGCAACGCTCTTTCTCCATATTATGTACACTTTTGCCTTACCTGTCTCTGTTCTTGGTGACGATAGAAAGACATAATTTACATCTGTACAGAACAGGACATTCTAAATAAAAATAGGGTATCCATATTTTTGGAATAGGGTTATACAAAGTCGATCTGACATTCACTTATAAATGTCAGTTTTCTGGCAAAAAGATTGAGTCCACATTATAAACTTATGTTGGAATTGTACCAAAGGATATGTGCCAGCCAATAGATGAATAATTGGTAGGGCTGTTGGAGATATATTATCGTACCACCACAACAGGTGCTTGCGAATCGGGAACGGTTCTATAATTTTGATAAACTTGCACACTACGGATATGTGCAGTAACACATGGACTAATTTTCGATACTATTAATAGTGAATTATACATTGAAATTTCACAATCTACTTCTTCGTATAAAAAACCACTATTGGTCAGCCTGTAACCCATATTCAGTGTATGTCAGGATGATACACTCACTCCTAGGAGTTCCCGTAGGAGAAGATCCTGATCTCGATTCCTTCAACTTGATTGAGGTCTCTTTTAATTTTATGTGGTAAAAATATCGGAATAATTACTTCAGAAAAAATATTTTTTAATCTCTATTTCTTGAAATGTAGTTATTTCCTGAGAGCTTAAGAAGATAATGAGAAATTAGAAAAAAAGAAAGAAAAAGATATGGATACGTTAAAATATCAAGTACTACTTTCAACAAAGTAAGCACTTTCAAATATCTAAACATTATTCGGCGTAAGCTCTAAACTGCGATAAACAAAGCCACGTGAAACTAAATGTTGCTGATTTGCTGTTGTCCTACCGACGCTTGTACTCCTCCGCAAAATAGTTCATGTGATTGCATTATTACTTTTACTATGAAGCTTCATATAAAACTGCTATATTATTATAAATGACATAAATATAATACGGATTATCTAATAATACTGCAATCGAGTGTGGCTAATGAAACAATAGAAATAAACAGTAAGCATGCGCAGTAATTATGGCGCCAACTCAACTGTGGGCGGGTGTTCTGCTTTTAAAGTCTGAAAGATGACTGGCATGAATCTCGGTTCCGCGAGTGTTGTGGTGAAACACCAACATGGCAAACCTTTACTCACTAAGCAACAATTGTTTATGAGCGAAATTCAAATACTTTTTTTTTTTTTTTAATCTTTCGAGTTTCTTTTCTTTCTTTTCTGCTGCTGCTGTAAGTATTGTCAAATTGCACGTGTATAATTTGCTCCTCCCCGTGGGGAGTGGGAGTGATACATCACTAGCCAATCGTATTTGTGACAAGCGGAAGGATACAAATATTTTGTTTATCGGAGTTTAGAGCTTACGTTGAACAATGTTTAGTATCAAATCAACATTAGAAAACCAAAACCATGTCCACGAAGAAATTATATGTCAAAGAAAACAGAATTTGTGTTATTATTCGGTCCAAGACCTTTTGTCTTCGCGTATTCTATCGAAGAATTTGAAGCTTAAAATATACGTATAAAACGATAAGCATGACTGTTGTATTGTATATTTTCGAAACACCATCGCTTGCTTTGAGGGAAGAAGACAATCTGAAAGTATTTGAGAACGAGATCCTGAAACGAATACTCGGACCCAAGAGGAACGGGAATGGAGAATGGTGGGAACTTCATAACGAGGAATTGCATTCACCAAACATTGTTAGGGTTATCAAGTCTAGGAGGCTCAGGTGGGCAGGTTATGTAGCCAGAATGGAAGAAAGTAGGAACGCTTCCAAAGTTTTAACTGGAAGTCCAACCGGAAAACGGCCGTTAGGGAGACCAAGGCGCAGATGAGAGGGCAATAATAAGATGGATCTCGCAAAAATAGGAGTACTGGATCCAGTTGGCTAAAGATAAGCGGTGATAGAGAGCTTTCGTAAATGCGGTATTGAACTCAAGATTCCATAGGCCATAGAGCTAGTTAGTTAATATATATATATATATATATATATATATATATATATATATAGATAGATAGATAGATAGATAGATAGATAGATAGATACAGACAAAATGGAAAAGAATATAAGATTCGAACGAGAAAGCGAAGTATCCTGGGTATGCAAGTAGATACTGATCTACCTATTTTCGCGTGTATAAGCCCCACTTTCCCTAGAAGTCCCCAAAACTTAAGGAAACTGCTTATCCATTGAAATGATACAAAGGTACAACATTTATTTAGTCCATGTATACAAGGTTTGCTTACGAAAAGAATAGAGTTCCCTCGTTGATATATGGTTAGCGTACATGTGTTTGGCAGGAAGACCTAGGTTCGACTTTCGGTGGAAGCCCATGCGGTTCGGAACCCATATACAGCTGTAGGTCCATGTCTCATCAAACAAAAACAAACGAGTTCATACAGAATTTCCGAGGTACGGAATGAGACCGAGTTTTCTTGCAATAGAAAAATACACCTTTCGAAAGGAGATTCACTTTCACGCTATTTTATCAAGAACGAATGCAAATTGACGACCACAACTCTCGTACTCAATCCGCACATCACTCAATTGCTGAACAAGAGCACATGTGAACATGAGCGCAATAAGCGGATTACAGCCAGAGCTTGGGTTCGAGTGAGTGCGAGTGCGAGTGACCCATTGAGGGTAGTGATCTCATTGAGGGTAGTGATCTCTGTTTATTTACTGAGCGCGATTTCAATGAGGTAAAGGTCACAAGATCGTGAGTGCGAAGTGAGCTCCATTAAGGGTAGTGAGCTCTGAATATTTACTGAGCGCGAGTTCAATGAGGTAAAGGATCACGAGGTCGTGACTGCGAAGTGAGATCTGATCATTAATTGAACGTGAGCTCAATGAGGTAAACTGTCACGAGATCGTGAGTACGAAGTGAACTCTATTGAAGGTAGTGAGCTCTGATCGTTTACTGAGCGCGAGCCTAATGAGGCAAATGGTCATGAGATCATTTATGGACGAGACAGCTTCAACTATCGTCTCATGGGCAACCCTCGTACATGTACTTGAACCCTGAGTCATCGTTGTAAATGGATGAACGTAGTTAGTGCGGTTATTGGTCCTTTCTACGAAACTCTAATAAAGTTTTGTGCAAGTATACAAGTAGTGTTCTCACTCACCTAAAACTTAAAATACTTAAGTGTGGCTTTAAGCACGTAAATACTTTTTTTCTGAAATTTTAAACAAAAATTAAAGGTGCCGCCTACATGTACACAGCGGGAATACGGTAGCTAAATATAAACACAAATTGAAAACAGTGCCAACCGCTTAAGTTGAAAACATTGTTCTTCAGGACAGGGGCGTCATTTCAGACTTCGCTTGAGGGGAGCAAAAGCACTACCGACTTAAAACTCTCATGTTTTGTACGTACTAGAACATTAGTAGACAATCGATTAAAGTATATATATATTCCCCAAAATCTTGGGAGGGGGAGAAATTGCCCTCTCCTCTCCCCCAAAATGACGCCCCTGCTTCAGGGATGCCCACAACGGAGCCCATGACGTAAAGCGCGTCATTAAAATTTTAGGGATCGGATTCGAGAATGAAAATAAGTGCAACATTTGAAATAGCTAGTAACTAAAATTTATTTATTTATAGATACTTCTGAACATTACTGTTATTTATGGCATTAAGCCTGTCACGAATGAGGAATGACGTCCCTCAGCGAGCACATTATCCTGGGAAGGGGAAGGAAGTAGTCTGGGGCCTGTGTATGTTAGGCATCATACCGGTATTGGCCTGCTTTGATGAGGAAAACCCAGGAAAATCCTCTTTTGGGATGGCTATGCTGAGAAAGCTGTTATACTTTTTTGACTGAGATTGTTAGTAACTAAAAGATTACATAAACTGCATAACAATTCACCCAAGGAAAAAAAAAAAAAAAGAATCACGACGATTTGCGAAGTTTAAAGGAGGAACAATTTTTCTTGAAGGGGGAGGAGACATGATAGTAGGGTATTACTGATGTTTGCTTTATGAATCATAAGCGGAATGGACATTTCTATGCTCTTTGATTTGAAGATCGATATAAGCCTTTATAGTATGAAACCACCTCCACTTTTCAGTGAAACGGGTCTATCTAATATGCAGGTGCAAACTTCAGATTGACTCATTGGTCTGTATTTATGACCTTTGTGAGCAGCTGGGCTGTATAGGACGAGACCAAGAGTATTATGTGAGTTCTGAAGCATTGGGGTTTCGATGCAGTCCCACCGGATATCGAAATCAGGACTTCATGCACCAGCGATAACTTAAGATGATTTTCACGAATTATATGAGGAAGAAGAAGCAACTAATGTAAAAAGGCCGATATTTTTGGAGTTTCGTCTGTTATAGAGAAATGAGGAGTATGCGGTAATTTTAATACATGGAGTTAGCAACTGTGCAGAGTTTCAGCCACCCGCCACCTATGACGCTAGTGGTAGGTAAACAAAATGGCGACTCGTTTGGAAAACTGGTCTCGCGAAGAAGTCCGCTCAATTATTCGATTTCTGGGGGCTAAACATGTAATCACGGCTGAAATTCACTGGCAGCTGGTAGACCTCGACACAGTTGCGCGAAGTAATCAGAAGGAAACGACCAGGTCTTCTCACCGACGGCGTCGTCTTCCTCCACGACAACGTGCTCCCGCATACATCTCAGAAGACCACCACACTGTTGAAATAGTTTCACTGGGACATCATCGACCACCCTCCCTACAGTCTGGACCTTGTTCCAAGTGACTTTCACCTGCTCCCGCACTTGAAGAAAGCACCTAAGAGGCTGTCACTTTGCTTCAGACGAGTAGGTGAAACACTTCGTAACAACGTGGTTGAACATGCAAGGACAGGTTTTTAGCAGGAGGAAATCTTCAAACTAATCCCATGATGCGGTAAGTACCTCAAACGATATGGAGGCTATGTCGAAAAATAATCTAATGTATGTACTATCTGTTGGTTGTATTGGTTGTATGAAATAATATATACACGTGTTTCACTGCAGGGTTGGTAACCTTACTTTCTGATTACTCCTTTTACAAAAAGAAACACAATATAATAAAGAATATTTATTCCTGTAACTTGTACATAAGAAATATCTAAACATTCTTGTAATTGATATTACAGAGAATAAAAAAGAATTTCAGTTAATTGAATACTTTTGAATTACATTTCTGTATAACATATACGACACAATGTACTCTTTTGCATTGTTTCTTTTTCAGAAAAAAAAAATCAATCGAAAAATAATAACGCGATTTTAGAATAACAGAATTGAGAATGCATACTTCGTACTTAATTATCAATGAACACTTAAAAAAACAAGCTTATTTCATAATATTAATGAAACTCAATTTTCCGCGTAACAATCCTGAATTACATACATGAAATAAAAATCTTAAATAAACGTTCTCTTCAAGCATCTTTTCTGAAGGTACTCCAGCGTTAATCTATTACAATAGCAACATATCTTTCCACTAGAAGCTCAAAATTCTTATTGGATATCCAATCTGAGCGAAAGCTTATGAAGTAAATGGAAATAACTATATTTATTCTTGTTGACTAAAAACAATATTAAATGTCTGAGGAAGAAACGAATAGAGCAATTACTAATATTGGGTTGTACCATTCTAGCTGATTTCTTAATTTTCATATCTATAATATAACTCATAATCATATAGTAAAACCTGTCTTTAGCGGAATCGAAGGGGGCTCGTAAGAATTTCCGTTAAAGATAGGTTTCCGGTTAATGAAGATAGATCTATGCAAAAATAAATAAATAAAATAATGAAATAAAGCATTTATATTATGGACATACCACGATAAAATATTATGCTGTATGTATCTTAGTCAATTTACAGTGTTTATTTCAACTACGAATTAATACACGCAAAACTTACAATAAAAGAAAAAAATACTAAGCGTAAGTTAATTTTATTTTTCCACAGTGAAGGAGAGTTTGCTGTACACAGTACTGCATAATTGATCGATTTTTTTTTTTTTTTTTTTTTTTTTTTTTTTTTTTTTTTTTTTTTTTACGAACACTTGAATCTGAGAAACCACATTAAATATATCAGTGTCATTTTCACGTAAGGCAAATTGTTGTAGCTCCTTTTCCCCTACACTTTTCTCCCAGCTGAATGCCATATTCCTCTTTTTCCTATGCCTCCTCTTCTCCTTTCAGATTTGCTGTGTAATTCTCAATGTGTGTGTTTTGGTTTGCACATCTCTATCTGTTGCGCTGACAATGTAATTTATTGTATATACTACCTTACCTCTCAATGGATGTCTAAAAACTTTCTAAATGTTGCAATCCGGAACTTGATTCTTTCCGATAACATGTTTATTTTGATTTCCTTTGTCGGCGTAACACAGTTTCCGCTTAATGAAGGGAATTTAACACGTCTTTCGCCCTTATATTCAAGCAGTGGCGTATTTAGGGGGGTGGCTTCCGGGCTTAAGATCCCCCCCGAAATCTTATTTTGTATAGTAAAGTAAATGAAATATCTTGCAGAATTTTCACATTTCCAGGCAAAGCCCCACCCGAAACAAAATCGTAAATACGCCACTGTATTCAAGGAACCATGAAATATTTCCGTTTAAGACAAGTTTCCGTTTAATAAAAGGTCCATTGAAGGCAAGTTCTACTGTAGTTTTTTTTTCTCTAATCCTTTTTACTTACCACCAAATTTCCTAAATCATTGCTAATAGGACAATTTCTTTCTAAATGATGAATGTCCTACTCTTAGTCAGTTTCTTTTACTTCTAGCCAGAGGCGGCCCTAAGCAATGTGCCGCCTCGTGCAATGACATCACTTGCTGCGCCCTTTTTCCAGAAAGAACAAACCTTAAAAGCCACGATTTTAAGTATGCTGCCTCGTCATGAACAACGAAGGGGAAGGAAAGTGCACACACACTCAGAAATACCTAAACATTACAAATACAATCTCGTTGTGTCTGTTTTCTCTTTAAATAATAATCTATTGTGTTAGTGAAAGATAAAGCAAACACACCTGCAAAGAAAAAATGGTGATCCTTTTTATAGAATTCAATATCGAGCTTCAAACTCAAGATACCAGTTTGCAATTCCAGTGCAACTAGCTCTTTTATTTTTATTTCTTGATTATCTTTCTACATTTGTTAAACATTTAAAAAAAATAAAGTTTCAACCTTGAATGATAAGGAACTTTTTGTGACAAAGACAAGACTAGTTTTCATATCAAAATTGTGATAACTAACTAAATGGAACAAGTGTTCACTACTGTTCTAGAACTGAGTTCTTGTATTTGACAACAATTAAGCAATTCATGCTGAGATTTGTTTGATCATTTGCTTTAGTACTCTCCGTGTGACCTTAAACTAATGCGACCTAAATATGATTTATGAATGTAGTCTTCAAATATAAGGTCAGCTTAGTAAATTCAACTACCATCATCATGGACTCTCTATTCCCAAAAGAAGTATTTATTTCAAATAATATAGCTGTGGCAGATTTGACCGCCCCTTGAAGCTTGCCGTTTCGTGCAAATGTACACTCGTGTCCAAAATTATTGTCGCATGTCTATAAATATGTTGTAGGAATATAATTTGATAACGAATTCTCCCGGTATTTCTTATAATGTTAGTATGTGTATAATCGGCAAAGATATCTATGTGGCAAATTTCATGTCAAAAGAACAATAAAATGAATATGATACTTTCTTGTCCAAGCAACATTTTGTTTTAGTCGTTCTAATTTTCGTATATATAATTGTTTTCCTATGAGATTTACCACAAATATACATTTCCCGATTATACACATAGTATCAGTATTAAAAGTACTCTGCAAAATCATTATCAAATTATATTCTTACAAGAAGACAGTTATAGGCATGCGACATTCATTTTGGACATGAGTGTACGTATTGCACATGTGATAGAGCCGGCTCTACTTCTAGCTCTCTGTACAGCTGTACTTGTCACTAACTTTCATTAACAATGCCTGATTTATTTTTCGTTCCACGCATTTAATATTCTCAACTCTTCTTCATACCTACATTTCGAACGTTTCCAGTTGTTTTGTTTTTCATCGCTTTTTTTATTTGCAGTGCCTACGTTTCTGCTCACGCATATAATAAAAGTAACACGTTAAAGAGTTAAGTCATATTCCGTAACTCTTTATGTAATAACTAAAGCTTCTTTGGACATTTTTCTATCCTTCATTTTCATTTCTCGTTCACACTTTCGATTATTTCTTTCCTCTATCACAAATCTAATGCACACGAGTAAGGAAAATTTTACAAGTCTATCACTAATTGTTATCATTCTTATTACTTTTTTTTTTTTTTAGCTAATAATAGATACAGTCAATGAACAAACCAATGATATCACCTGCTAGTTGATTTAATCTTCGTGTCAGAATCTGAGTGTGGAACTTGTTTTTTCTTTTCTTTTTTAAGTACGAAGATAACACCTATCACCAAAAATATCAGTAAGAAACAACATTACCGAGATAACAGAATAGCATTACGAAACATGGGTTGATATCTTCATATTATCAGAAACTTGTCGAAATAGGAGGGAGCAGAGTAGAGTCTGAAATTGTTGTAAAGAGTTTCAACAGAATGAAATGGAAGGACACAATAAAAACTCCATTGCAGAAAATGAGGGAGAATGCTTTTGATTATGATGTAAAGATGTGGTACGGAATGAGTCTTAGCACTTGTGCATTCATGAAACATTGCTGAAGAAATTAGCTCTTTTTTTAAAAACCACTTACTTGGTATGGATTTAAATTAATCAGTGGCCAAAATATTTTAGATTGTTTATTAGTTTTTCAACAATAAAGCTTGTACTTAATTTAGAATTGTTGCTGGCGTTGTCAATGAGACGAGAACTGACTTTTTGAATTTGAGACAAGAAATTTCGCGAGTCTCCGTGGGAACGTTAGTTCACCAAGTTTTAGATGTCAAATACAATTTTAGTGTTACATAATTCATAGGAGGATATGATAGGAATGGCGGAAAAAAAAACCTTTAGAAGGAAAAAAAAAATATTTTGTGTGACCTTGAACAAAGAGTTGAGAAAAAGATTCATGAAATGCTTCATGTGGAGTATTGTATTGTATCATATAATAAATGAATTTATCACTTAATAATGCATTAAGTTTTTTTTTAATTATTATTAACATGGAACAAAATGGACAATTAAAATAATATTTTTCAGTGCCAATATTTCGTACACGGAAGATGAGAGAATAGTCAAAGCATCCAAAAATAAAAATAATCTAAGGCCAAGGTTGTGTAAACTAAAAAAATAACCTTTCCCACAACAAGCTATAACGTAACACCTAGCTAACCTCAATATGTGCTTCTGTAATCTAATCTATTGTTTGCAAAAAAAAAAAAAAAAAAAAGTTAAAAACAAAATATCTGGTGACGTTCTATTGGACAAATACACAAATTTTTCAAAACTAAATTTAAAAAAACAAACAAACAAAAATAACCTTTATATTTGTATACATAACAATAATATTTATCAAAAAACTATAATTTGGACATTTTAAAATTCAAAAATAAAATGCCAACTAGTTGTAACAAACAAGGACATTTACAAGTATAAAAAACAAATTTTATAAACCAAAATAATTCTTTTGGGATTATTTAACGATCATTCATTTGGCTTCCACCGTTTTGGATTTACTTCATGCCGTTTAAAGCTTTAACAAGAAGTCTCTGAGTAGCTGTCGTCAGGACATTAAATATAAACTCAAAAAGAAAGTGGTGTGGAGCGGTGGTGCCCACCCCCCCTCATGTCCATGACGCACCCCCCCTCAATTGTCTATCCGTAGGTGTTCTTCCATGAAAACAAAATCTTTTCGATTAATTTTTACACTCCCTCAAACATATTTATATAGATTTTCAACCCCCCCAAATATTTCAATGACGCAGTTTGCGTCATAGCCCCCCCTTGTCGGCACCCCTGGTGTGGAGAAGAATGGAGAGAATTAGCTGGTTCGAGCAGAAATGAATGTGAGGGCGTTAGAAATGGTGGGGTAGAAAAGATCAATTTTAGATATTATCAAGAAGAGGAAGAGAAACTGGTTGAAACATTGGCTAAGAAGGAACGGTATCATGAGGGACGTTTTACAGGGTATGGTCGCAGGAAAGAGATGGAGGGGGCGAAGAAGACTACAATTGAATCGTTGAGTTCAAAAACCGGTCATCTCCATCGAAGCTAATTTGAGAGCAGTGGCAAACAAAACTAAATTAATCAATATGTATGTGACATTTTCATTTTTGGAAAGTAGAAAAATGTCAGTTCTACGGTACGAAAATGAAAACAGCCCTATATGCCAGATCCATATTGACTAATTTAGTTTTGTTAGTCACTTCTCTCAAATTAGCTTCGATGGAGATGACCGGTTTTCGAATTCAACGATTTAATTAAAGGACGATATCAAAACAGAGAAATCATACGTGAAGACGAAGAAGTTAGCGGAAGAACGTGGAGCATGGAAGCTTCTCAGTTGCAGCAAGTGACCTGCCAATAATGGAAGAATACCTATGATGATGATGATGATTCATAGTATAAAAACTATAAATTGAGAAAGTGATTGTAGAGCAAAAAGATGAATATCTATCAACGTTTAAAGATACGCAAGACATTACTCGATATACTGCAGTTACAAACATGGGTTTTCAATGCTGTTGTATTCCACCTTTTGTAGACTTCTTTTTTTAAAGATTAACGTCCAATGACTATGCCCTTTAGGTTAAAATAGACAGATGATTAATGAAAGTGGATGATTGTTAAATTAACTTTGACGAAACGGGGAATGAAACTCACAGTAACGTGCACTAGAGGCGTACGAGCTAGCCACTAGGCCAGCGTGGAGACCTCATGAACTTCTCGTTACGAAGAACAATTCTGAAACTTCTATGTGGACAGATGAAATTAAGAAAGAAAAAAAAATCATGACACTTAAATTGACAAAAGGAGAGGAGAAAATTTCGAGCGAGACGAGATAAGCTTTTTGAGAATCGAGACAAAAATTTACAAGTTGGGACCATTAAGATGATAGAAAGACCTACAGGTGTCCTGATGCGAGATATTTGATGGTATCGAACTCGCATATATCGAATCGATTCGCCATATTGGAAGAGGATAAAGAGGTATTTTTCACGTAAGGCTGCACAGTAATTTGTCTTTTTTATTGATGATTGTCTGTGCTCCTAGGAAAAATTGTGCGACGAAAAAATCGACGTTCTTCGGAATGTCATAATGTGTTAGAGTTAAGTCATTTTCTTTCCTCTTTACCCTGTAACAATCAGCAATATAATGTGGTTGTGTACTTGTAATAACATTGGGTGAATAGGCATAATGCATTGTATTTACATTGTCAGAATTCTCGTAAAGACTACCAGAGAATTGTTAAACTATTAAGTTTGCTTATTTATTGAACTATATGTTTATGAGTTGTTGGAAATTTTACCAAAATTATGTAGCGTACAAGTAGGGTATTCTGTGACACCTTGGCAAGACAACTGTTTGGTTCTAGAGGGCTACTTTGCCTACGTTAAAAATTGCTAATGATGGCAATTACTGCATAAAATAATCCTCACTTACAAGAAACAATACAAGAAACAATAGGCCTATCTCTCATACAAGTCATACGTCATTTATCGGCATTCTGTGGGTTTACGTTCACTTTAGCAGACGGTTCCACCAAATTGAAAATTTATATTTCGTATAAAGTATATAATTATTTTTGTCTTGTGGAATTTGTTAGTTAAAAATCACAGGCGCTAATATTTATCTCTAAAAATAATAATTTTCGATTTAGTGTCGTAAAGCGTAGAGCGGATAACGGAAAGTGTTGTAGCATTGTTCAAAATCTATGGTAATTTTTAGACACTTTTTCCAAGTTTAGTTTCCACAGATTTTCTTAACTTCCACTTCGCTTACATCTGTACCATTAAGCTTAGTTAAATACCACAAGAACAGAGCGCTACAATATATGGCAGAGGTGTAGATAGCTAGCCCACCATATGTGTACCGTTAGTAAGTGTAGTATTTTCATATATCAGCTGAGTGAAACTTGCGGAATGCGCCATCTTGGGAGAGGATATCTCGAATCGACCACTACAATCAAGAACACGCTCGAATCAACACTGCGACATAGGGAATGGCATCTCTAGTTGTTAATGGTTGGGGCGAGAAAATGTTAAGGGATTGTGTTTTCAGATACAGACTTAAATCCAAGTCACCTAAGTCACTTATTATTATTAATAATGTTTCTGAAAAACATATGCAATTTCATGTCTTTTTCCTTTGTCAACATAATATTAATCGAGAATAAATACAGTTGGACTTCGATAACTCGAATTTTTTCACATTCCCCTGAACTCTCCATTAACATTCAATGTGAAAAATAACCTCTGTAAGTCGAATGTTTAAAAATTACAACCTCAATAAGTCGAATTTTAAGGGTTTCATAATCATAGAGTTATATCAATCTCTATAACTCGAACTTTCGTATCTGCGAACCACTTCAAGTCGAAGTTTACCTCTATAACTCAAATTTCTCTTGATGTGACCTCGATAACTCGAAGCTATAACTCTATGCCTTTACGTAATTATCATTATTGCTAGTCCTGTCATTGTAGCTAATGTCTAATGTAATTGTGTTCTACTCTTGTCTAGTATTTTATTTTTACTACTCATCTTATTTAATTTAAGAAACTTTCACAACGTCGAGTTATAGAAGTTGAATGAAGAAAACTTCGAGTTATAGAGGTTGAATTAATAAAACTTCGTGTTATAGAGATTGAATGAATAAAACTTCGAGTTATAGAGGTTGAATTAATAAAACTTCGTGTTATAGAGATTGAATGAATAAAACTTCGAGTTATAGAGGCTGAATGAATAAAACTTCGAGTTATAGAGATTGAATTAATAAAACTTCTACTTAAAGAGGTTGAATGAATAAAACTTCGTGTTATAGAGGTTGAATGAATAAAACTTCGTGTTATAGGGGTTGAATGAATAAAACTTCGTGTTATAGAGATTGAATGAATAAAACTTCGTGTTATAGGGGTTGAATGAATAAAACTTCGTGTTATAGAGATTGAATGAATAAAACTTCGTGTTATAGGGGTTGAATGAATAAAACTTCGTGTTATAGAGATTGAATGAATAAAACTTCGTGTTATAGGGGTTGAATGAATAAAACTTCGTGTTATAGAGGTTGAATGAATAAAACTTCGAGTTATAGAGGTTGAATTAATAAAACTTGGAATTATACAGGTTATATAGTCAGTTTTAATGAAGAATGCGGAATCTCGATATCTCGAATTTTTGTTGTGGCCACCTCGATAATTCGAACTTTGATAACTGGAAAAAGACATTCAGCTTCGAATTATCGAAGTCCTACTGTATAAGAAAAGAAAAGATTAAATTGATCGAATTCACGACAAAGAAAGGAAAACATTTTATTCGAACATACTCCCCAAAATGACTAATGTGACTCTACTAATTAGTATGTGTATCTTTTATTCTAGCGCCATCTACCTGACAAATTCTCTGCAATGCTTGAGTTCTGCCTGTCACGATACGAATATACCTTGTTTATCTACGATTATATATGATAACGTACAGTCATCAGCGGAAAAGGATAGAAGTACGCATGACCTACATGTACTTTTTATCAAGAGTTCTTAAAGAGAGGTGGAGGGCAGTTTTTTTTTAAAACAACAACAACAAGACTGTACATTAGAATCTCGTATATATGTTATATGGTCATTTGGCTGGAATAATCACTACAATTAGCCGTGATTTTGTTCATAGATCCTAAACTGAATGAAATATTTGGTAATATTTTGATGTTATTTTCGAATAATGTACGCACATTCCACATAGAGAAAAGTATAGAATAATGCTATAGTTATCTGGCTGTAAACTCTCTTGCAGTAACTAAATTCTGTTTTTCCCTTTTTTCTACCCCAAAAACTACATATATAGTGCCTATAATGAACGATACGGTGTGTCTGTGTACTAGTAACTGTAAAATTGTTCCCCGTTCGTACACGAAGCGACACAGAACCAGCATCGGGCACAGGAGAGGAAGAGGAATGAGGCGGTTGCTAGGCAACGGGGTTTTCCTGGTTGGCGTCGCAGCCAGCTATCCTATCCCGAGCAACGAGGACGCTGGCGCCGGAGTTTCAATAAAACCCAGATCTCAGCGTTGTATTACTCTTAGATATTTTCCAGCGCATAACCCCTGAATTTTCTAGGGGACTCCCCAAATTTTAAATGAGCTATACTTGCAGTGGAAAATGATGGTTACAACGTAGCATCTCTCTTGTCGGGTTTTTCTGTCATTCTTTCTTTTGTCCTGCACAAGACTCGTTAACTATTTTCGTACTTTTTTTTTTCAGAGAACAGTCCAACTTCTTGGTTTACGGCATTCACTACTTCATTGTCAAAGACCAGTAGACAGAACAGAGAACGATTGTTGTAAAAAAAAAAAAAAAAAAAAAAAAAGAAAAAAAGAAAAAAAAGAAAGAAAGAAAAAGAAAAAAGTAAAACCTACCGTTGAATCTTTCTGATTGCAGGTTCATGAATACGAGATGTTTCATCCAACCGTTCAGTCAAAGAAAAGGACTCTGTGTGTGATATATGGCTCCTTTATTCAGAAGAGTTTGCTTGTCGTCATCAGCATTGTCGACAATTTCTTTCTCAGAAAGAAGCTCAAGTTTATGTTACAAAGTATGCATTATTAGTGCATCAAGTACAGAATCTCTTAGATAACGATAACTTTATATTAAGCTTAAAGTATATCCGTCAAACAAAGACATGCTGTTAACAAAAGACAGCTTTCCATACTGGAAACTTACTGGTATTTTCGTTATTGAAAAGATCACATACTTTACCCTAGCTGGAATTCGAACCTGAGAGTTACAATTCAATTCGAAAATCATATTGTCTCTGTGCTTTGCCACAACACATGTTCTAACATTTTTTTTTAGGGCCACTAACCCAGTAGAGAAGAGATAGGGCAGTCAGTTCTTTTCCTTTATAGTTCAAAAGTGTATTTATCTATTTCAATATCATACGTAAACATGCGTTCGCCGATCATCTATATATCAAACTGTAATTATTTCTTAAAAAAAAAAAAAAAAAAAAAAACAGTCTGTACCTTCTTCTCTGCGCAACAAAATACTCTTATGCTAATGGACACCGTTTATGGCGTTTAAAGGCAGCTCTCCGTATTCCCTTTAAACTGTTAGCAAATGAGAGTGCAGCAGTGTTGCCAGGTATTTTTTTTAACACATTCACTTCAATTTGAGCGCGCAATAATTTATGCGCGAGTCACCAATCATTCGCGTTTGCTTAGCCACACCCCTTTCCCACATGACAACGTCACGTCACATTCTTCTTTTTATTCACCATCGCCTGTGACCCATGTTTTAGATGATTTAACTTCACAAGAAAAGTATTTGGGTTCGAACATGTATATCTAAATTAAATTTTATTTATACGAATACTACGTATAATGCCGGTAGGAGTCGTTTCTATGCAAGACTTGCCTACATCTTTCCTTCATAACAAGAAAGCAAATTTTCACTATACACATGTAGAATCACATTATAGAAACTACACACTGGCCACGATATCGAGGAACCTTTGAGCAACTTCAAAAGTATCATCCTCATGGCGGGGCATTCAGCACTGATATTTCAGAATGTGCAAGTATAACATGCGACCGTCTGGGTTTTCTTAACTGAATATTTTGTAGTAGTTATTCTTGTTGCTTTGAGCATTGTATTGACAACCCTCATTTGCACTTATAGATAAGGATATCCGTATTGTTTAACTGCTAATACTCACTGCAATGATATCTAGCAGGAGCGGATAGACATCATTAGAGGGGCGCGGGGCTTTTCCCCCACAAAGGCCACTAGCATCTCAATGTCACAAATCGAGTTGCATAGTTTTCTTTCTCCAGTAAGTCAATAGTGTTAACAATTAACAATAAAACCTTATATTCTTTCGTCAGCATATTATTCTGAATTGTTCAAAGTATTACATGAAATTCAAGGAGTACGTATACTATATTACAAAATTAGCAGATGGTTTAGTGTACTATTATTTGGTGCTACTGTATGTATCACGTTTTCATTCGAAACATTCCTTAACAAATCTTTTTCAATAGACATCGACATAAATATTTCCAAATAGTCCTCTGGCATGGTACTCCCTAACCTATTTTAATTTATTTCAGTTCTGAAAAAAAAAAAAAAAACTTTCACATGTTAATCGAGTTACGGACAAAGTCAATAGAAATTTGTATAGTAGTAGCAAACCTGGATACGCATTACTGTACAAAGTACAACTCTGCAAAATTAGAAAAGCACACTGGATAAATTTTGCAACATCTTTTGCACTCGCCTTCCTTCTGAAGAAATGTATTTTCTTCTAATTCTGAATCACTTGCACCATCAGTCGTTTCTCCTCGGTTGTATTGAAAGCCATGTCTGGAAGTTCTCTCACTTGGTTGAAGTTTCTGGGGTTCGAACAATCCATAAATAATCTTGCTTCTTGAATCCTGAAGAAATACTCGAAATTACCGCGATGCAGCACTTGGTCATTGTATCAGAAGTAGCTTCATATTCACATTCATAGGGAATCATCCTTTTCCACTCCCGAAGGCGAGTTGTCCACAGGTCAGTAGAAACAAAGAAATCATGTTCTAATTCTTCAAATTCGTTATTGGCAGCTCTCTGCTATTTCCATTAGTACAGAGTAGTTTGCACCATTCCATATGACTAAAATACACCAGCACCCTGTGTTTGGAGATAGTTGAGGGGTCGTCACTTGAAATATTCTCAGGAAAACTTGTGCTGTCAGAATACTTTTGAACTTGAGATCTTTTATATATCCTTTCGCTTTACACCTAGCTTCTGGTTTGATATTTCCTGTAGAAGCAATTTTCTTTATTGTTATGGTCAACCCTGTGTTCGAAAAATGACCCAACTTTTTCTGCCATGCAGAGTGTTTTCCATCTTGTTTTCGCAATAACTGTAAGGTACCCTTGTTGACATTTATTCTTTCAAATGTTCTTTCGCAGATAATACTCAAATACAAATACTGCACAGTCATTCAGCAGACCAAACAATGTCACAGGATCAACGCAACATTTCGTCAGATGGTGTATGACAGGATTGAGTATACGAACGTAACACGACACGTGTAACTGATCATAGGTGTTTTGAAAAATCCAAACATTGTCCTTGCATGTTACTTGTTCCATCGGTTGAATTTCCAATACATGTCTTAATATCAATGTTCAACTTTGCAGAATTTCCAGCAGTAAACCGCAAAGATACTGGTCTGTAGTAGATATGCAGTTTACAACTGCAACAATTCTTCCTTTAACAATAGTTTTAACAACATGCCGTAAAACAACAGAGCACTGGCGCGTTGAGTAGAGTCTAGCACAGCGTTTCCCAACCGGTGTGCCGCGGCACACTGGTGTGCCGTGAATGGACCGCTGGTGTGCCGCGAAGAATCGAAACAAAATTATTAATTTTATAGCAATCAAATTGCAAATCGTAGGGGAAAATGTATATTTGTATTTCACATTAGTATGAACCTCTATGATTACTATGAATACACAAATTTTAAGTTTCACACCGGGTTACTGTTCTGTACATTTCTAATGTTGAAAAAAGTATTTGTTATCATTGTTATGACGATTATTGCTTCTTTATTGTTGCAGACTATTTCGTAACGTGAAAATTTAAAATATCGTTAAATCCTTTCGACAAATTACCTATATTTGTGTTTTAAAAGTAAAAGAGATTTGTTTGTTCGTTCCTTATTTAGTGATCTTCCTTCTTGGTAAAATGTTGGATACAGTTTTTTAAAAAGAAAGCGTATTTTTAAAAACCTGAGTCCAATATTTCATTGCAATTGTTTTCTATTTTTAAATTAGAATGAAAAATAAGCATAATGATTTACCACGGGGGAAAAACAGTGATAGAGCTTTCTTCTCTATGAGAAGATCAATAATTACAGAAAAAATATCACTGTTTTATATTTACAAATAATAATATTTATAAGTGTGCCTCGAGAATCCAAGTAACACCCATAGTGTGCCGCAAGTTGAAAAAGGTTGGGAAACGCTGGTCTAGCAGAACAGAAAACATTCCAGCTTGAGAGATTTCTTTCGAAATATCTTCTCTGATAAGTGTGTTGATAGCATCCAAAACATAGTTCGCTGTGTTTTTTGAGTTATGTAACCACCATCCTGCTTACTTCCTCGCTCATGACTCAGTTTACTCTTCTCGATGACCTTCTTTAAATTACTTATAAGCGAAAGGTCAAATTTGCTTGACAAAAGAATAATATCCAAACCGTTTCCACAATTTATAAATGTCTTCCAGTCTATAGGCTGCTTCGTTTCCTTTTCCTCCGTAAGTGAGTCCTTTTTCACCAATGAGTTTAAGCACTTCGACAACCTGTCTGTTCTTCTCAATCTGATACTGTCGTTTTACCTGTCCATGAGGAAGCAGTTTCTTAACACTGTTCTCTTTTGTTAGATTCGTAAGCATCCACGCTGGTCTGATGTAGTTTGGAAGATCCGTGTTCTCTTAGTCGCTGATAAGTTTGTTTACTGTTACGTGTTCGTCACGCACAGAACCTTTAAGAAACGTGTTTGTTCGATCTAGCAGAATAAGCCGTGCACACGCTGCAAGAAATGCATTTTGAGCAGGACAATTTTACAGCCAAGCTCTTTTGGTACCATCTGCTCGTTTATAAGCAAATTCAGGATTAAAGGTTATGCTTTACTTTGGTTGATGGGATGGAACAAAAACTTGAGGATATCATCCTCTTGTGTACCTATGAAAGAGTTGGTTGCTCTGTTCTCTGCTACATCACGCTTTCCAACGTTTTCACTGACTTCGGAATCGGCATCACTAGAACTCGAGCTTTTCTGTTCATTTTCTTCTTTGACAGCAACAATCGTAGCTTATGATGGAAGCGCACTAATTTCAAGACTCATGGAAGTGAAACCTTCTTGTCCATTTTCCACTCTGACAGTGATATTCGTAATTGATGTGGTGGGAGCACTAATTTCAGCATTCGTGAAACTAGAGTTTTCCTGTTCATTTTCCACCCTGACAGTAGCGTTCGTAGCATATGAGGTAGGATCGGTAACTTCAACACTGTATTCAGTCTGTTCGCAGTCAGTAGCTGGTAGTCTTGTAGGTTTAGAGATACTAAATAGGTATGTGATCTTTTTGCATGCTTCTAATTACTTTGCCTTCTTTCCACGACACCGCATTTAGTCCTAAATTTTCTTTTATATGTTGCATGTTGGGGGCGATTCGTTGAGGAGACGCACCGGAGGAGGGTAGCCCGGTGGCTCTATCCGCCCCTGATGTCTAGTGAACGTTTACAGAGTCTTGTAGGGAAACAATACACATTCAGAAGTACTTCATAATTCTATAAATAACATTTCATACAGATATATTCGTTCGATCCCAAACACTTTCCTTGCCAACGAGGGTGTTTTATATTTATTTATCTTCTATAGAAGAAAGGCCCTCGGCCACTCCTAGAATCATCTTACAAGGTACATTCCGAAGTGTCCCCTCAGGATTCGTGTAAAGCTGATTCAAATGCAAAATTCTACGAGGCCCAACATGTATTATACTAATTTTAGCGGCCCATACCGGTAATTTGGGCCTTCGTATATCCAGAATTCAATCATAAACGCTCGGACACAAAATTGTTTTTAGTTTCTTAGATGTAACTGGACATGAATGTGAGCACATGCAAAACAAATTGGATCAAGTACTGTTCCTCTGACACATGTTACAAACCCAGGCCGTCATCTTGGATGCGCTATATTGGATCCAACTTTCGTTTTTTCAAATGGGAATATGTGCAAGTGATACACCAAATTCATAAGCAATTTTCTCGGACATTTACTGGTGCAGTGAATTTTAGTGTGGCTTGTACAATCCGCGGCAAAAAACCTGCAACATGAGGATGTACGTTTATTGTGAAACTACGCCTAACAGCACAGGGAATGAATATAACGTCTAAGTGGAACGAATCATGCCAGGATAAACCTCGGCCTCCTCCCGTGCACACTTATTTTGGAGCAAAAGGCTTCGTCATTTCACAATAAACTTATATGCTCATGTTGCAGGTTTTTTGCCGCGAATTGTACCATTTGGAAGGTATTGCATGTTAAAATCTTCTAGGCACTTCGCGAATAGATATTGCAGAGTAATATCAGTTACGCTTGCATTTTTGATGTTGACAAATCAAAACAATTTCCAACTGAAAAAAATACTGTAGGCATAAACAAACTCTACAATATTGGTGTCATAATCTTATTACATTTCTGTGAGTGATTGTTATTACTTCCATGTTATACTATAACAAGGAAGTATTGTATTACGATCAAAATACCTAATATATATCCAGATACGATCAGATTTGAGTGAAGACCTACCATATTCGTATTGACATCCGTGTGCCTATATGATCTATGTACGTTCACAGAATATTTCATCAACGACAAATCACACATATTACATATGCATATAAAAATATTACATATGCACACGAGGCCCTACAGAACTTTCTATTTGGTTCAATATTCGTGAAGTGCCTGATATTTAACATGCAATACCTTGCAAACGGTACAAGTTATGGTAAAACTCACTACACCAAGGAATTTGAGTTTGATGTATCACTTGCACCTATTCCCATTTTTGAAAAAAACGAAAGTTGAATTCAACATGGTGAATCCTAGCTGGCGGCCTGAGTTTGTAACATGTGTCAGAGAAGCAGTACATGATCCAGTTTGTTTTGAAGATGACCACATTCATGTCCAGTTACATCTAAAGAAACTTAAAAAAAATGTGTTCAAGTGTTATAGTAGTGTATGATTGCATAAAGGACATATGAAGGCCCATAAATATGCAAATTACCGGTATGAGCCGTTAAAACTAGTACAATAGATATTGAGTCGCGGAGAACTTTGCATTTGAATCGATTTTACACGAATCCCGAGGGAACACTTCGCGAATGTACTAGTACCTTGTGAGACATCAACATTTTGAGAACAAAGGCAATTGAACCATCTTTTGACTGTTGCTCTTAATAACATTTTTTCCACATAAACAGCACAAATTTCTTTACGAGCCCGCGCAGCATTTGCACCTTTATCGTAATACAATTGTAAAATGTAACGCAGTTTTGTGGAAAATTCATTCATCTTAACGGTACAATACATTACGTCTCATTATAAGAATTCCAATACTTTTTTTTTCACATGTACTAAATTCAACTGTCAGTTGTCAAATCACATTAGGCCAGACTCACTGCGACTCATACATCCTAACAGTGGCACAGATATTTCTAACAGTAACACTCAACTTCTAATAGTGACACTCATACTCCTAACAGTGACACATATACTTCTAACGGTGACACTCATAATTGTAACAGTGACACATATGCTTCTAACGGTGACACTCATATTTCTAACAGTGACACAGATACTTCTAATAGTAACAGATACTTGTAACAGTGGCACTCATACTTTTAACAGTGATACACTCTTGACATTGCCAGAGATATTTCTAACAGCGACACTAATACTTCTAATAGTAACAGATACTTGTAACAGTGGCACTCACATTTCTAACAGTGATACACTCTTGACATTGCCAGAGATATTTATAACAGCGACACTCATACTTCTAATAGTAACAGATACTTGTAACAGTGGCACTCACATTTCTAACAGTGATACACTCTTGACATTGCCAGAGATATTTCTAACAGCGACACTCATACTTCTAATAGTAACAGATACTTGTAACAGTGGCACTCACATTTCTAACAGTGATACACTCTTGACATTGCCAGAGATATTTCTAACAGCGACACTCATACTTCTAATAGTAACAGATACTTGTAACAGTGGCACTCACATTTCTAACAGTGATACACTCTTGACATTGCCAGAGATATTTATAACAGCGACACTCATACTTCTAATAGTAACAGATACTTGTAACAGTGGCACTCACACTTCTAACAGTGATACACTTTTGACATTGACAGAGATATTTCTAACAGCGACACTCATACTTCTAATAGTAACAGATACTTGTAACAGTGGCACTCATACTTCTAACAGTGATACACTCTTGACATTGCCAGAGATATTTCTAACAGCGACACTCATACTTCTAACAGTGACAGATAGTTCTAACGATGACACTCAAAACTTCTAACTGTGACTCAAATACTTCTAAGAGTGACACAGACACTTCTAACAGTGACGGTAATACTTCCAACAGTGACACAGATACTTGTAACAGTGACACTCATACTTCTAACAGTGGTACACATACTTCTAACAATGATGCATATACTACAAGTACTTTTAAGCATCAAATGATTATGAAGTGGTTCTGAATGTAAGTAGTTTCTACTCGTTGCTGACTACTAGTTGACTACAAATAAACTTTTATCACCCACAGACATACAAAATAGAGCATTAGCTATATACAGATATAAATATGTATGTATGTCGATATTTGAGTGTAAAGCCATAATTGGTTTAAAAAAATGTTAACGCCATCAATGGAAAACGAAAGAAGAAACGAATAGGCAAAAGTCAAAAAGAAAAAAAAAAGCTTAAAAGTCGATCTAATTGTGAGACTATTATCTTCGATTTTTCAACTACATTTTGATTTTATTCGATGACTAACAGAATGTTATCACATCTAAATTTCCTGAGGAGTTCTCACACTTCCTCATTTTTATTACATCAATAATCCTTCAACCTTGGAGGAATGTTCACTGTTCTCGATCAGATCTCTCGACACCGGTGATATGTAATTGATAAAGCGGAACGAGTGATAGGGAATCGTGACTTTTAAAGCACCAAATCACGATACTTTCAATTTCGTTCATAGCAAAGCGTTGAGAAACTCGGTTACTTGATTATCAAACATAGGAATGAAAAGTGGAAAATAACAGTTTAGCATGTACAGTACATCAAGAACCTTACATGTAGTGTTGCCATATTTTAAACTTAGAAAAGCGGGGGATTCTAAACCGTAAGTACTAATGTGATCGTGTGTACTAAAAATACTGACTTGGGATCCTTCGGACCATTTTTTTTAAAGTGATTTCTTTGTTAAGTGACACTTCCAAAGTGTTTTTCTAACGAAACTAAAGTATATGTACTTTTCTAACGTCTACAAACGAATATTCATTCGTATAGAACCTCCAGTACATTACATTAAAAACATATGAACTATACAAAGAAAACAACTGCATCTTCATATACTTAGATCTCTTAGAAGAAGCTGATACAATATTTCAATAAGTGTACCTTCATATACTCAGATCCCTTAGAAAGAGTTAATGCAATATTTTAATTAGTGTACCTTCATATAACCAGATCCCTTAGAAAAAGTTAATGCAATATTTTAATTAGTGTACCTTCATATACTCAGATCCCTTAGAAGAAGTTAATACAATACAGGTATTTCAATAAGTGTACCTTCATATACTCAGATCCCTTAGAAAAAGTTAATGCAATATTTTAATAAATGTAGCTTCATATACTCAGATCCCTTAGAAGAAGTTAATACAACATTTCAATAAGTGTACCTTCATAGACTCAGATCCCTTAGAAAAAGTTAATGCAATATTTTAATAAGTGTAGCTTCATATACTCAGATCCCTTAGAAAAAGTTAATGCAATATTTTAATAAATGTAGCTTCATATACTCAGATCCCTTAGAAGAAGTTAATACAATATTTCAATAAGTGTATCTTCATATACTCAGATCCCTTAGAAAGAGTTAATGCAATATTTTAATAAGTGTAGCTTCATATACTCAGATCCCTTAGAAGAAGTTAATACAATATTTCAATAAGTGTATCTTCATATACTCAGATCCCTTAGAAAAAGTTAATGCAATATTTTAATAAGTGTAGCTTCATATACTCAGATCCCTTAGAAGAAGTTAATACAATATTTCAATAAGTGTACCTTCATATAACCAGATCCCTTAGAAAAAGTTAATGCAATACTTCAATAAGTGTACCTTCATATACTCAGATACTCAGATCCTTTAGAAGAAGTTGATATTATATTTCAATAAGCAAGATTCAATTAGTGCAATGGTCATAATACTGCTGCTTGGAAACTGGAGAGAGCACGCACTGTACCTAAAAGTGACTATACGCTATATATTGTATTTTTTCATTTATTTCGTTCGTGGATTTATGGTAACTCACTCAGAAAACTACATTTTTGTATATACAACTTCGCTGATTGTAGATATACGATTTCCATTTTCTCAACCCTGGTTGGTAATACTGCTAAGGAACGTTGACAGGCGACGTGATGACCACAAACACCCAATTTAAAATTGTAAATTGCAGGAAACCCGGCTTCGATTCCCGGTGAGAACTCATGTCATTCGAATCCTACATCAAGCTCTAAACTCACGTCTCCTATAATGTTAGCCTTGTCGTTGAAACGGACGCTAAACCGCAATCAAATCAAATCAAACTAATTTCCAATCGCCATCTGATCGCTTAAACCCCCCAGAGCTTAAAGCAATAACAAAAACTTGCAACTTAAAGAGAACACTCGGATATTCTGAGAGTAGTAATATAATCTATCTCTTATTGAAGATTGCATGGGTATGTAAACAAATATTTATAAATTTCGTGCACCTAATGTTCTATTGCTTCATCTCTGTTTTCACATGACAACACTGGGAAGTGGTAAAAGAAGTAAAGAAAAGAGAGGAATCTACTCTGACCTCGCATTAAAACTCATTCCTTTCATGCACGGCCACACACCACTGACCCTCACGCATTCTCTCCCTCACTCATTGAGTCTCCACAACACTTCTTCCAACTTCCTTGATTCACAGTTGAATGACGGACAAACACTCACTTCCTTCATCACACTCTCAAACCAAACGCTAGTATTACTTACTTAAAATACTATATTTATTCCAGAAAGATTTATTGCACGGATCTTCTGCTCAAAGTGGCTTTGACCTATATTATTGAGTTCAAACCTTAACAACACACTTAATATTTCTATGCCCGCCAGGGATTTGAACGTAATCGTAGAAACTCACATTGGAGGCCCTGCTAAGCCCCCCCTAAATTATCACAGAGTCATGATTGGACACATCGTTGGAAAGCTTATGCAACACAGATTCCAACGAAGTAACATTTGTGCAATTCCCGCCCTATGAAAAGATATCTTGTTTCATGTGGAACCGTTTTGAAAATAAATGTAAATTACGTTAAGAAAAAAACTTACAAGGAAACCGATTCAAGTGTGACACGATATTCTGGACGAGTTTATGTGCAAACGAAGTGTTTTTGTGTACAATTAAACCCATTAAAAGGGAAAACCCTCGATCCCAACCGTTCCGGAGATATAGAGGGGTAAAGAGAAAGCTATTTTCTGATATTTTGTAGATTTTCGGCTATGTTGAGAGTGAATATGTTTGAAAATTGCATTCAAACTTTAAAAAAGATGAATCAGAGCGAATAAAAGTGGTGTTGAATGTTGAGGTGAGTGGTGTAGCTTTTACCCGGGGTCGGAGAAAAGAAGGGGCTTAAGGAATAACAAAACACCATTGACACGAAAAACAAAATTGTATGATATTACTTATTAATATGCCATGTTTTTAGTTTGTAGAAAATGAGAAAAGGTGACATGAAAATGTATTAATTGAATTGCCAAAGGAACACAGACGTTATTATGTGAACTAAAATACATATTCTGTGCAAAAGCGCTATGGAAAAACAAATCAAATAATATGAAACATAAACACATATTGTTGCAAACGTAAGTACGACAGTGTGTAGTTGCGTGGTATATGTTAAAACGCAAAGTATGAATCAATAGACAAAAACAGTATCTTCCACTTAAAAAACGAAAACCTGTACGCCTTATATACTGTATACCACATACAGTTCCGATTGGTTAATAATTGTAGAAATTATAAATGTTTGGAAGGTTCGAACGGCCACCAGTTTTTACATTTTTTCATTCTATTTGACTGATGATGCTTTTATGCGTTTCAACGTACCAAGAAATTTATACATAGACACCTTACATGCCTATTTCAGGCAACAACGGAACTTCGGTATTTTTGGCGTCCCCCTCCAAAACATTCTTCCCTAGAATTTTTATGGAGACTTTTGTTTTGTAATCCTCATGTCTAAGGCGACGTATGAAGTGGATGAAGAAATTCTTCATTTTTAAAAGGGGCGCGGTGGCTCAGTGGTAGAGCGTTCACCTCCGGTGCTTGGGGTCCCAGGTTCGATCCCAGCTCGCACCGTGTGGACTTTGTGGTGGACAAACACCGTGCTCATGGGTTTTCTCGAGGTTCTCCCGTTTCCTCCCACTTTCTTCATTCCACCATTTCACTCATCTCTCATCATCACCGTCTTCTTTAGCCTAACCGGCATAACCGTGGGACGTAAAACTTAAAGATTTCATTTCATTTTTTCATTTTTAAAAGTCTCTTTAACTTCTACTATTGCTACATATTCAAAAATTCGCAAAATATCGGAGCACCAGCCTTCCTCTTATTCCTCTATATCTCCGGAACGGTTGAGATCGAGGTTTTTTCCTTCTAATGGGTTTAATTGTACACAAAATCACTTCGTTTACGCATAAACTCGTCCACAATTTCGTATCACACTTGAATCGGTTTCCTTGTTAGACTCAACAGATTGGCAAACTATACCCCCTTCTCTACCATATAAGGAACAAGTACATATCCAGGGTGTTACCATGTAGTGAACTACTTCATTGCTTCACATGCCAATTTTTATGAGTGTACCCCCAAGGGGGAAATGCCCTCCTAAAAAATCTGAAGCAAAAAGAAAACACGAACTTTACCCTCCCCCGCCGTCGCGGTACTCTCCACATACATAAAATGCATATCGGTAGAAAGCTTCTTCCTTCAGGAACACATTGATATCAAAATTATCTTTCCTAGCTTAATTATGGGCTAAGTTATTGAGATTTAAAGACTTAATGCAGTAGTTGCGTCAATGGGCAAATTGGGCATTTAAAGGTTAATAGACCCACGTAGACTAATGGTTGGTGTGACTGGGAATTGCAAAAATAACGTTGAAAAATATGAGATTTTTTCGCCTCAACTGGTAAATTTCTGTAAAAATCTCGTTTCGTCTCAATTCTCAAAAAGTTCTTTTTCTTTTGTTTAGTTTTATAAATTTATGTATAATATTTATTTTCTGTTTTTCCCATTTGATTTCATCTAGAAGTTATCACTCTCCTTCTACGTAGGGATGGCCAACATTTTCTGGAATTCGTATTCCAGAAAATTTATTTTTCGAAATCGAAAATTTCACTTTCCGAATTTCGGAAAAATCCGGAATTCGGAAAAATTTCCGATCTCAGAAAAATCCCGGACTTTAGAAAATTAAGAATTTATTTCCGAAATCCGGAATTTTTCTGGATTCCTTAATTTTTCTGAATTCCAGAATTTTCCGATTTTACTTTCCGGATTCCGGAAAGTAAACATTGCGGAATTGGGGGGCGTGCGGTGGCTCAGTGGTAGAGCGTTCACCTCCGGTGCTTGGGGTCCCTGGTTCGATCCCAGCTAACGCCGTCTGGACTTTGTGGTGGACAAACACCGTGCTCGTGGGTTTTCTTGGGGTTCTCCCGTTTCCTCCCACTCTCTTCATTCCATCATTTCATTCATTTCTCATAATCACCGTCTCCTTTAGCCTAACCGGCATAACGGTGGGACGTAAAACTCAAAGAGTTCATTTCATTTTTTTTTTCATTCCGAAATTGGCCATCCCTAACTTGACGAGAGGCTCCGAAGGGTACGGTATACCAACATTTAAACTAATATTTATTATTGGAGTATATTGGTGCACTGAGTTGCGTGTTCATAAACGTTGATAATGTACTTCATTGTGTTCGTACAATCACTTAATCAATTTATAGTCTTTTTTATACTATGAATCATGTAGCTAAATGCACAGTTTGAGCTCTAAGACTTGGGTGAACTAGCGTTGCTCAAGAGACTTGAAAAATGTCTCGTCTCATCTCGAAAACGAGACCCGAGACTTGTCGCGTTTCTGGTCTTGCCTTGGATTTTAACAATGTACTTTCGTCTGATTTTCAAAAGAATTTCAGTTTAACATTCCACGAGTATGCCTTTCAGGCAAACGAAGACGGATGATTAAGACAAGTGAATGGTCATGGAAGAATTGGTGGAATGGGAATGTTGAAGGAAACGGGCGTTCCGTGAGAAAGAACGCACGGACACGATGTTGGCATCACCAACTAATTTGACCGGAAATCAAACCAAGTACGCCATGCACCAGAGGTAAATGCTCTATCACTGATCCACCTTGCTCCCTTCTCATTTTCAAGATGAGACGACCAGTGTCTCGTCTCGTATGTAACACTATAATACATTACAGAGCTGAAAGACAACTTAAGAGTCTTCATCCCGGCGAAATCAAAATTCCGCTAATTTTACAGTAATTATGTGATATCTTCAAATAGATAAAAGATAATCGAAATGTGGAACAAGAGCGCCCTAGACAATATTATTTTACATGAGAAACCGTTATCACGACTCACTTATCTGCTTTCGATTTCGAGCCATTTTGAAAATTGGCATTTATTTTCGCGTTTTTCAACAGCTGAAAACGAAAAGCCACTAGGTGACTTGTGATAACGGTACCTCATGCAAAATAATATTGTCTAGGGCGCTCTTCTTCCATATTTCAATTATCTTTTATCTATTTGAAGATATCACATAATTACTGTAAAATTAGCGGTATTTTAATTTCGCCGGGATGAAGACTCTTAATAACTTTTTTGAATTCGTCTCGGAAGAAAATACGTCTACTGTCACTGTATAGGGCATTTTTTTTCCACCAAATGGAATCAGTGATTCTGGGAGTGCATCAGATTCAATTATTTATTCTCTTCGTGACATTAATATTTTAGATCTTAAAATCTTCAATTATTATTATTATTATTATTATTATTATTATTATTATTATTATTATTATTATTATTATTATAACTTTTTTTTTTTTTAAGTTTTCGTCCTTCCGACAATTTTCACCTTTAAGTCATTTCTGAGAAGAGGCCTAATTAACGTCACTTCTTCTCAATATTCATTTAGAGGTCTTCTAGGCCTTTTTTTCATCGCGTCTTTGTGAGCAGTTCTTGTTTCGTTTCTGCCTTTTTGTAGAACAATCTCTACTAGAAACATTTCTTGAGGCTTCTTTTTTTTTCTTAAATTCCTTCAGGGACTAAATTTTTTTTCTTTGTAATTTTTCACCCGATTTATCATATACAATTTTCTATCTTCATCAATTCTGCTTAGTTGTAACGAAAAATGTTCAAGGGCGAGAGATATATATATAAATCGATAACCTCATTAACTGAACCGAGAGATATGGGTGAGTATAAACACTCATGCGTAGTTTTTGAAAAATCAAACGAAACGAGTTTTTATGAATTTTAAAATGGATACTGTACGATTACCACACCATCTTTAAAGGTAAAACTGATGCGGGTGCATATCCTTATCAATACTTGAAAGTAAACAATGTAGTTAACGAAAGCCTCGAATGTTTCAGTTTTACGTCCCACGATTATGCCTATTAGGCTAAAGGAGACAGTGATGATGAGAAATGTATGAAATGATGGAATGAAGAAAGTGATAGGAAACATGAGAACACAGAGAGAACCCACACATACGGTGTTTGTCCACTACAAAGGCCATTTAGCGCGAGTTGGGATCGAACCTAGGATCCCATGCACCAGAGGTGAATACTCTATCATTGAGCCATCCTGACCCTAATCTAGTTGATAACATATAACCCAACACTACGGTTAACTCTAATTTTTCTTCAGTTATAGTTTGGAAGTAAATGGAAAGAAAACTAAATACATGGAAGTTTGCCTGTATCGTAATACTGCAAATTATGAATGCTTCAAAATATAAATTAATACCTTCGACAAAGTAGATACTTTCAAATATCTAGAATCAATATTAACAGAAGGAGGCGTAGTGGCTCAGTGGTACAGCATTCATCTCTGATCTGTGGGGTCCCTGATTTGATCCCAGCTCGCGCCAAGTGGACTTTGTGATGGACAAACACCGTGTTCTTAGGTGTTCTCGGGGTTCTACCGTTTCCTCCCACTTTATTCATTCCACAATTGCATTCAATTCTCATCCTTCTCCTCCACTGCATTCTCACCGTCTTCTTTACCCTAGCCGGTATAATAATGGGACGTAAAACTGAAAAGTGTAATTTTATTTTCAATATTAACAGACCAAAACGAAATCCACGAAGAAATCAAAAATCGACTAAAGGCAAGGAATTCGTGTTATTATTCAATTCAAAATGTTTTGTCGTCGCGAATTCTGGCCAGGAATATGAAGCTTAAAATATTTAATACGATAATTATGGTGTATGGTTGCGAAACATGGTCGCTTACTCTAAGGGAAGAACGCAGACTTAAAGTATTTGAGAATAAAATCCTGTGACGAATTATCGGATCCAAGAAGAACGGGAATAGGGAATGGCGGAAACTTCATAACGAGGAATTGCATAACTTTTTACCGTCTACCAAACATTGTTATCGTCATCAAGTCTAGGAGGTTTCGGTGAGCAGGTCATGTAGCCAGGATGGAAGAAAGTAGAAATGCTTTAAAAGTCTTAATTGTAAGACCAGTCGGAAAACGACCATTAGGAAGACCTATAGGCGCAAATGGGAGGACAATATTAAGATGGATCTCGCAGAAATAGGAATACAAAGTAGAAACTGGATCCATTTAGCTAAGGATAGCAGTCAGTGGAGAGCTTTTGTGAACGCGGGTCAACTAGAACAGTGATAGTTTTGCCAACCTCCGGGTTCCATTGCCTATATACAGGGTGAACGGTAACTGCGTGCACAAACCTGGACGGATGATAGTATATCTAAAAAGAAGGAAAAAAGTCGTAGTGAACATGGGACAAATTCCGTCCCGTTTAGGAGTGACAGAGTGTCGAAAGCGTGGGAACATGAACTTGAGAGGTCAACAACTTAAAAGCAATACATCGTAGAGAATGCGGTTAAAAACGTCACTTAGAAAGTCATACCTATTCTATTGAAAAATGCATGTTTGGAAACGCAGCTACGTGTGCGCACGGGATTAACAACGTGTGACGCTTCTTTCCTTTACAGCATGTCCGGGAATCCCCGGGAGCAGAAAAAAGATTTTTTTTCATTTCCACCGATAACTAATCGGATGAGGCCTGGGTAAGGGAAAAGTAGAGAAATCGTAGTTTTCATAAATCAATACTCTGAATTGGCAACTGCGCTGATGTTTCAGTGTATCAAAAGGTGTGTCAAGGATCTGTCTACATTATGCAATTCCTGAAAGCAATGAAAAAGAAACTTTGATATTATCGTAATAAAACCTTTACTTACACACCCGGCAACACTGCTATTATCACGAGATGAGTTATTAGCTCTATAGCAGATGCTGGAAGTGACTCCTGTTTTCATTCAAACCCTGGTTCATATGTTTCACCATGTTGGCAGTAACTTTACGAAGAGTAGAAGTGTTAATGTTCTCAATAGCACTGTGAATGTTCGTTTCTAGGTCTTGTATAGTGCGAGAATTGTTCTTGTATACTTCTTGCTTTAAATAACCCCTTAGAAATTAATAGCAGTGTTGCCGGGTGTATGTAAGTAAAGTTTTATCATGATAATTTCAAAGTATCTTCTTCGTTGTTTTCAGGAATTGCATAATGTAGACAGATCCTTAACACACCTTTTGATGCACTGAAACATCAGCAGAGTTGCCAATTCAGACTGTTAATTTATGAAAACTACGATTTCCCTACTTGCCTCTTACAGATTCCCCCATCCGATTAGTTATCAGTGTATAACGAAATACTTTAGTTTGTATAATATTAACCTGTACCTTGGGCAAAAAGTGTTCATAAATATGTAATATACTTAGTAGAATGTTCATTTTAAATTAACAGAAAAGAAGAATGTTTTTAAAATATGTAAGAGATTATTATGGGATAGTTGTGGCTATGTACATGTTATGTGTTGACCTAGTCAAGTGAATTTATGTATTTTACGGTCTTAAAAAGAATATTTAAGACATATCAAGCAATAAAGGTGAGACTAATAATCTTTGAATATCTGAGTTGATTTTTGCATAAAGAAAAGTAATTATCGCTTCGTAACTGATATTTTACAAGATGAACCAGGTTGACGACGCTTTTCTATAGAGTCGTTATAAAAATTTGGTGCCGGACCCCGGGACTTTTGAAAATTCAGTTCCCGAAGAAGGAAAGTAGGGCTGAATTTACTTGGATATTACCATTTATGAATACGAACTTAACCGTATTACGAAGCGGTAAGGTCATCAAAAGAAAAATGGATAGTGAAATAGTGCAACAGGAATCTAATACCAGTAATCCAGGTGAAATTAGTGCAACACCAAGTTTGTCATCTGAGGATCGACTTTTGTTAGCTGTGCAGCGACAAATTATGCAAATGACGACTGAAATAAAACAAACCATGGAACAGAAGCTCAATGAATCTAACACAAACATGGAACAGAAGTTCTATGAAGCTAACCAGACCATGGAACAGAAGATAGAATTGAAATTCAACGAAGCTAACAAAACCATGGAACAGAAGTTCTATGAAGCTAACCAGACCATGGAACAGAAGATAGAATTGAAATTCAACGAAGCTAACAAAACCATGGAACAGAAGTTCTATGAAGCTAACCAGACCATGGAACAGAAGATAGAACTGAAGTTCTATGAAGCTAACCAGACCATGGAAAAGAAGATAGAACTGAAATTCAACGAAGCTAGCAAGCAGTATGAAGAATTAAGTAAACGAATAGAACGGATAGAACTGAAATCAGACGATACGAAACAAACAATCGTCCAGGTGATGAACGACATATCCTCGCAGTTTGAAGAGAAGTTAAAAAGGTTAGCCGATGAGTGTCAAGAAAAGCACGATCATCAAAATCATGAAATCTGTGCTGTAAAAAAGGATTTAACGTTAATAGAATCTTCCGTTAAACATCAAAAGATCCAGTTGGCTACTATGCAGGAAGAAATTAAAACGTTACAGGCTAGAGATAACATTTATCGCAATAATCTGGGCAGTGATCGCTTCGAGTTTCCCCAATCACCGGATATAAATACGCCTTTGCCGGAATCTGAGGAGGATATTATATTAGAGGAAAATTGTCCGAAGATCACTGATGAACGAAATATAAATGGTATCATGACACAGCACGCTACGGACCGGAACAATCACACCACAAGAACAAGGAGTGAGAAAAGAAAGGTAAAGTTAAGTGTCAAGATGAGCGAAATCAAAGCCATGAGTAAATTTAGTGGTAAGTGCAATGAAAATGCTAGTTCTTTCTTAGAGAAGTTCCAAGACGAATGCAGTATAATGTCTATCGACCGATCACAATACATGAAATTAATACCCCATGTATTACTCCCACCTTGTTCCTTATGGTTTAAGGCAATACGTGATCACATTAGTACATATGAAGAATTTAAAGCGGCATTGATCGCGAATTACGAAAATGACTTTTTGCTGGCAAACAGAGATGCCACTCTTAGAAATCAACATTTCAATCCTCGATTGCACAAATCTATTGTAGAGTTTGTTGTAAATGTCTATAATGAATTAAAGGTTGTTAATCCCTTGCAATCGGAATCAAGAATAATTGCATCGATTCGCAATTTGCTTCCATTTAAATTACAGCAGATCTTATTTTCCACACAGTGTATGAGTTTCAGTCATTTATTAATGCTTGTACAATGCTACGAAACTCAATACCATGCTATGAATCTAACACAACCAGGAATGGGTAAAAATAAGAATAATTCAGATCATTTGGTCCCTGTTCGGAATTTGAATATCCGAAGTGTGAATAATAATGAACCGAACCTAAGACGAGTATACTCTAGCAATCAAAATGAACAAAATAGACAAGGTTATGTAGGGAATCCGCCTAACCTAATCAACCGAAGTAGACACAAAAATAATAGAAATACATGTCGAAATCCTAGAGATGCTACCAATCCTATGTATAGACATAATCATTGTTCACGAGATGGTACTTCGTATCCAAATTCAAATCACGATGAAAGACATGTACAACCTAATGTAGAACCTAACCACGATTGCGCGGTACAATGCACTTTATTAGATTCATATGCCAGTGCGAATGTAACATGACTACCGTTAACGAAATTAGGTTAAACCCATGTTGGTTATAGATTCTTGTGAATTTTCGTTTTAAAGTTTGTGTTAATATTAATAATGAAAACGATGGTTATAAATATTTGAAATGCATCTAGTTAAAGAGTTAGTAGCACCCAACATTCTTGATCAAATAAATAAGAATGAAAAATAACAATAGTAATGAAAAATGTGTTTATTTAATAACAAAAAGGTGTCTTTTGTTTCTGTAAAATAAATTTATTTACTTCCATTTGATTATTCAAACGTAGGTTATGTTTAATTTTTATTCTTTCTTATTAATGTGAAGAATCATAATTCAATTTATAATTAGTTAAAGGCAAAAATTATTTTATATCAGATTGATTTGTGTTTAATTATCAAAGATTATGTTAAGAATAAGATCCATTCTATAAAATCAATTATTCAATGACTACCTTGAGTGAAATTCTTCTTTATTTTGGACATCTTAGTGCTACTATGTATACATTACAATTGCAACATCTAACTAATTTGTTATACAATGCGCCCGAAAAAAAAACAAATATTATTTGTCACATCATCGTTTGTAATGATGATCGAAACTATTAATCTTCATAATTTGTGTTTCACCCTCATTAATTATATTTATAAGCGACGATGTTTTTAATAATAAAGAATAAATAAGAATGTGATAAAAGATAAATATTAATGAAATCAAAGATTTATTGTGAATGTATTTATGTGAATGATAATAACTAATATTTTATATATATATGAGGGTTAACCAAAAAGTAATGAAGATATATACGAGGTGTGATCAAAATATAAAGAACATATGTAATGTACGAACATTAATCTAATCAGACCAGTGGTTCTTGAATATAAAAGCCAAGCCCACTCATGACTTTTATATTCAGTCCCTTTTTCGGGCGACATTTTCTATAACGAAATACTTTAGTTTGTATAATATTAACCTGTACCTTGGGCAAAAAGTGTTCATAAATATGTAATATACTTAGTAGAATGTTCATTTTAAATTAACAGAAAAGAAGAATGTTTTTAAAATATGTAAGAGATTATTATGGGATAGTTGTGGCTATGTACATGTTATGTGTTGACCTAGTCAAGTGAATTTATGTATTTTACGGTCTTAAAAAGAATATTTAAGACATATCAAGCAATAAAGGTGAGACTAATAATCTTTGAATATCTGAGTTGATTTTTGCATAAAGAAAAGTAATTATCGCTTCGTAACTGATATTTTACAAGACGAACCAGGTTGACGACGCTTTTCTATAGAGTCGTTATAAGTGGAAATTAAAAATTCTTTTTTCTGCTCCATAGTTTCCAAGCTACTCTAAGTAAACAAACTGAAAATTAACGACAAAACATCCATACGTATAAGTTATGAATCAATTTACGTGTTTTGTAAAAAAAAAAAAAAAAAAAAAAAAAACGGTTACAACTGTCAACAGTGTAACCAATCGTTGCTTCTTACTTTTAAAATATATGCATGAACAAGGCTTAATTTTGGTATTACCATTATTTGTGTATCGCTTCAGGTTCAAAAGTTCTACTATCCCAAACTCCGGGTTGCATTGTATATTGGACACCCTGTATAATGAAACGGGAATACGAAAAATTGTTTATTTGATAATCTGTCGTGCACTCCCTTAATTTTCTTTTCATTACACTCTCGTCCTTATTAGCTTGATTAATGACCCCATTCATTAATGCTGTTTATATAAATCTTGGCGCCCGGTGTGATGACCATTTAGAAAAAAAAATAGGGTTCCTCTTTGCGGAGTCTACACAAAAGTTAGCGCCCAGCTTATGATACTCTAACCCCCTCTCTGCTCGCAGTGGAGCATTGAGAACCCTACCCCTCTTCACTTAGCTTGCTTTGTGAAGAATCGTTCCCGAGGCCATCAGGTTTAGGGACGCCTATTTAACCGAAACATTAGAGAACTTTCTATTTTGTATCATACCGTCGAGAATTTTGTAATAAAGTTGGTAATGAAAAAAAAAAGTTTCCAAAGTATAATTGCTCTACCTAAGTAGGACATTACAGTACAAAGCTTGGTGATGAGAATTGGTCAAAAGAGTCACAGGAAAGAGAAAAAGCAACGTTATAAGTAGTTGTGATCAATATACACAATCAATATACCTAATAACATTTTTTAAGAAAGTGCAGTGGCACGTGCCTGGCTGCTTTGGCTCTTTATTTGATGCAGCTACTTTGTTACAATTAGATCCTCCACTAATCTGTGAGTTGAGTATGGCCACGATCTTTTGAGCAGAAGAAGAGACTTAATTAATTAATTTGCTTCGTAGTGAAAACAATTAACAGCTTCCCCGCCAACTTCGTAAAAGATTCGCTCTCTCTCTTCCTTTCACATTCAACAAAAAGAAAGAAAAAAGGTGGAATGTATAGTTTTCTTTCTTTTTTTGTCTCTATGAACAGTCGGTTTAGTGTTTATTTTCACCCGAAGTCCGTTTTAGACCTGTTTCCGTAGTTGAGAAAACAGGACATAATCATAATGGGATTTGTTAGGTATTTGCCAACAGAGGAGGTTTAAATTCCTCTCAGGAACACTCAACTTGGTTGGTGGATGTCGTATAATGCAACCCCATAGGAGAGGCAAACAACCTGCTTTTATTGGGAGAGCATTAAAGACAGGGGTCCCTTGGTTTCCCCCCCTTCTCTGTCTATGAATTCGGGCTTATCCGTAACAGCTTCCTCCATCCTTTTCTCTCTCTTCTCGCGTTTGAAGGTGTTATGAATGATCGGCAATTATTCTTAATTAAGTGCTCATTTGCTCATTTACGGATATTTAACTTTGTAGTAACATGGTCTATACAATCACAGTAAATTCCATTAAAAGGAATCTCTCTCTCTGTCTCTTCTACCTTTTAAAATTAGTCTATTGAACTGAAACCTCTAATCTGTATTTAGCCATTTCTTTCCGACAGAAGTCATAAGATGATTTTTTAATTGACTCTCCTGTATCGCTCGAATAATTGCAGCAAGGTTTAGATTTGTATTTGATTTGTTGTATCATGGAATTTAAGGTGTAATTTTATTGCTCATATGAATAATGATCCATTTTGCTATACAACCATTATATGTATATATATTAACCGAAGAATAACAGTGATACAAAACAGGTCATTTTTGACCTGTGCAACCTCGTAGTAAATCAGGCTATTTTTCGAAATGGACGCAATACATGTCAATGTTGAATATTTACAAGCATATTAATCCTTTCAGACCCTTGCATTTATGAGGAAAATGTTGATTTGCATTTAAGTAAGTAGACATTGCTTCAGTACGGTACTTTTCATCACAGTATCACAGTTCATACGTCATTCTCTTTAGAATGAAATAAACTTTCAAATGATACCACGTACGTGTGTTCATAATGTTCGAAAAAAAGGGAAATTGGGTTTAAATACGGAAATTTCCCCTCTAAAAATTTATTTTTGACAATTTGATGCTCTCTAGAACAGCCTCAACTATTGGTAGGAAAGGGGGTGAAACACGTGGTTTATTTCTAAGTATATGCGAGCCTAATACTTATAAACTTTTTTTTTTTCTTTCACAGTTTCTAAGTGAAGAAGGTTGCTATTCTCCAACAATAAGTGTCGACAAGTTTCAAGGTTAAACTTGAAGTGACGTAACCACCCTATATCTTCGAACACAAAGCACGGAAAATTCATTTCATTACAGCCTTGTACCCTCTGGACATGAAAAAAAAAAAAAAAATATCACTTTGAAGTAAGTTTATAGTTTTCAGGGGATTAATTGATGATATGTGCTCATGGCATACTATACGTGCCAAAGGGTTAAGTTACTGTTGGGAGATGTATGTCATTATTAGGAGTATTGTGTCACTGTGTGTCACTGTTAGGAAATATGTGTCACTGGTAGGAGTAACTGTATCACTGTTAGGAGTATTGAGTCAGTGTTAAGAGTATAAGTATCACTGTTAGCTCTAACTGTGTCACTGTTAAAAAACTGTGGCATTGTAGGAATATTGTGTCACTGTAAGGAGTAACTGTGTCACTGTTAGGAGTATATGTGTCATTGTCATTAGTAACTGTGTCACTATTAAGAGTATAAATGTTACTGTCAGGTCTAACTGTGTAACTGATAGGAGTATTGTGTCACTGTTAATAGCGTCGTGTTACTGTTAGGAGTATATATGTCACTGTTTGGAATATATGTGTTACTGTTAGAAATAGGAGTGCCACTGTTTGAAGTATGGGTGTCACTGTTAAAAATATATGTGTCAGTATTAGAAGTATGAGTGTCACTGTTAGGAGTATGTCCCAGTTGTGATAGATCTTATACCCGCCTACAACGCATCATTCGTACAGCAATGCTTAGCAAGAAAGAACATTGCAGTGTTAAGACATCCGCTGTACTCGCCTGATTTGACACCTTGTGACTTTTTTTGTTCCCGAAAATAAAATCTCAACTAAAGGGAACACATTTTACTCCTTTAATAAGGTTAAAAAGAAAATGGAAAAGGTACTAAAGGCTCTTACAGTGTTACAAACAGTGGTAACGGTGAATGAAGTGTGTTGAAACAAAGGGGGATTAGCTTGAAGATGACACTACCGACAGGAACTAATAATGAATGTGTTCTGACAAGGATCATTCCGATTTGGTGAATTCAATTACTGAAAATGATTGCTAGCACTGGATTCAGTACCAAAAGAAACAGAGAAAAAGAGTGGCAAACAGTCTACAGGGTGGGAGATAAATGAGGGCAAAGTGCGAAGATAGAACGTAGAAAATGTCTAGAAATGCCATATTAAGTTTGAAACGAGTAGAGGGATTGAAGTCAAATGTTGGATATGAGGAATGCATGTAAAGTTCCACTGAATACGCGTAATGTGAATCATGCGAAACATCTGAAAAGCCGCCATGTTGGACTAACGAAAGAAGAATATACGGGAAGAAGTTATGTGACATATGGCTCTTGACGCACACCGTCTATTGAAATCAATTGTGGTCAATACAATTTGAGACCTCTATAACAGGAGATGTTCCACGCTATGACAATGTATCAATATTGTCGTAAAGGTGACGTGAATGAGAAACTAGAGACCCTGTAGTACGGTCCATGAGCATGTTATGTGCATGAGGGGTAGACAGAGATAGAATCGAATCCTGGAACGTCAAGAAGAATATTTGCAACATGTAACGGAATGAGAAGTAGTTCCACTGGATAAATGCTGCCATGGTATCTTGCACAAAGACACATGTCCCATTCAGGGTTGTGCTATATTAATGACCCCCTCGAACAAAAGTGCCAGTTATAACACTGGTGACTCTTCTCAAAATCAGTTACATACAATTGGCAATTAAAACACTTCATATTACGCCTATTCAGTGGAGCTCTCTACATGCATTCTTCATATCCAACATTTGACTTCAATTCCTCTACTCGTTTCAAAATTAACATGCCATTTCTAGGCATTTTCTATGTTCTATCTTCGCATTTTGCCCTCATTTATCTCCCACCCTGTATACGGTCTGCCACTAAACGCCCTCTTTTTCCCTGTTTCTGTTGGTGCTGAATCCAGTGCTATAGTGTTGCCAAAATGTCTTGAGCCGTGGCAAAAATGCGAACTAAAACTCACACCCTCGACACACCAACGCGTTGAGCCAATAAGGCTTCAGCTGTTGCTAAGCGAAAGAGCTTTGGCGAAAGGGAGTGGAATTCCTTCAGCAGATAGCAGCGCCTGGAATGAAAGACTAGGTGTCAAGTCAATGTGGTATATCTTTAGCAACCATTTTCAGCAATTGAATTCACCAAACCGGAATGCTCCCTTGTGAGTTATTACTTCAATCTAATCTTTTCTGAGTCACACCTCGTATTGCTTAGTTACAAAAATAGTGTATTATGAGAAACCAGGGCAAATTGCATCAGACTAAGAAAAGTATATAGATTTACTTATTTATAAGAAATGAACCAATGATCCACAATCTTCAGAAACTACAAAATATTACCCTCTTAGATTGTGCCACATCCAACTGTATTCCTGAATGCGAGAGAATTTTTTTAAAAAATGTATCTACAATACTTGAGTTAGGTTTAATATTAATATAATGAAAGTAGAATTGAAATATTCAAATTATGGACAAAGTGACGGTTGCGAATTTGCGATGATTAGCCGAAGACGTGGAGCATGGAAGCTTCTCAGTTGCGGCAAGTGAACTGCCAATAATGGCAGAATACCTATGTATCAAGAATGGTCTATGTCCGTCTATGTTTTTAGGTCTATGTTTTTAGGTCTATGTTCCGTTAAGGGGGTCCAAAAGTACACTGGACCCCCTTAAGCTAAACTAAGCTAACCTAACCTGACCTAACCTAATATAACGTTATATTATGTAATCAAACGAAAATCAATAGAAAGAAGTGGTGTCAAAGGCACTGGACCCCCTTAACGGAACATTGACCCTTATAACATCCTTGGAATGTATACGGTCTTCTTGTAGGGCCAAAATGAAATGCTTGAGTAGTGTATATTTCAGCGCGCCGTAGATAGGTTACGGAATACGTCTTACATCAAATCCTCGGTAGTATAGTGGTTAGTATCCCCGCCTGTCACGCGGGAGACCGGGGTTCGATTCCCCGCCGGGGAGGGCTTCAATTTTTTTTCCTGCTCGGTGTAAACTAAATTACTTTCTATATATTTATATTATAAATAATATGGGTTTGTTTAATTACAAGATCAGCTTGCTGCGCCGATTTCAATTAAACTTTTGTGTGAAACCACAGGACGATCACAGACCTCATTACGCTTAGATTTGAGACAAAGGACCAATCCTTATCCCCCATTAATAGGTATATAAAAGAACGCGTATGTGTTTGTCTGTCTGTCATTAGACTTTACCACAGAAAGCCACAAAATTATGTACACAAATAGGTATTTACCAGTTGCCGTTTGTCGATGTCGTTTGTCGACGCGAAGGGGTAATGGAGGCAGGGATGGGTACGAGTCGAGCTAAAACTAGATTCGAGTCTTGAGTCGAATTCCGAGTCGAGTCACTGTTTTTGAAGTCGAGTTTGATAAATTACTCACTCGTACATCTCGTTTTGAAATTATGGCCTGATTAGACTAGAAAGCTAAATCCATCAGAAATGTGAGCAGTAATATGGAATACTTTTAGTGTTGCTCTCGTGTCGTCTCGATAACGAGCCATCGGCTCGAGCTGGCTTGGTTGGGTGGGCTGTTTCGGCTCACTTCTCAGTTCGGCCCTATAGTGAATAAGCTGTGGCCGAGCTAATCGAATCACTGACAACCCTAAACCCGGGCAGAGCAGTTTTTAACGTGTTTGGCCTGCGCCCTATAACTTTTAACAACTTTGGCTCCAGCCCGAATGCTTCCTTCTCCGGAACTCAAACCCCGAATCTCGTGAACGATGTCCTTGCCTCCGAAGACCGAGGTCGGCAGTCAACTAGTTTTTAGTATTCAAATACAAACCGCCTATTTTTCACATTTATACACAG
Organism: Thermobia domestica; assembly: GCF_964235325.1. Classification (NCBI taxonomy): domain Eukaryota; kingdom Metazoa; phylum Arthropoda; class Insecta; order Zygentoma; family Lepismatidae; genus Thermobia; species Thermobia domestica. The sequence continues at coordinate 22,301,803 of NC_137464.1, forward strand.
TGTTATAATAATACAGTATAACCTCGTTAACACGAACTCGCTTAAGCCGAACACTCGGTTAGGACGAACAAAATTTCGGTCCCGGCATCGCTGTACGTTATCTTATAGGAAGTTTTATCGGTTAACACGAATTTCGGTTAGCACGAATTACGAACTAATTTTTAGTCCCTTGAGTCAGTAAAGGTTTTCATTTAACACGAACTTTCAATCCTTTGTTTTTTTGTTTTTTTTTTCAGATCATTTTTTTAATTTCAGATTTCACTCCAGATCAGTTTTTGTCATACAGTATTTATACAGACGAAAATTGCCTTGTAAATAAGAGAAAAGTCAGAAACTGGTATCTTTCCTCTCTTATGAGGTGTTGATTCTGTCCTCCATCAAGCGCTGAACATGCAGGTGCTTGGCAGACGAGCTGACGACAGCTCGAGACAAAACATCTTCTCTCCTCTCTAACTCCAAACTGGTGACAGCAATCATAAATACCTTTCCGTTACTAGCGGTACTCACCCTGCTAGCGGAGTTATCAATTTTATAACTTGACCTGGATTTTCTGCACCGAGACCGAAACTAGTCTCGATCTCGATCTTAACTCGAATTTGAGACCGAGTCGGCTTTTCGAAATCGAGACGAGACTGAAACTCTGTCTCGTCTCGATACAATTCTGTGGATGGTATCAAGACAGAGAATAGTCTTGGTCTCGTCTCGAATTTGGAACCGAGACGAGACCGAGACTACACATTCTCGTCTCGATACCATCGCTAGTGTTTTCTATGACATACATAATATACTGTAGTGGTATGTATAGTCTGTATACTGTAGTGCGCATGTATGGAGAAAATGTATTCGAATAATAAAATTTGGGTCCCCGGTTAACACGAATTCTTTTAACACGAACTCCTGATTTTTCAGTCCCTTCGAATTCGTGTTAACGAGGGTTTACTGTAATAATAATAATAATAATAATAATAATAATAATAATAATAATAATAATAATAATAATAATAATAATAATAATAATAATAATAATAATAATGTATTGATAATAATTATATTGTCTGTGTAAGGTACTTGACGAGAGTACTTGAAACTACATACAGGATTTGGCTCGTTTCGGCTCGACTGGACTCGATACTCGACCCGAATTCGAGTCGAGTTGGAGGAAGTTTTTCGAGTCGAGCTTCAAAGAAAACTTGCTCGAATTCGCTCGTGCCTATCCCTAAATGGAGGCATCACAAATTCCGGAGGCTCAAACAATATAGAATATCACAGAATCCCTTCAAGTTGAGCAATCCACATTACTCTACGGTGTTGCTGATTGCATACTCTTCAATCTACGCTAGCTTAATACAGTAATAAAAAAGTAAGCATGTAATAATATGAACGAAACCTAAATATTAATGTTTTCTTTAATTTGGTTTGATAACAATTTTCTCGAAATTAGTGTTGCTCACAACATGATACGAGACGATAAATAAGGAATTCTTGCTTCGTCTCGACTCAATTCTTGAAAAAGCTTTTCTCGAATTCTCTCGAAAACCTCCTCGTCTCATTTTATAAATCTATGTTTAAAACGTTATACCATGATTTTTCTCTTATTTTCATCTAAAAATTATCAGAATTGTTCCACGTTACGAGAGGTCTACAAAAAGTGTTATATACTCGTAACAACATTTAAACCATAGTTCTTGTTGGGGGGTACATTCTGTAACGACTTGCGTATCTATCTATAAATGGTGATAAGTTGTCTTCATTGGGTTCGTACAATCACGTTATTGGTTTATAGCTTTTATGCTTTGAACCACGTAACACTGAAACAGCGTTTAAGATCTAAGGCTTGGGTGAACTAAGTGTTGCCCATAGAGATTCGAGAAACTTCTTGTCTTGTTTCGTCTCGAATTTCAAAAATATATTTCTCGTCTCGGGGCAATACTACTTGAACTGGATGAATCTAGTATTTTGCTGTACAGGGAAGGGAGATTTAGCTAAAAGTAATATATATATATTTGTGAGGTAATTCAGTGTTAGTGCTTATTAACGAAAGTTTTGAAAGGAGAAAATATTGTTTTTGATGGTGTAAAATGAAGGATTGGATATGAAATTAAAAGAATTGGACGCTGTACCTAAGGCTATAGTTGCTACGATTATTAAGAAAGCGGATCGCTCGCGCTCAATATTTTGAACTCTTAGTCACGTTTCTTCATATTAACTCCCCTCCCTAAAAACATCATTTTAGAGCATTTTATAAAAGCATTGGGTTTTAAAAGTTTCTTACGGTTTTATTGTTTACATTTTAGCCTTTAATCAATATTTTAAATTGTATTATGAAAAACAACACTCGCGTCCCTCTCATTACGAGAACAAGAATTTTAGAAATGATCCAAAAAAATGCATCAAAAGCAGTGGCGGCACTAGGCTCGTAATAGAAGTGGACCAAGAAGGGAGGCAAGAAAAATTTTGGGGAGGCGAGGTCAGGGGCGGCGATTCGGTGGGGCAAGAGGGGGCAGTTGCCCCCCCCCCACTTTTTTGAAGTGACTCCGTAATGTATATAATTTCATTTGGAAATTTAAAGTTTTTGTATGTATTACTGGTTCATAAAATACAAGTAATATTTGTCACTGCGTGAATACGTATTGGTTATTTGTCTTCCCGTAGAGTTAAGAAAAGTACAGGAACTTGCCCCCCCACTTTTAACGTCCAATCGCCGCCACTGGGCGAGGTAACCACACTTTTATTATTATTATTATTATTAGTATTATTATTATTATTATTATTATTATTATTTAATTCTGAGCTTTTTTCAATTCACTTTATTTCTGACTGCACAACTTTATGGTTGTGGGTAACAAATGGACATCGGCACGTTTCTGGACAGTCTTTTAATGTAAGCACAACACAGGAACACAAGTTACAACACAGGTGTTACAACAAGAATTGAAAGAAGTATAGACAAATGGTGTTGTGTTTACGTTATTTAACTTTATAACACACATGTGGCTGCAGTTTAACAATATTTATCAATATATGGAAGAGATTGGAAATTGTTCCGCGTAAAACATGGAAAGCTTGGTTAATTATGAATCATAACCTGCAATAAAGAATGCGTTAATGAACAAAGGTAGCTTCTATATCTGTAAACATGTCAAAGAACAACAAAGATTTCAATGTCATATAAATTTCAGTGGCAAATCCTACAGCAGTAGTTCGTGATCATGAGTTCACCGGGAGTACATAGAAAAATGGGGAGAGCAAAGGAGAAGGGGGCGAAAAATATTAAGGTGGCTGTAGCCCCTTCTCGCCCCCCTGTAGCGCCGCCACTGATCAAAAGGTTGCAATCTTCGCCAATAATTAATTTTTGAATCAGGGACCACAAAACTCCCTAAATTGAGTTTTCGCACTTGCTATGGAATAAGCACATCATACTGAGTTAAGTGATAGTTTGGGTTTGGGTGTAGTTCATCAGATATAAGGCCTACATGAAAATTTTTGATTGCAATATATTGGTCTTTTTTTTTTTTTTTTTTTACAAAAAAACTCGAACTACTGGATATGAAGTCTACAAGACACCTAGTCATCTGCAACCAGCCAAATTTCTATGATTTTGGGTTGTATAAGCAGCAGGCGCTCGAAATGTTTTTTCCAGATAATAATTTTATTATACTCCTTTAGAAAGTACGGGAGAAAGCAAACAATCAAAAACGTCATTAAAGCGAGTGACAATGTTGATCCTTTATTTTCGTTCCGTACTTTACATTTACTTTGTCCGTCCATACAAGAGACAAAAAGATCTTAAGAATTACTTGATTTATCAGCATCAATTTTGTGCATAATGTACGGGGTAAAACGATAGAATGGAATTCGTTCATGAAGGTGATATTATTACCTGAGAAAATATTACGCAGCACAAACCAAACTTCTTTACGTGGTGTACACGTAACACTGTTACTTGTTAATTATCTGTTCCTTTCCTGGCTCGAATAACTGCGACAATATTTGGATTTGCATTTGATCTGTCGTGTAATTTTATTGTTCAAATTAGCAATCATAAATTTTTACTATACAGAGCACTATAGGAGGTATGATAAGAATATACGGTGAATAATTTTCTTAGTAACAAAGTAATAAGCTTGCATGGAATTTGATTCAATCTCCTTCAAAGTACTGTCCTTGGCTAGCAATGAACTTATTCCAACTAGTGCTCTCAAACGGGTCGGGTCGAGTCAACTCGGGTTGGGTCAGTCGGGTCAGCTCGAGTCGGATCGGGTCGGGTCAACTCGGGTCGGGTCAGTCGGGTCATCTCGGGTCGGGTTGTCGGTCAGGTCAATCGGACCGGATCACGGGTCGGGTCACTCGGGTCGGGTCGGGTCGGTCTTCAACCGTTGAGAGCACCAATTTCAACGTTGAATCCATAACTGGAAGCATTTTTGGAAGACTTCTTTTGGAAGGGCGTTCAATTGCTCTGTCGTGGCCTTTTCAATGTCAGGAATGACAGTACTTTGAAGGTTCAATGTCAGGAACGTTTTTCTTTAAGCATAATTTTAATTGTTAGGAAGGGCCAGAAATCGCATGGTGCTATATCTGGTGGGTAAGGCGGATGTGGGCATATAGGAACAGTTTCCGGCCAAAAATTCGTGAATCAAAAGCGAGATGTGGGAACAAATTTTGCATTCACTCGTCTCATTTGCAAAGTATCAGTTAAAATGCTTTGCACCGGCCCGTACGAGATGCTAAGTTCTTCGGTAAGATCTCAAATAGTTATTCGCCTGTTTGAATCAATAATTTTTGCCACACGTTTTCTTCTGTTTTTGAGATTAATGGACGTTCCGAACGTCGCTCATCTTGTACTGATTCATTTCCGCTTTAAAATTGTTCATACCACTTGTAAACAGTCTTCAGAGCTACAGCATTATCGCCATACACCAATTTCAACATTTCGTGAATTCTTTTGGCACTTTTTTTTTTTTTTTGAACTTGAAACAGAACTTAATATTCACGCATTGTTCGAAATCCATGATGTGCGATAGATACGGTATAGTAAACACAACCGCACTCTAGCGGCTCTGGACGCTGACGGACAAGTCAGAAAGTGTTCCAACTTGACGCTGCCTGTCTCAACGGATCAGGCTATCGGAAAATTTAGATCAAAGGGTTGTAGCTAGTGTTTCTTCCAGACGTGTTTTTTGGTGGCACTGCCCCCCGGATCTCTAAGAGTGCTCCCCCGGACGAGACCAAAATAATACGTCTATAATATAACAATAAATAAAATAGTACCAGCTGTGCCCCCGGAATATATTTTCTGAAAGAACAACTGGTTGTAGCATGAGCAGTTTCTGCTAATAAATAAATAAATAAATAAATCACCGTATTTGTTGATGACAGCTTGTATACATGTATTTACGCAAGGCCGTCAATAGTGTCCTAGAGAACTTTGCTATTTTTGAATTATGCATATGCCTCGTAATAAATGAGTGATTTCAGTTTAGCGTCCCTTTCAGCAGCGAGGCTATATGAGACGTGGACCTACTGATTAACGTGGAATCCGAACCACATGAGCTCCCGCCGGGAATCGAGCCCGGGTCTCCCACGTGCCTCGTAATAAATCAGGCTATGTTTCGGAATAGAGGCAGTACACGTCATTGTTTAATATACAAGTATATTAAGTCACTGTTAGTAGTACGTTTAAAATTTTCTTTAAATTGATGTATATTTCATTGTATGTTTATGTTTACTTATGTGGAAAACTCACTAAACATCTTGTAAAAGCATAATATTACATGTATAGTCGTTTATAGAATGGTTTAATTGAATTTTCACCGAACAGAAATATTCAAAATTTACCTCCTCCCCGGCGGGGAATCGAACCCCGGTCTCCCGCGTGACAGGCGGGGATACTAACCACTATACTACCGAGGACTTATTGCATAGTGTCTTCCGTAACGTTTCTGACACATGTATCGTCTATGTCTCACTCGAGTAGTTCATGAAGTTCGACAACATGGAAACTCTTAACATAGCCTGCCTATAATTCTATAGAAATATTATTAGCTTTTAAGAGAGAAATAAGTTAAGAGGAAAGACATATACCAAATTAACAGATAAAAGAGACTAAACCTGCTATCTAACTGTATTTTTTAACACAGAAATAAGTTTAAAAAAATGTTTCAGCAGAATAAAAGAACTACTACTTTTTTTTTTTTTTTTTTTTTTTTTTTTTGCAAGGAATAACATGCAGTTTAGCTCCAGAATGTAGTGTTTTCTTTTCTTGAAAACCATGCAATTACAATTTACCCTTAATGTCCGTTTATTCAGTTAGATCTGATCTATTGGTTGATATATTTCTTATTTTTGCACAATGTTACTGTTAAACACATACCTCATTAACTTTAGGGTATAAACCTACAATCGCCTTGTTACAGTGACTGCACGGAGTCCTGAAGCTTGACCTAGATCTACCGATTTCACCACTCAATAGAACGCAAAGGTATGTCCCGGTCGTCAACCCCCATCCATGCAATTTTGTCAATGTCGTATCCAGTGGCCTATATAGAGGGTGGCTATCGTGCTCAAGCCCCCCGAAATAAATTTGTTATATGCAAAGCTTCATTAAAATTTGTCGACACCCAAAAGGAAAAATATAAGTGCTTATTCAGGTGTTGTACATAGTCCCCCGAAATAAAATCCTAAATACGCCACTGGTCGTATCTCTCACTATACTGAGAGTATCTCCCGAGGGTACAGTGTTGTCGGATTGTAGATAAGTTTCATTTCATTTATTTTTGTTATTATTTGTTGTTATTGTTGTTGTAGTTGCTTAGTATTCTTGTTATTATTATTATTTCACAGCAAAAAATGAGGTGTTGAAACAACACAAAATGACTAACACTTGAGCGTGTTACTTGTGTGTCAATTCAACACCAAGCATTTTTTTCGTCCGTCGTCCCGTTTAAAGGGTTTTGCCCTTTCTTCGGTTAAGTGCTTCATATATAGAAAAGTTGATTGCACTTTAATGTGGTTGGTCTAAGAGTTGTACATATTTAATATTTATTCATTTATTGAGTACACACACATTTATTGAGTACATACACATACATACAGAGAGGTGATTGAAGGGTGAAAAATAACATATAATGAGCATCAAACATAATATGATGGGAGACCAATTGTGCCACGATATATTGTAGAAAATAATGCATTTATTAGCATGCCGTGCTGAATTATGGCGAAGCAAAACTGAATGATAGTAGTGCAGGATGCAGTGGGCAGAGAAGTAGATTAAGATAGAATGCAGTGCTCTGGACGTCACATCACAGGGTTTTGTTAGTACTGACGAATGCAGGTTATCTTCTGTTCCTGGGGCGATTCAGGAACTGATGAAGACAGAGGAAGCCCATGTTAATAGGTAGTTATGGTGCATATGATGGGTAAATGAATGATGAAAGCTCACGTGGTTCATAGATGTGAAAGATTTCGGGATCCAATGTAGCATCATCTACTTGTAAATGATACAAGGTCATGAAATGCTGAAAAGGAGTATCGACATAAGTTGGAGGTGCGTCGTGATCCCGATCGTACCGTAGGATATCAAGTAACGTGGGATGCTGCTGGGCAATTCGCTTGCAAACGTACCGAGTACGAAGCTGTTCGAGATGATGCAATAAAGGTGGAAAATCAATCAGTTCGTAAAATAACCGTGTCGGATGCGGTAAGCTGATGCGATATGCTAGGCGTAGAGCATGACGCTCTAGGATAGCCAATTTCTGATAGAATTTTGGCGGTGCGGATGTCCAGGCAGTGTGTCCATATGTTAATGTGCTGCGCATAAATGCCTTGTAAGTATTAAGTACTGTTAATGCTTTTAGCCCCCAGGTTGTACCGACTAAGCGCTTGAGTAGGTTGAGCCGATTTCGTGCTTGGAGTACGATCTTAGTGAGGTGTGGATTCCAGGTAAGTTTGGAGTCAAATATGACACCAAGATAAGTCAGAGTATTTGACGCCAGTACAGGTGTATGATCTACTTGAAGGTTTAATCGACTTGGATTCCTGTACATTCGTGAACGGCGTCTGCATGGCAGGAAAACAATAGCCTGAGTTTTCGTAGAATTAATACTTAACCGCCATATATTACACCAGTGAACGATCTATCATTTGATATATATCTGATCTTGGGACAATATTAAAAAAAGAGAGTTTAAGAGCTAGTCATAATTTTTGGTTAATCTCATATATACTGCAGTCTTGTTAATGCGATAATGAAACGCTCGATTAGTGTACGTATATATCAGTCCAGTTTTATCTTAACAGTTGGAGAAGCTATGATGTACAGCATCAACTTTTATATTTACAAAATATAATCCTTTCGATTTTCTTAAAACTACGGATGATGATTTAAATTCATCTATATCGTTCCGTTAAGCTTAAATTCCAAACTTGGTCATACATTTCTAGCAAAATTTTGAAAATTTACCAGGAAGAAATGGATATTTTTCTTGTTTGTGATCTTGATAATATGTAAGGAGAGCGGAAGTTGTGTTTATTATTTTTATAAGCGGTCATAAACATGGAACTATTTGGCAAGCGGAAGGAACTACTTCGCGCAAGGTTACCGCATGGTTGCATTCTGGGAAAGTAATGAGCATTTGTATTTTTGAACATGACTGCAGGTGTACAGAGACGCTCCATTTGTAATCCCTACGCAAAGACAAGAACTTACACTCTATTAATTTTAACAAAATGGATTCAAACTTCTCTAATCGTAAGCTAACCTGACCCTACTCTATCCTATAACTCGACAAGTTTCAAACCAAGATGCGCAGATCGCTGCGGAGCACTTCGTATTCCGCCATCCTCCCCACTACTCTTCCATCCACTTGTCTGGCTTTGAAAGTTCCAGTGATACTAACTCAACAAACTTATGTTACAACAAATATCACCTGCTAAAATGTTTAAAGTCCGAATCTTACTTTTTTTAGTAGGTAAGCAACCTCATGGTAGAGGTCTGCACGAGCTCGGGCCTAGGGCCGGGTCCGGGCCGTAAATTTTTAAATAAACAATCATATTTCTCGGGACCTTTTCGGGCATAATACAACAATATTTTCTGGAGAACTTTTAACGCACACCTAAATTTGTAACTTAAGACGCCCACACTTAAAATCACTGAGAGAAAAGCTGTGTAATAGAGACAAAAACTGAAAATAACAGAAATAAATATGCTTAGCTTGTCTGAGTGAAAATACTGCTTCTTACACTGAAGTAAAGGAACAAGAGCATTGGGAACAACGTGTCTTGGTTTTTTCTTCAAAACAATGTCAGTTTATATTAAATGAGAATTTATATAATGACTTTTTTTTATATATATAGAGAGAGAATTCATAGTTAACTAAATGTAAAGGATAACCTTTATTTCCTTGTTGTCTCTGAATCATGAAAGCTTTTAAACTGCAAAATTAAACATCTAATTGTTGCAAATAAAAAATACAATTTTGCCTTAATTGTTAAGTTTTTGTAATTCGGGCTTATTTCGGGCTCATTTGATTATCACATAGGGTCGGGTCTAAATGCTAAAACATATTTCTTACTCGGGTCGGGTCTCATATTATTAATTCACGGGCCGGGCCCGTGCAGACTATCTCATGGATACACCGTAAGCAGTGACGCTTTCCGACGGGGCGATCCCTTCACGCCTTCTGAAAGGAAAATTTCTCTTTTTGTTATTATTTTTTCATTGGTACGAACTGGCACAGTCAATATACAGCATTTACACTCAAATGTCGTAGAGGGGCCCGCGGTGGCTCAGTGGTAGAGCGTTCACCTCTGGTGCTTAGGATCCCGGGTTCGATCCCAGCCCCCGCCAAGTGAACTTTGTGGTGGACAAACACCGTGTGCGTGGGTTTTCTCGGGGTTCTCCCGTTTCCTCCCACTTTCTTCATTCCACCATATCATTCATTATTCATCATCACCGTCTCCTTTAGCCTAACCGGCATAACCGTGGGACGTAAAACTCAAAGATTTCATTTTTTCAAATGTCGTAGAAAATCCTCAGACCATTCCTCTCCTTGCAGATTGCAACACTGCAAAACATCATCGTCGCGGAGAAGGGAGTGGGGAAATGTAGGATTAGGTGCGCAACAGCTAGGCTGCAGCGTTCTGTTTACAAACTTTTTTACTTATACTTATCCCTACCTTACTATACCCTACCCTACGCATTATATCCTTTTAAAGCGATCCTAAAATTGATTATTTTTAAATTTTCATAGCTGTTATTACGCTTTTTGTCGAAAACAATATATATATATATATATCCTCTGAACTTTTTTTCCCTCAAATGCTAATATTCCTAGAATTATAGACTAGACTATATTAAGAATGAGTTTCCATGTTGTTGTTCATGAATGCTCGAGTGAGACATGGATGAGATGTCACGCAGAAATATCACGAAAGAGATGTGGAGACAAGTCCTCGGTAGTATAGTGGTTAGTATCCCCGCCTGTCACGCGGGAGACCGGGGTTCGATTCCCCGCCGGGGAGGAGGTCACATTTTTTTTTAAATTCTGTTCGGTGAGAATTCCATTAACTTCTCTACATCTATTCTCTAAACGGCTATATATAGTAATGGAAAAGTTAATAGCAACTCGATGTGACTTAATGCGTTTACAAGGTTTAATATGAGGTTTCTACGCAAGTAAACAAACATATTACGAAATATACATTAATTTAAAGAAAATTTTATACGGAATACAAATTAAGTTACCTTTATTTGTGCAATGGGTGATAGTTTACAAAATATGATGTAAATAAAACACAAATCTGCCTTTCCAAATATTCATTTCATAGCCCATTCGGTCTAGTTTACTAGGAAGACTGCGCTCGACTATTTGATCAACCCTTCTATTGTGCAGTACTATTCTTCTGTCCATTTTCGTTGTGCAGGTGTTCAGGATTGCGCAGATAGAGTGTTAAAATTGTCAAACGTGTAGTGAAACTAGTGGTCAGTTCTGAAATTCAAATTTATACACTAAAAATTACATTTTTTCTTGTACATAAATATTTGTACTGAGTGCATTTTAGAAAATAAAAAGGCGTGCAATATATTTTCATTGGACATAGAAGGTAAAAAGGTAACATAACGCCAACAAAAGACAGTAAAATTTGAACAATGAGTGAGGCAAAACCAATGCTGAAATTGCACGGATTATAAAAGTGCATAAAAGCACAGAAGATAGGCAGTTAGTTAAGATTCACGAAGCGGGATGCATGTGGAAGAATTGGCAGATGTGATCAAGAAGTGAAATCGTCTCCTAGACAGAACAGTGCATTGAAACGATCATATCTTGCCGACAGATTTCAGCCACCACAAGATCTTGCAACAAGCTGGCGGAAAAGTCGACGTTTATTCACGTATAGTGAGAAACAAGTTGAAATCCATAGGTTTGGATTTACACATGGCTGTCAAGAAGCCATACCTTACACAAAAACAACGTACAATGCATGTACAGTGGGCCAAGGACCACAAGGATTGGAATAGCGAATAATGGTGCAAAATATACTGTTCAATAGACAAAAATCAACATTTATGTAAATGATTAACGTTTCAGGACATATCATACGTCTGGTGAAACACTTCGTCGTTCATGTACTGTTAAAACCTCGAAGTAAACTACAAGTGCCATGATTTGGGCATGTTTTTCTTCCAATGGTGTCGGTAGAACCCATATTCGTGATGGAGTTGTTAATGCGCAGACATACAAAACGATTCTTCACACTAAAATGGTAAGTTGAGGAAGAGATTTTTTTAACGGTAAACCCTTTATTTTTCAAGACGACTTTATCGATTACCACCGTGTCAGAGTTATAAAAGATTATATTCTGTCCTTAAGGCATGTTACATCACTTCCTTGGTTCGGTAATTCGCCCGACTTAAACCCCATTGAAAATTTATAGCATGATTTGAAGGTTATCGTTCGTGAAAAGACACTTACAACAAAAAAATCAGTTAATTGAAGCAATAAACGATGTCTGGCAACATTGCATTCAAGTTCAGACACTGCAAAACTTAGTGAACTCCCATGTCCAGTGGCGTATTTAAGGGGGTTAGGGTCCGAGCTTAAGCGCTGAAATTGTATTTACTATTTTACAGTAAATGAAATATCTTGCAGAATTTTCACATTTCCAGGAATAAAGTTAGCAACTCCCCCCGAAACAAAATCGGAAATATGCCACTGTCCTTGTCAAAACGATGCAGTCTAGTTATCAAATTGTGTAGATACCCAATTAAGTATTAACTCAAGTCAAAGTTTTTTTTTTTTTTTTTCAAACCTAAGTTTAACTTCCGTTAACAATGGTTGCCACGTGATGTACAGTATCAGCCATTGTTGTAGATATAGTTAACTTCTATAATTTAATTTGCATTCTGCATAAAATTTCCTATAAGCTGTTGTTTGTTTCATTGAATATTTGCGGTTATTTATGTAGAAATTTCTTGTTAAACTTTGTAAATGCATAAAACTACATTGAATTGCTATTATTTTATCACAAATAGATATATAAATATGTAGATATAGATATACTGTTCCGAGAACTACACTTAGAGAAACGCTGGTCTGTAACTTCACGTTTGCTGCCTACGTTCTCAGTTAACCCACACCTACAGACAGTGACAAAGAGAAGATAGCAAACTTACCGTTGATCGTAGATAATAATGAGAAGCATAACAAGACGTAGTCAATCGTTTTCCAGATTCTGCCAATACTTGTTTTAACCATTCTACCTCCCTTCCTCCTTCCCCTTCTTTGCTCATCCTATTCTCCGTCTCCTGACTCTGACAGTAAAAGACCGCTTCCTACGTCATACATCGGCGAGTCGGAAATGATACAGGCTTGTGGTGAACAAATACACGCTCATAACTCATTTATAGGTATTTTTTAGTTTCTCCTACTTTAGCATTCTACCAATTATTTCGTGAGCGCACGTTGTGTTTGTCTCCAACAACTGTAGTGGGAACGGTGGCTCACTGGTAGAGTGATTACCTCTGGTGTGTGGGACCTCTGGTTCGATTCCCGGCCAAGTAAGTTTGTGGTGGACAACATCGTGTCCGTGGGTTTTCTTGGGTACTCTCGTTTTCTCCCATATTTCTATTCCACCAATTCTTCCATCATCATTCACTTGCTTTAATCATCGTCTCTCTCAGCCTAAAGGGCACATTTGTGCAACGTTAAACTGAAAGATTTCATTTCATTTTTCCAACAACCATAACTAGACTTCATTTTTATTAAGTTTTTAGAAGCAACTACATATAAAATAACATTTCTTAAATAAAATATTCGTAGAGTTCACTTAAAAAGTATCTCTTACGTCGTTGGTTGTAAATTAAATGAAACGAAATCTTTTAAGTTTTACGTCCCATAGTTACACTGGCTAGGGTAAAGGAGACGGTGGTGATGAGAAATGAATGAAAGGTGGAATGAAGAAAGTGGGAGGAGAAAACCCACGCACACGGTCTATGCCCACCACAAAGCTCATTTAGCGCAAGCTGGTATCGAACGAAGGACCCCAGGCACCAAAGGTGAACGTTCTACCACTTAGCTACGGCGATCCAACGTCGTTGGTTGATTTAGAGTTTAGCACCCCTTTTACTAGTGATGTTATATGAGACGAGGTGGAATATGAACCACATAAGCTTCCACCAAGAATCAAACCCGGGTCTCTTGCCCCAAAGATGTATATGCTGCACAAAATACCTATGAATCAACTATATTGTATTTCACTTATTACAACGTTTAGTTATTGGTCGATGTAAATCTTTATACCTATAGTTTTGAATCTAGTTATGTGAGGTCCTAACACAAATCCTTGTGGTACTCCTATTCAGAATAATAATAATAACAACAAAAATGATTACACGAAAAAATAATGTTATCTTCTTGATTTTGACATACCTATATTTTGAAATTTCTTATTAGCAGACGACACATACTAATATGCAAAAAAGAAATTATTATCTTTGATGAGAAAGTTACACCCTCTATTTTCTTGTTTGGAAACTTTTTTTCTCTCTACTTGTATTTTTTGCTGTTCCATTCTATACGTATATCCCGCTGTCGACGGTTGTTTTTCTCTCGAGCACCTACACTGGCGCCATCACCGACCTCCACGCGAAACTGGTTACCCCCAACCCCCAACCATTTTCAACCCCCATCCTCTCACAACGAATGAAGTTTTCTGTTACGTACAGCTAGCTAGCTTCCTTTTTTTTTTGTGCCTCTCTCTCTTTCTGTATACCTCACCCTCAGTGCGTCCTCACTCCCACTCTAAATTTCGCTGACGTCATTGTGCTGAAAGAGTAAGCGGGATGGGTAAGAGTCGAGTCTACTAGGTCGGGTCGGGCGGGAGAGAGAGATCTCCAGTCAGCCTCAGCAGAGAGAACAGCGCTTCTAATGGTCAGAAAAGCGGACAGTCAACAAGCTGAGTACGATAGTTCTGAAAAAAGATTTTAAAAAAAGTAATGAATAATGAACATTTTACATATTATATATACAAAATAGATATAAAAAAAGAAAAACAAGAGAGCAGATTTAAAACTACAAATTTTGAACACATTTCAAGTAATCATATTGGATTGTTTTATTTTGTAAGACAATCTCAACATCTTTAAAAGGAGAAGTATTCTATTTTACTAATTGCAATTATAGTATTATTATTGAACTCGAGTGCAAAACATACTTGCATGCAACACGATTCGTATAAAAGTATTCCACTCCTTTAGCATCAGCTTGCGCTGAAACGGTACATGTGCTGCCATCTGTTAACAGAAGAACGAAACCTAGAAGCAACATAAGGAAGCCTTTACTCCCAAGCGGGATTTTTAAAAAACTTTTAACGTCAAAATTTGTCATGTTTCAAATTGTAACAAAATGTCATATTGTTTAATACAGAAGGAAAATTAAAAACAAACCTTTTTTTGCATTCAAAACAATCTTTATTACTTTATTTAGACAAATAAAACAATAATTATAGTAGTTTTTCATATTACAAAACTACCGTTGATATTTCATTTTGTATTGACAAAACCCATAGTTCTCTGTTAAATTTGCACATTTTAGTTGGACGCTGGGATGTGTTTCTCTCTTCGTGTCTGTATACGTATATTATTATTATATAGAGTAGTTAGAATCTCTCTCTTCCCTCAACGGCGTTCGCTGGTTGGATGTGCCGTGCTTGCCTGCTGTTTCAACTCACACTCTCCTAGTCGCCATTGATCGAACTAGTCTCGTCCCCGGCCCACAATGTTTCTCGACTCGGTTTTAGCGGAGTTGGTTGAAGGGAAAGGTGGAGTGGGAGGAGAGAGAACACAGTCTGCCTGCCTGGCACGATGTAGGTGATATGTGTGTGTGTGTGTATGTAACGGAGAGAGAAAAAATAAGGGGAATAAAATAGAGGAGTCGACTTAGAGCTCTGAGAAGAAAAAGAGAGAAACAAGGAAAAACCTGGAAAAGTTAGAGCGCCAGCGCAATGCTGCTGAAATAAAGAAGATTGCGTCTCGATATGCAGTTTACAAATAACACTTCTTTTTTTCTGTTTTCCTCTCGTTTTTTTTTATAATACTCGCAACTTGGAAGAAAGAAACAAAGAAAGAAAAAAGGATAAATAAAACCTATTTTAAGTTATATTTTCTTCTACTACTGTTCGTTTACAGAGTAACAAATTACTATACATACTTTGACTATAGGTGCAACAAAATCGTATGAAACTGCGAGTTTGGACTTACAATATATCTCTACTTTCATACTACATACAAAAGACGCACACCTGTGGCCTTGCATGTATAGTATATCCCTTGCTTCTAAATCATGAGATAATAGTAAATTTTAAAAAGAATTGTTTTCATGAAGAAAGCATCAATTTCTTCACTTTCCATTCCGTTTTAAAACCTATAGTTCAACTAGCTCTGACTAGACAACTGTAAATGAAGAAGGCATGTTGTTCACATTCCAAATAAAGAAAAAAATTCTAATTAGCAATTTTGCTGCTATCCAAACCTTACATTGTCAGAAGAAGCAAATGCAAGTAGCAGCAGCTTGGGAGTATTCCGATTTTGCTAAACAGACCAATTACCTTCCGTTTCGCTGCTCACACTCACACTTTACATACATACAAACATACATTACAGTATTAGTACTTTACATACATGCTCTGAACGTGGCATACGGTCACTTGTTGAATGTTTAGCCAGCGTTCATCAGGAAGGCGTCATAATTCTTTGCATTTCAGCGCTGGACTTAAGCCAAGGTTATCCTACTGGCTAGCTGAGCTAAAGTACGTACAGAGCGAGGCAAGAGATAGAAATAGAGAGAAAACGAGAGAGTTGGAGAGGAATCGATTTGGAGTGGAGTGCAGTGGAGAGGGGGAACACAGGCAGAACGCGTTTTTGGGTTCAGCACTAGCTCGCTTGGAAACGCCAACCCAGTTGAGCCACCATTTCACTTTATGCAGCTGTGAGACGATAACAACGATGGGCTATAGGACTCGGGGCGCTGGGGAAAATGCCAAATGGGCTATAGGAAACGGCGGGAAGAGAGAGATTTTCAAGCGGTAGTCTAGCACAGCGCGTACGCCAAAAGCCGACCAGCAAAAGAGAAAGAGAGAGGTTAAAAAAAAGAGAGAACGAGAGACAGAGAAAAAGACGAGAGATTTGGATTCGAACTTTTAGATTCCAACTTTCCCCCCACCCCTTCCTCCCTCGTGGTACTTTCCGTAAATGACTAGCAACAGGATATCAATGCATTGAATAGACAAACACGAAGAAAAAAAAATAATTTAGAAGAAAAATAAGTAGTTATAATTTACATCGACCATAATTTCGATGTTGTTTTGTTAACCTGCAAGCAGAAAGAAAGCAATTCTCACTTTTGACGGCATATCGCCCGTCGTTATTTTTTTTTCTTTCCTCTCGCACCGTGGTGCTCTTTTGTAACTCGAACTTTTACCGCTAGGGTTTCGTAGTGTCGCGATATATTTGTGACAGAAAAAAAAAGAACTAGTTTCAAAGTAAAATAAAAGGCAATGAATTACATTTTGTTGACAAGGAAAGTGGCTGCAATGTATTGTGTTTACCGTAGCAGAGTAAACAGACTTACTGTGTTGTTAAAACAAATGGATTTTCGTTTGAGTAATATAAGTTTCGTATTATCTTTAATTAGAATAGTAATTAGAACGCTTTTTACTGTGGCTATAGCAGTGGTGCCCACCCCCCCTTATGTCCATGACGCACCCCCCCCGCAATTGTCTATCCATAGGTATTCTTCCATGAAAAAAAAAAAACTTTTCGATTAATTTTACCCCCCGTCAAACATATTTATATAGATTTTTAACCCCCCCCAAATATTTCAATGACGCAGTTTGCGTCATAGCCCCCCCTTGTGGGCACCCCTGGCTATAGATAAATAGAGATCGGTATAAATGTATGTAATAGTAGTATTTGGCCAATAGGTGGTAGCAGCATCGTATACTAAATTTTAGCGATGTCAAAAGTAGTGAGACAGGTGCTTATGAACTTCATCGAACTTCTTCCCAACAGTAGAAGGATTAAAATACTGCATCTAATTATGTATGAGGAAGAATCAGTGAGAATTGTTATTATTAAATTTGCTTGAAAATATTCATTGTTCTTTCATTGGAGTAGCAACTCGTCGAAGATTGAAACATGTATTTTCATGTCACGTAAGTTAAATAGACTGTTCCAGGAGTGTGCACCTATAGTATCTTGTATTACGTGATTTTTTTTTTTAATAATAGGAAGAACTACTACTGGGTTTATAGACACTAGGAGTGTGTATATCTATTGGAGCCGGAATGGGTGATTTGTCTCTTGCAGGCGATATAGTCTGGTGGGAAACGACCTATACTTTGAGATCTGCACCGGATTCTTAGTTCGGAACACATGTAGTTCTCTATGGCTAGGTGGTTAGCATTCCTGCCTCTAGTGTGGAAGATTCTGGTTTGATTTCTTGTGCATGGTAGAGCCACACTTTAGATAGCTTAAGTGCTGAGAAGGAACGTAAAATTCCATCAACAAACAACACACAAGAGAGAAGATGCTTAAATGCAAATTGTAAACAGAAATATTCAAAAGTCCCCAATTTGAGAATTCTTATGTGTTTCAAACTCTAGAAACAAAAACGTGCAATAAGCCTATCGAATACTCTAACGTCTAACAACTAAGTATTTTGAGCGCGTGGATGTCGATTCGATTCTCGTAGGCACAAAATCTGAGTTAGTCTTCAAAGTAGATGTATTGCTTGCTCGAAATACATTTAATTTAAACTGTGCTGATTAATTCAAGATTTTCGCACACTCTTTGTCCCTCTCCCAGAACATGTGTAGCATCACATGAAATCGAGTTTGGAGCTTACGCGCTCCATTTGGTTCGAAGAGTTTTCCCGTATTATACAAATACGAAGGCTATCACTTTCAACATTCGTCAAGCCACCAGAAAAGAAATCACGAGAGATGATGAAACGGGGAACAAATGATAACCGTCGCTTGGATTGGATGTCGCGTTGGCCATTTGTCGTACAGATAGACAAACTGTGTTATTCAATGATTCCTAAAAATACGTATACCGAGAGCAATTGAAGTGCCCACCAAGTGTGAATTACGTGATGTAATTCGCTTGCTCCAGTCCAAAGGGCATAACACAGCCCCAATTCATCGTCCAATAAGTAAGATTACTGCGAGAATTAATATGAGTGATGATGAAACGGTGATACGACAAATTTATCCATTGGACATTGCCCATCCTCCATTGATAGACAGACTCTAACGTTCAATCATAGTAGAATAGCGACTGTGAAAACCTATCGAATGCATTCGAAGCGCCCACCAAGTGTAAACTGCATTATATAATTCAATTGCTTCAGTCGAAAGGGCATAAATACAGCAGCAATTCGTCGTCCAATAAGTAAGGAGTGCGATAATTCATGTGAGTGATGACGAAAGATAATACCACAAAGCGACGAACGTTGCCCATTCCCCAATTGATAGACAGACTCTGCTGTTCAATCATTGTAGGGTAGCGACTGTGAAAACCTATCGAGTGCAATCAGAGAACCCACCAAGTGTGAAGTGCGTGATCTAATATCTTCAGGCGGCTGCTGGGTTTGCTGCAATTCCAAGAGACGAACCACATTATTAATGCGTTCGGTAAGGTAATCTGCAGCCACAGATTTCCATCCTGGGCTACTCTAATCGTGTACGTCTATAGGTCTACTTATAAAGTTCCAGCAATAAACTGCAGTTATACCCTTCCGCCTAGAGAAATGAAATTACATAATGTAGTTCACACTTGGAGGGCGCTTTGATTGCATTCGATATATTGTTCACTCACTATTCAAGGATTGAATGACAAAGTCTGTCTATTGGTGTGAGAGATGGGCAACATCCAATAAACAGTGTTGCCTTGTCTCTATTTCGTCATCTCAGCGATTCTCTTCTGGTGGCTTAACGGAGGTTGTGACAAGGAGCGTTGCCCTATCAAAAAGATGCCATTTTCAGATGAGAATATAGCCCTCGTAATGGGTGTGCATAATCAGGAATGACCTGCCGATAGCTAAAACCGCCATGGTGCCCTGCACACGCACTATCGGAGCCGTAGAAGAGTAAAGATTCTCTAAATGCTAATACAGCCACCAGCTTCTTGTCGTCATCCTACTGTGCACGTATCGAGTAGTTGTTTCCCTGGGAGACAAAGAATTCTAACCTGGTGATTGATGTGATGGAAGCAGTATAGTGATCAGGGTAGTGGGTAATTATACATTTAAAAAAAGGAATAAAATATGTCAAGTACGTAGAAACCTAGAAACAATCTATAAATAAAAAAAAGACTCTTTTCGCGCTGATTACTGTTTGATTTGGCTCAAAGAAAAAGGTTTGAAAGATTCCTTCTAAATTTGTATGGACTCTCGCTGAATTTTGCAATTTAATAAACTACCGTATTGATTTCGTAAAGTACCCATTCCTATATAAAATAACAAATAAGTAATACGATTTGTGCTCATGATTACGTTTAACAAAACATGTCGTAATATTTTACGTTTTAAATCCTTTGTAGTCGAGAAGTTTTAAGCCAGAGAAGCCATGCTGAAATGAGAGATGATTTCAATAACATCGATTGCTTTTGATTTCCATGCACCTTTGAAGTCACCGCATCTGACGCCTGTTTGCACGCAGGAGCGTCATTTAGGGGGCAGGGAGGGGCATTTGCCCCCCTCCTGAGTTTGAGATTTATATAGATTTTATCAATAGAATAGTAGTAAGATAGTGAAAAACGCGAAATTTTACATATATCAAGGGGTCTTGCCTCCCCCCAAGCCAAATCTGAAATGATGTTTCTGTTACAAAAACTCATTGCACTTCACACTTGCTGTCAACTGTTTTGAGGCTTTTCATTTCTCTGCTCTGCAATATGCAACAAAAGTAAAACAATACGAAATATTACCTACACGTTACACATTTTATTTTTCAGAGTCCATGTCAGTTGTCACTCAGCACCAGGGGTAAAAGTGGATCTGGAAAGGTAGGGGAACAAACGACGTCACGCCGTCCCCCGTGGATATCTTTGCTGTGTATTTTTTAGAAAGTGGGAGGACGCTACAGATATTTTCTGGAAGTGGGAGGACGGCGACCCTCCGCATTCCCCTGCTCTTTTACCCCTGCTCAGCACACCAAACTGTTGTTTTTTGTCCAGTAAAAATGTTGAATTAATGACTCATTGTCTGAGCTCACCTTATATAAAATCTAATGAGTGTTTTTTATTTTCACACATGAAAACTAAGATGCTTGGTGAGCTATTTTGTCGTTTAAAGCAGCTGTTGACGCATTCCGAACAACAGTGTTTGAGATACTTTTTTCAAACCAGTGTTTGTACTGTATGTTTCCTTAATAAAATTTCGCACGACTGACCCAAAATTTTCCCTTATCTTTTCAAATTTTCCCTAGTTTGCTGAGTATTCAATTCCTATAACAGATGTTATGTGATGAGATTAATTTAGTTATACCAAAGTAAGTGCCTAAGCACATTTATTTTGTTCATTTGCCTTTTGCTTCTATGTTTTACTTTATCCTTTACTTTTTTTTAAACAGAGAAATACGCGCAAATATACTCAGCCAACAATAGGTACGAATTGCGCTACTTTGTGCGCAGCGCACACAGAGACAAATTATTGCTATTGTATTGTTTTATTTCTGAACAGTGGCGGCGATTGGACGTTAAAAGTGGGGGGGCAAGACTTGATGAAATGTTGTATAACTAATAGGATACTGCCTTTTTCGGTTAAAATACCATATATTGTATTGTATATTTTATTAAGTAAATTGACAAGAGCAACGCAAGCAGGTACTAGCCCTTTGTACTCTTAAACAACGAAAGTATAAGAAGAGATCTGATTACTTGCTCATGAATATCTTAAAATTCTCTCTGGAAAACTGTGTGATCAGATTATTTAATACCAAATTTGCAAAACAAGAAAATAGAAAGGATAATATTAATCATAGTAATGAATAATGAGGTTTGTTTTGTAGAAGTGTACATTGAAACTGGGGATTAATGAACAACTTATATTTTTAATTTCACACATGCCATTAAATGTATGTTACTACTCTTAGAAAATGAAGGACAGTAAATACTACAAGCATATACTACGACATTTAAAGAAATATTCGCTTTTGCACCTTCCCGAAACATGTTCGTTGCCATTAGATGCAGTTATCACTTTTTTGGAACACATCAAAAGACAACAATACTTAGAATCACTCCACACTCATGTTATACAACATAATCCGAAAACCTAGAATTATGTTGTATTCATTGCAAAACAATGGTAAGGTAGAAGTTGACATTTTAAGAAGTGTCGATTTTTGTGCAATTAAAAATAATTTGTGAAAGTTTTTTTTTTTTAATCTTCTCTTAATTAGTTTCAAAGCGGCTGACTAATATATATCAAGCCCTTCTATGAAGAAGTGACAGTATGCTGGAACTGTTGTGCTGCAATAGATTAATTTTTCGGCTATTTTCCGTGGCAATTAAAACGCAATTCCTGTAGCTTTCTTAACTCGACGGGAAGACAACCAATACATTCTCACGCAACGGCAAATAATACATACAAAAACTTTACATTCCCAAATGAAACTATATAATGGGTTACTTCAACAAAGTGGGGGGGGGGCAACTGCCCCCTTGGCCCCCCTAATCGCCGCCCATTTTCTGAAGCCCAAAGAAAAATTTAAGCATTTATATTGATCAGTCAGTCAGTCCGAGAATTTCCGTGGCTTTTCATGTTTTATAGAAAAATTCCCTTTTTGCTAAATTTGCCTACAAAATTTCCCTAGATCAGGGAAATTTTCCTCAAACTACGAACACTGCTTTAAAACTGCTGTGAAATATAAACAAGTAGGCTTAAACATACGATTAAAGACAGAAAGGTCTATTCTTCTGAATTTTATAATAGGGGAAGACTAACGTTATTGTTAATAGTAGTTTGCAGAAAGTTTTCCACCAGCCCTCGTACAGGGTATAAATAGATTCCAAATTTCTTCCAGCAGAATAATAATAATAATAATAAACATCAATTAATGTTGACAAAGAACCATATATGTTTTAGTACCACAAGTTTTTTTTTTTTTTCTGATTCACTCGAAAACTACATATGAGAATTTTCCCGCAGCCATGTTATTTTGTCCTCCTCGACGTGATATATATTTGGACAATATTTTCTTGATGCAAATATGATGCACCACAATAAGTGGTATGGAGGAGACAAGGTGGTTCAGTGTAGAACGATTACATCTGGTGTGTACTGTTTTTGGTTCGATCCCCGGCCAAGTAAGTTTATGGTGGACATTATCGTGTTCGTGGATTTCTCGACGTACTCCAGTGTTGCCAGATTGGGCTACAAGTAGCGGATTGTGTGATTTCTTAAGTACGCTCTTTACCAAAATTTCAAGTTGGGCAACACGCTATTTTTGTACTACTTTTATCTGCAGGCTATAACTCTTAAGAATGCTCTACTTCCTACTCCTAAATGCTAGTGGAGCCGCGGTGGTTCAGTGGTAGAGCATTCACCTCTGGTGCGTGGTGTCCTTGGTTTGATCCCAGCTCGCGCCAAGTGAACTTTGTGGTGGACAAACACCGTGTGCGTGGGTTTCCTCGAGGTTCTCTTGTTTCCTCCCACATTTTTCGTTCCACCATTTCATTCCTCATTATCATCGTCTCCTTTAGCCTAACCGGCATTACCATGGGACGTAAAACTTAAAGATTTCATTTAATTTTTTAATTATGTTACTGTATTATCCATATTAAAATACTGAGTAAGTGCAATAAAAACTTCCTAAATCCATGGTTTCCAGATAAAGAATTTAGCAAATGAATTAAAGAAATGAGGAATAACAGTGACAGGAATAAAAGCATGCTGTAAACGTTGTAAAGTCTATTTCAGAGCTCACAAAACTGACTTAAGGAAACATGTCTCCTTGGAAATCAGAAAGGTCGCCTATTTCAAGCTATCGCCGTCTGCAAAGTTTATGATTAGTAAAAGTGTATAATTGCAAAATACGTTTCGGCTACAATTAGTTCAAATCCGCTTCTTTTGGATCGCGAACACGCTATTTTTTTAATCAACACTGGCGTACTCCGGTGTCCTCCCACATTCTCATTCCACCTAATTCCTTCTCCTCCATCATCATCATCATCATCATCATTCACTTGCCTTACTCACCCGCCTCCCTTAACCTAACGGGCATAACCGTAGGACGTTAAACTGAAAGATTCCATTTCATTTCATTCCTTAAGAGTCTTCATCCCGGCGAAATTAAAATACCGCTAATTTTACAGTAATTATGTGATATCTTCAAATAGATAAAAGATAATCGAAATGTGGAACAAGAGCGCCTTACACAATATTATTTTACATGAGAAACCGTTATCACGACACACTTATCTGCTTTCGATTTCGAGCCATTTTGAAAATGGCATTTATTTTCGCGTTTCTAAACATCTGAAAACGGAAAGCCACTAGGTGACTTGTGATAACGGTACCTCACGCTAAATAATATTGTCTAGGGCGCTCTTGTTCCATATTTAAATTATCTTTTATCTATTTGAAGATATCACATAATTACTGTAAAATTAGCGGTATTTTAATTTCGCCGGGATGAAGGCTCTTAAGTGGCATGGCTCTCATACACAATTCATTTTAAAATTTACAAATTAATTGATTTTCTCTATTTTTTCGAAAACTACGCATGAGTTTCTATACTCACACACATCATTTTGCTTAGCTGAATAAAACTTCGTGCAGTTTTAGTATACGGATCCATAGTATACGTAGTAATTGGAGTAGGAGTAGGGGTATGGGTAGCACTAGGGGTAGGAACAGGTTAAAAGCCCCGCAGGGGTTCGTTGGGTTCTGTTGTCGACATAAAATAGGCAAATTAGAGACTTCCCCAAATTTTTCCGTACATTTTACAATCTGTGGATCCGTATAGTAAAGCTGCACGCTATCGATTGATACAAGTCTCAACTTTTTATATTCTTTTGAAAGAATTCCATCTTAGAACTATATTTACTACGTTGGAGTTTAGTATCTTTTACTATTACCTGTGCTTACAAAGAAAGAGAAAGAGAAAAAACTTGTCAGCTATTAACCGTAGTGTTGTTTTGGTTTACTTATCGCAGAATCTGTCAACACTCGTTGATATTTCTTTTGCTAGACGATAAAAAAAATCGTCATTGAATGGTTTAAGTCAATAGCTGCTGAGTAACATTGAGGAACAAACTATACGATACAATATATGAATATCTATTTCTTCTGTCATATATTCGTTCCAACTCTCGAACAAACTCACATTTTGACCTATCAAAATAATCTTTCCACTCTCGAGAATTCAATCATTCCTTCAACACACTCGTAAAACAGAAAAACTGCTTCGTTTATTGAGCAGATGTAATACCTTGAACTTTTAGTAAGTAACGTGCCATGCAATGTTGCCAAGGAATTGGAGATATAATTTCCTAAGTGTTCAATATTTTTCTTTTTCGAGATCACGATAAAAATCTTCTAGATTTCACAAATCTACTGTTTTGCTTTCGTAAGCTTTCTGTACTTACAAGTTAGATTTATAAAGTATTGTATTGATGATTTATGTGATGTATGTATATACACGCTTTTTATAAAAACAAATCAAATATTATTAACAAGTTTTTGTTTACCATTGCCCATTTAGATGGTTCACGATGCAACCCTCCTACACAGGCCTTCTTCTAGAACATTTTGTCTAATGTCGGATCAAAATTTAAAAAATGAGGGTGCGTAGAACTTTAGAACCCTAAATCCTCCCTGCTTACATCTTCAGACTCTCATTCAAGAATTCGGGGCACGGTGACTCAGTGGCAGAGCACTTACCTCTGGTGCATCAGGTCCTTAATTCGATCCCCGCACAAGTAAGTTTATGGTGGTCAAATCGTGTCCGTGTTTTTTTTTTTGGGATACTTCTGTTTCCTCCAACATTCTCTTTCTTCCTATTAACTTGCCCTAATCATCGTCTCCCTTAACCTAACGGGCATTAATCATGGGACGTTAAACTGAAAGATTTCATTTCTCATTCAATAACATATATTTTCCACTATGAGAAAAAAAAAAGAAAAGAATAAGGAAAACAAACACAAGAAATCAATTTTTATTCAAAAATGCGTAAAACTGCGTTTTCAGGAAGGTCAGTTTTCAAAATTTTCCGGGGTAGGAGCCGCGGATCATTCGCAAAGCAGAGAATATTGAAGCACACCTACTGATTTTCAAAATTCATTACTTTTGCCTGGATCTCCCAGGCTACATGACTGTTTTCATTGCAGGTTCCTTTAAATATAAATTTCACTGTAGTAGGATACATATTATGCCATTAGAATTATGCAGATCTATCGCTGCGTATGTATATACAAGATAGAGCTTTTACGCTGTTGCGAAGTTATTGTGTGCAGTATACAGAAACCATCAGGTGATGATCCCTGAATTTTTCTTTCCACACGTTAAGGGAAAATGCAGTTCATATTTTGGTGCTATTGTTACCAACCACGGTGACTGTTTACACCATTATAGATGCACCGAAAAAAAAATTTGACATGTTGAGTAGTAGCAACGCCGTTGCGAGCTGTCAGAGATCTTCTATTGTTGGCTCCTAGGGTATACGGGAGTATACGGCGTATACCCACCAAATATTTTTATAGTTCAGTTATAACCATTGTAAATGAAGGATGTAATGGAGTATATAAGGCTGGGTATGCGCTATATTTTTGAAAAAAGTAAAGCTTATACCTAACAGGAAGTCTAGCAATACATCACTGAAGGTGGCCATCCCCGGCAATTTACCATTCTTCCCCAAATTTAACTTTCTTACCCCAAATTTACCACTCTTTAGTTTGGTTATACTATTTTCAATGAGAATTTATATCCTTTCAAATGATCTAATAAACGCAACCTGCTCTCTAAAACTTGTCTCTATGTACCTCTGATCACAAAGGCTGATTTCTTACCGGAGGATTAATATTAGCGTGTCGCGCTGTCACTGGTTCACGCCAAGTGTCAATTCAGCTGCCTTGTAATACTAAATCAGTTAACAGTTTTATACTACATGTCAATGCTACACCATATTCATTTGTTCGCAACTAAGCTTAGACACTTCCTTCTTCCTCCCCCTGAAAGTTTCCTAGACTTGAAATGAAAATAATTTGTGATGATAATCTTTAGCATGGATACATGTATTGTACTACCAGAGCAAAGTTCTTTTTATTTTTCAGCGACGTAGTTGAAGACAGGGGTCCCTATACCCCAGGAGCTTATGCGAAACATTCCAAAATTTACCGTTCCTTCTCCCCAATTTACTTCTTTTCTCAGAAATTATTTACCATTTCCCCTCGAAATTTGCAATTTCTCTCAAACTTAACAATCTTCCCCTCAAATTTATTATTCTTCCTCCAAATTTCTATTCTCTACCAAATTTACCATTCTTAACCACTTTCCCCCTCAAATTTACTATTCTTGTCCCAATTTTACGATTCTCCTCAAATTTACTGTTCTTAATCATTCTTCTCCTCAAATTTAATATTCTCCTCCAAATTTACAATTCTTCTCCTTAAATTTATTATTCTTAACCAAATTTACCATTCTTAACAATTCTTCCTCTCAAATCTACTATTATCTTCGCAATTTACCATTCTTCTCCTCAAATTAATTATTCTTCCTCCCAATTTACCATTCTTCTCTTCAAATTTACTATTCTTCCACCAAATTTACCATTCTTCTTGTCAAATTTATTATTCTTCCCCCATAATTGACCATTCTTCCCCTCAAATCTACCATTCTCCTTCCAATTTACCATTCTTCTCCTCAAATTAACCATTCTTCTTCCAAATTCACCATTCTTCCCCCAAATTTACAATTTTTAACCATTTTTTCTCAAATTTAATATTCTCCTCTAAATTTTACGATTCTCCCGCAAATTTAAATTTGTTCTCCCCAAATTTATCATTCTTCCCCTCAAGTATATCATCTTCCCCTAAAATTTATTATTCTTTCCTCAAATGTACTATTCTTCCCGAAAATTATCATTCTTCCCTGAAATTTATCATTTCCCCCTAGATTTACCATTCTCCTCCCAAATTTATCATTCTTCCCTCCAAACATGCCTGTCTACCCAAAATTTATCATTCTCTAGCTTGATTGTACTATTTATCTTTTTCTCCTCCCAAATATTTTCTTGGGTGCAACCTGCGCCATGAGACCCTTCTATAGGCATCTCTGCTTGAAGATAAATGCCACTAAAACTAAGCTTTTACACTGAAAGCTTCACAATGTCCTCTCAAAATCAGACAAGAATTCAACTATTCTTCTATATCTATGTCATTCTTTTAAAAAATAGAATAAAATAAAGACCTAAATAAATCTATCACTTTTTCTTTTTTTCCTTTTTTCGCAATTGTTGAATGGAATTTGCAAACTCATCTATCTCTTTTAACACTTCCAAGAGGAGAGGATGACAAAATGTCGCCAGACAGACTTCTCAATAAATCCTAATTTCTTTCCGCAACACGATAGAAGCATTTAACGCCCATTTCACTTCTTTGTGATCACATTGTTTCATACACAAATTGCTTTCTGAATCGAAAAATAATGGAAGACCAAACGATTGCTTACGAAAAAAAAAGAGCATCACTAAACAATTACCCTTAAGTGTATGCCCTCTAGTTTCAATTCCATTGAAGCGTTGATTTAGAGATTATATGAGAAACAAAAACAAGATCAAAGTTGAATTTGATGATGATTTCGAAGAATTCTTTCCCGCCTCGATCCTTGGAAAATTCTTTCCCGTCTTGATCCTCGAAGAATTCTTTCCCGTCTCGATCCTCAAAAAATTCTTTTCCACTTCGATCCTCGAAGAATTCTTTTCTGTTTCGATCCTCGAAGAATTCTTTCCCGCCTCGATCCTCGAAGAATTCTTTCTCGTTTAGAGTCTCAAAAAGCTTCTCACTTCTCGTCTCGTTTTAAAAATGTATGTACAAAATTTACTTACGAATTTATTTCTTGATTTCATCTGGAAGATATTAGACTTCTTTCGTGTCACGAGAAATCCACGAAGGATGTGATATAAGAATATTTAAACTCTATTTGCTGTACTACTGGAGTATGTTGTGTTATGGTTTGCATATATTTAAATGTTGATAAATTCTCTTCATT
Source organism: Thermobia domestica (assembly GCF_964235325.1). NCBI lineage: Eukaryota > Metazoa > Arthropoda > Insecta > Zygentoma > Lepismatidae > Thermobia > Thermobia domestica. The sequence continues at coordinate 22,330,572 of NC_137464.1, forward strand.
GTATTCGTATAATCACTTCATCAATTTATAGTTTTTATACTATGAATATTGTACAGTACTATGATCTAAGACTTGGATGAACTTGTGTTACCCACGAAACTTGTGAAATTTCTCCTCTCGTCGCGAATTTAGAAAGAGCTTCCTGTGGCTAAGCGGTTGCCGTACGCGCCTTTGGGTAGGAGACCCGGTTCGATTCCGGGCAGTAGCTCATATGGTTCAGATCCTACGTTAAGCTGTAGGTCCACTGTCTCACATAGCCTCGCTACTGAAAGGGATACTAAACTCCAAATCTAATCAAAATAGAATTTAGAAAAGGCACTTCTCTCTTTGGCTCTTGTCTCGTTTTCGAGAGAGACCTGACGAAACACTACTGTCACGGAACACTATTGGGAAGTCGAAAAGTCGTCCTCTGAATATTCCGCGAAGAGCCCAGAAATATTCCACAGAAGTCCCACGGGAAGTCCAATTTTCGAGACATAGGGGGATATCTAGATTTGCACAGAATGTCCACGGTAGGTCAACTGACAAAAATAAAATATCCCAAGGACACCCCAAGGCTGACTTATTTTTATGTTCAAGAGATGTCTCTATGTTATGCGGACCCTGAGCACCCAGGTAGAACGAAAAATGAATCCTGCCCCCACCACGGAACGAATGAACTTACCTAGTACATTAATTAAATTTCTAGGAATGTGTCTAGCACTTACTTCAGAATAGACATAGCAACACAAATTAAGTACCCATCCATGTGCCTGAACATTTTAGGTACATGATCAGCAGTGATGTAATGCAGAATTTTGATATGTATACGCTAGAACATTTTCAAAAGTATACCGTGTACCCACCCTCACATACCCGCTTTTTTTCGTAAGTTTAAGGTGAGTACACGCTGGCCTATAAAAATGTTTAAGGTGGGTATACGTCCTATTACATCCCTGACGATCAGTCGGTACTTCTACTATGAGACCGGGTAGTACCTTAAGTAGGCATACGTGTTACCCAATACCCCATTGCAGCTTTTGTAAGTGATATAACACTTTAATAAAAAAATATTCTGATAAATGTTGCATAACACGTTCATATGTCTCACGCAAAAAACCTAAGTAAAAATAGTAGCAAGTAAATTACACCTCTTTCGTTTCCATGAGATCATGTTCACTTCCAATTAGGAGAACTGAGGATTTTTTAGATACGAAATAAGAGTAATCTCATAATTCCAGCAATACCAAACATGCCTTGATAACTTTTTTTTCGAGTCTGAGCACATACTACATTACAGATATTGCAATTGAAAACGATAACAAAGGGGGCACGGTGGCGTAGTGGTAGCCCTCCCTGCTGGGTTCTATTCCCGGTGGGAGAGCCTTTGTGATTTTAGCTGTCCTCATTGTTTCTGTGTCCGTGTCCCTGTTGTTCTAGGTGATTGGAAAAAAGTCCGAGTAAAGCAAGTAAAATTAAGCAATAAGTAGTTCAAGCAAGTTACTGAGACACGTTCGGTGAGTCTGTTAACTTTATAAAAAAAAAAAGTGGTAAAGTGTTCACCTCTGATACATGGGGTCCATGGTTCGATCCCAGCTCGCATCAAGTGGATCCTGTGCTGGACAAACATTGTATTCGTGGGTTTTCTCGGGGTTCTCCCGTTTTCTCTCACCATTTCATTCATTTCTCATCACCACTGTATCCTTTAGCCTAACCGATATAATGGTGGAACGTAAAACTGAAAGATTTCATTTCATTTTTTTCAATGATAATAAGAATAATACGCAGTAACCATTATTAAATGCACCACTTCCACCCTATGTTGTAGACTACATCTTCAACGCGTGTCCCGGGTTCGATTCCTGACGGGAGCTCATGTGATTCGGATTCCACGTTAATCATTAGGTCCACGTCTCATATAGCTTCGCTGTTGAATGGGACGTTAAATTCTGAATCAACTCAACTCTTCACCGCGTGTTTTCTCAGGTTCTCATCCTTTCCTCCCACTATCTTCTTCCACTAACCTTTTCATATTATTTTGGTGTGAATGAAATATCCGCTCGAGACATGTCATTTTCAAACGAAAAAGAAAAGATAGAAATGAGAATTATAAATTTTGGTTAATGAAAATAGTCACCATCTGCAACAAAATACTTTTTCAATCACTCAGCCAACAATTGGATTCCGTGGCGAGAGAAGTCTGGACTGCAATACGAAGAAATTCTTAACCGCGCGTTGTTATTGTTCAATCATTAGGTAGATGTAATCGAATTGCGAAAGAAATAGTAGTCGGAAGGAGAGATATTAGGGAAATACGGCGGATGAGCATAAGAAAGCCTGCATCGTCCTTTACGCAACAACATTGTAGTGCAACATGAGGGCATAACGCCTGTAAACTATTGCTAGATACTTGCGGTGTATTTCATGGATTTCAGTTGTAACGACTACATTGATGGTTTCATCTGCTTAAGAAAGATATGATTGATTTGATCACCTCAGCCATAGACCACCATACCAGCAACATCTTTTGAGGGTGAAAAACTGGTAGGAAACCTTCTAGTTTGTTTTGAGCGTTGATAACGATCCAACCATCGTACTGATGGTTCACGATTGTCATACCAAATCCGTTTCTTACCAAAAGTCATTATATGACGCAGAAAACTTTCCCGGTTATTCCCTACACTCAGAGAATTGCACACATCCAAACGGTGATTCTTGTTGACTGATACCAACTCATGCGGTATCCATGAGCACGATTGTACGAGGCGCAGAACGACAGTGATATGGTGTATGACTAACTTGTTTGCAATGGTTTTCCGAGGATCCGCTTCCACAATGTTCCTGAGGAGCACAACCAAACATAATGAACATCCATAACACAATCCAGTTGGTGCCCACGGGGTTTATGTGTCACTAGCACTAAATTTGACAAACCAATATTGTCGTTTCTTGCTCAAAAGCACTGTTAATGTTTTTTAGCTGTTTGCTGTGCAGAATGTTCCAGTTTGAACTTGTAGAAAGTGTGTTCTCAATGGGCACTGCACTTCCTCCTGGCTGTCTGGGGTATCATAGCCTGTTTGCTGGTCGTGTACAGTTTTTGTGACGTTAGACACGTGACCATAGTCCATCCCTGTGTTGTGTTACTGAGGACAGATTTGCATCATATGTCAAACGGATATTTCATTCACTAACTAGTTTCAATAGGATTTACTAGTTTCAATAGGATTTACTAGTTTCAATAGGATTTACTATCAATCGGGTGGTAATCGAGGGACGTTAAACTTAAAAAAAAAATCATTTTTCATTTGCTATTATAGCAAAGTATACCATGATCTGTGCTACAAATAATGCCAACACATCATAAGCCAACGGTTTGTTATGACGGCCGATAAGCACTAAAAGCGCCTATTGAAGACTGTAATACCTCACGTGTCTATACCTAAAGCTTGTCGCTTAACTTTCTCCTGTGTTGTAGGCCACCAACTTAACACAACACATAAGCGAGCGAATGGTGATTAGAGAGAGAGAGAGAGAGAGAGAGAGAGCAACAGCGGTGCTTATTAAAAGCTTAAATCCCTGGCGATAGATTAACATGGCTGCGTGCGTGCTCTTTAGTCTGTGAACAATATCCATTAGATGTGTGATGGGCTTCTGCACAAGTCACGAGTCAATAACTCACATTATGTACCCGATTTATTGCTTGACACGCGACTACAAAGAGCATATTAGTTACTTGCAGAACCAATAGATCGCTTCCGGTTAGAAAATACCATTAAAAAGAACACCCATTTACATTCCCCCCCCCCCCCTTTTTTTAAATGATAGACAAGGCTTGTAATTAAAAATCAATTTCTCGCCAATACAATTCAGCGATTATTGTCTTCACAGTGGTAAGTCTATTTGTTGAGAGGTTCCTTTCTTCCTTGCAATGACTCAAGAAGGTTTTATTAGGTGCTAATACAGTGCTAACCATTATTATGTCGAATTGCCTCATAAAGAAAAAGTTCCTCCCATTAAATATGCGCTTTTATGTATTGTGAGGTAACATTAAAAGATCTATTACAGTCCTTCAGTTATAATGTAGTCGTACTGTATCCGTAATTGCATGTTAAAACAACGTTATTTTTTTCTATTTAATTGCTTGTAAACGAACAAATCCAAGAATAAGTTTACATTGTATTTCTTAACTATCTATGCGCATGCGTTTATAAATGCGGATAAAATGTAATACATGTAACTTTGCCGTCACCGCAAAACTGTAAATTATGGCTATATTAAAATATCAATCAACATTTTGGATACAAAATGGATACTTTCAAATATTTAGGATCAACATTAACACATCAAAACCATATCCCCGAAGAAATTAAATATGCATTGAAGTTTAAAATATAAAGACGATAAATTATGCCTGTTGTCTTGTATAGTTGTGAAACATGGTCGCTTACTCCGAGGGAAGAACCCAATCTCAAAGTATTTGAAAATAAAATCTTGAAGCGAATATTCGGACCCAAAAGGGACGGGGATACGAAATGGCGAAACTCCGTAACGAAGAACTGCATAATTTACACAATTTATCTAACATTGTTAGGGTCATTAAGTCTAGGTCTGGGTGGGCAGATAATGTAGCCACAATGAAAGAAACCGGGAACACTTTAAAAATTTTAGCTTGAAACCAAATGGGACAAACATCACTAGGAAGAACTATAGTGACCACCAGGACTCGTGAAGCCGAGGCTCTGCACCAATCATACCACGTGTGATTACTCACGTGTAATGCATCGGAAGAATTCGGTACGATTCGTGAAGATACTTTCCGAACGCACACTCCAGAAAACGTAAAACAGCAGAACTACAACAACAGTGTTGCCAAACTTAGAACACATGAGGAACAAACGGAAAAAAAACTACAACACGAATACTAACAATAATAATAGCAAAGAACTCCATTGTAGCTAAGCGGTTAGCGTACACGTGAAAGACCCGGGTTCTATTCCCGGCAGGAGCTCATGTGGCTCGGATTTCACTGTAATCAGTAAATCACTGTAATCATGTAGATCTCGTATCATAAAGCCTCACTGCTGAAGGGGACGTTAAAGTCAACTTAACTCAATAATAGCAAAAATATAAAACAACAATAACAACAATATGAAGCAAATCGACAATCTGTAATAACAAAACGAAGCTGAGCGATATATATATATATATACACAGTGGCGGATCCAGGATATGATCAAGGGAGGGGCTAAACCATAATTTGCCGTTTTATCCAGTGTAAAGCAGAATTGAAGCCCATTTTATCCAGTGTAAACCTGAGCGTCAAGGGGGGGCTATAGCCCCGTAGCCCCCCTTAGATCCGCCCTTGTATATATATATATATATATATATATATATATATATATATATATATATATATATATATATATATATATATATATATATATATATATATATATAAAATTTTTAATACATTTTTATTTATCTTGTTCAGTGGTTCCAGCCTTGTTTATCTTGCACCTTCTTCGTAAACACTGCATCTTCATGCTTCCCTCCTTCCAACTCGTTGATCATATGTGTTTTTTCTTTTTGTCTTGCCCTGCTGCACTTCAGATGTAAGCAGTGTTGAATTCAGACATTTTCACCCGGGGGGGAATGTCAACTCCTCGGGGGGGAGGGTTGTTTTTCTGTATTTTTGCAAGAAAGCAGCATATTTAACAATTCCAATCACATGCACATCTTACCTAATACTGACAAGGTACATTCGCGAAGTGTGCCCTCGGGATTCGTCTAAAATTGATTTAAATGCGAAGTTTTCCGCGGCCCAAAGTGTATTGTACTAACTTTAGCGGCTCATACTGGTAATTTTGCATATTTATGGGCCTTCATATATCCGGAATTCATTACACTGCTATAACGCTTGGTCACAAAACGCTTTTAGTTTCTTTAGATGTAACTGAATATGGATGTGGGCATATGCAAAACAAATTGGATCAAGTACTGCCAGTCTTGGGAAGTAACGTAACGCAAGTAACGCGTTACTTGTAACGCGTTACTTTTTAAGTAACGTTTCCTAGTAACGCGTTACATTTTTTCAAAGTAACTGTAACGGTAACGCATTACAAATTTTCAGTAACGTACCTAGTTTGCATCACTTTTTCGCGTTACATTTCGGACGAGTAACTACAATATATGTATTTTTTTTTTTTTCGGAAACAAATGTTTCTTTCCTGGAAGTGAATTTCTCAGAATGGAACAATGAAGCATGAACGATGTCAGTGACCGACAATTCCTGCACTGTTCGCCTTTTCCCATTTCGCCTTATGACCTCTAGCAATGAAATTAGCATGTAAAACCTGTTATCACTTTTCATCTTAATGCAAGGCGGAACGGGAAATCTCGATGTGCATTTTCCCGTTTCGCCTTACGAACTTTACGTTGGTAGGCTTGCAAATACATTCATAGATACAATTTGATTTATTTATTTACATAACAAAATATAGTGCCACTTGCTGCTTTTGGAAGACGAGGACAGCCTCAGGGAAATCACGTGTACTGATTGCAAGCACCTGGAAGATTTTGTCTTAGATTTTGACAGCTCTAAATCAATACATTCAGTGAGTGTACTACAAGTGCAATGGTACTGGTAGTCTATTTTACTTTGAATGGTGTTGTTTTTATAAAGATGGAGAACGAAAATATTTTATCGTTCGAACATTTGAAAGAATACTTTTTCAAAAGCTGATGATGATATTAAACAGCAGTGGCGTATTTAGGGGTGGGGCTTCCGGGCTTAAGCCCCCCCCCGAAATCTTACTAACTATAGTAAAGTATATAAAATATCTTGCAGAATTTTCACATTTTCAGGCAAAGCCCCACCGAAACAAAGTCGTAAGTACGCCACTGCTGAACAGAATTTAAAAGTAAAGTGGTGTCCCGGTGGGAAATATTTATCAACAATTAGGGTGCCATAATGAACGACATTCAGTAAGGGTTTAATATGAATAAACGGTGTTCTGATGAGCATTCCTACTTTATTGATATAATGCTGATGGTATGTAATATTAGGGTTCTTTTAGATCAGTTTGCATATCTTAAAGTCCCGTTGATTATAGAGTTTGGAACAACTAGCTTTAAAAAGCATGTATCGATTTTAGAGTTATTGCCAATTTTGATTCACCCTCAGTTCGTGTGTTCTCATTTCGTCAGTTGTAGTGTAATGTTTCTCTATATTCTGTATTTTTAATTTTACATAGCAACATTGTTATTATTATATAATTAGTTTAGCAGAATAATAATAAGCAACCATTTTTTCTAACGCATAGGCATGGGCAGGGCCGGCGAGAGCGGTCGCGGGCCCCGGGGCTGAGCAATCCCGGGCCCCTTACATGTTTCCTTATGACCTTTTACTTACTTACAACTTTGGACGGAAATAAACTAAAATGAACATTAAGACTTATTTTGAACTCTTTATTAGACCATTAACGCGTTTAATTTACATGTTAAATAGTATTGCTATATCTCCAAATAAGTGAATAATAAGAACTCTGAACCTAACCTATGTTCACTATTCAATGAAAAAAAAAACTTCATGAATTCATTATTTAGATTTTGTTTAGACCCTATACTTGTTGGTTCTAGGCTTCAAAACTAAAATGAATAAAAAATTATATATTTAAATACAATGGTATAAAAATATAGAATAAAAAATAACTTATCTATTTGTAATAGCAAAAGTTCTCTCCTAATACTCAATCAAATGCTCAAAACAAACTAATTTGTGAAGGAAATACAAAAAGAAAGTATTAAATAGTTAATGAAAGTTGAGAAAGTAAATGTTCTCATCCATCCAACCTGCCCTGTACTATGAATATCTTTGCACAAATTGTTGCTGTAAATAATTATATAGAAGTAAGCTATACAGTTAGTCTTCCTTAACTAGAGACATGAGGCATTAGGCCTAAGTTACAGTTACAATGTATCCTTTTCTACGTATAGTTACAACAAAATTCCCTTTCTGGCTTTTTTTCAGGGCGAATTCATCAATGATAGCATCCAGTTTGGTACACTTCATAAGTTCTGTCTCCACTGCCAACAAGCCTAAGCTTGATAATCTGTCTTGACACATTGTAGAGAGTAAAACATTTTTTGCTCTATTTAACAGAGAGAAAGAGCGCTCTGCACTAGCAACGGTAGCAAGAATTGTGGCGAATATACGAAGGGCCACTGTCAGATTTGGAAATAAAGTTTCTAGATTCAAAGTTTTGATGTTATTTAGTAAATCCCATGGTGAAAGCGTTTTCTCACCAAAATTGGACGAATATATCAATTTCAGGCTATGCAGTTCATCAGAAAGATCATCTCCTAAATCTTTTGTGTATCGCTGGACTAGTGCAGCTGCTTGTTCTTGGATCTGATCACCTGTCATTTCTTTGCAAGACCACAGTACACAAAAATTGTTACACAAAGAGCGCACTGATTGGAAGCGAACTGAGTAAAAATATACAACATTTAGTAATTCTTTATCCTCGGCCGCCGGGCCCCTTTGGGGCCCTGGGCCCCAGGGCTCTGGCCCCTCCTGCCCTCCCCTCTCGCCGGCCCTGGGCATGGGCACGAGTCAAGCTAAAACTCGACTCGAATCCAAGTCGAGTTTCGAGTCGAGTCAAAAGTAATATTCTCGAGTCGAGTTCCGAACCGATTCACTGTTTTTGGCGTCGAGTTTCGAGTCGAGTCGCTCGTTTGATAAGTGGATCGCTTGTTTTAACTCGTTTTGAAATCATGGGCTGATTACACTGGAAAGCGAAAGCCATGAGAAATGTAAGCTAAGCAGTAATATGGAATACTTTTAGTGTTGCTCACGAGAGAGAACACTGCTCGCATCTCGTCTCGTCTCGATAGCGAAACTACAAGAGATTTTTTATAACAAGCTTAGCTCGGCTCGGCTTAACTAAGCCGATGGCTCGAGCCGGCTTGCTTGGGGTGAACCATCGGCTCGAGCTGGCTTGGTTGGGATAAGCCATATGCTCGGTTCGACTCAACTGAGCGAAGGGCTCTAGCCGACTCGGTTGGGTGAGTTGTTGGCTCAGCTCACTTTTCGGTTTGAGTTGATAGTGAATGAGCTGTGAGCCGATCTGCTCGAGTCGTTGACAATTCTAAACCCGGGCCGAGCAGTTTTGAAGATATTTGGCCAGTGCCCTATAACTTTTAACAACATTTGGCTCGAACCCGAATACTCAACCTAGACCCTCAACCCAAATTCAGAAGCTCGTGAACAATGTCCTTTGCTCCTAGACTTCACGACTACCGACGTTGGCAATCAACTACTTTTTTAGTATTCATATATAAACCGCCTATCTTTCATGTTTATACACAGTGTTGTTATAATAATAATAATAATAATAATAATAATAATAATAATAATAATAATAATAATAATAATAATAGAAGAAGTTGTAGTAGCAGTAGTACCATTGATAATAGTTATATTGTCTATGTAAGATACTTGAAGAAAGTACTCGAAACTATACATCAGATTTGACTCGACTCCACTCGAAACTCGACCCGAATTCGAGTCGAGTTGTAGGAAATTTTTCGAGCCGAGTTCTCGGGTCAAGCTCAAAGATGTCTGTTTCTAGTCGAATCGAGTTTCAAAGAAAACTTGCTCGAATTCACTCGCGCCCATCCATACGAGTAACGCAGTATGGCATTTTAGTCAATGTTACATTACATTAAAATGTTCATATAGTTGTCAAGTAAAAATTTGTCCTTGCGTTTACATAAATCGATTCAGAACATGCAATAATAATAATAATAATAATAATAATAATAATAATAATAATAATAATAATAATAATAATAATAATAATAATAATAATAATAATAATAATAATAATAATAATAGCGGTAGTAATAGCAGTACGGAAAACTGAAGTAATAAGATTTTTTCCACATATTCAAAGTTTCGGGCCTAAAAGTAACGCGTTAGTAATGCGTTACTTTCGAAGTAAAGTAACAGTTACTTTTTTGAGGCAAGTAACGCGTTACTAACGCGTTACATTTTAAGAGAAAGTAAAGTAACTTGTAATGCATTACATTTTTACAAGTAACTTACCCAACACTGAGTACTGCTTCTCTGATAGGTTTTATCCACACCGGCCGCCATCTTGGATTCAACTTTCGGCTTTCCAAATGGGAATAGGTGCATGTGATACATCAAATTCATACAAAATTTTCTAGGAAATTCATTGGTGTAGTGAGTTTTACGGTAGCTTGTACCATTTGGAAGATATTGCATGTTAAATGTGAGGCACTTCACAAATTCAACCATTAAAAAGTTGTGCAGGGCAGTAGTAGGCCCCGGCGTATGGCCAGCCGAGTCAGCAAAATTTTCTCGATTCTGATTGGCTGAGAGAGGTCACGTGACGTTAGGCCCCGCCCACGCGAGAAATTCAAATTTTCAGGTCACGTGGTATGACGTCATGAGTCACCCTGCGGGGAAATCCCTCACCCTGGATTTTTGAAAATTGTTCCCTTTTATGGGTAAGATGAGTGCTTTGATACCTCATTCTGATTGGTTGACAGCTGTCACATGATCTTAGACCCAGGGATATTTGAAAATTCGTTCCCTTTTACGGGTAAGATGAATCCTTTGGTACCACGATGATAGAGGTCACGTGATCTTAAGCCCTGTGACTTTTGAAATTCGTTCCCTTTTACGAGTAAGATGAGTGCTTTGATACCTGATTCTGATTGGTTGACAGAAGTCACGTGATCTTAGACCCATGGATATTTGAAATTCGTTCCCTTTTATGGGTAACATGAATGCTTTGGTACCACGAAGCTGATTGGTTGACAGAGGTCACGTGATCTTAGGCTCTGGATTTTTAAAAAAATTCGTTCCCTTTTACGGGTAAGATAAGTGCTTTTGGTACCTTGATTCTGATTGGATGATAGAGATCACGTGATTTTAGGTCCTAGGATTTTTGAAATTAGGGTGTCCTTTCTGATGTATACTTTGGTATCTCGATTCTGATTGGTTGATAGAGGTCACATGATTTTAGACCCGCCACACGATGAACAGGTTACATGGGAAAACCCCTTACTTATTTGTTTTATTTTATGTGTAAGATGCGTGTTTTGGTACCTCAATTTTGATTGGTGGATAGAAGTCACATGATCTTACCCCCCCAGTTCATGAGGGAAATACAGAGCGATATGACAGCGATCCATCCTAGACCGGGATTTTTTTTTTAATGGTTATGCGTAAAGTTCCCATGAAGGGTTCAACCTCCTCCTTAAATAACCCTTTTTTTTTGGTATCATGATATTGTACTGAAGTTTACCTTAAATATTATCGTTCTCTTTGACAGATAAGATGATTACCAGCTTTTTTACCTTGATGGAGATCCTGTCCTTGAATTAGTAGTCTATGTCTCTGGAAGTAACAATGGTGAAAGAGAGGTGTCGCTTGTAGATTTCTTATAACACATTGTTGTGAGTTTAAGCGATTTTTTAAACGCTCAGTAAGCGCTTCATTAATGGAAACAGCGTTGCCAGATTTTTTTCTACCTAAACTGCTCCGATTCTTTTCGAAACGGTTCCGCAGAGTACAAGAAATTTTAAACTAAAAAATTTTTCGAACTAAAAAAATTTCAAAACTAAAAAAAATTTTAAACAAAAATTTTCAAACAAAAAATTTTCGAACTAAAAAATTTGAAACAAAAATTTCAAAAAAATTCGAACTAAAAAATTTAAACTAAAAACTTTCGAACTAAATTTTCAAATCAAAAAATTTTCGAACTAAAAGGAACTTAAAAAATTTTCGAACCCAAAAAAAAATTCGAACTAAAAAAATTAAAAATTTTTCGAAAAATATTTTAAACTAAAAACTTTCGAACTAAATTTTCAAATCAAAATTTTTCGAACTAAAAATTTAAACAAAAAATTTCGAACCAATTTTAAAAACAAGTTTCGAACTAAAGATGTAAACCACATTTGAAAATTTTCAAATTAAAAATTTTTCGAACTAAATTAAAAATCAAATTTTGGACACTAAAAAATTCTTTAATTATTTTTTCGAACAAAATCGTGTAAACCAAATCTTGAATATATTTTCCACCTTAAATTTTCAAGATTACCATGATTTGAAAACAAGTGTTCAGGGTTTCAAGAAATAATAAAACATATTTTTTTCAACTTGTTGTATTTAACGAAAGGTATGTGGTCTTCCTATACATGTTTATTAACATAATAAATACAGGATCTAATTAATGAATATGTTGGACGCGTCATCATCTTCGAATCTTGTAGTCGTATCCTGTAAAGAAAAAGAAGAAACGACGGATTACTTTAAGAATTTCTTTTTTCTGAAACAATAAAAATGAGTCAATATTGATAAGAGAGAAATAAAACTTACTCGTAAATGATGGATCTGTTTAGGTTCATCTTCCTCCTCGGGTACAGGATCACTGCATTTTTTCACCGATGGATGTTTATGAACTCTTCTGGGTACTGCATTTTTCTTGGTGTTGCTCCTTTATGGTCAAGGTTCCTCCTTCGGTACGAGATGACTGCATTTCTTCCACTGATGGTTGTGTTGATGGTTTATAAACTCTTGTGGGTACTTCATTTTCTTCTTGGTGTTGCTGCTTTGTGGTTAAGGAAGGGAAAGAAGAAAAGGAAAAGGAAAAAAGAAATGGCGGCCTTATTGGGTATTTACAGTTTTTTCTTCTTCATCTTCTTTTTCCAGTTCCATCTTCTGTTTTTTAACGTACCCGTACGGAACCGTATCATAGGAATTGAATTCTTTAAATCGACGTTTTGTGTACTGGATACTGTACATTTTTCTTCTTTGCGTGTGACGATGGTATGGTCTTTGGTCCTGCATATCTTATGGGGGATAGTGATGGTGACTTGTCCACGGCATTGATTTGTAATCATTTCTTTTAGCGTATTGAAATTTAATTGTTGTCCTGCATTGTAATTTAATGTAAATCCTCTAATTTTGCATATGTAACTGGTGACGTTGGTATCCGGATTGTATATTTCTAGGCTGTAATTTTTCGGTCCTCCACTGACAAATGTTTTGATGTATGCTCGTGGTCCGTAAGATTCCATCTCATTCGATAAGCATCCCAAGTACGTAGAAGGTTCAATGGTTGGCTCCCCGGGCTTCTCCGTAAATATTACAGAATCCGTGTCGAAATATAAAACACGTTCCTGCAACATTTCCAGGTACTTGTACAGTTCCAGACGTGCCTGACATGTTGTAAATGCACCTAACACGACATTGGTGTTTCGGTTTTGAACAGGCACATGTTCATTGTACTCCCAGAACGCATACAACATCGTATCATTGATGGGTACAATTTGATGGAGTTTAATGTCGGGGGAAGTGAGTTTTTCATAAAATTCTTCCGGCCGATCAATAATTGTGGTCTGGCTAAAGTTTGTACGCTGGCAAAGCTTTCCCCATAATGAGTTAACACAAAGCTTAGATAAACTTCTTCGTGCAGGATTATTTTCAATTTTGGACCGATCCAATGCAATACCTTCACGCTCCAGGACGGTTTGTATGAATTTTGATTTGTCTTCTTCGGTCACACAGGAACTAGGCCAGCCAGACGCTTCCATTTTTGATTTTAAAAATGTATTGATATATTCCGTGAACAAGCCACCTGTTTTCGTGATGGGATCATATTGTTCAATGTCATAGTCCCAAATTTCAAAAATTTCCACTGGTTGATATCCTAATTCTACTGCTTTCTGGATTTCATATGATACCCATGTTCCAGTGAGGCATCGCTCCTGATCGTTGTGTGTACACGTTGCTGTAGGGTCTGGGTTCATTTCTTCGGCACACGCAGCACACAGTGGAAAGAGTAGTTTCTTGTTACATCGGTAAGGCAGGAGACCATGATAAAGATGGCGACTTGGTAATATCGACATTTTGATTAGACCATTGACTTTATTTATTGGTGGTATGTTTTCATCACCCTGTAGATAAATTCGTGGATGGCCTACAGGGTATTTAGCACACTTATTTATGTAAGGATAAAGCGAGACAATATCGAAATATTTTATTACTTCCCCCGCTTTTTCGTCGACTTGGTGGTACAATTTCACGCAATTGGTCCTTCCTCCAAAAAAACTATCTCTTGGATTTAATGGTCTGCGGTTCATGTACGGGTGATTCTTCAGATACGTCGCCATTGCAGGATTTTGTTTTAAGAACTGATTAAATTCGCACTCCCACATTTCATGTACAATGTACCCCAATTCACGCAGTCTTGCATTTTTGCGTTGCGTTCGTTCATAACGGAATTCCATGGTGTCTTCTGGATTGCTGTAGATGGGCTGATTACGGCCTGTAGTAAAACATACTTTACACCCGTGGTAAAAGCAGCCGGCATGCTCGTAGACGTGCTCCTCTAACGTCTCAGGATCTTGGTAGTAACCATCAACATGGAATCCCGCAATAAACACTTCTTTTTGTCGGGCCGCATGTAAGATTTGTTTTTCTTCGGTTTTTTCAATGTAGGCCAGCCATTGCATTGCAGCGATCGATTGGGTACTTCTCCATCGATAGCCATGTGCCGGTAGAATTCCAATGGTGTTGGGTTTAAGGAAATTCCGGCGAAATACTAAATTGGAAGCACTGGCAATCGTGATCGTCTCCAAGAAGGGATTCACTTTGGTTTCTGTTTCAAATGACGTCATAAACGAAACGCATGCTTGTCGCAGTACATTGACATCTTGAATACAATACTTGAGAATTTCTTTCTGGAAATCAAACGTGTCATTACGATGATCGTTGTACCAATGCATGAACTTGTTCCTGTCTTCGACGGCCATTTCATCTGCACCATAATACTTTGTTTCTGGAAGTGATCCAATATACGATTGATTCTCCTTGGTGTTGAAGAAATGCGGGAAGTAGCCTTTGGTTGTGGGTAAATTGAACGCTTTTGACAATTTACTTAATGCCATAGGTAGGAAGTTCAACGAGTCAATGAACGTCAGATTATTCAACGTTAAACTCAATATCTTGGTCCCATTTAATATGACGTCAGGTCTCCATTGACATTGTTCTACCATAGCCTTTAGGATGAAATGTCCATCGTACCCCTTAGCGTTGTGCGCGACACAGAAAATCCTATTTATATTGGGACGACGTTCCCGCAAGTACTGGAGAAAATTATAAACTGGATCCTCTCCTTGGAAAATATGCTGGCGCTGACCACACGTACTGCAAGACTGCTGGATATTATCGTTTTCAACACATGCATAACATACTTGTTGTGCAACCAATAAATTTGGAATGTGTACATACGTATTATCGCCAATATTCGTGTCCTGCATAGATTCTATATCGTAAAAAATCAATAATGCTTTCTTTGCGTGCATGAGTGAAGGAACACCAGGTTTCAAGCATTGTCGATCAGGAAGCATAAAACATTGATGCGATCCCGGAACAATCTTCTTACAAACATTGCAAAAGATCTCATTGCAATCATGAAGGCGTTCTCCACTTCGTACAAAGGAATATACTCTGTAACATCTAGTACATTGCTTCACCATTTTGCATACAGGTTCCCCACGATGATATGGAGCATTACGATGATTGTTAAAACATTCTTCGCCGTAAAATTGACGATTGCAGTCGTTACACAATATCGGTGTTTGAGTCTTGTCGCATAGAGGTCTCTGTAAACATTTGGAGCATGTTACAGGACAATTTTTCACATGTTCATTACGTTTACTATACTTTTTATGGCACGCTTCACAGTAGAAATTGGTTGCAAAACAAGCAGTTAAAGATTGAATGATATCAAAATGGCCAGCCAAACAAATCAAATTTATGGGAGTGCGATTTTCGTCGTTGGGCCCCTCGTACATGATATCATGACCTGTGAAACTGGTATACACAGTAATTTTATATTCTTTGAGGTATGACTGGAATTGTCGTATTTCATTTACACTGGCACCATGATCCAAATTGACTCCTGCATTTGAACATAACGCATCGACTTCTTCATCCACAATACATTTTGATTGATGTTTATATTGCTTATGTCGTTTCATATCTGTATTCTTGTATTTTTTCAGGCCAATAGCAATAACAAGGGCGTACGCCAGACACCTTGAATCTTGATTTTTTACTCGTACAATCCCACGCTTGCAACGTAACAATTCTTCATTTTGAAGTACTCCTTGCCGCAAACCGCCGCCGTAGCCACGTGGAATATCCACACGATGAAAATGAACGGTGAATGGTTCGTGCAGGAGAAATGCATTGTTACTTTGTAAAACTCTTTCAAAGGAGGCCCACATCGTTTCCAGTGTCAAGTTTCGTGCTTGGCGAAAACTCACCCAAAATGGTTTATTGGTATTCCGTGGCGATATTACCGATAAACCAACCATCGCCTCATCGTCGACATTGGCTAATAAATGGTCCAGCATTCCTTGGAAACTGTTATGTACATACTGTATGATATCGGTTCCTACGGGCGGTGCGTTGAATTGAATTTCGAGCATTCTGCCCTCAATGTTAAATCGGCTATAATGACGAGTGATTTCATTGCGAACAGTAAAACCCGATTCGGCCATGGTTAAAAATGAAAACAAACAAACAGGTACGGTAAAACAAATATGTAATGTGGGGGAAAAAGGAATTGAGCAGCGTGAATTTACTACAAAAGAAAGAAGAAAGAAAAATCTTAATCACCTGATAAACAGGAAATCATAACATTCATGATAAATTCTTAACTAAGCAATTCATGTAAAGGTCCTGACTTTGATTCCTGGCGGTGACGTTCAGAATCTCATTATGAAAGCATATGTACTAGAAATCAAAGTTTTTTTTTTAAAATAATTATGTTACTGAAATGAGTGTTTTATTGCTGTCAAACTCGAGAGCATTACATCAGCATGTAACTGACCTATCATTCTATAGTGATAAAAAGAATGCATGAAATGAATGAATGTTTCATCAGTGCTGAGATGTGATAAAGTACGCGTAAGCATTTTTTTTCCCCACTCACAACGACCTTTAAATGATGCGTTTGCAAGTTGAAGAGACTCATCGAACATTAACGATACACATACGTAATTGTCGAAACAAAATCTGTATAGCGTATTTTTTTATTATTATTGTGACTAAGCGGTTAGCGTACATGGTTCGGACGTGGAAGGTCCTGGTTCAAGCCTCGGTGGGTTTGCTTTCCACGTCGGGGCATGTCAAGCCTTTTCTGTAATTTAATATTCTCACGCGTTATCATACATTCTTTTCAAAACTAAGCTAAATGGTTGACGTACACCTCATAATACATAAACGTACATAAATCGTCTATAATGACGAGTGATTTCATTGCGAACAGTAAAACCCGATTGGACCATGATTAAAAATGAAAACAACAAACAGGTACGGTAAAACAAATATGTAATGGGAAAAAAGGAATTGAGCAGCGTGAATTTGAGTTGATTTTTTGATTTTTAGTTTAGCGTCCCTTTCAGTAGCGAGGCTATATGAGACGTGGACCTACTGATTAACGTGGAATCCGAACCACATGAGCTCCCCGCCGGGAATCGAACCCTGGTCTCCCACGCCAAAGGTACGTATGCTAACCGCTTAGTTCGGGAAATCATAACATTCATGATAAATTCTTAACTAAGCAATTCATGTAAAGGTCCTGAGTTTGATTCCTGGCGGTGACGTTCAGAATCTCATTATGAAAGCACGTGTACTAAAAATCAAAGTTTTTTAAAAAATAATTATGTTACTGAAATGTGTGTTTTATTGCTGTCAAACTCGAAACCATTACATCAGCATGTAACTGACCTACCATTCTATAGTGATAAAAAAAGAATGCATGAATGAATGTTTCAACAGTACTGAGATGTGACAAAGTACGCGTAAGCATTTTTTCTACTCACAACGACCTTTAAATGATGCGTTTGCAAGTTGAAGAGATTCACCAACCATTAACGTTATACATACGTAATTGTCAAAACAAAATTTGTATAGCGTAAATCTTTTAACCAAATATTCATGCACTCTTTTTTATTTAAGCGGTTAGCGTACATGCTTCTAACGTGGAAGGTCCTGGTTCAATCCTCGGTGGGTTTGCTTTCCACATCGGATCGCTGTCAAGTCTTTTCTGAAATTTAATATTCTCATGCGTTATCATACATTCTTTTCAAAACTAAGCTAAATGGTTGACGTACACGCCTCTGGCCTTGGTTCAATCCCAGGTGATTGCTCGAATATCACGTTAAGCTGAAGGGGCCGCTAATGCTTTTAAAGGGAATCGAACCATATTATTCTCAGACATAGTTTCTGAAATATTGTAATGCATTCTTTTCAAAACTAAGCGCACACATTTTTCTGGCCATGGTTCAATTCCCGACGGGTGCTCGCTGAAGGGACGCTAAACCATATCGTTTATCGTGCTTACTTTTAATGTGTGGAGGTTCCTGATTCGTACTCCCACTTTCCCATTCCACTAATTTCTTCATAGTCTAAATATTTCGTACTAAAAGTAAAACAGTGTATTCGTGATCCGCCCACAAATATAAAATAAAAATGATTTTCGAATCTTGTGTGAAAAATAAAATCTCACTGAACTTACCTCAAATTCAATGAACACAAAGTCGGTGCAGTAAAGCTTCTTAAATAAAGACACTTTTCAAGAACAAACCTTCTCACACGATAGTTGAGAGCGATGTAGGATTTGAAAAATGAAATTTAGATTTTTATTTAGGTCGCTGCGAAAACGATGTCACCGTCAGCCAATCAGAAACGAGGAAATTTATAAAATGACATCACAACGAACCAATCAAAACGCTCGCTGCTTTTGTCATGAATCACGAACCAAAACGATGTGTAACAATCGATCGTGACGTCATTCACGTTTCTCAATAGTTACAACATCTAGTATCGCAATTCCGATGCCAATTCCCTTCTGCCAGGATCATGTCACTACTTGTCGTAACTGTGACGACATTTCATTTTCCTCATATTCCATACGAGAATGTCAATGTTTGCTTTTTTTCCATGAATCATGCTGACACGTTCGTAGTAAAACAAAAAGTAATGCGATCCGCTGACGTTTGCATTTTTTCAATCATATGTGCTTCTATGTCGTCACACAAAGAAGTCTATCAACATTTTATTTTAATCCACGAACGAAAGCGTTACACTGTCAGATTTATTTTCTTAAAGTGTATGTGTATCCTTTTCAAGGACCATGGTTCGAAACCCACCAAGCATAATTAAATCCGAATTCATTCATAGCTAAGCGGTTAGGATACACATCTTTGGTTTGAAAGACCTGAGTTCGATTCCTGGAGAAACATTTCTTAGGATTTTTCTAAACTTGGTTTCAATTTCTAGTTCGAAAATTTTAAAAGTTTAGTTCGATAAAAAGTTTGATTTGAGAAGCGTTACACTGTCAGATTTATTTTCTTAAAGTATATGTGTATCCTTTTCAAGGACCATGGTTCGAAACCCACCAAGCATGATTAAATCCGAATTCATTCATAGCTAAGCGGTTAGGATACACATCTTTGGTTTGAAAGACCTGAGTTCGATTCCTGGAGAAACATTTCTTAGGATTTTTCTAAAACTTGGTTTCAATTTCTAGTTCGAAAATTTTAAAAGTTTAGTTCGATAAAAAGTTTGATTTGAGAAGCGTTACACTGTCAGATTTATTTTCTTAAAGTATATGTGTATCCTTTTCAAGGACCATGGTTCGAAACCCACCAAGATCGATTAAAACCGAATTCATTTAAGCGGTTAGCATACACATCTTTGGTTTGAAAGACCTGAGTTCGATTCCTGGAGAAACATTTCTTAGGATTTTTCTAAAACTTGGTTTAAATTTCTAGTTCGAAAATTTTAAAAGTTTAGTTCGATAAAAAGTTTGATTTGAGAAGCGTTACACTGTCAGATTTATTTTCTTAAAGTATATGTGTATCCTTTTCAAGGACCATGGTTCGAAACCCACCAAGATCGATTAAAACCGAATTCATTTAAGCGGTTAGCATACACATCTTTGGTTTGAAAGACCTGAGTTCGATTCCTGGAGAAACATTTCTTAGGATTTTTCTAAAACTTGGTTTAAATTTCTAGTTCGAAAATTTTAAAAGTTTAGTTCGATAAAAAGTTTGATTTGAAAATTTTTAGATGTGATTTACATCTTTAGTTCGAAACTTTTGTTTTAAAAAATGTTTTAGTTCGACAAAATTTTGTTTCAATTTTTTTAGTTCGAAATTTTTTTTGGGTTCGAAAATTTTTTGTTTGAAACTTTTTTGTTCGAAAATTTTTAGTTCGAAAATTTTTTGTTTGAAAATTTTTTTTAGTTACAATTTTTTTTAGTTCGAAAAATTTTTTAGTTTAAAATTTCTTGTACTCTGCGGAACCGTTTCGAAAAGAATCGGAGCAGTTTAGGTAGAAAAAAATCTGGCAACACTGTTTCCATTAATGAAGCGCTTACTGAGCGTTTAAAAAATCGCTTAAACTCACAACAATGTGTTATAAGAAATCTACAAGCGACACCTCTCTTTCACCATTGTTACTTCCAGAGACATAGACTACTAATTCAAGGACAGGATCTCCATCAAGGTAAAAAAGCTGGTAATCATCTTATCTGTCAAAGAGAACGATAATATTTAATGTAAACTTCAGTACAATATCATGATACCAAAAAAAAAGGGTTATTTAAGGAGGAGGTTGAACCCTTCATGGGAACTTTACGCATAACCATTAAAAAAAAAAATCCCGGTCTAGGATGGATCGCTGCCATATCGCTCTGTATTTCCCTCATGAACTGGGGGGGTAAGATCATGTGACTTCTATCCACCAATCAAAATTGAGGTACCAAAACACGCATCTTACACATAAAATAAAACAAATAAGTAAGGGGTTTTCCCATGTAACCTGTTCATCGTGTGGCGGGTCTAAAATCATGTGACCTTTATCAACCAATCAGAATCGAGATACCAAAGTATACATCAGAAAGGACACCCTAATTTCAAAAATCCTAGGACCTAAAATCACGTGATCTCTATCATCCAATCAGAATCAAGGTACCAAAAGCACTTATCTTACCCGTAAAAGGGAACGAATTTTTTTAAAAATCCAGAGCCTAAGATCACGTGACCTCTGTCAACCAATCAGCTTCGTGGTACCAAAGCATTCATGTTACCCATAAAAGGGAACGAATTTCAAATATCCATGGGTCTAAGATCACGTGACTTCTGTCAACCAATCAGAATCAGGTATCAAAGCACTCATCTTACTCGTAAAAGGGAACGAATTTCAAAAGTCACAGGGCTTAAGATCACGTGACCTCTATCATCGTGGTACCAAAGGATTCATCTTACCCGTAAAAGGGAACGAATTTTCAAATATCGCTGGGTCTAAGATCATGTGACAGCTGTCAACCAATCAGAATGAGGTATCAAAGCACTCATCTTACCCATAAAAGGGAACAATTTTCAAAAATCCAGGGTGAGGGATTTCCCCGCAGGGTGACTCATGACGTCATACCACGTGACCTGAAAATTTGAATTTCTCGCGTGGGCGGGGCCTAACGTCACGTGACCTCTCTCAGCCAATCAGAATCGAGAAAATTTTGCTGACTCGGCTGGCCATACGCCGGGGCCTACTACTAGGGCCCCGTATTAATATGTGATCTTTTACGTGATTCATTGTTGACAAAATGTTTTTTGAACGCACATACATACAGACACACGGACGTAAATAGGATATGGTAGATCTTCACCAAAATCTGGTCGTATCTAGATTTACATGAGGCATTTTGTTCGTAATACAATACTTCCTTGTTCGTAGTATAACATGGAAGTAATAACAATCACTCACAGAAATGTTGTAAGATTATGACACCAATGTTGTAGAGAGTTTGTTTATACTTACAGTATTTCCCAGTTAGAAATTCTTTAATTTTTCATCATCAAAAACGTAAGCGTAACTCATATTACTCTGCAATGTCTATTCGCGAAGTGCCTAGAGGGATTTAACATGTAATATCTCGCAAATGGTACAAGCTACCGTAAAATTCACTACACCAATGAATTTCCGAAAAAAAATTATATGAATTTGATGTATCACATGCACCTATTCCCATTTAAAAAACCAAAAGTTGAATTCAATATGGCGGATCTAAGATGGCGGCCGGTGTGGATAACACGTGCCAGAGAAGCAGTACTTGATCCTATTTGTTTTGCATATGCCCACATTCATGTTCAGTTACATCTAAAGAAACTAAAAGCAATTTTGTGACCGAGCGTTATAGTAGCGTATGATTGAATTCCGGGTATATGAAGGCTCATAAATATGCAAATTACCCATATGGGCCGATAAAATTAGTACAATACATATTAAGCCATGGAGAACTTTGCATTTAAATCAGTGAGGGTCACTTCGCGAATGTACCTTGTGAGACTAATTGCTGATAAATATTCAATGTGAGATTATAATTGAAAAAAAAATCCTTTAATTTTATCTAAAACATTAAATAAAGACTGGCAAAAATATTTTAGACTAAACTTTAACTGCTATTTACAGTAGCTATTTTTATTATTTCCTATATTCAGTAGTTACTGTTTGTTACTAATGTAGAAGTTTTTAAAAAGATTTAAATTAACTCAAATATTTTCTGTCCTAAAACAAACACACATTAGGAATATCTTAACAAAAAGTTATCATTCTTTCTCACACTTCTGATTCTAATTCAAGCATATTAGCCTTGGTTTCTTCACTGCATACACATCAATAGTTTAGTTTACGAAATCTTCAGTAGGATTAGTGCGGTGTAGTGGAAAATCAGCGCTTGGCGCGAGAGTATACGACGGCACCCCCATATATATGAGTGAGGTCAACAGATCGAAAGGTGAGAAAACTTTAAAAAGTAAACCTTGCTTTTCATAGATTTTGAACACTTTTCATTACTTTTTTCCTTTCATTTTATATATGTGCACATGCCCACATCGCACTTACTTCGGCGCCCGACGGGGCAGTGGCCCCGCTTGCCCCTCCCACATGGCACGGAGAGCAGCAGCTTCATCACCTTCAATAGCAATCTTTCACTTATATACTACAATTATATTGCTAAATTCTATATAAATCTCTAACCCAGGAAGGATAACTGTTCCTCCCTGATCCCTCTAAATGACGCCCTCTGAATCTCACCCTTTAACTGACTTATTTTTAATTAAAGAAAAGTGTGTTTACTTTAACAATCATAAATCACATTTACGTCTGTTACTTTCGATGCGAGAAATGGAATTTAGGAGCTCTATTGCAGATAATGCAAGAACTGTACATTTTCAAGAACTGAAGTCTACTGACATCAGAGATCATATGGAATGATCGAAAGATCTTCCCTATCTTTCCTTTCCTATCTCAATCTGTGCTAGTGCTACCTACTGATATATAATATAGGGCGAGAGTATAGTACCTACTAAAATACAAACCTTTCTTCAACAGTTAACAATTTCATGTTCTGCCAAACTCGGTCATAGCGTTAAGAAATACAGGATTTATTGACTATTTGGTATTCTATCTTAGATGTTACATGTTTAATATTTATATAGAATGGGTCTGCCTCATTTATATGTAGTGTTGTAAATAGAAAAAAAACGGTTCGTATTTTTTCAGAAATGTTCGTTTTTTTAGAAAAAAAACATTGGCTCTCGTTTTTTTTCTAAATTTCGTTTTTTTTCAAACAGTCATTTGTAATGCATCTTACGTCTATTTAAGTATGAAATATTTTTATGTAGGTGTAATCACCGTAAAATGCAACATAAATTAAACGCTAGATACTGATACGCTACAAATATTTTACAATTTACATGAATACCATACCTATTAACAATTCGGGTTTCAACAGTTTTCATCAATATCAACTAAGAAATAAAAGTAGAAATGAAATTTTGTTTTTTCGTGAATGCAGGCCTTTAATAAGTACGAAAATAATGTCACGAGCAGTATAAAATTCCAATAACTTGTCTAAAGGTAAAAACTAATACTAATTTGCCTAATAGTATTTTTCTAAATGTCATATATAAATAATTTGTCGACTAGATATATATGATATGCAGAGCCGGCTCTACCATATATGCCGTGGCGTATTTACGATTTTGTTTCGGGAGGGGTTTTGCTAACTTTCGGGGGGATTTGCCTGAAAATGTGAAAATTCTGCAAGATATTTCATATACTTTACTATAGTAAGTAAGATTTCGGGGGAGGGCTTAAGCCCGGAAGCTTCCCTAAATACGCCACTGTATATATGCAACACGTGCATTTGCTTGGAACGGCAAGATTGGATGGTCCGGCAAAATCTGTCATAAGTATATTATTTAAATTAAATATTTCTTGTTTAAAATAGACTTCATGATGATGGTAGTTACATTTACTAAGCTGACCTATTAGAATACTACATTCATAAATTATGTTTAGATTGCATTAGTTTAAGGCAACATGGGCAATCCTAAAGCAAATGGTCGAATAAATCCGAGCACAAATTGCTTGATTGTTGTCAAATACAAGAATTCAATTCTCGAATAGTAGTGAATATCTGTTCCATTTATTAAGTTATCACAGTTTTGATATGAAAGTAGTCTTGTTTTTGTCAGAAGCAAGTTCCTTATCATTGTAGAAACCATTTTTTTTTTTTAAATGTTAGATGTAGGAGAAAAATCAAGAAATAAAGATAAAAGAGCTAGTTGCACTGGAATTGCAAACTGATACATTGAGATTGAAGCTCGATAGTGAATTCTATAAAAAGGATTACCATCTTTCCTCTGCAGGTGTGTTTGCTTTATCTTTCACTATCATAATAGATTAACATTTAAAGAAAAAAACAGACACAACGGAATTGCATTTTTAGTAAGTATTTAAGCCTTTCTGAGTGCGACTGCACTTACCCTCACCTTTGTTGTTCATGCTGGAGTAGCATACTTAAAATCATGACTTCTAAGATTTGTTCTTTCTGGAGAAAGAGGGAGGCGGCAAATTATGCCATTGCACGAGGCGACAAATTGACTAGGACCTGAATATAGGATGACTCAATTTGAAGTAATGCAGGGTGTTTCAAAATTAATATTAGGGTTTTGAAACTTTGTAGTATCTATTACAATTAACTTACAATTATAAGTATTATATCAAATGAAAGAGCAACTCAAACAGTTTTGTACGCACGCATGTACATGCATTGTTTCTTCTGTCTCCCGTTAGAAAGAGCAAGTAGCAAATATGGAAACTAGAGAGCAGAAAGCTTTTTGTGTTTTAATAAAGACTGAACCTGTACAGTGCAACCGTCTGTGTGAAGAATATTAAGGAGACGCTTGCAATTACGTCTTTATTGTTTGCAGTTGCTACAGGTCTAAAGCCTACAGCCTACGGTTTACGTGCCAATTTCACAAGTGAAATATTCCTGCATAACAATGAAGATTTTTTGGATCGTGTCGTCTTCAGTGATAAATCGACTTATCACCTAAGAGCTAATGTGAACACTCATAATGTTTGCATCTGACAGTCAGCAATTCCTCAGGAGATGGTACAATTGAAACGAAACTACTCTAAATTGAATGTGTTTTGTGCCATGTGGCGGAAAGTTTATGGGCCTTTCTCGCCTATCGACCAGATGTGTGCCGTGTGACGAATGAATCTCACATTGAACACTTGTAGCAAAGACTGTTTGAGGTGCTCTTTTACTTGATGCATTGCTTATAATTGTACGTAAAATGTAATAAG
Source organism: Thermobia domestica (assembly GCF_964235325.1). Taxonomy (NCBI): domain Eukaryota; kingdom Metazoa; phylum Arthropoda; class Insecta; order Zygentoma; family Lepismatidae; genus Thermobia; species Thermobia domestica. Next base: position 22,356,325 of record NC_137464.1, read on the forward strand.
TACTACGAAGACTTAAAACCCCAAAATTTATTTTGAAACACCCTACATTTCTCACCAACAGTGTTGGAACTAAGATGTAAAAAGGAGAGAAAATTTTCCTTATAAAGTTATTGTTTACAACGATATTATTATTAGTCGAGACTATAACTACAACAACAACACGAGTTAGTAGTCAAAAAAATGTAATCAAATGTATACTCGGTGGCTCAGGTGGCCAAAGTGGCACACACAGGTGTGTCACTTGTTTAATCCGCTCCAGTGTGGACACTAATTAAAATATCGGGATATTATTCTTGCAAAATGTGGTTGGACTATAGTTTAACATATTAATTTCTTTTTCTTCTGGTGTCGAATTTCCTTCTCAAATTTCACCCGTCAAAAATTCGAGAATTTTCTAATTTCGAATTTCCTTTACTTTTTTCCCTGTAGAAAGACATCCTTAAGACTTGCCAGGTAGATACCTCGGATGGATACCTAACTGTTGACATCAATTGGACGGGCCTGCGCGCAGTGTTGCCAATTAGGGAAATTAAAATTCTCCTATATTTGGGCAAAAAATTAGGAATTTTTGTTTATAAATCCGTACCTATACGTCCGAGTGCAAGTCAACTTACGCCAATCGAACATTTGTTCTCACTTAACAAACGAAAGTACAGATCGTTACAATGGGGTAATTAGGGGGCGCACGTAAAATTCGTATTTAGGTTCTAGCCCTTGATTTTTCTAATTTTCCCTTACTTTTCCGTTTACCGTAATATATATTTGGTAATTAGAAGCTTTGTTCCTTAAATATCGCCATAATACTTGTAGGATATATTAGTGGAGTACCAATGTTTAATTTAAGATAGTTTGCGTCTGTTTGGTAGCAGTGTTGCCAGCTACAGAATATTTTAATTTCAGATTTTAGGGGGAAATTTTGGAAAAATTATATGTTTTGTTTCTATTATTTCCCTCTTGTTGGCTATATCGGAACAAACGTACCAGTATCTGGAAGTCTCCGTCTTTGCTCTACACAACCCACTATAGAAAGTTTCAATAGCATAATTAGGGGAAGTACAGTTGAGGTTTACAGTGGACCTTGTTCTCTAATTGGAAAGATAACTGTGATTTTTTATAGGTAGAATGATATATTTATTATTGACATGTTTACTTTATTAGATATCGTCACAATATTTGTAGGATATATTAGAGGGATACCAAAGCTTATTTTAAGATAGTTTGTGTGTGTCTGATAGTAGTGTTGCTACCTACAAAAAATTTTAATTCCAGATTTTAGGGGCAAATTTTGGAAAAAATTCTCGTTTTTATTTCTATTATTTCCTTCTTGTTGGCTACATTCGAACAAATGTACCAGTGTCTAACAGCCTCATCCTTAGCCTACACAGCGCACCATAAAAAGTTTTACTAGAATAATTAGGAGAAGTACAGTTGAGCTTTATAATAAACCATGTTCTGGAAATGGTAAGAAAATGGTGAATTTCTGAGGTAAAATGAGATTTTTTTTTAAATTTCATGCTTACTTTGTTATATATCGCCATGATACTAGTAGGATATATTTTTGGAGCACTCCGATTAATTTTCGGATAGTTTTCGTCTGTCTGATGGCAGCGTTTCCAGCCAAAACAATTAATTCCCGCTATTAGGTGAAAAATTCGGAAAATTTTCCTTTTCCCCTCTATTATTACCCTCTTACTGGCTACATTGAAACAAACGTACCACTACCTGAAAGCTTCCTCTTTGCCCTACAGAACGCACCATAAAAAGTTTCAATAGGATAATTAGAGAAGCTGTACCCCGGCATATTTGATTTTTGCTTCTGAGGCGTAAAAAGTGTCAAAATTTCATGTGTATGACAGAATTTTTTCTTTCCCTCTTTGAATGGAAGCCAGCGACTTCAGGATTTCACTGTACCTTGTCAACACACCAAAGATGTTTTTTGGTGACTTCAACCCATATAGCGGCAGTGGTGCTAGAAAAAAAATTTTGAATTTCGGTTAGGGAATTTTTTGTAAATTTTCACCCCTACATTTCCCTCAATAATTTCCCACCCGTTGGCAACACTGCAATACAACTTACACCAAAAACTAGCCACATCCATTTTCTTAAAAACAAGGCCTTAACCATATCAATCGAATGAATAGTTTTTGAGCAATAAGTCACCAACTGGAAATGTAGGAAAACGCCAAAAATGACCTGGGGTCGAAAGGAATAATCACACAATTTTGCTCGTATAGGTACAAAGAAACAAACGATTTGTAAGTTACGAGGGCTTCGACTCAAGTTCTATTGATTATTTCAATAATCTGCAACATAAATCAATAAATAATAGTTGCCAGAAAAAAAACAGACTTTTGAAAAAAAACATGAAAAAGAACGATGTTTTTTATTGAAAAAAAAACTTCACAGAAAAAAAACCGTTTTTTTACAACACTATTTATATGTATATTGAGAGATCGGATTTCGTCTGCACGTGCACGGAAAGAAAAGCAAATAATTGGGTGAAGTAATTTCTACATTTTGTGATTGAAATTTTTTGTTTCTCCGGGGGGGAATGAATTTTCTTCGGGGGGGAGTTTCCCCCCCGGCTTACCCCCTGAATTCATCCCTGGATGTAAGGTTGAGTTTTCAAATATGTAATAATAATAATATACTCACCAATTTACATTTGTTTATAGCAACATTTCTCTATACCCTTGCTGTACACTAAGAGCAATACAGAGGTGAATAAAAATTTTGCAATATTCTGCTACACAAAATACTTGTCTTTATTACAATACAATGAAAGCAGGTGTTAACATTCAGAGTTGTGTTGGAGTGTGTGCGAACAACTTTCCGCCAGTTCATCGGTTTCACGTCGATACCACGTCTTATCATTAGAAGCAAAGAAATTAGTTTCTGCTGCTTCCCACCTCTTGCTGGTTGGTGAAGCATCGTGATTTAAGGAAGTCTGCCAAGGACCCTTCAATGTTATCAAGTCCCTGAACTTTTTGTTGTGTTTCTCGATTCGAACCGAGTGTGGTTTGCGTTATCCTGTTGCAGCAGGGCACGCTTTCGGTTCACTAATGCAGGATTGAGTGCCGCATACATCCGCTGCTACTATTCGGAAAAAAAGCCAGCATTGATGGTATGACCATTAGAAGCGAACACGAAGTGAATTACCCCCTTGTAGTTCCACCACGCACAAAGCGTGACTATGCTCGAAATGGACCTACGCGTAATTGATGATCAGTTCTGAAAGTTGGCCCTTGCTCAACCACTGTTTTTGCACAGCCGGATTTCGGAACAAAACATCCGCTTTTCGTCACATGTAACAATCCGTTTTAGGAACGTACATCACGCGAATTTTGCAAAAGTTGTCCGCAAACATCCATTCTCGTCTGGCCTGAGCTCAGGTTAACTCAAGTGGCACAATGCGGCAGCTTGATGGTTTTCCCGAGTTCGTGAAGGTACCGCACTACAGTGGCTAGTGACATATGAAGTTGGTCTGAGAATCATCGTGGATGAATTTTCCTCAATGTCGTTTTGTATGGTCTCCGAATTTGTTACTTTGAGGACTGAACCTTGGCTGATAATCAATATTTTTACAACCTGCACGAAATTTCTGAGGCCAACGAATTGTTGTGCTGTGGTTCATTGCAAGTTTGCCTTTCGCATAACAAATGTTTTCAGTTGGTGTCGCAGTGGTTTGCCCGAATTTGAACTCATGCAGCAACAGTTCACGAGTCACACGTTGTTGAGCACTCATCGTCGCTGCTACTAAAAACTGATCGTAAAATTGTTGATTTTGGAGGGGAAGGTTTCTGCAACCTTATAGTGAAATCATATTGAATATATCTGTCATTTATTTTCCTGTATGGGGTCGTCCGTGAGCTCACGTGCTCATTACGATCCGTTCCTCCATGGTGTAAGTGGACACATTAACCATAATTTACATGAATCTCAGCACCTGCAACTCAAAGAAACAACAATCCATTAACTTCTATGTAATACATAGGGGGTAACGGGAGTTCTTCATCACTCAGTACATAAGGTTAGTATAAAGGGACAAGCTTTGCCGATAGATGGCACTACAGTCTTCGTATCTCTCCCATGTATTTTTTTACCTTTCATGAAAATTTGCAATTTCACTTACAAATTTCCACCTAGAGACTTTAAATTTTTAGAGAAGGAACTTCATAACCTATTAAAGGGAACAATCCGTGCCGATTTTTTTATTTAGAATTTTCTTCATTGTTGAAACAGTTCCATTGTTAAAGGTTTGGATATCCATTTCAACTACCAAGCCATTTCAACAATGAAGAAAATTCTAAATAACATATCGACACGGATTATTGCCTTCGATAGATTATAGAGTTCCTTTTCTAAAAGTTTGAAGTCTGTAGGTTGAAATTTGTAAGAGAAATTGTAAATTTCCGTGAAAGCTAAAAAATACATGGGAGAGATACGAAAACTGTAGTACCATCTATCGGCAAAACTTGTCCCTTCAAACCAATCTTTAGTTGGAAAATATATACTGGAAAATTGACTACTCTATTCTTCTTAATAATTACTCCTGCTCAGTGGCGTATTTAGGATTTTGTTTCGTGGAGGGCTATGCACAACACGTAAATAAACACTTACATTTTTTTCCTTTTGGGTGCCGACAAATGTTAATGAAGTTGTGCATAAAGGAAATTTATTTCGGGGAGGCAGCTTGAGCCCGATAGCTCCCTAAATACGAACTCCCATCACGATACTATCTTTATACCTTTTTTTTTTTTTTTTTTTTTTTTACAGTACAATAGAATAAGTGAAAGAGACATGAACATGCCTAAGTTTCATATAACAAATATTTGTTGAGAAAATATCGAAATGAATACAAATTTTATATAAATAACATATAAAAAGATAAAATCGAGTAATCTTAAGTTTCGTTGATATAGTGAATTTGATTAATCTCCTTTGGCAACACCAATTAAGTTATACTGCCAAAAATCCTGGATATTCCGTGTATAAACTGGGATTAAAATTCAAACGTACAACGCAATTATAATCAATTGAGACACACGCCTTCGTGATGCCACAATAAGATATGCACGCTACTGTTTGCTTTGATGGACAGACGCCAACTGCAAAACTGATTTGTGCGTGCTGCAGGTTTCCTTGTCTTGCGTTTTTACTTCTTTCACTATCGTCGACTCAAGCTATTAAATTATTTACACGTTCCATTGCATGTACGAAATTCCAGTATCTTGAAAGAGAGTACGATCAAACAGAGAGTTTACAATCAGAATGTCTTTCTCAAGATGGATTACTTACCCGTCATTGGTGGATCAGCCAAGGGAAAACTAAAACTATAAAAAGCGGAATTTCAAATACTTATCATTTCCTTATTTTCTAATATCATATTTAATACAAATTGGATAACCGTTTCCCAATCAGCGCTCAGTCAAGCTCGCGAGGGCTAAGGCTTACTTACTATTCTCAATGCTGCTCGCACCCACTAATCTCAATTTCGCTCACGCTATCTTAGCCTTACCATCAGTGTTGAATTCAGACTTTTGTATAAGGAGGGGGGGGGAGGCTAAGCTTTGTTCTAGATTGCTATAGAGCAGCAGGAATCTGTCGCAACAAAACTAGTGACTTGTTATTGTCTGGTCGGTTGCAATAACCAACATATTGTCATTTTCCCCTAACTAACGTTGTAAAGCGTTTGTATACGTCAGTATCTAATTTCCAAGTTTTTAAATTTAACTTCGACTTTATACGAGAACGCAGTTTGTTAATTAGAACAATTACGTTGGGTAAAAGAAACTAATTTTCTTTTTTTTTTTTAAAAAAAAAAGAAACTTTGCTTTTAAGTTTTATTTTCGAAAAAAATTAAACAGAAAAAAGCAAATATTTCAATGCATGTGTATAGATATTCTAGGGGGGCTCTGCCTCCCTTGAACATACCTGAATTCAACACTGCTCACCATCCTTAATGGAGCTCTCGCTCACTGATCTTAATTATGCTCACGATATCTCAGGCTTCCTAATCTTGATTTCGCTCACGCTATCTCAGGCTCACTATCTTTCATGGAGCTCTTGCTCACTAATCTCAATTAGGTTCACACTATCTCAGGCTCCCTAATCTCGATTTCGCTCATGCTATCTAAGGCTCACTATCCTTCATGGAGCTCTTGCTCACTAATCTTAATTATGTTCACGCTATCTCATGCTCACTAATCTTAATTTCGCTCACACTATCTCAAGATCATTATCTAATTTTTCCTCACGCTATCTCAGACTCACTATCCTCAATGAAAACTCGCTCCTACTCTTACGTTATTTCAGGTTCAGTGTCCTACATGGAGCTCTCGCTCACTAATCTCAATTAGGTTCACACTATCTCAGGCCCTCTAATCTCGATTTCGCTCACGCTATCTCAGTCTCACTATCTTTCATGGAGCTCTTGCTCACTAATCTTAATTACGTTCACGCTATCTCATGCTCACTAATCTTAATTTCCCTCACACTATCTCAAGATCATTATCTAATTTTCCCTCACGCTATCTCAGACTCACTATCCTCAATGAAAACTCGCTCCTACTCTTACGTTATTTCAGGTTCAGTGTCCTACATGGAGCTCTCGTTCCCTTATCTTAATTAGGTTCACGCGATCTCAGGCTCACCATCCTCAATGAAGCTCACGCTTACTAATTTCAATTAGGTTCACACCACCTCATGCTCACTAATCTCAATTTCGCTCACGCTATGTCAGGCTCACCACCCTCAATGAGGCTCTTTAGCCACACTACTTTCAAATCTGAATTTTGTTGATCCACTGCTGACTATCCTATCCTTTGAAATATGTTTTCGTTCTTGATTTGAAATAGATTGTGCTTCCAACTTGGTTATGCAGTCATAAAACATTTTGTAACTATGAACTTCATGTATTTTTTAACAGTGTGTTCTTTCTTTGTATTGTTTACAGACTCTGCTGCATTGAGTTTTCCAAGGAAGTCCTGTATATTTGTCGATATCTTCACAATAGAACACATATTCCGCTATCTAAGATAGGCCACGAAATTTTTTCTCTGTTTTATGCGTTTTGGAACTTACGTTACGATATTTTTCTACTATATTGCGTGCGACATATGTTAAACAAAATTAGTACGTTTCTGTAGATAATGTTAGGACTCAATAAATCTATGTTAAGGTGGTCTCTTACCCTTGGAGCGCGCTGAGTTTCTCCCTATGTCAAAGCATGTAAACTTTGGTCATTATTATTTCAGGAACTACTGTACGTAAGACAGTGTAATTTTGGATGAATGTTTCAATGACCAATCTCAAGAAAATGACTGATCAGTTTTATAGATATTTCGTTTCATTTTTCAATGGACTTTGATCAATTAAATTTGTCAAACAACGCAATAACACTGACTGGTTGCTGCTCGCACTGAAAACAACAATCGAATTGTTCTTCTCTTTCCCTTTCCTCACGTTGTTCTGTCTCTCTACGCGAAATGCTTATCAGACGTTTCTTTTTCTTTACAGGATATTGAAGTATTATATTATTCAGTTATTTTCTCCCTCGTATCTGAAAATATTTTGAGGCACAGATAATGTAACTTTTCTTACAGCACAGTCAAGTGATTGGAAAAAGAACAAAACTGTTTCCTTACTAATTTTCACATTTCTTTTTAAAGTACAAAACGTAAAATATACTGGTGAGGAACGAGAAAGAACTTAGATCTACATTGGTACAATAATGTAATATCCCGTACATGGTTCTATTTACAAACATCAACATGTGCTTTTATTTGTAAATAACACCACGTCTATTTCTACTACAAGATATTATAACAAGCAGACGACAAGAATCACCATCAACATTGGATCATGTGACAGAAGAGGAACACCAGCGCCACCGCTACCCAGGAGGAATCAGAGGATCACCACAACTGACATCAGTTTCGGCTGATCAACTCTCTTCTCTTAGCTTGCTGTGGAGCTCTGAGGCCACCTGCCAACTCAGCTTGCAGCGGAGCTCTGTTGGGAACTTAATCCATCTCTTAGCTTGCAGTGGAGTTCTGAGAGAACCTTATCCTAACCCAAGCTTCTTAGCTTGCAGTGGAGCTCTCAGGTTTCCTCTCCCACTTAACTTGCAGCGGAGCTCTGTTGGAAACTTAAACCCTCTCTTAGCTTGCAGTGGAGCTCTGGGAGAACCTTATCCTAACCCAAGCTTCTTAGCTTGCAGTGGAGCTGTGAGGTGTCCCACCCACTTAGTTTGCTGCAGAGTTCTGTTGAGAACTTAACACCTCTCTTAAGTTGCAGTGAAGTTCTGAGAGAACCTTATCCTAACCCAGATCATTTAGCTTGCTGTGGAGCTCTGAAGCCACCTGCCCACTTAACTTGCAGCGGAGCTCTGTTGGGAACTTAAACCCTCTCTTAGCTTGCAGTGGAGCTCTGAGGTGTCCCACCCACTTAGTTTGCTGCGGAGCTCTGTTGAAAACTTAACCCCTCTCTTAAGTTGCAGTGAAGTTCTGAGAGAACCTTATCCTAACCCAGATCATTTAGCTTGCTGTGGAGCTGTGAGGCCACCTGCCTACTTATCTTGCAGCGGAGATCTGTTGGGAACTTAACCCCTCTCTTAGCTTGTAGCGAGCTCTGAGAGATTCCTGACCACAAACCGCTCCGACTGCAATCGAGTTTCTTGGTTTCCTTTCCAGCTTAGCTTGCAGTGGAGCTCTGCGAAACTTCAACCTCTGTTTTCTTGCAGCTTTGTAAGGAATCTTTCCGTTGGCGGCCTGGGCCGAATTATTAGTGAGCTTTGATTGAAACTGTATTATCCTGAACCGGTTGTGGGAGGAAATCGATGCCTGTGTGCAATTGATCTACCTGCTACCTGCTTTAGCAGAATTTTACAATATGTATGGATAACAAATGAAAGCTTAAAATTTAGTACTTATTACGTGAGAATTTTTAGATTGAATGGTGGAGGTTGTTTATGTTGGACATAAATTTTGAATTTGAAACCACAAAAGTCATGTACTAACTTAAAGACATCGTTTCAGTAACCCGTTAGACGTCAGTAAATTCTATGATTTGGAAAAACACCAAAGTCCTCTTATAATAATAATAATAATAATAATAATAATAATAATAATAATAATAATAATAATAATAATAATAATAATAATAATAATAATAATAATAATAATAATAATAATACACATAGATGGTCTCCTACTATGAAACTACAGGAGTTGGTTTCATACTATAAGACTATAGGAGATTTCAAACTACAGGATCCAATATCAAAATTGAAAATGAAATGAAATCTTTGAGTTTTAACATCTTAATATTATGCTCTTTAGGCTAAGTACCCGGCTATTTGAGGCGATCGCAAAGCGTATTTATTCCTCATGCGTAATCTTGGAATACGCTGGCCATGTATTTAAATGTAGATGGCTAATCATAAACGCGAAAGCAATAAAATTGCTGAGAAAACGTCAGTTCGAGCGTATTTGGTGCGGGTCGGAACAATAGACCGCCTGCTGTTTAAAAGATTTCAAAAGGAAGGGGAAAAAAAGGAAAGACGTGTTGCCAGGTAAAGGGATTGTAGCAAGAAACAGCTGCTTGGAAGATGGTTTGTGCAGAGTATTGGAACTCTGCTATTACACACCTGGACCTGGCAAAAAGACCTGGTAACCCTGACTGGCTCACAGTATGATTTACACATCTGGTGAAAGTAAAATTACTGAATAGCCACTTTGGCCGCGTTCGCTACAGGGGGTAACGCTTTCTCAAATAGCCCTAGTCTAAAGGAGACGGATAGTTAAGGCAGGTGAATGATAATGGAAGAACCGGTGGAACAAGAATTTCAAAGGAAACGGGAAGGTACCCGAGAAAAACTGCGGACACAATGTTGTCCACCACAAATTTACTTGGCCGGAGATTGTACCAGGGACTCTTACCCATCAGAGATAAGCGCTCTATTACCGTGCCCCTAATATTCAAATTGAAACCGAAGTGGTAGTCGATCACTTTCTGTTGGAACAGAGGAATAAAATCTTGAGATTTTTTTGAAACTGAATTTATATACACATATATAAAAAAAACAATAATAAATAATCTTTCGCTACCTACGACTTTTTAAAAAGATATCACATTGAAACCAAAAATTGAAGCAAATTAGTACAGCTTCCATCCAGTTTTCTAGAAAGCCAAGGAATGCAAATAAAACATATTTTTGGAACCCCAAACCCATTTCAAGAAATTCCTTTTCGCTGTCTATTATCGCTTTTGTGTTACAATAATTGGCATTGAAACGTATTCCTAGAACGCGAAATCAATTTCAAGTAACTACTTTTTGCTGTTCATGACCGTTTATGTGTTATAGTAAACAGCATTGAAACTTATTCTTGGAACGCCGAATCCGTTTCAAGAAACTACGGTACTTTTTGCTGTATATTACCGTTTTGTGTTCTTGGAACGCCGAATCCATTTCAAGAAACTACTTTTCGGAGTCTGTTACCGATTTTATGTTATAGTAAACAGTATTGAAACATATTCTTGGAACGTCGAATCCATTTCAAGAAACTACTTGTTGCTGTCGATTACCGTTTTTGTGTTATAGTAATCAGCATTGGAACAAATTCTCGTAACACTGAATCCATTTCAAGAAACTAATTTTTGCTACCTATTACCGTTTTTTGTTATAGTAATCAGTATTGAAACCGGAAATGATTCATTTCTAACACTTCCGGTTTAAACAGAGATAAAATGGAACCTACTCTTGGAACCAGGGGTAAAAGTGGATCTGAAAACGTTGGGGGACGGTAGGTAGCGCAATGACGCCACGCCGTCCCCCTTGCCTATCTTTGCCCAGGAACTGGGGGACACCGTACATATTTTTGTCGAGGTGGGGGGACGACGTCCTCCCGCGTTCCCCGCACTTTTACCAATGCTTGGAACACAATATACATGTCAAATAACCGTTCCTTCCTATCAATTAACCGTTTCTGCTCTGATACCTGTCGACAGACTAACGAACATAACCGGTTCTACAAGACTTCGCATACTGACGCATGGAGAAGTTAATATCCTTCATTTATTTTAGACCGCCAAAAAATTAGTAAGGAAAATGTCTATTCATACAACGTGGAACAGTGCAAATGTACTAATGAATTTAAATAAATTCCTCTCGCTTTAAAAGCCTTTCTTCTGGCAAAGATAATTGAATCACATTGAATTACGTAATAATTAAACCCCTATCAGTAAATGATAAATCTTTTATCTAAAGATTTTTCTCCTACTAATGAAGTATTTGCTGAAGTGGCAAACAAGAAGACGCAAACAACACGCAGTACGCTTCATATCTCAAACGGAAGTAAGGGAAACACCAAACCAAGAGGAAACAAGAAAAGAAAAAAATAACACATAGGTATAAAAAAAAGAACCCGATTCAAAAGTAGATTACATCCTAGGCGGCCATCTAGAGGCAAAAAATGTTTTCTATCTGATTCCAGTACGCATGATACTGCTGCCATCTGTTGAACAAAAGATAGAACTACGTCACCTTATCTGTTGATTGCGCTTGTTTTGGCATTAGTAAAGTTTTTAGTGAATGGTTTTGCTTTGAAGTAGCAGGACAGGGGCACTTGGGAAGGGGGGGAAAGAGGGGATAAAAGCGCGGAGAGAGGCGGGGGGAAGAATAGAATAAAGAAGATCAAAGAATGTAAGGAGAACGGGGAAAAGGAGGAAGTAGTTTATTTGGAGAGAGACAGCAAACAGCATTTGGCGTGTTTTGTCACACTCGAAATATATTGTAAGAATACTTGAATAGCTTATCAGATGCAAAAGAACAGTGAACAAGGTCAGGGACGAACGTTCACAGAAAAACACTTCTCTTTTTTATTTATTTGTTTTTTGATCAATTGCCTTTTTCTTCTCTCTCTACTCCGATGTGCATGTGTATATATACATAATCATTAAATGACATAATAACCCGTAAGCTAAGGCGGAAAACTCCATTAAATGAATCCATTATTTAAAAAAAAGCTCATGATTTGACTTTTCATTTATTTATTCCGCCACTCAACAGTTCCATTTTTTCTTTTCTTTTTTAGTTTACGATTAATGAATGGAAAGAGCATGAGGCAATGACATATAGTAAATACAATAGTAAATGTTTTTTTTTTTCATATCTTAATCTATTTTAGTTTTAAAAATTATGTCCGTTATCACGTAATTAGGAGAATACGAATATTTATTTGCAAAAGATTCAAAAGCAAAGTGAGACTACAGGTAGTTTACGTAGTACAAAACATAGGAGAGATGTACTACAAAGGAACCAGTAGCTTTCGTAACTTAAAATAAAGTCGTCTTATATAAGTTATATTGGTAGTTCTGTCATTTCATTTCTATCTTTTTTTTTTTTTTTAATTTCGAAACAAGATATCCCTTACTTGGGGGGAAATTTTCCAATAAATTAAACTCATGAATTGTTTGCTACTCTTTGTAGTACATATATCATATACTTTTTTAATATTGTAAATTAGAATTACGTAAAACATTATCTGAGTAAACCATTATTATTATTATTATTATTATTATTATTATTATTATTATTATTATTATTATTATTATTATTATTATTATTATTATTATTATTATTATTATTAAGTAGTCTGCCTTTCGGCAGGTCCTGGGACTTCTTTTTTGTCAATTTTAGATTTAGGCCTGGAAATGTCTCTTTTTCAAACCTCATCAATCAGTTGTGTTCTTCTTTTTCCTACTTCTCGCTTTCCTTCCATTTTTCCTTGTATGGCGGTGTGAAGAAGGCAATTTCTTTGCAAGATATGTCCAATCCAATTGACCTTTTTACGAAGAATGCTGGATAGAAGTGTCCTCTTCTCTCCTATCCGTTTTAAAAATCTTCGTTTGTTGCTCTCTGTCCATTTTATCTTATGCATTTTCCTCCAACACACATTTCGAAGCTCTCTAAATATTTCTTCTCTAACTTCTGTAATGTCCAAGTCTCTGAACCATACAACTTCGCCTATGCTCCATATATAGCATTTGACCAACTTCTTCCTAAGTCCAAAGTGAGCCTGCTAGTTAAGAGTGATCTTTTCTTGTTGAATGCTTCTTTGGCTATGGCAATTCTTGACCTGATCTCTTTGGTGCAGTAAACGTCTCTTGTCAAAGTACTTCCCAGATACTTGAAATTATCGACCTCTTCAAGTTCTCTTTGTTCTACTCTGATCCGTAAGGGCGCGTTTCCACGGGATATTTTCATGACTTTCGACTTTTCGATGTTGATTTCCATTCCATATAGTTTCCCAGTGTCAACTATTTTGTCAATCATTTTCTGTAGTCCTTTGATTACAGCTATAATAACCGTATCATCTACGTACCTGATCTTGTTAATGATCTGCCCTCCAATCTTGAAATCCCCAATTCCCATTAAATCTCTCGATATCTGAGTAAATCATCTCATTTTATTAAAATAATTCACGTGTAAAAGTTTCGCCAACTATTTATACTTCTTGGCTTCATGAGACACAGTACCAATACAAGAGAGAGTTAAACCTTCATGAACAGTTGAGCAAGTTATTGGAAAAAAACTTATGGTTTATAGCTTGTATCTTGTTATGTGCTGTACCAGTAATTTCTAATAGACCAGGAAAGGGAAAGAGATATATAGTATTTTGTTTCTCTTTTGTAATTTCACTTGTGATTCACTTACAGGGAGTCAATCAGCATTCAGAACGCTCTGAGGGTTTGTACGGGTCCAGCTCTAACATACATATGTGCACCACGTGCATTTGCACGGGGTGGAAAATTTCGAGGAGCAGTAAAATCTGTTATAACTATGTTATTTAAAATAAATTATTTCTTGTTGAAAACAAACTTCATGATGATGGTAGCTTAATTTACTAATCTGGCCATATATTTGAATACTGCATTCATAAATCATGTTTAGCTCGCATTAGTTTAAGTCACATGAACAGTGCTAAAGCAAATGGTCAAACAAATCCCAGCAAAAATTGCTTGATTGTTGTCAAATACAAGGACTCAATTCTTGAACAGTAGTGAACACCTATTCTATTTAGTTAGTTATCATAGTTTTGATATGAAAACTAGTCTTGTCTTTCTCACAAATAAGTTCCTTATCATTGAAGGTGGAAAAAAAGTATTTTTCTAAAATAATTTTTAACAGGTGTAGCAGGAAAATCAAGAAATAAAGATAAAAGTTGTAGTTTACTGGAATTGCAAACTATGTGTTGAGATTGAAGCTTATCTTATTACTAACATAATAGATTATTATTTAAAGAAAATAAAACGCACAACGAGATCATATTTGCAGTGTTTAGGCGTTTCTGAGTCAGAGTGCATTTCTCCCCCTTCGTTGCTCATAACTGGGTAGCATTCTTAAAATCGTGGCTTTTAAGATTTGTTTCTTTTTGGAGAAAAGGAGCCGGAAATGACGCCATTGCACGGGGCCGCAAATTGCCTAGGGCCGGCCTTGGGTTTGTATTTAATTAAGATACTCTCAAGCCACTTCGCTGGTCTAATAGCTACAGTATGTGCCTTTGATACACGTGGTTCCGGGTTCGATTCTCAGTGGGAGAGAACAAAAAAATCAATTTTATAATCATTCACTTTCATCAACCATACTCCTTCTTTAGCTTAAATCGCATAAGCGTGGGACGTTAAACTAAAAAGACTACCTTAATTAACTATTTTATTAAAACTTTATGCTTTGCTCAGAGATTGTTTTAATTCTACTGTAAGTTACTAAAGTAAAGACATCATGGATCAGATTCTTTTTTACAATCAAAAATTTGAAAATTGTTTATTTAGAATTGAATTAGGTTAACATAAAAGGTAACATTGATTAATTTGTATTTGTCTTTTTTAGCAGTTAGCGAGGCATTCGATGCTATTCCACAAGAAATCCAACTCAGGACCTCACGCACCAGGGACATGCGCTAGCCACAAATTCAGCACGGAAGACAAGTGGTAATTTATCTTGCATATACAGGGTGTTTCAAAATAACACCGACAACTTGGGTGTTTGGGAGGGTACTTCCGCAACATTTTTATAGTGGTAGTTGGTAAGTACTTCAAATTATATGCCTGTAGCCAAACTACCTCTATAAAAATTGTTGCATGAGTACCTTAGGATTCTGAAACATGTATTTTTGGATAGCGCAAATACTAGTTCCTAAGCGAAGTCTTGACCCGAATACGGTAGGTTCCATAGTTTTGAAGCTATTGGCCTTTAAATTTTATTTTTTTTTCATGTTTTTGGCAGCCTATAACTCCGAAAGCAAGCATTTGTGCACCTAGGTTGCTCTATACTTTCTTTTTCTTATTTTGGTGTCAGGAATCATCTCCCAAATGTTGTCGGTGTTGTTTTGAAACACCCTGTATAATTTTTTAAAGGTATTCTGAGAAGTAAGGACCAACTCAACAAACGTTTGTTTAAAGAAAATTACAAGCAATTGAAAAACTTTCCGGAATGGAAAATTTTTCGCTTTACATCTTTGCTCTCGTGATACTGGTAAAGACAGTTCTGATGTGACCTTCAATTCCAAGATCGTAGCAGGACGTGTTTGGTAACACCACAAGAAATATTTTCAAAGGACAAATACAAGAACCGAACTGGCACCGCAATGGGAAGTCACTTTACATGGAAAGTTTCGTTGCAAGAAGTTCATGTATATTCTTTGTGCAAGTGTCGCGATGCTCTCGGTGATCCCATTCACCATCCCTATTCTTAATGAATATCCACTATTGAGGCACTATTTGGTTTCTTCAAAGTATTACTCTTTATACAGTACAATTAGAATATTGAATAAAAATAAGTAATTGATATACAGGGTGGCTCAAAAGTAGGTATATAGTCTCGTACTGATCAACTCATTGCTTTTTGTATAATTTCTTATTGTTAGATTTAGTTTCTTTATTGTTAGATTTGTTCTTAATGTCTTTTAACTTATATCTTAAGCTTGGAACTGTCGAAGCAAATAAACCTATAAGCTAGAATGATATACTTGATCAATGCAGGGGCGTATACCTACTTTTGGGCCACCCTATATATATATATATATATATATATATATATATATATATATATATATATATATATATATATATATATATATATATATTCTGGCGGTACGCAACGGTACGACGTACCCATACCTTTTTCATGAAAACGAAATTTTCTTCTTTCGTCTTAAAAAAGGGGTTGACGAGAAACTTCGAAAATACCGAATAGTAAATACGTATATAGTTTTCTTGAAAATCTGAGTTTTTATTCTTTTCTTTTCCCTTCTAGAGAAGGAGTTGCGAATACTTGCTCCTTCTTGAAGTCAATTAATTGTATTCAGGAACTAGAAATATTTGGGTCCTTCTGTCTTCCGCTCACTGGGGCGTCCTCGCGCCTTCCTTTTTCACTCCTATTTTGCACAGTAATATAAACCATTAAGGCTCTGAACCAGCGCCGTAACTTAGATTTTTTTTCTGCGGGGCAAGCATTAATGCACGTATTTGAGCCCCGTAGAAAAAGTTGTTTTTCTAATTCTTGGACCCCCTTTTTCCATCTTTCTCGTACTCTTCATGTCCCCTCCCCCCGGAGCTTGTGGGCCCTCTCGCACTTCAAGGTCTGCGAGGCCTTTAGTTACTCCTCTGGACCCGTTCCATACATGACAAATTAATTAAGGGGACAATATTAACAAATCCCAAAGCCATACGAATATTATTTCTAGGATGCCTCATAGTAGACATTCTTTACTGAAATGGGTCCACGACTCATTTCTGGTTTATTTACCTTTTGTGTGCTGTTTTGTTTATGTAATGTAGTGAACTTGTTTGATGTTTCGTTTATAATTTCCTCTTCGCAACGTATTTGAAGTAAGAAAATTTTGTCTTAAAATGGGCCCCCTCGAACGGCGAGAAACTTCCCTGTAGGGGAAGTTGCCCCTCTGCACCCTCACTAGTTAAGGTCCTGCTCTGAACCAACCACAGATAAGATTTTTTTTTCTGATAAGACTGATCTCCCACAATGAAATAATCCCAACAAGTTTGTCTGTCGCTGAAGTTTGATTAAACTGAAAGACAGCACAAAAATTCTGTTGGGACTCCCATCTTTGCACTTTCTCCGCAGAGGAGCCTTTGCTCAACGTATCCAACTACTGTAATTGTTTTTATTCATTATTAGGAAGAAGATTAAGTGAAAACATCTCCTAGATTTTTTCTCAAAAAGTTTATCCATTAATTTAGTAGAGATTGGTAGAACATTTTGGTAGCATGATTAGTATTCTGAAGATTATTATGTGAACAATATACTGTATACGTGTTGTTATTGAAATTCAGTACTTGTGGAACTCTTGATGCCCTTTGAAAACAATACCAGCTTACTTTTGCCCAAAATTAAGATATAAGAATTAGACATTTTAAATCATCTTTATATACATGTACGTTAGAGATTTTAGTTCAGTGATATACTACTGGACACAATAATAATTCCAATAATACTAATACTAATACTAAATACTATCCTGAAAGGAATGCAATTTTTAGCCATTATGAGCCTGAGGTCCAGCGTACAGCCTGAGGTCCTGAGGTCCAACGTATCTACAGGGGATAGCCAAAAAATAAAAAAAAACACTTCATACAGGACACAAGTTTGGGCCTCCACTGTACAACACGTGTTGCGGTTGCCGATCGTTTTTTGTTTTCAATTGTCATGTGGGCCTTCCGTCAGCAGTAACCAGTTCATCTGTGAGTGTCGTGGTGTGAAAGTGGTGCGGTAAAATGGGTGACCTGACAGACTTCCAAAGAGGCATGATCGTTGATGCCCGTCTGGTTGGAGCTTCAGTTGCAACAGTGACGAACATTGTGCGGGTATCGAAAGGCATTGTGTCCAATGTCACGAGGGCATACACAATTCGTGGGCAAACGATGTCTGCAAAGCACAGCAGTGGTCGAAAGACAATCCTGTCAGATAGGGACCGGAGGGCATTAAAACGAATTGTAGCAGCTAAAAAGAAGACAACTGGAATGAAAATTACGTCTGAACTCAGTTCCGGCCTACAGAACCCGGTTTCATCGAAAACAGTGCGACGGGAACTTCATAAAATGAAAATTCATGGCAGGGCCGCTATCGCCAAACCCCTGGTCACAGCATTAAATGCGAAGAGACGTATACAGTGTAGCAAAGACTACAAGGCGTGGACTCATGAGCAGTGAAAACACGTAATGCGGTCCGATGAATCGCCCTTCACCTTGTTTCTAACAACCGGTCGTGTTTACGTATGGAGAACACCGTCGCAGGCCTATGATACAGACTGCCTGCTCCCAACTGTAAAGCATGGGGGTGGTTCTGTTACAGTATGGGCAGTGTTATCGTGGTTTTCCGCAGGTCCCATCATAGCCTTACATGGAATGATGAATGCTAAGGCGTATGAGGCCATTTTGGGGGACCAGGTTCTACCCATGGCCCAAATATTGTTCCCTGATGGTGATGGCATCTACCAAGATGATTTGGCACCCTGTCACGCTACAAAAACGGTGAAATCATGGTTTGAGGAGCATGACCAGGAGCTATCACACCTCCCTTGGGTCAAACAATCACGAGATCTGAACATCATTGAGCCATTGTGGGCTGAGTTAGAAAGGCGTGTTCGGTCTCATTACCCTCCACCAGCATCCCTTAAGGAACTGGAACATGTTTTGGAGGAACAATGGTACAAAATTCCACACACCACGATTTAGGAGCTGTATACGTCCATTCCACGTCGCATCCAAGCTATTTTGGACGCAAAAGGAGGCCCCACACCATATTAGGTATGATTTTCACACTTTTGCAAACGTTTTAGATTTTTTTGTCCAACGCCTGTATATACACTAGCCTTTGGTTAGCTGGGGGCTCCAAATTCCCAGTCAGTGTTCGTAAGTTTCCTTATGAAAATTTCCCTCAACTGACGCAAACTTTTCCCTTTTCTTGTCAAATTTTCCCTAGTTTGTTGAATATCCGATTTCTATAACGGAAGTTATGCGATAAGTAGAGAGGAAACTTTTTCGTTAATGCGATATGTAGGAAACGCAAAAAAAAAAAAAAAAAAAAAAATGCGTACACGTTACAGGAAACCTCAAACTTTTCGTTTGAGAGCCAGAAATCACGTTTATATTATCGCGATTTTTTTTTTTTTTTTTTTGCGAAATTTGGCATTACTTGCGATAAATGCGAATGAAAACGAAAAAGTGGAATTCTTGTTAATTATTGCTAATAATAACTAACAAGTGCATTTCCAATATTATTTAACTTAAGAAACATGTTGCATTTACGAACGAAAAAAGCCCTGCGAGTTATTTGATCCAGAAACTGTTTCACTTTATAAAGATGTAGACATCAACAAAACTGAACTGATGTTTAAATCCTTGACTGTGTTTTGTGGTGAAAGTCTTCCTGATCTGTTGGTTGCTTATCATGAATTTAAAAGTAAGGTTATTGAAGTTCTCAACAGTGAGGATAAGGAAGTTGGCATTGTATCATTATTAAACAGTTTAAAAGTTAAGCACAGGTCTTTTTCTGTCAGCTCGTTATGTTCAATATGGTTGCCAGTCTCAAGTGTCGATGCCGAGAGATTCTTTTCCAAGTATAATATGATTGTTGTTGACAGGAGAACAAACTTAAAAGAAGAATTGGTGATGTCTTGCTGCATGTTATCCTTTAACTAAGGATGAGGTTAGAGAAAATGTTCAAATTTTTTCATTAATTTCTATATTTCAGTGAATACATTAGGTAGATTGTGTACCTGATCAAGGTATATCCTCATTTTTGTATTAGATATATATACCTTACTACCAAAAATATACTGTTTACATTTTTGTATTAGTTATACACCTTACTACCAAAAATATACTGTTTACATTTTTGTATTAGATATAGGCCTACACCTTACTACCAAAAAGGTACTGTTTACAAGTTCCATATTTTTTTTTCAAAAAAGCTTGTGCTACATTTTAAAAAATAAATGCGACATAAATTCGAAAATTGTGATAATTGATGCTACAAAATATCAAAATTGTTGCAAAGAAACTTACCTCTCTAGTGATAAGTTTAATTTAGATATATTGAAGGAAGTGCCAACTACATTTTTTTTCATTTGCCTTCTGTTTCTATTATTCTTCTTTTATCCTTTACTTTGTGTGTGTGTGTGTGTGTTTTTTTTTTTTTACAAAGAAATACAAATGCACCTTCAACAATGCAAATTATCCTACTTTGAACACACACACACACACTATTACTATTGTGTTGGTTTATTTCTGAATAATAAAAGAAAAAAGCATTTATATTGGTCAATTAGTGTCAGACTTTCCCGGGATTTTCAAGTTTTATTAAAAAAAAATCCCCTTTTGTTAAATTTATCTACGAAATTTGGGTAATTTCCCTCAAATTATGAACACTGTTCCCGGTGAGCGCATATGGTTCGAATCTCACGCTCATGTGCTAGGTATACATCTCATATAGCGTCGGTGCTAAATGAGACGATAAAGTCCAATTAAAACAATCAATCAACGCATCCGGTCAGTAATTTAGATATTTGTACGCAGAAATGCAGAAAATAATACCGGTTAGTGATAACCATGATTGGTCAGTTTGATATTACCAATACAATAGGTTTTGCCAGTGGCGTATTTACGATTTTGTTTCGGAGGGGGGCTTTGCCTGAAAATGTGAAAATTCTGCAAGAAATTCCATACACTTTACTATAGTAAGTAAGATTTCGGGGAGGGGCTTAAGTCCGGAAGCCCTTCCCTAAATACGCCACTGGGTTTTTGCCTAACACGACTGCACTGAAACAAAAGTAATGTAATGTCGCACATGTTAGGTGTTTCTTGTTGCATTATTATACGATAAAGGAGAGCCCCCCCCCCCAAAAAAAAAAGTATGCAAATAAATGGTGACATTGAGAAAAAGTGCTTGCATTTAAAAAGAAAACAGTGCAACGAAAACGCAGTTAGGAGTGTTTATTTGATGTTTTCTTTACAAGACAAGCTAATTTGGCTAGCTTCCTTTGCGTTGATGTAGATCACCATTCCACAGTTTCTCGGATTCGAATTAGCACGTATTAAAAATTTAGCTTTTACATTATTTTGGACAGTCCTAGCTTTGAAACTATGCACTTTTCCCCCACAGGTCCATATGAACTTTTCCCTTTAATTTGATATGAGGAATCACCTCTTACGGTTTATCAGTATATTTCAATAATACCTTGTGTATATTTGTATGTAAATGTTTCATTTAGTGCTGGGGGGGCTCTTTTGTGGATCTTGGTCCAGATGTACCATTTGCAGTATTGGACCATATGGGCCATGGATAATGGTAAATTCGGTTTGGATTGGTGCCTCCTTCCGTTGGTGCCCTAAATAGTAATTATTTTGCTTATGGTTAATCCACTCTTGACTTTAACTATCACCCATCTACACAGCCTTCGCTCTGGAGACCCGCATTCGATTCCCAGTGGAAGCTTATATTTTGGATTGCAAATTAAACTGTAGGTCCCTATTTCACATAGCTTCTGTGGTGAAAAGGGACGCTAATCTCCAACTGATTAATCAGTACTGATTTAACTTCCCCTGTGGTAACTTCCAAATGATCAATTTAACTTCTGTGGTTCGTGATTAAGACAATAAATACATGTTATTGATTTGGATAAATTCAACAGTTTTAACTATTCAGGGTGCCTGACATTCTTTCCACTAATGCGGCGCGTACCGGTGGAACAGAATTGCGACTAACTAGGTCTTACATTACGAACACTCTAGAGATCAAATTGCGCACAAATCTTGCTGACCTGTTTTGCGCACATATTTTGATCCAACGTTCCCAATTCGATACCTTTAATATATTTTCTACCTTTTATACATTTAATAAATTCGATACCATTTTTTCTTTTAGACAAGAAAAGAAATAAATTAGAAATAAAATAATAATTTTGTTAAGGATTAAATAAATATAATTTGACCAGTGAATGTAGCAACTCGAGATACAATTTTTTAATACCAATTTACACAATAAAGTAAGTGACTATTGATGATTTCATCAACCTTTTAACGTTATCTTGGCTGTAATTTTAACCTTACAATTTTCAAACATTTAATGGTTTTACCCCATATTCTGAATATCTACAAGTTTAAAGTTTCTGACACTGTTCCACTGTGAAATTATTCTCTTCAATTCATCCTTCCTTTGTATACTACTTCTCCTTCCGAAATTGATCATAATTTCAACCTTGTTTCTAACTGTATCTCTAAAACGGATGAAATCCCCTGATGAATGTCTGGAGATGGCGAGTAGAACTGTTTATAAACGAGACATACAAACACGCATTAACTCTTTTCTGCATGATTTTTTTTTTCTTTTAGGGAAAAAAAATAATCAGTATTGGAAATCCTCATATGGGAACTTGAAAAATGAATTAAAACTTGAATTTTAGATTTTTCACTTAATTCTGACAAGAAATAAATAAGTGCCTTATACGACACACTTACAACTCACAAAGAACATGCCAGATGACACCAAAATCTCTTATTCATACATGTCAATATCTCACACAGCAGACAAAACAGTCATTTGGTGCTTTTGATAAATCACAAAAAAGCTAAAATGGAAAAAGGATATGTGCCATATATGGTACGGCATGCGGTAAGGGGTTAAGAAAGAAAAACTTGTAAGTGAAATAAAGGAAAGAAAGAGAAAAGAAATGAAAGCAACAATCTGAAATTAACTATGGTATCAACTTTAAAAAAGGTAATAATAATAAAAATTGGATGAAATGGTTAATTTTTATTGATTGATTATTAAAAACTCGATGGATGCGTCAGCAGCTGTGGCCATTTGCATCTGTCATGATACGGGTATACTCCCTTAAGAGTCTTCATCCCGGCGAAATTAAAATGCCGCTAATTTTACAGTAATTTTGTGATATCTTCAAATAGATAAAAGATAATCGAAATGTGGAACAAAAGCGCCCTAGACAATATTATTTTACATAAGAAACCGTTATCACGACTCACTTATCTGCTTTCGATTTCGAACCATTTTGATAATCGGCATTTATTTTCGCGTTTCTAAACAGCTGAAAACGGAAAGCCACTAGGTGACTTGTGATAACAGTACCTCACGCAAAATGATATTGTCTAGGGCGCTCTTGTTCCATATTTCAATTATCTTTTATCTATTTGAAGATATCACATAATTACTGTAAAATTAGCGGTATTTTAATTTCGCCGGAATGAAGCCTCTTAACACAACTAAAACAGCACACAAAATGTAAAATTGCATGGGTCTGTGCCCGGCTTAAGAAAGAAAAAAAAAAGACAAACACTTTAACACGAAAACCAACACGTATGAAAGTACCTTTATCCATAAGTTGACAGATGTCAGGGTCCCGAAATGCCTTATACCGAAACAAAGTACTGCATATATATAAATTTCATCACTTACACTGTGAGTATGTACATACCTGATATTACTTGCATCAATTAAAACGATAATCTTAAGTTTTTCAATTACAGCTACAAACTCTTCTCTCTCATCAATCACAAGTAATATTTTGTCTTTCAACCATTTGCTCAAAAGCCTCTGTAATATTTATCGCAAGAACAGGCATGAGTTTTCTTCGAATGCTTTACATAGCTTGGCTACACCTTTTTATATCCTTATATGTTATTCCCTCTCCATTTTTTTGACTCGGAAAGCCCAATCCTATTAATTTTATTTGGCCTTTCATTCTGGTATTCTGCTTCTTTTTTGCACATTTCTTGTAGCTAGTGCCTTTTTACCGTTTCAGAAGGCTGTGCTGTCCTCTTCGTTTCAAAATAACAGCTCTCTCGCTATCGTTGATAATGACTGCACAACGAGATTTCAACGTGCACCTAAAAAAGATTATTCAGGGAGTCAGAAAGATTTAATACGTATATTGTCACCAAATTTACTTTCTAATGTATTTCTTTAATAGCAATCGAATAGTCAAAGCCTAGGTTTAAGGTTACATTAATAATATGAACAATCATTTAATGACAATTTAGTTTTGAATTCGTGTGCGCGTTTACAGTGAAATTTCTTTTTAATGTTTACTGGATTCTTTCCATATACTATAATAATAATCATGATCAATAATACTATAAAGTAACAATAGAATTATTATATCTTTGTCGTCGTCAAATAAATAATTAATAAACCTTAATTCACTTAACAACTACTGTGATCCCTTCTTATTTCCCCCAAAATCCACGACACATAAATCCATCTTAGTCACACAAGCAATTCTTTTTACAGTAACACTTAATCGGAAACCCGACATTCATCAGTGTCAAAAGGCAATCACAACACAAAACAAAAACAGATACAAACACTTCTGTGAATCGAGGCTCATCACCTTCGGTGAAAATACGGATATACACCGACCATTACACCCTAGTTCACCAATCCAGCGTTCGTAGGTTTCCTTGAGAAAATTTTCCTCGACTGACACAAATTTTTCCCTTTTCTTATCAAATTTTCCCTAGTTTGTTGAGTATCCAATTCATGTGACAGCAAATCATGTGATAAGATTAATTTAGTTATATTAAAGGAAGAGCCAACCACATTAATTTTGTTTATTTGCTTTTTGCTTCTATTTTTTTTATTTATTCACTTTTTTTTTACAATGAAAAAGGAAACAAATACATCCAACCAACAATGGGTGCGAATTGTGTTACTTTGAACACAATTTCGTACGTACACACTATTGTTATTGAATTGGTTTATTTCTGAAGAACAAAGAAAAATCTAAGCATTTATGTTGGTCAATCAGTTGACGCAAAAATTTCCTTGGATTTTCACGTTTTATCGAAAAAAATCCCTTTGTCTGTTTTTACTAAATTTACCTAAAGAAAATTCCCTAGATTAGGGAAACTTCCCTCAAACTAAGAACACTTCACCAATTTGGTTCATCCTCTAATTAAAATCATGACTTTTACCACCCTCCAGTCCATCAATCAGATTTAACCCTTCATTAAGAAGTTGACTTTTTGCTACCCTTGCATTCTACCAATCAGATTCAACCTCTAATTAATTACAGTAGTCAATCCTTGTATATATCTTTCAGTGAAGTCATACACAAACAAACACAACTGAAGTAAGAAAACTTTCCATCTGACAACATCGCTTCTTCCTCTTCTTTTTTCCCCAATCCTGTACATTATCACAGCTTGTCAGTGGCTTATCAGATAACATTCATAACCGGTAAAATGTGCACACTTTTGAGTGCAGCAGCTGCGTACTCAATATTATTCAATTGTAAACAAAATTCACATTTAAATAAAACCTTGTTCGGAATTAATATATCATTTCGTTTTCATTTATGTTTACAATTTAAATAATTATAAAGTATTATTCATTTCCATAAATATCATTACGGAAGATTTATGTTGATTTTCTGGACGAAGAAACATTCCGCGTATACGGTATCAATTTCAAGAATATTTTCTTTGTTACATAATATAATTAGTAATTGTGTGTTTGTATTTGTACTATAGATATGATGTATGCATTTCAAATGATTTAGTGTCATTTAAAGTGTTAAAAAAAAAAAAAAAAACTATCACTTACACTTTTGATGGGAAGTTATTCATTAAAAATAATTTGTTCTAATTACAGGACAAAAGGAAATGTTTGTTGATATTACTTTTAATGAGTGTTATTATCGAATAAACTCATTTCAAGTGCATGCTTCAAGATAATTACAGCTATTTTTGTAATAATAACTATATTGTAAACTTATGTAAACAGGTACACACAATACACACATATATGTGTGTATAACTGTACATGCTGGCATAATAATTAGGCTCTGTTCAATTACCTTTAAGTGTTAATAAACCAGTATTTTTCACTTATCTTTTGTTAGTTATTATAAAGTCATGCATTTCACACAATTTAATTTACACAACGTTTCCTGTTTTGTTTATTTATGCATTTTCATTTTTTTTTTTTTTTTTTTTTTTTAGTTATTTTATGCCTTCTTAGCATGATATTTTTAAAAAGTCGAAGAATTAGCAAAAATTTGGGTAGAATACGTTTGTAAAAAAATTTTAAATCTCCTTTCCCCTTGGGATATTTCAATAAAAGTATAACGATAAAAGTCCATAGTATACTTTACTCTAGGCATAAATTTTGAAAACCCTTCTACTCTAAAAACTTCATTTAATCAAAGTGACTGATAAAAAACCCAGCATGCGACTGTTAATACGTAATAACTATGTTCCAAAGATCATTGACAACAGGGACGGCGCCAGGAACGCTTGATGGGGTGGGCGGAAAGAGGCGGACCTAGTTGCTGGGTGGGCGGACAACGAAAATGAGAACTGGGCAATGTAGACATTTTTTGACAATAATTAAATTTCAATTTTTATACTCTTTAGTTAGCTAAGGCTCAGACCGAAATAGGGGAGAAACAAGGATGTGGAAAACAGCTGTGTTGGCCTTATAGAAGGTGCCATTCCAGCATTCACCTGGTAAGACTGAAGAAATGCAGGACTTAGGATGGGCTGCGGGAATTCGTGGCAATATGCTCGACCTACCGAATTCCGCGTGGCACACACACTACCTCTACTTTCAGCTTTTTAAATAATAATAACGCTGTGTTCTGTGTAGTCGAAGAAGTTCAAGACTGCTTTAACTCCTCTCCCTCCAAGAAAGCACAAGAATGCATAGAAATAAAAGAAGGTTCAAACAACGCAGACTAACAGATAATACTCTACTTTTCGTTAATAACATAAAATACACAATAAGTAGGTAAAGTAAAACAAGGATAAAATAGGCTGCTGCAAACATTTTTATCTTTGAAGTATTTATTACAAGAAAGCAAGAGACAAAAAATATAAATGAGTAACTTCAGAAGCAATGCTGTCGTCTTCGCTCTCTCCAACATCTAGTTCATTTTCACTTTCCTCGAAATCGAACACTTCAAATTGCGAATCCTGGTTGTCACATGTATTTGTATTTTTTGTCTTTTTCCCCATTGAAGAAGAAGGATTATCACTAACATCAACGGATTGAAAATCGCGCTTCTTTGAACACGAGAAAGACACCGAGCCTGAGAAGAAATCGCTAAATTTTTTCGACATATTAGCTGAACAAGCACCGACCGCCAAGACTTCTGAACGCAACAGAGATCAACTCAACAATGCTATAATAAGGGTTTTTACAAATCTGTTTAATGCCACACGGGTAAGACATGTGGTACATTGCTGTAAACAATTGCAAGTTGGAACCCTCTTATAAGAAGCTATCGCGCCAACACAAAGCAAGGGCGCCGATTTCTCTGTAAATTTGGGGGGGGGGGGCATTCGGATGCAGAAGGCATGCATGAGGATTTTAAGACAAATTGAATTCAAATTATGCCAAATATTGTATATTCATAAATAAAATGCGGGGGCGCACATGGGCTTGGGGGAGCCCGGGCCCCCTTGGGCCCCCAGGATCGGCGCCCTTGACACAAAGCACTACTCTTCTCCCTCTCTTTCTCAAAATGAGACAATAGATAATACTGGCCAGCTCTGTCCATTATTTAGTTGGCTTTTTAGAAAGCACTTTTTTTTTCCTTCAGTGCAGCACATACAAACACTGGCGTTTCAATAGCACGATTGTGCCTGTGTGTTAATCTTCAATTCATTAATCACGACTTTTGGCATCATTATATTACTACAAGTATCTGTCTTAAAATCATTGTCCATTGCAGAGTTAAACAGAGTCATAGAACCTATTACATTACAATCGAAAGTAATACCTATTGCTTGTGAAGTACAGGATGTCACCTTCAGTGCCGGATTTGCGTATAAGCTAAACAAGCTATAGCTCTCTTGGGGGCCCCAAAAATTTTAAAGAAAAAGTGGCTGTAATGTCATTTCCAAATAATAAGAAAAAGCAAATAAGATAAAACGCACATACAACAACGGTGTTCTGTACTGTTATGTATTAAGCTCTCATGAAGCAAGTAATAGGGCCCTGTTTTCCAACCCGCCTGAAATGGGATTTCTGTTGCCCAGCCCCGCTTATAATGGAACCTTCGTTTCCCAGCTCCGCTTGTAATAGTAGGGGAGCTTAAGGCAAAAAAATGGAGAAACCCTGCACTTTGTGTTAAAAAGGTGCCACTCGGATATGTTGTTCCCCTGATCCAACTAAGCAGGAATCGAAGTGGCCCCACTCCGACAGGTGGCCAGAATCCAATATGGTGGCTATCAAAGATGGCCGCCTCTGCGAATTCATAGTGTTGGTTTTAGAGGCATATATCTCCTTAACTAATAGTCCAATCTTCACGATTCAAAAACTAAACGACGTAGAAGATAACAGGGTCTAACAAATTAGCAAAAGGTTTTACCTAACACTGAAATTAACACCTACAGAAATTATTTAATTTGTAACTTTACATTTCTTATGATGGAGTTTACTCATATTTTTTAAAATAACAAGTAAACGGCTGGGATTATCGAAAAAGATGTCGTATAACTTTCTAAAGAGTGTTAAATTATCTTTCGTTTGGTGTATATTTCATTCAGATTGGGTAACAAACAATGAAGTTATGACAATTTAAAGATTCGCATTGAGTCGATTGATTTTTTCAAATGTCGAGCGAGAGTTCATTTACCGTAATAAAACATCACTGATGGATGCTGCATTGTACGAAACAAATCATTCTCTTATGATGTGTTCTTCATAGGTCCCATTTTCACCAGAGCACAAGACAGCCTGACCGAGCCCGGTTATATGAATCCAATATGGCGGCCATTAATTATCATCCATAAAGATAAGTCTTTTCCGAAATATTTATTGAAGTATCTAGATTTATAAACAAGTACGACAAAGTAATAACAAACATTTTTCTCTCCCCCATCCTTCTGCCCCACAGATTAAGTATGGGAAGGAATGAACTCCAAATCATGTTTCGAAATACGTCAAAAGAATCGGATAGAACTGAGTGTTTAAAAAACTTGGAGTAATAACAACTGCACTAT
Source organism: Thermobia domestica (assembly GCF_964235325.1). Taxonomy (NCBI): domain Eukaryota; kingdom Metazoa; phylum Arthropoda; class Insecta; order Zygentoma; family Lepismatidae; genus Thermobia; species Thermobia domestica. The sequence goes on from NC_137464.1 coordinate 22,385,371, forward strand.
TCTCGAAGTATTTCCATTGAAAGTAACAATGACGTAAATCCCGTGTAATGTTTCGGCGGGAATACTTCGGAATCACACACAGAAGGAAAAGTTTCAGGTGCCTCCGCAATTCTTGTGTTACCAAGAAGTCGTCGATTCAAAATGAGCGATGTTTTTAAATTGTTCAAAACACGGTTAATGATGATTATGAAGAAGCCTGAATCAGAAGAAATAGAAGTTCGTAGTACAAGATTTCGTGAAAGGATTCTTTGTCACAGGCCAGAGCTAACAGCTCATCTGTCCGGCAGAGATGTTTTGCTTTCAGAAGGATCTGACATAATAAGTGAGCTGGAGAAAGACATTGATGAAGATGCTATGGCACTAAGTCGTGTTGTTAAGATGCTTCGAAAGGATATGGCAAACCACAAGAGTCATTTTGCAGGAAAATTTGAGAATCACTGCCAGGAAGATTCTGTTTCTCCTTCACTAATAGCTGCTGTTAATATGTTACTTTATGATTCATCTGTCACCCCTGATAGCAACGCAAGTCAAGCAACTTCAAGTTTATCGCCTGATAGCAAGTCAACTTATATTTTATAACTTCTATCAGAAAGTAGGCGATATTGAAACAGAAGCAACAAGGCATAAAGCAATCGCGAGCCACCTCTTTCTCTCTATGTTGGGCTGAGCGTGTATGCTAAAACTCGTAAAAAATCTCTCATAAATGAACTGCATTCACAAGGCAATTCGTCTACACGTGTACAGGAAATATCTTCAAGTCTTTCTCAGTGCTTGATAAATCAAAGTGACGAAATGGGTTTGTCCTTCCAATCTTCGTCAAGGTATTTTAACCGTTGCAGCATTAGACAATATTGACTACAATCCTTCTAGCACAACATCAAAGGATTCTTTTCATGGTATGAGCATTTCTATTTTCCAGCATCCTTCTAAAGATAACCCTGGCATTCGACGTGATCATGTCTCACTGGACAAGTGAATATAAAAATGAGAACTGCTCCTGCACTCCCCGATAATTAAGCTCTAGTACAGAGGTGCAAATAAGCAACAAAATTTTACTCACCCAAGAAAAAAGCTACTAGCCTGCATCCCACAATAGAAATAATTTACTTACCTTAGTTATGATATTAAATACTCGCCCACACCGATAAACCACTCGCTCTGGGCGAGTGGTTATTTGCATCCCTGCTCTAGTACCTCCTGCTTATATCACTAATAAGGAACCAGTTTTACCTCAACAGAATCCGCAGTTTGTAGAGAAAGTTCTTCCGCGAAATAGATTTTTCGCAGAAGAAAAAAAAAAACTGGGAGTGTTGGCTTGAAGCATGCTTAAAAAATGACACTATTTGCACTTGGTCTGTACACCATGCCTCGAAAACTGAAACTCTGCAAATGCCAAGTATATGCTGCCTGCTTCCGTTGTCTAAGGGAGACTCTAAATCTGTTGCTATGATACGGCACGAAATGAATGTTCTACGAGAACTTACAGACAAAGTCAACAAAGGACAAGTTCCGGTTCTTATAATGGATCAACCACTATTTGCCTTAGGGAAACGAATTCAATGGAATTGGCAAGAGTTATATGGCGAAGATCATCAAATTCTGATGCTGGGAGGGTTGCACATCGAACAAGCCTTCCTGCATCTTATAGGCAAATGGTTAGATGGAAGTGGTTGGGTAGAAATTTTATACAAGTCAGATGTAACAACACCAGGAACCGCTGACAGTATATTGAAAGTAACTCACATTACCAAAGCTCGTTTTGCTCATCAGGTTACTCTGACAGTTTTGCATCATTTGAAGCGTGATGCATATCAAAATTCTTCATCAGAGCAATCTTTCAATGACTGGTATACTGAAAAGGAATCTTCGTGTCCAACGTTTAAGTTTTGGATAATATATTACAGTCTCGTGATTTTACTCTTAATTTACATCAGAGCCATACGTCAAGGAAATTTTAAGCTCTACATTGAGACACTAAAACTAATGGCAGAATTGTTTTTCGCAATGGACCAACTTAACTATGCTCGTTGGCTTCCCGTTCGCATTTTTGATTTGAAGAAGTTGGAAGAAACACATCCTGAGATTATGCTTTCGAAATGGGTTACTTTGTGATAAGAAAGACATCAAAACCTTTCTCTGCAATAGCTATAGATCAGGCTCACGAACAGAATAACAAAATTATAAAAGGGGATGGCGGAGCGATTGGTCTCTTACACGACGACAATGCTCTTGTCAAATGGATGACAGCAGGACCAGAAATTAGTAGACTAATTAATGAATTCAAAATATCATATAATGAATATGATCCTGATAATAAGCACCATGAAGATTACTCGTCAATGCAAGAAAGATTTAAATCGTCCGTTGAAACGATGAAAGAAGTTTTCGTCGAATTGGGAAATCCGTTTGAAGAAAATAGTGGACTTGTTAATGTTGCTTCCAGAATCATCTATAGCAGTGATATAATTGAATACGTATATTCAACAGAAGAAAAAAGGTCTAATATGTACAAGGAATTTGTGCAAGAAAGATTAGTAGAATGTACCAAGCCATTCTTTTCGCCCATGAAAAGATCTTCTCTAGTGTTTCATTCTTCCCTTCAAAAGAATAAAACAAATACAAATGAAATAAAATTACTTAAGATGGACATTGAGCTATTCTCTCGCTTACTACGCGTCAATCAAAAAAGACGACTTGACTTGGATGAATTCTTTCAGCATGAGAGTCAACCAATTCCACAGTCTCTCTGCCATAATTCACAATCCTCAAAAAAGTCCGACTTAGTTATGCTTCTAGAGAGTGAAGCCAACATCAAAGAAGAACACTTTCCTAATTTTTGTGATGTTTTGTTATTTGATGGAGCAATTTTGGTTCACATTTTGCAACCAGTATCAGTAGAAACATTTTGTGATTATTTCCAGTGTAATTTCTTCAAATTCTTCAAATATGTTCAAAGAGAAGCAGACACATTCCATGCAAAGCAAGTGGATCTGATATGGGATAGATACTCTTCAAAGAGCATAAAATCTTCCACAAGAGAAAGCAGGGGTGTAGGAATAAGGACAAAAGTAACACCAACTACACCAATTCCTAGCACGTGGAACGATTTCCTTCGTAATGATGCAAATAAATAAGAACTGCTTCTTTTTCTTGAAAAGTCTATGTGTAAAAAGGAAGGAAGCAACTTTGAGGTAGCAACCAGTAATGGATATCACATAGAAACTTCAAGAAATCTTCCAACATTTTCAAACAAATCATCAGGAAATCATTTAGAAGAAGCTGATAGTAGGATCATGTTACATTGCTTTGATGCAGCATTAAATGCACACAAGAAGATAGTTATCCGCACAGTAGACACAGATGTTGTAATACTTGCTGTATCGTTTTTCTACGACTTTGAGCGACACGGTTTAGAAGAATTATGGATATCTTTCGGCACCAAGAAACATCATTGATTTTTCCCAGTTCATCATATTTCAAAAGCATTAGGAAAAGAAAAATCAACTGCGTTACGAGGCCTCCACTCGTTTACAGGATGTGATACAGTGTCATACTTTCTCGGACATGGACAATTATAAGCATGGAAAACACGGCTTTTGTATCCAGAGGTGACCACAGCTTTCCTAACTATTTCACACCCTGTAATCAACATAGGCAAATATTGTTTTAATTCACTGCAGCGATATGTTGTCCTACTATATTCAAAAACAAGTGAAACATTTAAAGTTAATGAAGCCCGGCGAGAATTCTTTTTGGAAAAGGGCAGACCTCTTACTGCACTTTCTCCAACTTGTGATGCCTTGCTTCTTCACACCAAGCGTGCAGCATACCAAACTGGACAAATCTGGGGCCAGGCAATAAAGAAGATAGCACATATTCCTTCACCAGTAAACTATGAAAGCGAACCTTCTCCAACATGGACTTCTATTCCAGTTGTATACGAAGCATATAGGAAACTCTTTTTGAAATGTGCCTGCAAGACATGTATCCCAAGATGTCGTTGTAGAAGTGCAAGCGTCCCGTGTTGCTTTTTTGTTCTATGTGTAGGAGAACATGTGGAAAGGTGATGGAAACCGAAAACGAAGATCTAGGCCAATAGAACTTTCATGTAAGTAGCACTCAGAATTTTTGAAAATTCAGTTGATCCACAGTAAATTTACACCACGTTGGAAACGTACCAATAAATAGATAAATGTATGATTCTTTATAGAATAGCTTGTACAAAAAGTAAGATTAACTATTCGTTGAAATCATAAAACTTTTTGTACACGTAGAAAATCCAAAAGATATATTGTGAATTTCAAATTATCGAACCAAGTGTTTGTGTTGTGTTTCTGTTCTTACAATACGAAAGAAATTATTTACTTTCTAATTTATAACAATATATTGCTTTATGTAATTTCCTTATAATATTGTAAAGGATATAAAGCCAATGTCTATGCTTTAAAGACATGAATTTATTTCTTAGTCTTCTTGTGCAGTTCTCTTTCAATTCAGATGAAACAATAAAACTTTTCTATCGTAACGCTACGCACGTAATTTCTTTTGTCCGTATTCGTTTACAAATCTAGATACTCGGGTCAATATTTCGATGGAAACTAATTTTTATGAAATTTTATCATAATTAATGGCCGCCATATTTGATTCACAACCGAGCTTGGTCAGTAGGCCCGTAGCCAGCCCAAAAATGTACGGGGGTCCCGATCCAGCCATATTATAGTTCATTTGCAAGCCTACCGTGAAAATTTTAGGGGACAAGCAAAAATTTAGGGGAGCCCGGCCCACTAGACCCCCCTGGATATGGGCCTGTTGGTCAGGCTACTTTGTGCTTCTGGTGAAAGTGGGACTTATGAAGAATACATCATAAGAGAATGATTTGCTTCGTACAATGCAGCATCCATCAGTGATGTTTTATTACGGTAAATGAACTCTCGCTCGACATTTGAAAAAATCAATCGACTCAATGCGAATCTTTAAATTGTCATACCTTCGTTGTTTGTTACCCAATCTGAATGAAATATACACCAAACGAAAGATAATTTAACACTCTTTAGAAAGTTATACGACATCTTTTTCGATAATCCCAGCCGTTTACTTGTTATTTTAAAAAATATGAGTAAACTCTATCATAAGAAATGTAAAGTTACAAATTAAATAATTTCTGTAGGTGTTAATTTCAGTGTTAGGTAAAACCTTTTGCTAATTTGTTAGACCCTGTTATCTTCTACGTCGTTTAGTTTTTGAATCGTGAAGATTGGACTATTAGTTAAGGAGATATATGCCTCTAAAACCAACACTATGAATTCGCAGAGGCGGCCATCTTTGATAGCCGCCATATTGGATTCTGGCCACCTGTCGGAGTGGGGCCACTTCGATTCCTGCTTAGTTGGATCAGGGGAACAACATATCCGAGTGGCACCTTTTTAACACAAAGTGCAGGATACTTCCCCTAAGCTCCCCTACTATAATGGGGATTTTGTTTCAGAGCCCCATTTGTAATCGGGACCCTGTTTTCCAGCCATTACACTTAGCTACTTTAATAAGACTTCACAGCATAAGTGATACAGTATCTTGTATGCGGATAGAACTCTAGTGCTACCAGTGGCGGCTAGTGTTGGTGTTGCAGCGTTGCGCAACGGCCAAAGTATTTCAAGAAAAAAATATTATTATCAATAGTAGTAAAGAACAGAAAAAAATACTCTTTAGTACTCGCATATATACACTTTAAATAACATATTTTTTTACTTCTGTAACTGTCCGTTCCGTTAATCTGTTTTAAAAAGCGAAAAATAATCCGCCACAGAGTCTCTAATTTATATTGTGTTGCAGCGAGCATACAACGACCAGATTCCTTCAGCGCGGCAATTGGAGCAAATGTTAAGTCTCCTTTCCCCTATCTCAGAAGTTAAAGGGACTGGTCGTTGCAGTGCTTCTGCAACACAGCACGGTTTCCAGTGAACGAGACGGTTTTACGCGCTAAATAAGATTTCTGAATTTTATTTCACTAGCAATTAACAAATTGAATTTGTTTTTATGCATTCATATTTTTAAATTACGGGACCATACTGAAGCAAATCAATACAATGACAATTAAAAGAAGTGATTGCAGAATTCCAAAATAAGAAAGAAAATAGGCCTATCTAGTAGAGCAGGAAACAAATGAAAGTAGATCCGCATTTAGAAGTTAATTCTTAGTTTATATTGATAATGAAGGCTTCTTCTACAGTAATTTGTGAATCAAATATTAATAAGTCAGTATGTAGAATCGCCCCCCCCCCTCTGTGGATAGTATTTTAGTATATACATATTTCTTTTATAAAATAAGTATATTTTATACTCTTGATAATTTCCATATAAAACTGTATGATGGGGAACGCCACATTGAATTTGGGACTAGTTAGCAATGCTCAGGGGCGTAACCACAAGGGGATCCACCGGGTCCGGACCTTCGTAAAATTTCGAAACTTGACAAACATTTGTAGGCTTTCCTAATGGACTACACTTGTTTAACAGCAATGATTGATGTAGGCTAAATATTTTATTTTACGCCTCATGATGTATAATAATCTTTCTTTTCTTATAAAAATAATCGTTCTATCATTTTTTCTAAAAATATAGGTGACAGTAATTAAGAATTACTTAGTGTCTTTTCGGGTGCAGTATGAGACAGGTTCCATATTACGCAGACGTATTGGACCTTCCTCAATTACTTTGGACCCCTCCCAGCTAACATTTCTGGGCGTAGAACTAGCAATGCTGTTTGTTTTGATGTTCTTTGATTTTTGGCTTCTGTTACATGCTGATCCTACATCTGGCGGGTTTCGAGGTTTCTTTTTCAGAACATATGACATTGATAAGCATTGTTTCGCCTCATGTGGAAGTATATTATGTTCATCGTGCATTGCGTAACAACCAATTCGGATGATTTGGAGTGTAGTTGTTTTCTTTTACGCACCTGTGTGTGTGTGTGTTGATGTATGAATATGTGACATTTGGAATTCATATACCAGTACCTATTTTGTATCAGCTGTGTTGGTTTTTAATTATTACATTTAATTTTAATGTGTGTGCTTTAATTCTGTAAATAACCTACAAATTCTGAATGAATTGTATACCATGACTTCTGTAAATAACTTTAAAAAAACATTGACCAGCTTTCAACTGAGGAAAAACTTGGAATTAAGGCTTAGACAAAACAAGCAAACGGCAATTCAGGAGAGTGTTCGAAAAAAAAAAATCCAATTTAAATTTACAGGATATCTTATGGCAGTAATGTTGTTTGCACTAGATGCATTTCCTCAATTTATTTTAAATTTTCCTGGATGAACTGTGAATAAAGTGTGCTCAATGTACATTTTTTTATAACACTAATCTCTGCTACGAACTCTCTTCAGTCAACGCTGAAGAGGAATTCGGATCACTGTCAGGGACTGAGTTTGCTAGAATGAATCATTCGCAATAATCTAGAAAAAATATTTAGTGAATCTACAAAGCTTCTGAAATTAATATTAACTGTACCTATGGCGTCAGCAAAATAAGAAAAACTTTTTTCCACATCGAAAAGAATTGACACTTTCAAGGAATTGAATGTCCCAAAAAAGGTTATCACCATTGGTTATGCTTTCCATCGAAAAAGACCTGACAATAAGAATACCAGAGTTCAACCAGCATGTATTAGACAGATTTGCTCCAATCAAAGAGAGGAGAATGAACTTACTAATTAATTAAGGTGCTTAATCGGATAAAATGTTCTGCATTTTTTATTTTTTAAAAACAGAATTTTATTTAATATAACATGTCACATAGCATCTAAAGTTATGCTGATTAGTCAATGAGTCAACTTTATATCTTCTGTCTCTTATCGTTCATAACCTGCTGCAACACCCGAAACCACAATCCACCAGCCGCCACTGAGTGCTACCCTTTCTTGTACTATTTGGAATTCGACAAGAAATTGAGTCTGGTAACAGTGGATGCTTAAGAAGAAGGCATGAAACGACAAGCTCGCGAAATAATAGTAAAATATAAAGGAATTACAGCCCTAAGCGGCAATAATCTTTACATCGCGAAATTATAGCTATTTTATTTCGCTGTACGTAAGTATGAAAAGTAGTTTGCAGAAGTATTTTCATAACTTTCAGAACTTGGCACTGATTTTCATAGTGATCTATAGAGTTGAGTTAATTTTGAGTTTAACGTCCCTTTCAGCAGCGAGGCTACATGAGACGGGACCTACTGATTAACTTGGAATCCGAACCACATGAGCTCCCACCGGGGATCGAACCCGGGTCTCCCACGCCAAAGGTGCGTACGCTAACCGCTTAGCCACGGACGAGCTCATATAGTGATCTATAGAGTGCAATAAAGGCAGGGGCGGATCCCAGAATTGAATATGTTTTTATTTTAAAAATAAAACCTATCCTAAGAATTTTCACTTTGTATTATAAACGTAAAATAAAACCTATTGACTTCGAACGACTGCCCCCCCCTAAACATTCAGAATGGATCCGCCCCTGACTAAAGGAAAGAATAGGAGCACGAATCGTAGTGATTTCATCCAGTCGTTCTAGGCATATGAGTCGTTCGTTTGTATATAGTAAAGTATTTTATGTATTGTTACGTGCAGAACTGCCCGAATTTACCTTGTGTAAGTTAGTATGCAACAGGCTGAATCCATTAGGTTATCGGCACTAGTTACTACCAGTGGCGTATTTACGATTTTGTTTCGGGAAGGGCTTTGCTAACTTTCGGGACGGGGGGGGGGGGGGCTTTGCCTGGAAATGTGAAAATTCTGCAAGATATTTCATTTACTTTACTATACTAAGTGATTTCGAGGGGCTTAAGCCCGGAAGCCACCCCCCTAAATACGCCACTGGTTACTACATAGGAAGGCAAGGTACCAACATCTTTTCACGTCGCAGTAAAAAGATGCTACCTACATTTATAGGTCTTATAATAATTTTAGTTCAACAGTTAGGTTTTTTAACGAGGTTTTTATGATTTTCAGCCAGAGATGTATCTAGCCAGGGGCCGGAGAGGTCTACGATCCCAGTTTATGAGTGACAAAAATAATTGAAGCCATTACTTACATATTTTTGAAAGTTTAGAGTAAACTCACGATATATCTATCATAATCTGGGTTTTAGTTGCCCCTTCTCCAGTTTTAACCTTCTAAGTTCGCCTCTGGTTCCAGCGAATTTGTGTCGTATTACACCTTGTGTAATCTTCGAGGGTTGCATTCCATTTTGAGTTACTCCAGTAACCTGACCTGGAAAAAGCTCACAAGATTAGTTGAGCTTCAGGCAGTAATTACCAACCGTGGATGATATTTAGACTGGATTTACTTACAGGGATCCCTGGAAACGTTTCAAACTTTATACCCAACTGAATAGAAACAACTTGAAATTAGAAATGATGCGGTCTCCACATATTGTAGAAGCATGGCGTGGAGCGTGGATCATAGTTGGTGCAAAAAGATCGGCAAGGGACTTTATTGGTACCAAATTAAACTACCGCTAATTTTACAAATTTTACAGTTTTTCTGTAATGTATTCAAAACAGTAAGTTAAGTTAACGAAATATACACGAAAACGTATTTACTTAATAGATATGTATTAGGTGCATAAATTACCATATAGCATATATTCAAACAGAAAAGGCGAAATTTTGTCGCTGAAAAAGAATGCTAGAAATAAATTGGCCCCATTATCTTCAATAGCTTAGGGCCCCATCAAACCGAAATCCGGCACCGGTCACCTTTATTATTATTCTTCTGTTGCAGGGGTGTCATTTCAGACTTCGCTTGAGGGGGCAAGAACACCAACAACATAAGACTTTCACAGTTTGCACTAGTATATTAGTAGACAATCGATAAAGTATATGTATTCCTCAAAATCTTGCGGGGGGAAATTGCCCCTTCCTGTCCCCCCTTAATGACACCCCTGTTCTATTGGGGTGGGCGAGGCCATCCATTGGGTGGGCGGTTGCCCACCCCCGCCCACCCTTAGCGCCGTCCCTGATTGACAAATATATCAGTCGTTTTCCCAACACCGAAAAATACAGATCCGACACCAATTTAGGTTATTTTGGACATTGTATTTTTGACACCTCATGTTGATGGGATCTGAACTTGGACATAGGAAGTGTCACTATTCATCTCAAGAATCCCAAAGACTTTATGGATTCGAGACTAATATCGGTTATCTTCGATTATTTTTACATGTCACCTCCTCTCCAATCCCGAGATCTCGTAGAGTTTTATTCTCACAGTAGTTGTTTCCATATTATAGTTCATAAGCGTACCGCACAAAATTCGTCTGAAATTGTTCCAGCCGTTGCAGTTATGCTGGAACACACACATACAACACAAACTTATATATATATATATATATATATATATATATATATATATATATATATATATATATATATATATATATATATATATATATATATGCGCTGATCTATGGGGGGTTATAGCCATCCTTGACGCTCAGATATACACTGGATAAAATGGGCTTCAACCCTGCTTTACACTGGATAAAGTGGCAAACTATGGTTTAGCCCCTCCCCTCGATAATATCCGAGATCCGCCACTGTGTATATATATTCTCATTTTTATAAACAGAACAGATGTAGGTATAGACTAACAAGGAAGGGTCACGAAGTCGCTCCGCTGAGATCCGAAATTGTTTTTCCATTTGATATGTTATAACTAGACGGATCCCAAAGTTATACGTGTCACTGGGCGGGATATCGTGAGTTACAACAAATTTTGTAATGTAAAAGCTACAAAAAATTACCTGGCAGAATAGTTTGAACCGAGTCGTTTGCTCGGAAACGGTTGGGTAAATGGAAAGCTTCGCGAACATGTATCCCATCATTTTCAAGGACACACTTTTTGGGGTAAAAAAACTTTGCCACAGAGTCCCAGACGGGTTCCAATTTAATTTCAAATGGCAAGGAGCGTTAAATAGCACATCGTTTGAAAGCTGTTGTAAAATGAAAGAAAATGGAGCAAGTCTCGACTCTCTACGATAACCCTGTACAAAATGGCGGGGATTAAAATGTAAACAAAAACTGAATTGAAAAGTCTGTGGGCACCCCTACAAATTGGAAACGATAAGACAAATGTGAAAACAGGAAAAGATGTGTGGTATTATATTCAAAGTATAACGATTTAAGTTAAAACGTCTTGTACCAGGGACCCCACCGGGTTCCAGGTGGAATCCAACTAAAAAGTTTCAAACAACAAGAGGGGTAAAGTAGCACATCGTTTGAAAGCAGTTGTTAAATGAAAGAAGATGGAGCAAGTGTCGACTTTCTACGACAACCTTGTGCAAAATGGCGGCGGATCAAAATGTAAACAAAAGCTCAATTGAAAATCTATGACCACCTTGAATCCAAGATGATCGCTTAAAACCTATATCGGAATGATAAGTATACCAGACAGCTGAAGCTAGTAAAACCAAATTTGGCATGAATGTTGATCAGTAGATGACGAAAAGGTGCAAAATGTTCAAAAAGGCTACATCTAGTTTGATTCCAACTGGGACCCTGTGGGGTCCCTGGTACAAGACGTTTTAACTTAAATCGTTGTACTTTGAATATAATACCACACTTCTTTTCCTGTTTTCACATTTGTCTCATGGCGCACTATGTATCGAACATATGTCCAGCTCAAACCACAGGTGCTGCAGAAACGAAATGTGGTATTTATGTTTATGGTTAAGAGCAGATATCTACAAAATATCAATAGTATAATCTGTAATCCAACATGGCTGCCAGCGTGAAAAATTAGTTTTTTTTTAAAAAATATAAATATGCTATTTCTTGGAATATTGTGACAAACCAACAAATTTTGCGCAGCTCGATGCATTGAATTGATTTACACGTGGTTTCGTACTGCTTGAGAATCTTGTAAACGAATGTTTTTAATATATTTGGTATTGCTTGAAATATTGCGATCAAAGCAACGAATGGCATACAAATGTAATCATCAAGAATACGTTACAATAGAGCCCTGAACCTGACTGGTGCAGCAAGTCCTTTATGTATGAACTACGTATGACAAAATTACAAAAATACCCGAAGGAATTCGACTTTTCTTTAGCAGTATGAATAGGAAGTCAGAGTTGTGTGTTCATCGTATATTCGTTATATTCACGTAAATGATTAGATATCTAAAGAACCGTGACGAACGAGAATTAGGAACAAAACATATATTTGTTGTTACGGAATGACATAATAGTTGAAGTGAATCGAAATTCAATTGTTCTTTAGTCTTCCTATTGTTTCTAAATACAAAATAGAGGAAAATAGAAATATAGGTTTGTACTGGTATGAATGACATAGGTTTTATAGATTTTAAGCTGCCATCTTGGATTCAAGGTGGCCATAGATTTTCAATTAAGCTTTTGTTTACATTTTGACCCGCCGCCATTTTGCACAATGTTGTCGTAGAAAGTCGACACTTGCTCCATCTTCTTTCATTTAACAACAGCTTTCAAACGACGTGCTACTTTACCCCTTTTGAAATTTTTAACTTTTTAGTTAGAACCCATCTGGGGCCCTGTGGGGTCGCCGGGAAAAGACGTTTTAACTTAAATCGTTGCACTTTTGAAAATAATACCACACTTCCTTTCCTGTTTTCATAAGTGTCTCACCGTTTCCGATTTATAGGGGTACCCATGGACATTTCAATTAAGTTTTTGTTAACGTTTTGACCCACCGCCATTTTGCACAGAGTTATCGTAGAGAGTCGAGACTTGCTCCATTTTCTTTCATTTTACAACAGCTTTCAAACGATGTGCTACTTAACGCCCCTTAAAAATTTTGAGTTGGACCTCGTCTGGGACCCTGGGGCAAAGATTTTTACACCAAAAAGTGTGTCCTTGAAAATGATGGGATACGTGTTCGCCGAGCTTTCCATTTACCGAACCATTTCCGAGCAAATGACCCAGTTCAAGCTATTCTGTCAGCTTTGTTGCTTTTACATTACAAAATAATGTCGTAACTCACAATATCCCGCCCGGTGGCACGTATAACTTTGGTATTCGTCTAGTTATAATATATCAAATGCAAACACAATTGTCTCGTTCGGATTTCAGCGGAGCAACTTCGTGACCCTCCCTTGTAAGAATGGAGTTAAAGTCAAAATAAAATTTACGCCATTTTCCTCTCACCCATGGTAATTAAGTTTGTGGTGGAAACATTGTGTCAGTGGATTTTCTCAGGGTACTCCCGTTTCCTCCCACTTTCTCATTCCACTAATTCTTCCATCATCATTCATTTGACTTAATCGTTGTCTCAGTTGACATAAAAAGCATAATAGTGGAACGTCAAAGTGAAATATTTCATTTCATTTTTACGTTTTCCTTTCACAATACCTGCAAATCAAAATGAATTACTAAAATTTGGAGAACTTCCCTAACAGCACAAAATGTGCTAGGCATGTGTCATTTAGGTGTCCCAGCTACTTTTCAGGTACCCGACACTTGGCACATATGATATTCATGTGCTAAGTATGTACTTCAGCTACCTACAGTTTTAGGTACTTGTTACACCTAATTGATATTTGCAACTATGTACCACAAATATAGCATTTATATACCTGGCTCAAGTTCGCAATCTAACAGTCATTTGGTCGAATCTGTCATGTTCTAGGTACGGTACATATTGTTTGAGGTACTCTAACAGTACAAGATGTGCTAGGCATTCGATATTTAGGTGTTCTAAATACATCTCCCACATTTGATGCATTTGTTGCTTCTTTTTCTGAGCGATTGTTTACTAGAAGCAATAAACGCATTAACTTTATTAGATGGCAACTGTCGCCGATCATTTGAAAGTGAGTATGGAAGAACCATGATAGCGGTTAAAGGAGCACTCTCATTAGCCGAATGCTAAAGACCTTAATAATTTATCCCTCTACAAGCGACGTTCTCATCACCTCTGTGAACCGGTGGGTGTAGCCGAGCGATCTGACGATAAGGCGTTAGGCTGATGATCGCGAGGTGAAGCCCATCGGGGGTTCAAGTCCCGCTGTAGTAGCAAGACTGGAATTTTAACTGCCCTCGATGTTTCTGTGTTCGTGTCCCTGTCGTGTCTATTAGTCCTGAAAAGGGGTTGCAGTAAAAAATAAGACGGGATTTAAAAAAAAGTCGGAAGAGCACGCGGCTAGTAATCCAAAGGTTGGTGGTTCGCGCCCGCCCTACATTTTTTTTTATTTGTTTAAAGTGTTGTTTAGACTCACCTTAATGTAAACACATTACGCATATAGGCGCTTTAACATATTTTGGGGGAGTTATTTTGTGGTTCATTGACGGTTACGGCATGGAGGACATACCTAGAACATACTAGGCACATTCCCCAGGTACATGTCAGGCATGTGCCTAGGGGCGGACATAGACTGTGACTATCACTTGCCATCCATGTGATTTCTTTCTCATAAGTATATAAGGCGCATACTGGACACATTCCCATGTACCAGAGGGAATATGCTAGACATATGCCTGCTATGTAATTGTGCTGTTAGAGTTAACTCCCTAGGATATAACTCGCTCTACTAGTTAAAGAACTGATATGTTAATCGGAGCAGAAGCATTGACAACTACTCCACGCGTAATTAGCCCAGTTGGGATTGGTATCTCCTATTTCTCCAACATCCTTAAATTGTATGTATGGAATATTTATTCAAGGTTATCAATGGTAACGAACCGAAATGAATGTTTTAATTTGACGTGGTTCAGGAAAAGAAATGAAATATATTGGTTCTGCTCAAGAAACTTAAAAATAAAATAAACAGTTACATTCAGTGTTGCCAAAAATTTGACACAAAATGACGCTAAATGGTAAATGAAGTGACTCCAATTTTTGGTAAAAAAAAAAAAAAAAAAAAAAAATCTCTAAAGGTTATTCGTCAAATTTCGTCTCTCCTTTTCATGTAGTACAGAAATATATAAGTCAAAATATAATCGAATAAATCACAAGTAATTGACAATAATATGTCCTTTAAATACGCCCTTTAGGTTACAATACCTTCACAATAATTTTCTTTTTAGCATAATATGTACTTTTTAATTTAGGGTCAATTTCCTTCAATGGAATCAAAAATAAGTATAGAAAAATGTACAAAATAAATTGAAAATGTACAAAGTCTAGAAAGAAAAATATATTTAATTCACATCATTTTATCTCACGTTTTTGCAGCTAATCGGTTTGCTATCCGTAATGCTATATATATGATTTATTTGTATCTGTCAACGGAAGCTCTGGAAATTAAGGGCATTAAACTATGAAATTGTTCGCCCAAGAGAGTAAGGGGTAACAGAAAACTAAGCGTAATTCTGGAGAGGCAATCGTACGCTATGCACTTACCGAACTTGTCGACGCTTGAGTTGACTCAAATAAACATAAACACTGTTTTCAACTAACAGAGCTTTTATTACAGAAGAGCAAGTTGTTCGCAGCACAGAAGTCGCCAATCGAAATAATTACTTTTCCCCTAGTTTTAGCGACTTTTCCCCATATTGGCAACACTTGTCACGTTGAATTATGTTTTGAAACGTTTTATCATAATCGTTAGCAAACGCCGTTATTAATCAAGATCGTCACAAGCTGCGAACGATGTTAAGCAATTATAAAACGATATCTCAAGGAAGGTTGGTTTTGTTACAAAACTATTTTCAATTGAGCTTCCATTTCATTATGCTTCCGGAAATAGTTCCAATAAACTTTTCCGCGGAAAATCATTTTTGTAATTGGAACCGATTTTTTCAGAAAATCTATTTCCGTTCCGAGTCCGGAACCGGTATTCCTGAAAAATTCGTTTGTTTTACTAAGGTATTCGAAGCAATTTAAAAATGAAATTTTCTTGTTTAACGTCCCACACAGTGTTCGAAGTGGAAAAAAAAGCAGAGGCGGTATGTTTTATTATGATTTTGACTCAACATACCGGATATTTAAATATTGTGTTGATCACTGGAAAACCAGAGGCGGTATGTCCTCATTACTGAAAAAACAGAGGCGATTTGGCATACCATAGCATACCGTCTCACTTCGACCATTGGCCTCAGGTTTACGCACCAAGGCTACGGAAGACAGTGATAATGAATGAAACGGTGGATTGAAGAGAACCGTTGGAAAAGGGAGAATCTCGGGAAAACTCCGTTGTAGGTGTTTGTCCAACAAAAATCCCATTTGGTAGGATCGAACCAGAGACCTCACGCACAAGAGGTGTCCGAAACAATTTTATTTTATTTTACCAGAATCTGTATTTCGGTTCTGGGTCCGGAATCGTATTTTGGGTAAATCAGTTCCACTTTCGGAACTGGTACCCAAAAGAACAAATTTATGCTGTCGGTTCCGTAACCATAACAGTCCTATTCTAATTTTCTTCTAGACTTACCAGAAATATTTTTCTTCAATGTTCGTACACGATTAAAACTATTGTGTAAAAGACACTAACCAACTTGTGACTACTAAAAAGTATGAATGCTATCAAACCCAGTCGGGACAGGAGCACAGCAAGGGGTCCGAGCGCTAGCGAGGGGCTGCGTCCGTAGGGAGCAGGCACGTCATCAAAGTTTGGTATACACATAAACGAGGATAGCATAAAACACTGGTGACATAAAAACTCTTTCCTTTCGTGTTAAATTATGTATTTCGACGTTACAAAAGGCGCTATAGGTAATATCCCGATATATTTTCATTGTTTGCATGTATGTTCCAAAGTAACATAATACTTACTAACGTAAATTACACAATTATATGGATTCCTTAACTCTCTGATCAGTCGTTCTTTCAGAAAAAATGTTCCGGGGGGCACTGCTGGTACTATTCTATTTATTATTATATTATAGACGCATTAGTTTGGTCTCCTTCGGGAGGGGGGCACTCTCAGAGCTCTGGCGGAGGGAAGTGCCCCCCAAAACATGTCTGGAAGAAACACTGCTACTGATACTTGGATAATTGCACGTCATGAGTGAGCACACTAACTTCAAGTACTTGAATTGACTTCACCTTGTACGGAGTTTACTATCTACCTTATGTGCGAATCCATGCTTAACACGTCAGAATGTGAGCACAGCAGATTATTTAGATTATTTATACACTGATCTATTCAAATAGTATTACAAATTTGTTCTATAAATTTTACAAATATGTGTGTCTGTACAGTAAATCTGCACCAAAAAGTATAGTCAGACTCACAGCAGTCGTCATTTCCAAAATTAAAACAACTTGCTTAGGAGGACTCTGGTATACTTACTACCACTGGATGCAGTAAAATTATAGATTTCATAGCCGAAATTTCTGGATTTTAAGACGGGTGAGGTTAGATTTAAATTGGAGTTGCACGATACGTTCGCGACGTAATGTTACGTGGTATTTAGTCCACTTTGCACACACAACTTCATTGATTAAAAAAAAAAAAAAAAAAAAAACGTTATATACTTACGTTACGAAACGTACGTAGCTGAGTGAGCGTTAGCGACGTTTTATTTCACTTTTGTAACAATTCACAGAACAACGTGATATTACGTCACAATCGAGTGTGGCGCAGTGAGTATAGCCCGCTCCCCCCAGTGATTTTTAACGAATCATAGTGATTCTAACGATTCATATTAGTTCCTAATGAATCGGAATCGTATGTTATAAAGATTTAAGATGTAAATCTTGTGGTAAGGAAGCTTTACTATAAGTAGTAGTAGTATAAGTAGTAGTAGTGGTAGTAGTAGTAGTAGTAGTAGTTAGTAGCAATAGTAGTAGTAGTACTAGTAGTAGGAACGGGTTAGAAGCCACGCAGGGGTTGGTTGGGTTCTCTTCTTGATATAAGTAGTAGTAGTAGTAGTAGTAGTAGTAGTAGCAGCAGCAGCAGTAGTAGTAAAGTAGTAGTAGTAGTGACTCCTCCAGTTCCGGTGACAAAGAACTGGGGGGAGCGGGCTATACACAAGCCATTGCAACTTCAATGTAGATCTAACCTTACCCTTTTAAAATGAATTTGCAACTTTCTAATTCAAGTTACTTCCAAATTTCCCTTCATATGAATACACGAAGAAAGTTCTGTAATATACAAACGCAACTAAGTGAATCATTTCTCATTTTTATTACAATATTAACCATTTACACGAACAAACCAACAACATAAAAATAATCTAATTCTCTTTTGTTTAATATCAATAGCAAAATTAGAGCACTTTTAGATTAACAATAATAACACGTGTATCATTATCATCATAAACATAACCAGGATGAACCAATTATTTTCATGTAGAAACAAAATTATGAATAACTTGTTTATCCAAAAATAGACGAAATTAATTTCGTCTTGATATTTAAATAAAAAGGTTTAACTAACTACGAAACAATCATAAGTTTTACGTATAATTAATTCAGTAAATGCATTTCAAATCTTGCTTTGTGAATACCTTTTATAGGGATTGTACTGTTATCTCTGTGAAACAAGCAGACTTCATATACTACTTTATTTTTACGATATTAAGTAGAGTAGAATAATGCGGCAGACATCAGATGGCTTATTTACAATATTTTATTGGAATACTTGTAAGTCTATTGCCACAGAATCAGCTTACTGACAACAAAAATTATAACCAATAAGAATATTGGACTTCGAGGACCGTGACTTGTACTTTTACCTTTACATACATATGAGTTACAGAATTCTTTTTTGCAGGCACAATAGTATTCGATTACACGTTTATTCTGGATCTTCCCATGCATACCATATCCACAACCTCGTGAAACACATCTGGTCTTTCCTGTCTTCTTATTTACAACTCTTCTAATTGCACAGAAGTCTTTACAAATGGAAGAGGCGTTTTTATCTAGTTTGTTAGTGCATTGCGGCTCGTCACCTTTTCCATCACATTCGTAGCATTTGATGTTTTTCCCTTTACATTTTCCGTCTAGGACAAAAAGAAGAAATATCAGTACAAAAGTTATATACAACTTCATGTTATAAGATAATCATTTAGGAACATCTGATATAATTCTTTGGTATAAGTGCGATTATTAAATATTCTTGGTATGAAATCTGATTTCTTCCGTTTGCACAAACACATGAAGTATTTTTCTTCTTTCATAACCAAAATTGAGATTTTGTAGCTTTAAGTGCAGATGTAGGTCTCAGTCACCTAATCACTACCTAATGTCATTAATATTTATTTATTTATTTATTTTTTAGTAGTGTTGTATCTTAAGTGTAAAAATTGATGGAAAAGAAGGGAGATGATGGAAGATGGTGAATGAAACTAACTTCAAGTATGCTTTATATCCATAACGGTTTCAGGTTCCTTTCTTTTATTTTCACAAAAGTAGTACTCTGAAGAAATGAGAAATATAAGTATTTCGTCAAAATAGTACACAACAGTGTAAATTTCTGAGTGCTATCCTACTGTAAGTCCGCATAGATTTGCAAAATGTAGAGAAGGAATGTTATCTTTTATTTGTACAAGAAACAATGTGTAAGTAATAAAAATATATAGCGATTTTACCTCTTTACGTAATTATTAGTTTATGCTTATACTTCGTAGCTGACGCGCCAGCTCCTTACAAACACAGTCCCATGTTCCAACGCAGGCCGCCTTACCGCACTCCAACTTTAACTCGGTTAGATAGCAATCGTGCTGTTGAGTGCTTACCTATCACATGTGAATTTGTGTTTCTCGCATAGACATTTTAATATCATACCTCCGTACATGTATTTACAACCATAACAAGTAAGCACCCCTCAACTTAATCTGCACCAGGAATGTAGGTACGCGCACAAAATCCAAGCAGACAAGATCCAAGCTAAATTCTGGCAACGGGGATAAAATCTAAGCGGATAAAATCCATGCTTAGATTTTGTTGTAAAAATAGATACTATATCCAGGGAGTATTCTGCACACCCCTAACACTCCCTCAAATTTCCTTACAGAGACCCCTGGGAGTAAAAATATTGTTTTCTTTGAGTTTGTGTAAAAATGTATATCACTATTCTGGGTGCACACCTTTTATTTTGAACACCCCCACTAAGAAAAAGTTCCTGGCGTTCTTACTGATTATGTCACGTAATACTACCGCTAATACCGAGGTGGAATCAAATAAATCAGCCTCAGTGCGATTTCTTTGCAATATCCTTTCTCTTATTATAGATGTAGTAAAAATATAAAATCAGAGGAAAAACTTTGCCCTCTCCTGCGAAAAATTCCGTGGATGGATTTTTTTTTAAAATCAAGTCAAGAAAACCGAATGCATACTGGTACGTACTAAATAGGTTGCTGCTTATAAAGGTTGTCTCCTAACTCGAATAATCCAATGAAGAATATGTCATCCGTCTTCCATCAGTTCCTTAAGGTTTGCGATTGTCTCATTTTACCTGCAGTCGTTAACGATTTCAAGCTGATTATACCTTTCATAAGTATTGTTGCTACCTACGATATTCTCACTAGCGTACATTAGGTTTTCCAGACTTTAATCCTTTTCAAATAGATATAACTGTGAAGAAATTTTTGAACCAACGAATTTATATCAATATGCATTTCATTACGTCTTCTAAATATAAACTTATGGAAACAGAGTTGACCATTATATTTCTCGTAAAATTCTAACCCAATTTGATGTATTACATGACCCCTTTTCTATTTAAAAAAGGTCGAGCAAGATACAAGATGGCCCCTCCAAGATGGCGGCCATGATAAGCATACCTCAAATAAATGTCTACTTGTTCCCGGCGTCAGTTAATGTGTTTTGTTTTTCATCCCTTTACCCGTTTTACAAATAAAAAGAAATTTTCAAACTTGAAACATTGTTATGGCTTATTCTGATCGCTGCGGTCCTCTTTACGGACGGGAGCACTTTAAATTTTGCTTACTCTCGTTTCTTGATATTTTACACTCCTCTGTCAAGTTTGGTTAAGAAACTAGATTTTGACATCGATAGGTTTACTTGTAAGAAGAGAAAACTATGAACTACTCATACAGAACCTTCTTGAAAAATTGCAGGCACAAGGGTGAACTACGTATTTTGAAATTAATTTACTGTCTGCGTTTCCATTTGAGTTATTTCTCTGAAAAATTAGCAGCTATAAGCAATGAACAGGGTAAGCGTTTTCACCAACACATTTTGCAGATGGAAACACGTCATCTTTATCTACAAAAACAAAACCATTCAACAATTTTCTCTCAGGACAAAGTAGCCTGAGGGCTAGACGTTCTTTTCCCACTTCCCGGGAACGAACCAATACTTCTTGTCTCTTCTGAACTAAATTAATTGTTTAAATAGATCATTTCACAGTCACTAAAACAAGTAGTATTATGACTATGCCCTTTTCAGATATAATGTACGGTACTAATATTGCTAGTTGTAGATTTACATATGTATAATTTTATATTGAAATGTGACTTGTATATGTTTAGTCTATTAACTTTCACGCACTATTTAAGCGCACATTTTGATTGCCATCCATTCTAACTGCAAAATCTCTATTAAACTTTTGAAATAAAGTGAAAATGAAATATTTTTTTTTATTTGACGCCCCAGGATTTGTTCTTAGAAGATGAACTATTAATGAAAGGAAGTGATTATGATATTAAATTTTGTGTGCTCTTCCACCAGGAATCGGACTCGAGATTATGTACACCAGAGACGCACACGCTAACCACTAGACCAGCAGGAAGAGCGCAATATATATTGTTGTGCAATTATGGTGCAAGTTAGTTGTAAAGCTGGGGCCCCGCAAAAGGTTCCCAATCGGGCCCCGCACCACCTAAGGCCGGCCCTCTTAAGCTATCACGTTTTCTGCCAGAAAATCTACAACACATAGTTCATTCTGTTCTACAAACAAACGAATACTACGCTCATCATGAAAACCTGCTGATAGCGATGACAACAGATGAAAACCCGCATATTCGAACGTTAGGCTGGAAGATAAAAAAAAAAAAGTGCCGCAGCCAGAAGACTCCGAGATCAAGCTGCCCACGTGACTTTATTGTTCCGAAATTAAACTTTACAGCTGAAAATTACTGCTACATGATTAATTGGCCTAAATGTCTAACAGAGCCGCCAATCATACGAAACATAACGGATCAGCAGCTTCAAGAAAACATCCGAACTTCAGCTGCTCTAACAACAATATTCCCTTGTCATAGTGAAGCTGTGGAACGCACAGTGAAGCTGGTGTCCGAGGCAGCGTCGAAAAAGTGCGGCCAGAACGCAAGAGATATCTACGTTAGTGCCAAACTTAAGTCTAGAACAAGAATGCCCCGCTTCGAAACCAACAACTAAGTGACCTAAAGTCAAATGTCAACGTATGCCTACTGGGTGGGTGGGTGCGCGGAACTCGATGTGCAACCACCTCCTCGTGGTGAGTTCTTTTTTTTTTTTTTTTTTTTTTTTTTTTTTTGGCGTACAGAGCAAAATAAGCGAAGAGTTACACAAAGAAAATCGTGTTATATCAAGGAGTATGCCTATAATCATCGTTAACGTGGCATTCCAAACAAAATCTGGACATTAATTCCAACAATTGAGCTAATATGGCTGTACTTTGACTCATAAACATTTTAAAATTATTTAGTGGCATTGCTACAAGTTTCTTTTAATTAAATAATTGTATTATAGCCATCAGGTAACTCTAAAAAACGACCACAAGTAGCTTTTCTGTCATTGGTATTGTGTGTGTTGCTTAACCAAACACTTAAAAAACTTTAAGTCCGTTGGGAAAGGGTAAGGGGTTGTCAAAAAAAAAAAAAAAAAAATCAGTAAGGTCGAGCCACTAATGGCACCTTTTCCGTCATCGAATTTCCAACAAAAGTGCAAAACGCTCCACCCTAATGTGTATTCTACTATTGGATATTACATTTTGCGTTTAGAGTATTGTGCAGGGAACATGTATTCTACAACTGATAAAAACTATACAAAATGTAGATAGTAAATAATTACAGTTTTAATTTCTTGAAGCTTTTTCTGTAGTGAAACAATGTACAGTGTTTCTTATTGAAATATTAAGAAACGGAGAGGCAGGGATTAGAGAGTTATTATTGGCGGCATATAATGGCCACGCCAGTAGCAGAGCAGAACTAATTACGTGAAAGTATTGGAATGCAGAAAGAAATATTAACTGAATTAATCCTACGCAGTCTGATAGAAAGTTCTCAAAGTGTACTTTTTTCCCCTTCTTTTACTTCTTTCATTACTCAAGTGAAGAAAACCGCTGAGTCACTCAGCATTACTTATCAGCCTTTGCGGTGCAATGCATTTTACTTTTCACTTGGCCAATTACCTTCGTACTTTGGTCACGACGAG
The DNA here is from genome assembly GCF_964235325.1 of Thermobia domestica. NCBI lineage: Eukaryota > Metazoa > Arthropoda > Insecta > Zygentoma > Lepismatidae > Thermobia > Thermobia domestica. The sequence continues at coordinate 22,408,675 of NC_137464.1, forward strand.
GCCTCAAGACAACAACAAACATATGCTCTATGCTCGTAGCTAAATGTGATACATCGGAAAGTTTATGTCTGATCCCACAATAAAACGTGAGGGTGAGTTGATTTTGAGTTTAACGTCCCTTTCAGCAGCAAGGCTATATGAGACGGGGCCTACTGATTAACGTGGAATCCGAACCACATGAGCTTCCCGCCAGGAATCGAACCCCGGTCTTCCACAACAAAAGGCGCGTACGCTAACCGGATTTCACAATGAGAATATATTTTTACACTAATACAGAGTGACTTAAAAGTTGTCTTCAGTGGATCGATTTCTTCAATAGGAACATCTTAACTCCATTAGGTAAGTCCGAACCACACACGAGCTCCCGCGACAATCGAATCCAGGTCTTACGCGTGTATGCTAACCATGTAACCATGAACGATCTCTACTGAGCAATTATATTAGTAGTGACAATTACATAATCATAAAGTCTTTTCGTCTCGTCTCATATTGTTTTTTTTGTCCAAGTCTTTTCTCGTCCTAAAGTCTTCTCGTCTCGTCTCATTTTTTTCCTGTCCAAGTCTTGTCTCGCCCTAAAGTCTTCTCGTCTCGTCTCATTCTTTTCCTGTCCAAGTCTTATCTCGTCCTAAAGTCTTCTCGTCTCGTCTCTTTCTTTGTCTGTCCAAGTCTTGTCTCGTCCTAAAGTCTTCTCGTCTCGTCTCATTATTTTCCTGTCCAAGTCTTGTCTCGTCCTAAAGTCTTCTCGTCTTGTCTCATTCTTTTCTTGTCCAAGTCTTGTCTCGTCCTAAAGTCTTCTCGTCTCGTCTCATTCTTTTCTTGTCCAAGTCTTGTCTCGTCCTAAAGTCTTCTCGTCTCGTCTCATTCTTTTCTTGTCCAAGTCTTGTCTCGTCCTAAAGTCTTCTCGTCTCGTCTCATATTTTTGGGTCCAAGTCTTGTCTCGTTCTAAAGTCTTCTCGTCTCGTCTCATTCTTTTCTTGTCCAAGTCTTGTCTCGTCCTAAAGTCTTCTCGTCTCGTCTCATTCTTTTCCTGTCCAAGTATTGTCTCGTCCTAAAGTCTTCTCGTCTCGTCTCTTTCTTTGTCTGTCCAAGTCTTGTCTCGTCCTAAAGTCTTCTCGTATCGTATCATATTTTTTGGTCCAAGTCTTGTCTCGTCCTAAAGTCTTCTCGTCTCGTCTCATTCTTTTCCTGTCCAAGTCTTGTCTCGTCCTAAAGTCTTCTCGTCTCGTCTCGTTCTTTTCCTGTCCAAGTCTTGTCTCGTCCTAAAGTCTTCTCGTCTCGTCTCATTTTTCTCCTGTCCAAGTCTTGTCTCGTCCTGAATCTCGGAGAGCTTTTTTCGACTCGTTTTCTAAATTTATGTAGAAAATAAAAACTCCTGATTTTGTTCTTAATTTCAGCTAAAAGTTGTCAGAATCCTTCTGCATCACAAGAGGCCCATAAACGTTGTTTAATAACAATATTTAGACTATATTTATTATTGGAATGTATTGTGTAATGATTTTCGTATCTTTGAACATAGAAAATGTTCCTCATAGTATTCGTATAATCATTTCATCAATTTATGTTGTTTCTTTCTATGGATAACGTAACACTAAAATAGTGTTTGAGATGTAAGACCTGGATGAATTAGTGTTGCTTATGATCAAGGATGTTATAAAATAGAGGATCTGCCCATACGTATCTTCATCATATGAACACAATGAAGCCAAAAAACAACCGAGCATCGTCTGAGCCGGCACGTCTGATTGGCTACTCTCGTTTCCGCCATGATTGTTGGCTCGGAACATTGCGATCTTAGTAGCTCGGAGTAGGCAGAGTAGGTGTGGCAAAGTTGTGACGTATGGCTTCACAATTTTGTTGTATGGGCAAATCCTCTATTTTATAACATCCTTGCTTATGATACTCGAAAAATTTCTCGCCTCGATTTTCATCTCGTAAGCAAGCTGATGGTGCTTAATATATAAGTGGAGAAGACAAAAAGTAAAGGGACTTTGGAGAAAAGATCCATTTATTCTAATGATAGAAAACTGAAATATACATTATTTGTCTACATAATCTCCCGGCACTTCAACGCACTTTTCCCAACTTTCACAAGGTTTTTGATTCCGTCGGAATAAAAAGTTTTACGGCTGCTCCTGTAACCAATTTTGCACCGCATCAATGACTTCTCTATCGGTTTCAAATCTTCTTCCCCTGAGCGCTTCTTTCAATGGAATACGCTGGATCATGACTGATATGTAAAGTATTGGCGATTTCGCACACTGTGATTCGTTTGTTTTCCATCAGCATACTCTCAATGATTTTCAAATTGTCCTCAGTCGTTGACGTCTAGGGATGCGCATGAGACGAGTCGAGACATGATTTTCTTGAAAAAATTCGAGTCGAGACACGGCTCTTCCAATAGAGAAATATACATTTTTCGAGTCGAGACATCACTTTTACAGCACATTTTCGAGTCGAGACAGCCACAAATCTTGTCTCGTGCGGATCCCTATTGACGTCGATGGCCTGTCCGATCTTTCCTCTTCACATAAAGAAATTCTTCCTTGTTTGAAATGCTATATCCATTCGTAGATCTTACTTCGCGATAAGCTGCCGTCACCAGGGACGTACGCAGGGGGTGGGTACAAGGGGGTCACGAAATTTCGACTTCTGCGTAAATTTAGCCTAATTTTAGGGGCAATTTCAGGAATTTTAATATAAAATGCCCTCGTATTGAGTTTGGACTCCTCGCAAAAAAAAATCCTGCGTACGCTACTGGCTGTCACCATACTGCACTTGCATTTAACGAATAATTTCCTCCTTGGTGCAAATCGAAAATGGAGGCCGAGGGGTCCACTGCGTCCGGAACCCCCAAAAATTCCTTACTCAACATACCTTTGTACACTTTCTCAATAAAACTATAAATGCTTAATAGAGAAATGATTGGTGTAGCATGAAAATTTGATCTTACTTTTCATCTGTACTCTTTTTCTTTAGTTCTACCATTTTTTCTGAAAATATAGGTGGAAGTATTTTACAATAATTTATTGTCATTTCGAGTACAGATAGACGTTGTGGCTCGTAGTATTGGACATCACCAACAAAAATTTCTGGGCGCGCCCCTGATCTACTACTGATGTAAATTTGACGTTTCATTATGTTTCAGCACTACACATAAATCAAAATCGAGAAAAAATAACTGATTTTACTTAAAGTATCGGAAACAACTTACTTCCGCTGTTTGAGGATATAGATTGAATAAGCCTGGATTCAGTTTTTGTTCATAAAATTAACCTACAAAGTTTCAATAATGCTTTTTAATGTTCGAGTATTTTGATTACGATTATTTCATAATTATTTTTTGTATATAATTTTTCAATTTTGTTTTTTATGAATGGTTTCCTATCTACAGAAGTGAAATGTAATTAATTAACTCAGTGTAGTTTAATAATAGGTCTCCCTCTCTCCCTCTCTCTCTCTTTTTTTTATTTTTTTTTATTGTCGCCTGTTGTATCATAAGACTTCGTTACATCATATTGTTACGCTAATATCCTAGGGAGAGAAAAGGAAAAATGTATTTCCAGAATAACCAGTAATGGTTCTTGACAGAAGTCACATCAATAAAAATTTAAACTTTCTTGCTCCCAGCTACAGCTTCAGAAAGATGAAGACAAAAATTGTCTTTTATAAAAATTGATTTCAGTTTAGCATCTCTTTCAGCAGCGAGGCTATGTGAGAAGTGGACTTACAGCTTAACGTGGGAACCGAACCACCGGGAATCGAACCCGGGTTACCTACCCCCAAAGCACGTACCCTAACCTCTTAGTCACGAGTGAGCTGAAAATGTACATTAGGTAAGCTTTTACCCTTTTAGTTTTAGCGATATATATAGCCTATAGTTTGTGATATGCAGGGACGTACGGAAGGGGGGGGACACGGGGGTCCGGACCCCCCCCCCCCGAAATTTCGACTTTTTAAAAATTTAGCCTAATTTTAGGGGCAATTTTAGCAATTTTAATATAAAATAGCTTCATATTTAGTTTGGACCCCCCCGAAATAAATTCCTGGGTACGCTACTGGTGATATGGACAGTGCTAAAGCAAAATGTCAAATAAATTCCAGCATGAATTGCTTGATTGTTGTCTAATACAAGAACTGTCAGTCCTCGAACAGTAGCGAACACCTGTTCCATTTAGTTATTTATCACAGTTTTGATATGAAAACTGTCACAAACAAGTTCCTTATCATTGAAGTTGAAGACAAGTTTTCTTTAAAATTATTTTTAACGAATGTAGAAGGAAAATAAAGAAATAAAGATAAAAGAGCTAGTTGCATTGGAACTACAAACTGATATATTGAGATCGAAGCTCGATATTGAATTCTATAAAAAGAATTACCATTTTTCCTCTGTAGATGCGTTTGCTTTATCTTTCACTAACATAATAGATCATTATTTAAGGAAAAACCAGACATAATTAGATTGTATTTGTAGTGTTGAGGTCTTTCTAAGTGCGAGTGCATTTTCCCTTCCCTTCCTTGTTCATGATGAAGTAGTATACGTAAAGTCGTGGCTTTTAAGATTTGTTATTTCCGGAGAAAGAGGGGGCGGCAAATAATGCCATTACATGGGGCGGCAAATTGTCTAGGGCCGGCCCTAAGTTAGTTAGTTAAGGATCTTATAGTTAAGTTTCTAAGTACTAAGAGATAATTAGAAGGTGGTGATGAAAGCAGTAATTTAAGAGTTATGGTAATGCATTATTTGTCACTGAAAGTGCAAAGAAGAAGCAAACATTTACTCTCTCAAAAAGAAAAAGAACAAAGTAATATCAGGTTTGTAATAAGCTTTTTGATTATTGTTTTCTACAAAGAATCCCAAACGAAACAAAACCCTTTTCAATTGCTATTGCACAGTACAACTATTGTAATTGGTGCGTATACTATAGTTTTTGTAATTTCCCCAGCACCGCCGAGAAAATAACTAACCTTCATTTTGAATTGTACTTCAGTACACAGTTTCATTTAATATTATTCTTCTTTTCGCGAACCTTCTAGGGGTCCTAACACCCGGGTTTAAAAGCCCTGATTTGAACAAACTTGTTTACGACAGAGGCGCTAATTCTTAAGTAGTAAAACGGACATTTAGAATATGTGTTTTTTCGTCAGATGGCCAACCAAAGTCATCAAGCAAAGACATTCAGATTTTGAGTGGCTTAAGCAAATTTTGGAGGGAACGGGTGTCTCGTCCAGGTTCAGTTCCCATGCATTGTGAGTCAGTCACCATAGAATTCACCATTACCCTCTGTTTAACATGTGCAATCTTTCACGTTTTGATTTCACACCTCCCTCGAACAAAATGTATGGAAACCGCGTGCCCCGAGATGATACTTCATAAACAGATAAAAGGTTTCCTCTTATGTCATTCCTTGCATCAACTCTGATTCTACTATAGATATTTTTTTAACAATTCAACATATGTACTGTATGTAAGCCTTTAAACTGAATAGCCAGTGGCGTATTCATGGGAGATATCGGGCTCAAGCACTCCCCCCCCCCAATAAATTTGTTAGTCTTTCGCCACATATAATAATAATCTTCTTACCATTTCTAAGAATATCATTAACTTTTCATTTTCTTATGCTGTTTTGTTCAGAAATAATACTGTACTCGTCAAATTTCATTCCATGTAAGAACTGACTTCTTTTTTTCTTTCTTTCGTCCATTCTACTCCTATCATACTTTCGATGCTTGTTAGTTGTGATTCAAGTTGGCCGTCGTCAGTAACATCAAAAATTAGAGGAGCTGATAAGCGAAACTGGTGTTCCACACCACCTTGCACGGATATCAACATAACGGGACTTTAGTTATTATAGCAAAGGAATATTTACATCGTTTAGTCATAAAGAAAGGTAAATATTTGAATTAAAGGAAATCAAGATGGGGGGAATAAGTAGTCCAGGAAATTAGATAGGTCAAGAGGATGCTTCCTTTTTCTTCTATAAATAGAATAAGATTTAGAATAAATACTGCTAAATTTTTGTATCATGTCAGATAAGATTCACGAGTCTGTAGTTTTTGGCACTAAAACTGCAATCTGTATATTTTAGCTTCAACTTGTCTCAACATTTTCTTTCAGGTAAAAACGTACATCGATAAAACTGAATATTTTCATTTTTTCTAAAATGAAATCAGAAATGAGATTACAAATATTCAACGTGTGTTTGCAGGAGCGTCACTTCAGATTTGCCTCGGGGGGGGGGGGGTAGGATTCTCCACCGACATACGAGTTGCACGTTTTTTTCCCCCCTATATATTAGTAGACAATCGATTAAAATATATTAAATTCTCAAATTGAGGTAGGCAATTGCCCCCTGCTTCCCCGTGTTGTACATAGCCACCCCCGAAACAAAATCCTAGATACGCCACTGTGAATAGCTGTAAGCTGAAATTCCACAATTGCTTCTCGAAGACTCGAAGCCCAACACTTTTGTTGCTAAGTATATATAGTAAGCGCTTTATGAAGAGGGGCAATATTTGTTTTGAACTTCGTACTCAAATGTGAGTCACAAGATAAAAAAACATCGAGAACAGTCGCCCTTGCTGATATGATAACGAACAAAGTAGTTACAGAAGTACAACACGAAAACGAAGGTTTCTGTACAGTATTTCTACGTAAGAAGATTTAAATTTGGGCGACAGGTGGATCTGTGCGAATTTAAGTTCAGGCTAGTTTTTGTGCAACTTATAAAATCACATTTTCATGAGATACATCCTCAATAATAATAATAATGATAATAAAAGAACATACGAGTTTAAATGGAGAAGGCATCGCAAACGTGTCGCAGTTTTTCCAAGTAAACAACATATTCTGTGACGTGCTTACGTGATAAGGCGCTCGGGAAGGACGTGCAGGGGTGTCCACAAAGCACGCTATTGTTGTATAAAGCACGCGAACTTAGCGTGCTTCTTTGGCCACTCCTGGAGAGCTAAGGCAAGATTCCTCACGTCATAAGAAAGCAGCGTTGCCAAATTGCAAGGTCGTCGCTAAGTCCACATAATTACGACATTTTGCTCCTGCGAATCCGGTTTCTGTGACCCTGAGTTGCGCAGTATTCACTTGCTTTGCTTATAATATCGCTCTTGAAAAAGGTTGCTGTGTGTTTTTAGTCAGACGGAGAAAATGAAAAATAAGATTTTTTAAAAATCTTTTATAAAGAGAGAAAACAAAAATAGAAAAATTCACAAGACAAAACAGAGAAGTGCTTCTAGCAAGTTTCTGATTTTATGCGAACGAATTTTTAAAAATAATTCCACACAAGTAAAAAGAAACAAATTTTTTACTTACAGAACCATTTATCTACGCATTCAAAAATATTTTATTCAAGAGATGGAACATTGAAACTTTCCGTCCGTGCGGACTTATGCTGCCATCTCGTAGACATTCTTGAAATTTTGACACTCTCCCATTCCCATATCATGTCGTTACAACGAGAGAATGCATGGAGGAACAAGTTCGAAACCAATACCTATACATACATAATGTTCGGAAGTTTTATACAGTTTGATTCGCTTTTTTTTCAGACACAGAAAATAAGTTACTATTGTACACCACCTTTTTTGTTAAATGTAAGTAAATAGGGATATTCGGCCATTTTTTTTTTTTTTAAAAAAAGGTTTTCTTCTTTTTCTAACAAAATGAAAAATGGAACTATTATATTTTGTTTGTCGTCCCACAATTATGCCCTGCGGGTTAAAGAAGATTATGAGTCATAAAAATAAAAAGTTGTGAAACAAATTGGTGGAATGCGAATGCGACGAAACGAAAGAATCTCGAGGAAACCCACGGACACGATGTTTTCCACACAAGCTTACGTAGCCTGGGATCGAATCACAGATCACGCATACCAGAGACGAGCGCTGTATCCCTGAGCCACTTAGCACTATCTTGTCCTAATAGACTTGCATAAGAATTCTGTCATCATTTTGAGGTCACTTGCGGCGAACTGAAAGCTGTCATGCACACAATTTTCTTGGTGTATCGCTCACTAACTGTGGCTGTTTTTATTCCTCTCTCTTTTTCCTTCCACCGCAATATCTTTCACGTCCTTGAGGATAGAGTTCTTTCTCAGCTAATATCTTAATTATTTTCTTCTTATTTTTAGTTACATTTATTCCCCCTACCATCACCAACATTTCTTCTCACCCAGCCAATTTTCTCCATTTTCTCAATATCTCCAGTAGACCTATCGAATCATATTCGTGCAATGTCGACGTTTATACAAGATACGAAACATTTTATGTCTTTTTTTTTTATTTATTTAACTATTCAAAGATAAAATATATCTGTCACTTTTCTTCTCCCTAAATACACTTTTCATTATTTCTATTACGCAGTGGCGTATTTACGATTTTGTTTCGGGAGGGGCTTTGCTAACTTTCGGGGGGGGGGGCTTTCCCTGGAAATGTGAAAATTCTGCAAGATATTTCATTTACTTTACTATACTAAGTAAGATTTCGGGGGGGGGGCTTAAGCCCGGAAGCCACCCCCCTAAATACGCCACTGCTATTACGTATTATGAACGTTAATTCACGTTCACACTTCATGTATCCACTAATAATATGTACTACCGAAATACCAAGAAACTGTTAGCTACTGTATTCTACTTTCTCCCTGTTTATAACAGATTTTAAAAGTTAATTCATGTTCATGGTATATTAATGTGATAAGTGCAAAAAAGTTACCATTTGAACATCACTTATCTATTCTTCTACCCAAAAGATAGAATAGATGTTTCGGGCCTTTATTAAAGATTTCCTTCCTTGCAGCAGTGATGCCAACCCGTAGAAAAATCCCATTTTGTGGGATATTTTGACGTTAATTATTCGGAATGAAATAAAGGGAATTTTCGTCGAAATTCAAAACATATATGGGATTTTTTGCTATAATCGACGCCACCAAAATTTAATACGAGCGGGAAGTAGATATAATGAGTCATCAACAAGCGTGACAGTGTTGTCAACTTTTAGTCAGAAGTTTTGTTTTATCGGCAAACTCTATGCTAATGAAGAGTAACTTAATCATATGTGATTCTTAAAAATCAAGTACAAAGAAACCAAATTTGTGTTCTAGTATTTGAAGCAAGAAGAAAAGAAAAGAAAACAGTGGATTAATTAAAGAAAGAAAGTGAAATATCAAGCGACAAACAGTTAATTTCCAAACGTTCTGTACGAAATTTGTGGAAAATAAAACTTTTCTAGTATAATTCGGCTCAGTAAAAGGCGATGGTACAAAAGTGTTCTGACAACACATCAAAATATATTTATTCATGAACTATTTCATAAATGTAGAAGATAGAAGTTTATTGATAATTCACCTAGAAATTAAAAAAAAATAGTAATACGCGACATTCATAAGTTTGATTTTCATATTTTATTATTGTTAATAATAATAATAATAATAATAATAATAATAATAATAATAATAATAATAATAATACAACGTGGGAAATTAAGATTCAAAATGGGAATTTTTGTCTCTCGCGATGGGATTTTATAGTGTTTCGGGTTGGCATCAATGCCTTGCAGTAAGGCTGCCATCTTTTTCTTAAGAGTCTTCATCCCGGCGAAATTAAAATACCACTAATTTTACAGAAATTATGTGATATCTTCAAATAGATAAAACATAATTGAAATGTGGAACAAGAGCACCCTAGACAATATTATTTTACATGAGAAACCGTTATCACGACTCACTTATCTGCTTTCGATTTCGAGCCATTTTGAAAATCGGCATTTATTTTCGCGTTTCTAAACACCTGAAAACGGAAAGCCACTAGGTGACTTGTGATAACTGTACCTTACGCAAAATAATATTGTCTAGGGCGCTCTTGTTCCATATTTCAATTATCTTTTTATCTATTTGAAGATATCACATAATTACTGTAAAATTGCCGGTATTTTAATTTCGCCGGGATGAAGACTCTTAACCTTAAAACTGGACACATTTATCGAACATATGCAGATGGTCGATTTGTCAACCTAAATTTCTATAATAAATAGAACGATTTACTATGAATAATTGCAAGAAATATTTGTACACGTATACTCATGAATGAAAATTTAAACGGACTCACACACAGTAAACTCGTAGCATCAGTTTATTGGCGGTTAGTTGAACACTGCCAACTTATGAATCACTGAACAGGTAAATGATTGACGTTATTGATACTTATTTCACTGCTACCAACCAGTGCTGCCAATCGGAAATGTTATAAAATCCCATCTCAAGAGGTAGAAAATCCCATTTTGCTCTTGGAATTTCCCAAGCTATATTAATAAAATTTTCTAAGATTAGAAAAATATGAACACTGAAATTAGTGTATATCAATCATGTTCTTCAATATATGATTGAATTATCTGAAAATTTTGGTCGTCTACGTTTATCAAACACTTTATGAAGTATGATGTTCCTTAATTGAAAGGGACAACTGAAAATGCTGATGAAAACATGTACATTTTGTTATGAGTTTAGTATTTTCATAACACTTTTGTGCCATAATCTACTGAAGTAATAAAACTAGACAAACTTCATTCTTCAGACATTTTGTATGGAACGTTTTGGAAGTTGGACATTTTTCGTTTTACCTTCTTCCGTTAATTCTGTTCTTTCTTATATATATATATATATATATATATATATATATATATATATATATATATATATATATATATATATATATATATATATATATATATATATATATATTTAAATACCAGAGTACAATTAACGTCGCTTTGACGCTTGATTCTTGAGATTCAGAAGTAACTGCATATATCACTTTAACATGCATGATATAGTAACACAATTTGGCAATTAGCATTAATTTCATGATTATTGAAGATACGCTTGTATACTTTTCACCCATAGACTATTTCGTTGGCGTGCAATGGAATAGCTTGTATATGAAGAATTCCATAAATTCTATCGTTTTACGAAAATTCCCTTTATCTCATTTGTCAAAAAATCCCACAATATGGGATTTTTCCCCACGGGTTGGCATCACTACTGTCAACATGATTTTTTTTTTTTTTTTAACAATCACATTGGTATCTCGATAGTCATAGATAGGCATACATCGTATAAATATCGTAGATAGGTATACATCGTATAAATTTAGATATGTAACCAAAGAATTTCAGTCGCACATCTTATAACTGGTTTAGATGATTTGTCGTCCCGCCATGTATTACATTCCTCTTAGGCAGCGTTTCCCAACCGGTGTGCCGCGAATGGGCCGCTGGTGTGCCGCGAGGAAATCGAAACAAAATTATTAATTCTATAGCAACCAAATTGCAAGTCATAGGAAAAAAATGTACATTTTTGTATTTCACATTACTATGAATTTCTACCATGAAAAAAAGAAATACTGTAATTGTAATATATTATTCTACATCTATTACTGTGTAGCAGACAGTATTTCGACTCGTACACATTTCCACTGTTAGCTGCTATGTTACGCTTCAATTGAGAGTCATACTAACACCGAGAAATGGAAGCACTTGTACGGTACGCGTCAAATGAACGTTCGTAGAACACTCATTCGCACGTGAATGACAGAACAACACTTTGTTCAATAGCTGTGTTTTGACTTCCATGCATCGCAAGCTGTGTGATTGCAATAATATCCACCGGTTTTGGTTAAAACAGCAAAGTTAAAAGTACAAGACACTTGTTTGTTCGTTAGTTATTTAGTGATCTTCGTCCTTAGTGAAAGGTTGGATACAGTTTTCGAAAAAGAAAGTGTATTTTTAAAAATCTGAGTCCTTTATTTCATTGCAATTGTTTTCTATTTTAAAATTAGAATAAAAAATAAGCATAATGAATTAGCATGGGGGAAAACCAGTGCTCGAGCTTTCATCTCTGTGAGAAGGAGATGAGTAATCACAAAAAAAAATAACATGGTATTTTATATTTGCAAATAATAATAATAATAATAATAATAATAATAATAATAATAATAATAATAATAATAATAATAATAATAATAATAATAATAATATCTATAAGTGTGCCGCGAGAATTAAAGTTACGCCCGTAGTGTGCCGCAAGTTGAAAAAGGTTGGGAAACGCTGCTCTTAGGCATAGGACGCTGAAAATGGGACGTTTCGCCTAACTCGGGACAGATGAAAATCAACACAACAAACATAGCCTTTATAATAGAAAGTACTATTGTTACTGGAAATATGACCTTGAAACTGTTACACAAATGACTGTAAATTGTATGTTGTCCCATATTCAATTTAAAGTAGTCCAATGTCATATTAATGTGGTTAAGTTGATTTTTTTTTAAGGTTTCTATTAAATTGACAAGTATCTGCACATCTCTTTTGAGTACTATCCGAACGCAGCCAGTAAAAGGTGTAATAAAATTACTTAATTGGAAGAGCTGTAATAAAATTATTTAATTTAACAGGTCTTACTAATGTAATATTGTATTTTGATGACAATAACTTACATACAATGAAATAAAAACAGTGGCAAAACCTCAGTTACCAAATGAATTTGGATGTAAGTGCGAGGAGCTTCATTCCGTATCGTTTTGTGGCAAAATTTGCCTTTTAGTTCGCGATATTCGATATCAGTTTTGGTATTGTTAAATAGTGATATGACATCAGAATGCAAATTCTATGTTTTGTTATCACCCGTTCTCCACAGTTCTTTTTACGGTCTCGCCTTCACAAATATTCGCTTCAGTTCACAAATTTTGCTAAGACTGTTATGGAATGAGGCTCCGGAAGATCCAAGTTCGATTTCCAGTGGAAACTTATGTGGTTCAAATTTCAAGTTAAGATATAAGTAGGACTTCCATGTTTCTAGACTTAAAAAAAAGGGGGGGGACGCACTATGAAACTTTACAGTATGTTTCATAGTTATGCACATGTTTCTTGCTGAATTTTGAGATTGAATTAACCCTTGTGTACTACCAGCAACATGGTTATTGTGCTGCCAAAATATCTTGAACCGTGGCAAAAATGCGAACTAAAGCTCACATCTTGACACACCCACGCGTTGAGCCAATAAGGATTCAGCTGTTGTTGAGCGAGAGAGCCTCAGCGAAAGGGAGTGGAATTCCTTCAACCGATAGCAGCGCCTGAAACGGAAGACTAGGTGTCAAGTCAATGTGGTATATTTATACACAGGAATTACCATGGGATAGAACCCCATTATGTTCTTGCCCACGAGATCTACTTCGTATGCTTGTGGAAGTGCAAATAGGTGCCGGTACCGTAGTTCATGGGAGGAGTCGACCCCAGAGCCACACCTTACGCTAAAAGACTGATTTTTTTTAAAAAAAAGATTATTTTATATCTTTTAGATAAAATATCTAAAGTTATGTTTGTTATGGACTACACCACTGATGGACAAACTTTTTTTTAGGAGAGGGCTAAATAATAATAATAATAATAATAATAATAATAATAATAATAATAATAATAATAATAATAATAATAATAATAATAATAGGCTAGCCAACAAGGGCGACCATCAGGGGGGCAAGGTGGGGCGCTTGCCCCCCGAAGAGGAAATTTTACTTGGGAATATCGAAAACCCAATAAAATTTTTACATTGATTACAGCAAAACTTGAAACTTTTATTTAAACCGTCGCTTATACTTGCCCCCCTTCGAAACCACAACATGGGCGCCCTTGCTAGCCAATATAATTTATTAAAATCAACAATGGTATATATATTTTACAAAATTCATTTAATACTAAAACCTCTTAATGATTGAACTTTCTAATAATCTGGTTCGAATTGAGATACACTAATTCTCAGAGGTGGAGTAAAATGCTCATCTGTCAGTCAAGTTCTAACGCAATTTTCCCGTAGTAACTCTATTATTCCTTTCATCAGATTAGAAATCATGTTGCGGGACGGAAAGAACCTTTCCGGGGGACGAATGTGGCCCTGTGGGCTGTAGTTTGCTCATCACTGGTCAAGACTATCTTTCGCCCCACTACTAAATAGAATTATTACGTATCTGAAACATCTGTAAAGGCGGTAAATTTTTAATATTAATTTCCTTGTAACCAAATAACGTCTATCATCAAAACTGACAGTGGTGCCAACTCCTTTTACGTAAGATTTCTCGCATTGGACGTGTATAAGTTTTTAGGAAAACAATAAGGATAAATTGAACTTAATTAAACATCACCCCTATTTCGCAAACGCTGCATGTAGAAGCAGTAACGACGTGAGCTGTAATTTCTTGCGGGGGTGGGATGGGCAGCAAGTGGAAGGGCAGAGACATTTTTGGAGGTCACCTGATTTTGCGGTTACCAAAAAAAAAGGATAGGTTTATGTTACTTATGTCTGGAGGCATGCGCCGCCACCGAGGAGGGGGCCCCACTGCCCCTTTTTCGGCGTCGTCACTGCTTGGAAGCATACAATAAACTCATAGAGGCTGTTGCTACTTAATGTTCTATACTGCAATTCATACTACTTGTCCTTTCTGACAGCTCGCTGCGCGCACGTTGTGCTGAATGCTGTGTTGCCAGCTTTTGCTTCGGGTATTGAAACACGAAATTAATCACTGCAAATGAATCTCAATTTTATAAAATTAAATGACACAAAAGGGAACTAAAAAGAATGCTCTCAATAACCAGCAGGTCCATTACTCAAATTGACATTCGATTAAAACCATGTGTATTTATTTACAGTATATTGGCAATTTGCGGAAAGGGTGGAATTGGCTGAAGGTACTATTGCCGTAGAAACAGTTCTTCTTGCCTGATTGTTGTGACCACGTACAGGAAAGAAAAAACAGAGGAAAGCAACTGTCAGAAAGGCCAAGTTGTATCAAATAGACTGTAGTATAGAAAGAACTTTAAATATGAAATATCAATATATAATAATAGTACATCGACAATAAGCTTATGGACATGCTCTGCATAATATGATTAATTAAAATACGAAGAGTATGCCACAATTGTTATCCCTGATAAAGAAGAAAATATTTTTCCACGAAATCATCCATACAGAAATGTACTTTGTCCACGTACGTTCTGAAATTATTACACCTTGTTAAAAATAATTTAAAAAAATAAGAGTAAATGCAGAGGTGCCCCTACGGAGCGGTTCGGACCTCCCGAAAACTTCCTAACTTAACATACATTTTTACATTTTCTCAATAAAACTATAGTTATTTAACAGGAAATTATTTATGTAGTATGAAAATTTGATCTTACACTCCATCTGTTCTCTTCCTCTTATAAAAACAATCTAGTTCTATCATTATTTCCCTGAAAATATAAATGGGAGTATTTTACAATTACTTAACGTCTTTTCAGGTGCAGAATAATACCCGTTCAATACTACGAGCCATACTACATAATATATGGCTTGTATTATTGGATCCAACCCCCCAAAAGCTTGGACCCCCCCCCCAGCAAAAATTTCTGGGTGCTCGCCTGGCTGAATGAAAGAGTCGAAATATATTCATACACCGCGTACAATGGGGAATATAAATTGGACCGTAGATATTTATTTTATCAAGCAAATCTAAAGAGCAGGATAAGCATCTTTTGCACTTTCTTTCAACTTTACATTACAGTTTTTATAATTTGTTTCTTTGCTTTTTTCCTTTCACCACTCTCTCTTCAGTTGAGCTTACAGCTTTTATATTCTTTTCTCTAACTTGATCCTGTTTTGCTTTATTGTTGATATCGAAATCTTTAAACTTTAGTAATGACTTGTTGTAGCCAAAATAATGTAAGGAAAATTGAAGCATTTCTTACGATATATTCCTTCTTAACCTTGGAATAACAAACTAGAACAACCATAACGTTTTCAGGTAACTCTTGCAACAAACTTATTCCTTTAAATGGGATGGATGTAGCTAAACAATGTCTTTCATAAGAGCTTCATTCGAAATAAAACGAGAATTTATTTGCTGAATTGCGTGTCAATGTTCTTTACTTCAAACCATTTTCATCGCGAAGGCAAAATATTCCTGCCTTCGTTTCTTGAAGTTTCAGAGAGCTGTAGGGGTGAAGACTTCCCGAGTTCTTCTTGTATGCGTTCCGCAAATTCAGTTTTTTTAAAGCAATATTGAACTAAAATCATTTCTTTCCACTTGCAATGATTCCGAAGTGTGTGTGTGTACATAAACTAAACACCTCACTGATGCAAGAAATAGATTATGAAATTTACACCAATTCTCAAACAAACATTTGCCATTTGAAAGTTGCATCAAAATCCATGATGTCAGCAATATTGATAAGGGATTGAAGCAGTGCTAAGAGTTTCCTACGGTCTTACATAGGTATGGAGAAGTCAAATATGCTATTGAGTGCTCGATTGTTAGTACACTACATGTTAATCTTTAACAATTTAGTAATTGCAATAATAGCAATAGGACTTACTACTTGGCTTTTGAGACACAGTCGAATTTTACACTGTTTTTACCCTTTTAATGGCCTACTTTACCTTGACTTAAGGCTTTCAAATTTCATCCTATTTTCCACTGAAAAATATCTGTAAATCAACAAGGAAATGATTATCCTATGATAATTAAATTGAAATTCATCTTAATATGACCCATGATAAACACTTAACCGTTTTATACCGTGAAGGTCAAATCCAGCGTTATTGTAACAAAGCGGTGTTTGAGCGATTGATCGTAGAAATTCAAACTCCGATTAGTGCTAATTTCACAGCCTTGTTTTATTACTAGTGCAAACTCTTTATTCAGTTGAGGGTAGGGCGTGGAAGATGGGTCAGAGTTGATGACGATGAGGTTTGGTGGATCAGAGTATCTCATGGTGAGTGGTGGGTCGAAGTGGGACACAGTAGATCAGAGTGGTCACGGTGGATCATCATGGGTCAAGTTTTCTTTGACCCACACCACCTCTGCTCTAGTGTAAATGCGTAAGCGAAAGAAAATCAAAGAAAAGGATTCGCAGTCGGCAGGATTCGAACCTACGCTCCCAGAGGAAATCTGATTTCGAGTCAGACGCCTTAACCACTCGGCCACGACTGCGATGATCAGTTAGTTGTTCAGAATTGATATAAATGGAGGCTCCAGTCTCTCTATACTCTCGTCGTACAAGGATGCAAAGACTTGGTAAAAATAAGTAGTGGCACGGCGCGGCGTGACCGCGAAAAGCAGCATGCAATTGAAAATAGACGTAGGGTTGCTTGTTTATGAAAGGAGACAAGAGGTCGAAATTTCTATTTATTTATTTATTTGTCAAGTCCCACGATGTGTCCTTTAGACTGAAGTAAACCATGATAAATAAAGAACGATAATGAAATGAGTCGTGAAATGACAAGCGTGAATTCTGAGAGGGATTCGAACCCGGGACAGACATACAGACACACACACACATATATATATATATATATATATATATATATATATATATATATATATATATATAGATATATATAGATATATATATAGATATAGATATAGATATAGATATAGATAGATAGATAGATAGATAGGGTGGCCCAAAAGTAGGTATACATCCCTGCATTGATCAAGTATAACATTCTAGCTTATGGGTTTATTTGTTTCCGCTGTTCCGGGCGTAGGTATAAGTAAAAAGACTAAGAACAAACAATAAAGAAACTATGTCTACCTGATGGACAACAATAAGAAATGATATGAAATACAATGAGCAGATCAGTACGGGACTGTATACCTACTTTTGGGCGGTGTCTTCCCACTTGGACAGTCCTATTAGCGGCAGGAACTGTTAACTGTCCTATGAGCGACCGATTTGATCTATTAACTGCCCTATGAGTCACCGATTCGTTCATACTAAGATAATGAAAGAAGATAAGGTTCTCTCTTCTTTAACTTGTTTTATGCTAATGTGATTTAGAAAGTGTATTATGAAAAATTTCGCTTTACCTGAATTTAGTACGTGAGAATGCTGTCATTACATTAACAATCTTTTATACGTTTTTCCTAATATATATTTTTGAATTAATTTCTATGAATACATTGACTCTATCAAGGGGAAAACTAATTAAATATTTAGAGTAGCTCCGCCTTTGTCTATGATTCTAATATAATTTAAAATTTCATGTTAAAATGATACGGAGCATAAGTTTAGATTGAATATGTTTATGGCAAAGAAAGAAATCAGAAAGAAGTAGGGGCGCCCGAAGAAAATTTTCTAGGGAGGGACATCTCCATGGTTGCTGTATCACGTCTGGTATTTAATATACGTGGCTTGCTATATTACGTATACACTTTGTGACCCAGGGGGGCGACCCCTGCCTTCCCATCGGGCGCCTATGGAAAAAAGGTGTTCACCATTTGAGGATATCAAAGAAATCTAAAAACACGGTGTATTCGAAGAAATTATTACACAAGTTACAAATCTCTCGCAGGACTTAACAGTTCGTCTAGTCATAAGGGATTATTTCAGATTGCTACACGACAAACTTTTATGTATGTCAAAACAAGGGAGGAAGGCAAATTAAGCAATTAGTTTATGCTTTAGTAGCTTACAATAGGGGGAAGGTAGTTTAAAGAGATTTGTTTACCTTTTGGATTGTTTAGAGTGAACTGCATTGTAATTGGTGGGATTGGTTGAGAATAGCCAATCAGATGTAAGGGATCTCACAAGCTGTCTTTTATCATTGCCATTTTTTTTTTTAAATTTTATTCATAGAGTTTTTGGAAGTCTAAAAAGTAGACAGTTGGCGAAAGTTACACGTTTAAGTTTTTCAAAATAAAATATATTACTGTGCTTAGTGAGTAATTATATTTGAACCAAATTAACTGCAGAAAACAGAGCTTTTGAAGAAAGGGGATATTACAACTAGATTTTCAATAATTACATAGGAATATACTTTTCATGGAAATATCCCTGTTGTCTCGTTAAGATGTTTGATGTTTTATGTCAAATCTAACTCAAAATTAAAATAAGTTTTATTTGCACTCACAGTACAGGAAAAATATATTTGACAAACAGTATCACTGGCACGTACATATTTCATACCAAGGTTGTTCGGGCGCTAATAACGCCAGAGACAAACATATTTTACGAGATGGAACCATATCACCTTCCATCATCTCAGTGTAAGTGAATCGGTCGCTCATAGGACAGATAACAGTTCCTGTCGATAATAGGACTACCGCTTCTGGGACTAATTCTGGGCCACCCTATTTGTATATATATATATATATATATATATATATATATATATATATATATATATATATATATATATATATATATATATATATAGGGGACATGACGCCACGCTGTGCCCCGTGCCTATCTTTGCCCATTGCATTTTTTAGGAAGTGGAATGACGCCATAGATATTTTTTGGAAGTGGGGTAACGCGCCACCCCGCGTTCACCTCACATTTACCCCTGTATACAGGATGTCTCAAAAGTCCCCTGACATAGAGTAACTGTTATTATCAGAGTTACAACAAAATGTAAAAGAAAAAAACATCTCCAAATATGACGTTTTCAATCTAAAGTGAACCATTTTTTTAAAAATGGAGGAGCTGTTTGGGCTGTACATTCTTTATGCGCCCAATGTTAAATGAAAATGCAATGTTGCCATTTATCTGGATCCACAACATAAATGAACGAAGTTACCGTTTGAAATGGGGGCTGGCCGTCGACATGTTAGCGTAAAAGACAGTAACTTCTTTCACTTATGTTGTGGGTCCAGGTAAATGTTAACGTTCATTTTCATTTAACATTGGGCGCATAAAGAGTGTACAGCCCAAACGGCTCATCCGATTTTAAAAATTCCTTCACTTTAGATTGAAAACATTAAAATTTGGAGACGGTTTCCCCTCTTACATTTTGTTGTAACTCTGATAGTAACAGAGTTAACCTATGTCATTGGACTTTTGAGACACCCTATATATATATATATATATATATATATATATATATATATATATATATATATATATATATATACCTAGCGATCAACCTTATTCGATTATGCCAACAGGCAAGACCCTGCACAGTTGTTCCGACTTGGGGAAAAAAAGTGGCCAAAACTTCCTGAATCGAAGTTTCAAGTTGGAAATAAGACACCAAGTAGTTAGATTGGTATCTTTCCTTTATAAACGATCGTTTGGGAGAGCTAGATGCACATATTTGGCTGTTGCAATCTACTTCAATCTGATTGTCCACAGAAATTCGTTATATAACCTGGTGGCGGTTATAAGATTAAAAGTTACACAAATATTCGCGAATTCATCGAAAAATGTCAATACTCTAAAATTTGTTCAATATAGGTACAATGCACCAATACAATCAAGAAAGCGAAATACCATGGAAGAAATTTAGAAATACAGCAAAGATGTAGTCCAAGATTCGCTTTTAATTTCCATGAAACAGTCACATGACAACGCAGATCAATATTCGAATTTGATTGTTTGGCTGTCGAAGTAGCTAATGTAACGTGAAACTCCATTGTAGATCAAGAAATGTCAACTTCGTTGCTCCACCACTGCTTGGAAAGAGATCATGTGACAAGATTTCCAATGGAATCAGGTAGAACAACTGAAGCTAAATTAAGATGCATTTCCAGATTTTTAATGTGGATCCATTTGCTGCAGGCATACTCTAAGATCTTTTCGGATAATGCAAAAGGCTCTCTCTCCAATGCTTGCCAACCTGAGACACCAATATCTTGATGAAAATTCGAGAGCTTAGTCCTTTCTGCATGGCCGGTTTCTTCAACAAGGCCACTGTGTTTACTCCATGCTCCATGAGTCCTAGTAAGTCACATCCGGTATACATCATAGTTAAGACATATCAAGTAGGCAGGATCTAGTCATAAATAGAATGTATCGACTTGCATGTCGTAGCTTCAGCGTCGCCTCGATCTTGACAATCCATACTCGGAAGTCTTCTTCAGTAGGGGTTGTCATTTTTATTTTTATTCCCAGTTTATATACAATCTTTTAAATAAATAATTTTATTCAGTTTTTTTAAAATATCATCGTGCTTGATACAAAAGATTATGAAATATGGTCGAGTTGAAGACCAGCCTAGGAACATCGTCTTTTATCTAGTAAAACCAAAAAGTTGAATGTATAAATATGGATCGATTTAAGACTAAAATCATACCTTTTGAAACCAGCCATTAAGAAGCTAAACTAACACAACCTTCACACTGAATAAAGAATGCGAAATCTGTAGTAACCCTTTGCTGCATTAATTGTTTATCCTGACTGTAGATTTATTTCTGACCTCAAGTACTAGATAGAATGAAAATATGTGTACACTTAAAGTTATTTTAATTTTTTATAAGTGATATATTCGCTTACTTTGAGGGAAGAACGCATATTTAAAATATTTGAAAATGAAATCCTGAGGCGAATATTCGTATCCAAGAAGGACAAAAAATAGTTTCAACTTTTTAGATAGTTAGAATAAATATACATCTGACAAAATTCATGGAAATATGGTTGGTAGGTATGACTACATAAAATAAATTCGATCCATATTCCTCCATTAAAAAAAAAAAAAAAAAAAATGAACAAACTTAGAAATCTCCTGCTTATCCACTAATTGACTTAAGTTCTTGGTTCGTCAATGACTGTATTCAAAACGAAGACATTCAAAATAATATCAGTGTCTCGTATACGTGTATACGTGTACTGTTTACGTGTGTCACGAGCACTATATTTAAATTTGGGAGAAGTTGGAAAAAATATCTTGACATTTTCCTATGAAGGGATTTTTTTTTTTTAAATTAGGACGCCACTGTTGGGATTCTAAAATCAGGTATCTGTAAGAAACGTGTCCGAAAAATTCTACATGTCCTAGGTGATATATTTGTCAAGTTTTATCGTAGTAGATATGTAGAAGGTTTTCGAACCAAACTCGTCAAGCTAAAAGTTCATTAAATTTTCCTTGACTCAACACAGAAGACAGTCAACTATCCAATAACATCTACTTCAAGGAAGCGGTCTTACTAAGTATTGATAAACACAATGTACTATCAACTCCATTTCTCTCTGAATACCGACAACAGTACCACAAGATTAAATCACAGGTTTGAGGGAAACAAACATGTACTGTTCTTGGAAATGAATGTACAGATGATTCAAAGTACGAAGGGATGAGCAGCTTCGATGTTTTGTTTTGTTCAAAGTCCCTTCTCAGTACCGAGGTATGATCATCAGTAGAGCAACCCACATTATGTTTTATTTTTTGTTTAATTATGCTTTATTATTAATTTCAGTCATTGTTTCACATTAATCGTTTATAATGTGTAATATTTACTGTACATTAAATATTATAAATATTTTGATCTCTTTATTAATATTTTACTCGTATGCAACCAGTTTCTTTCATATTTAACCCTTCGTTAGTGAGGCACGGTCTCAGTTTCCGGGTGGTGGTCATTTGCACTTTTTTTTTTTTCGGGACATGTGTCGGAGTTGAACCTCTTAGTATTTTTAGGGCAATAATTGAAATGATCATAGTTGTATAGTGATAAAGGTGATGGTAATATAATGCAACCATTTTTTAGCTTTAATAACGAGAAAGAATTCATAGGAGAACAAAAGAAAAAAACGGTCTCTGAGATCAGCCTCACTAAAGATGTTTCAATACTGTAATCTTACAATACTGTATGGGGTAGAGTTCACTTACGAAGGGTGAACTTTCTATTTAATGCACTTTACTCGAGTCATTTTTTTCTATCACTTGTGTGCGCCTTAGAGGTGCATACATACAGAAAGGGACAGTAAAAGATGCCACCAAAAAGTACACAAGGTGCTCAAGATGACCAAGGTAGAGATACACAAAACAATACTGTATAGTGTGGAGTTCTTGTGTATTATTTATTGTTGGCGGAAGTCCTTTTCTTCTTCTTTTTTTTTTCTCCGCATCAAAGGATTACACCGAAAAGTTTCCAAAAATAAAAATAAGCTTTTCATTATTGCATTGTTGTTCTCAATGCTTTAAACTTGTAGTTAAAGAGATTTTTTAAGAATTGTGCTATATATTTTAAATTATGCTTTATTTTCTAAAATTATAGTTTTAAAATTAGTTTGTTCTGAACTCTTAAACAACCACAACCATGTTCAAGGTACCAAGCCGCATATGTGTAAATTGCTGTTATGCTTTTGGGTTGCTGTATTCATCAGATTCTATATCCTAAATTTAAGTAAATCAGTCAAATAGAAGTAGATTAATTAACACTTGCAGCCAGTGTTGGGTAAGTTACTTGTAAAAATGTAACGCGTTATAAGTTACTTTACTTTCTCTTAAAATGTAACGCGTTAGTAACGCGTTACTTGCCTCAAAAAAGTAACTGTTACTTTACTTCGTAAGTAACGCGTTACTTTTAGGTCCGAAACTTTGAATATGTGGAAAAAATCTTATTACTTCAGTTTTCCGTACTGCTATTACTACCGCTATTATTATTATTATTATTATTATTATTATTATTATTATTATTATTATTATTATTATTATTATTATTATTATTATAACAACACTGTGTATAAACATGAAAGATAGGCGGTTTATATATGAATACTAAAAAAGTAGTTGATTGCCAACCTCGGTAGTCGTGAAGTCTAGGAGTAAAGGACATTGTTCACGAGCTTCTGAATTTGGGTTGAGGGTCTAGGTTGAGTATTCGGGCTTGAGCCAAACGTTGTTAAAAGTTATAGGGCACTGGCCAAATATCTTCAAAACTGCTCGGCCCGGGTTTAGAATTGTGAACGACTCGAGCAGATCGGCTCACAGCTCATTCACTATCGACTCAAACCGAGAAGTGAGCTGAGCCAACAACTCACCCAACCGAGTCGGCTAGAGCCCTTCGCTCAGTTGAGTCGAACCGAGCAGATGGCTTATCCCAACCAAGCCAGCTCGAGCCGATGGTTCACCCCAAGCGAGCCGGCTCGAGCTATCGGCTTAGTTAAGCCAACCCGAGCTAAGCTTGTTATAAAAAATCTCTTGTAGTCTCGCTATCGAGACGAGACGAGATGCGAGCAGTGTCCCCTCTCGTGAGCAACACTAAAAGTATTCCATATTACTGCTTAGCTTACATTTCTCATGGCTTTCGCTTTCCAGTGTAATCAGCCCATGATTTCAAAACGAGTTAAAACGAGCGAGCCACTTATCAAACTCGACTCGACTCGAATCTCGACTCCAAAAACAGTGAATCGGTTCGGAACTCGACTCGAGAATATTACTTTTGACTCGGCTTGACTCGTGCCCATCCCTATGCGTTAGAAAAAATGGTTGCTTATTATTATTCTGCTAAACTAATTATATAATAATAACAGTGTTGCTATGTAAAATTAAAAATACAAAATATAGAGAAACATTACACTACAACTGACGAAATGAGATCACATGAACTGGGGGTGAATCAAAATTGCCAATAACTCTAAATTCGATACATGCTTTTAAAAGCTAGTTGTTCCAAACTCTATAATCAACGGGACTTTAGGATATGCAAACTGATCTAAAAGAACCCTAATATTACATACCATCAACATTACATCAATAAAGTAGGCCTGCTCATCAGAATACCGTTTATTCATATTAAACCCTTACTGAATGTCGTTCATTATGGCACCCTAATTGTTGATAAATATTTCCCGCCGGGGCACCACTTTACTTTTAAATTCTGTTCAGCAGTGGCGTACTTACGATTTTGTTTCGGTGGGGCTTTGCCTTAAAATGTGAAAATTCTGCAAGATATTTTATATACTTTACTATAGTAAGTAAGATTTCGGGGGGGGGGGGTTAAGCCCGGAAGCCCCACCCCTAAATACACCACTGCTGTTCATCATCATATTCAGCTTTTAAGAAAAAGTATTCTTTCAAATGTTCGAACGATAAAATATTTTCGTTCTCCATCTTTATAAAAACAACACCATTCAAAGTAAAAGAGACTACCAGTACCATTCACTCACTGAATGTTTTGATTTGGAGCTGTCAAAATCTAAGACAAAATCTTCCAGGTGCTTGCAAACAGGACACGTGATTTCCCTGAGGCTGTCCTCATCTTCCAAAAGCAGCAAGTGGCACTATATTTTGTTATGTAAATAAACAAATCAATGTATTTGCAAGCCTACCAACGTAAAGTTCGTAAGGCGAAACGGGAAAATGCACATCGAGATTTCCCGTTCCGCCTTGCATTAAGATGAAAAGTGATAACAGGTTTTACATGCTAATTTCATTGCTAGAGGTCATAAGGCGAAACGGGAAAAGGCGAACAGTGCAGGAATTGTCGGTCACTGACATCGTTCATGCTCCATTGTTCCATTCTGAGAAATTCAGTTACAGGAAAGAAACATTTGTTTCCTAAAAAAAATATACATATATTGTAGTTACTCATCCGAAATGTAACGCGAAAAAGTAACGCAAACTAGGTACGTTACTTAAAAATTTGTAACGCGTTACCGTTACAGTTACTTTGGAAAAAATGTAACGCGTTACTGAAAACGTTACTTAAAAAGTAACGCGTTACTTGCGTTACGTTACTTCCCAAGACTGCTTGCAGCTATTTTATTTTAATTTTTAAGCTTGTGGGAAGAATATGTATTAATTAAGACAAATGTGATATCATTGAAAAAAAACAATAAAATTTGTTCGAACAAATTCTATATTCCAAATTTAAGATGTTATATGATCTATTAGGAACACACTTAATAACGCAACGCAACGCAAAACATGCAAGAATAAATTATAACTGCTATGCCGATTATAATAAACGAAAACGAAGTTTCAGAGTTGTGTTGACGCAAAGCGGTACGGAATGTGGACCCATGCCCTCACATACTTTATGTCTCATACATTTACTTGTAGGAATTATCCTTTTTCGTGGAGTAGCCACAATCTTTCTGAAACTGAGTTTGCAAGTAGTATCGAATCATTGAGATGACTCTGATTCTATTTCTGTTCTCATCTTTCTCTCTTTCCATAACATGAGTAATGAATAGTGATGAATGATTAAAAAGTTTCACTTTTTAATAACGAAATCTAAATGTGATACTTTATGAAATTATTATTATTATTATTATTATTATTATTATTATTATTATTATTATTATTATTATTATTATTATTATTATTATTATTATTATTATTATTATTATACCCAAGAGGAACGAGAATGGGGAATGGCGGAAGCTTCATAACGAGGAACTACAGAGTTTATACGGTTTACCCAACATTGTTAGGGTCGTCAAGTCTAGGAGGCTTAGGTGGGCAGGTCATGTAGCTAGAATGGAAGAAAGTAGAAACGCTTTCAAAGTCTTGACTGGTAGACCCATAGGAAAACGGCCATTAGGAAGACCTAGGCGCAGATGGGAGGATAATATTAAGATGGATCTCGCAGAGATAGGAATACAAAGTAGAAACTGGATCCAATTAGCTAAGGATAGAAGTCAGTGAAGAGCTTTTGTGAACGCGGCACTGAACCTCCGGGTTCCATAGGCCATAGAGTTAGTTAGTTAGTTAGTTATTATTATTGTTGTTATTATTATATTAGAGTATCTCAGTATGTAGTTAAATAGTCCATTATTTGGTTATATGACAATACTTTCGTTTAACAACATATTCATTGGGGGTTGCTTGAACTTCTAATACTTTTCATAATGGATCCCGAACTTGAAAAGATTGAAGACTCCTAATATATACAGAATGTTCCAGGAATTCCAGGAATGTGACAAACTTTACACGCATATTCAGCACCTCAACACAAGAAAAAAAGTTTACCTACGACTTTGGTCCGAAACGAATATAAAGGAAATTGGACAATTTAAAGTAATTAGTGGAATTGACCAGAGGATGGATACACAAAAAAACAATCGACAAACTTCGCATATGTATTTAGAACAATTTTAAGTATTCACACTACGACCAATTCCAATAATTGCCATAAATTAGACCTATGTTAATAATTAGACGTTTCGCCGTAAAGCCGTAAACTAAAGTCGCCGATAAACTTTTATTTTTTTAAATTGAGGTCCTAAACACGAATGCAAAATTTGTCTGTGCATTCCTGGAATACCCTATATATAGGCTATATACAGGGTGTTCATTTATTATGTAGCCAAAATCCACTGGTGAAATCCTCACACCTAAACAATAAAAAAATACGTATGAACATAGGGCGAAAAACGCGTTGTTTTAAAGTTACGAGACGCCGAAATCGAGAAAATTCTAATTTTGAGGCTGCCTAGCCCGGAAACTATGAAAGATATCAAAGGCAGTTAAAATACTATTAGAGGAACTAATACACTCTCTATCTAAATACTTATGTTTCAGAGTTGGGTTATACCAGCGCACTTGATTTAACAGAGAGAGGTGGAAGAGCGGAACCTATACCGCGGCTCCCTCTATAAAATCCGTTGCGCTGATACGTTCCAACTCTGAAACATGGTTATTTAAATAAGACAGTGTACTAGTTCCTCTAATGCTTCTTTAACCGCCTTTGGTATCTCATAGTTTTTGAGCTAGGCAGCCTCAAAGTTAAAATTTTCTCGATTTCAGCATCTTAGAAACTTCGCATTTTTCGCCCTATGTTCATATGGACTTTTTTTTTTTATTGTTAGGTGTGAGGATTTCACCAGTGGATTTTGGCTACATAATAAATGAACACTCTGTATATAGTATAAGATCAGTAATTTTAGTATCATTATGGACGAAAAATACATCCACATTTTAAAAAGTACAGATATCACAAAGCAAAAGTGTTTTATCTTGCAGTTTCACAAATTGTAAGAATAACACACGAATGTTTTAATACAACGAAAGTATTATAACAATTCCCAACTTTAACAAATTGGTAAAAATTAAGCAGCAGTCGTTTCCTTCTGGAATTTTCAAAGCACAAGAAAAACTTTCAATTTTGTTATCTGGGTTTCTAGACTGAAGTTCCCGGATTGCCTCACGATGTATGGACGAAGATAAGGAGATGTACTTCTACCAAGACGTGAGGCATTCATTGCTGCTGTACTAATCACTTACTACATAGGACACAAGATATCCCTATTTGTATGCTGCATTCTGTATGATGTGTTGAAATATATGTTGAAAACAGAAGTGGAATAAAATCTGATCCTTGTGGTATTCCTGACGATTGCAAATACCCATATTTCGAAGTTTATATTAATTTTATTTATTTATTTATTTTAACCTGTATTAAACAGTTTGTAATTTCATAACAATAATTACAATATATTACTATAAGGAAAAAGTGCAATAAGTAGAGTAAGTACTGTGAAGAATCTTGTTACCTTTTTTTTATGAGTCATAACAACGTGACTCATAAATCATAACGGATATTCGTTGTGCTTATTCGTCCGTATGTTGTTGAGATTGTCTTGCTTAGGCACTCTGGTTCTGACGTCAGAGCTTCTTGGTACCTCCTTGTGAACACACCTTTGTTTATAGCATAAGTCATTGTCCCTGTTAAATGAATTTAATGTGGGAAATCCTTTCCAGAAGGAAATAAAAAGAAAAAAAAAACAAAAAAGCTATCATCTAGAGCCAACAACAATGCAAATGGCAGTTCAGGGACGAAGTGAATGATAGATCAACAAATGACAAGGACGTAAAGAGAGTTTTTCTTTGTCTTTCTTCATATTTTTACTTATACGTATAAACTACTGCTTGACTTTCAACTGTTTGATACTTAGTAACACTGCAACTACATGAATTAAAGAGCTTCGATCACGGCCGGCCTTACCATTGCATTTGCACGAGGCGACAAATTTGGACTGGCGGCAAAATCTGTCATAACTAGGCCTATATTATTTAAAATAAATATTTCCTGTTGGAAACAGACTTCATAAGCTGGCCTTCTGTTTGAATACTACATTCATAAATCATGATTAGATCTCATTAGTTTTAGGTGATGTGGACAATACTAAAGCAAATGGTCAAACAAATCCTAGCATGAATTGTTTGATTATTGTCAAATACAAGAACTCAATTCTCGAACAGTAGCGAACACCTGATACATTTAGTTAGTCATGTCTTTGTCACAAACAAGTTCCTTATCATTAAAATGGACATGATCCCTACGCCTACGACACCATGACCTGTGCTTCCTTAGTACTTTTGCCTTCTAAGGCTCCCACACGTCCCGAGTTACAAGCAAATCTTTTAGTGCAAACGTAGTAACAAAAATATGCTAATTGAATAATAATCTTATGATTTTGTGCAATAACACAAGTTATCTATCGTTATAATATTTGTGTACCGCTTTTGCTTGCTAATCTGCACGCATCAGTTGATAAAAATTTCAAGTTTTTAATAGAATGGAAGTTCAGAAGGCACAAAAAACTTTGAAACAGTGCTACGTTTATAGCTATTTTATGACCTGTTAATTTAGTGGAACGTTTTAAGTTCTCGAGTGATACGTTCTCTGAATTTTTAATTTTGTCATTTGTTTCCAACTACTTTTTTCAGTTAAAAAAGGCGCGAAATTTACTTGGTAGAAATTTTATAGTGCTATAATACATGAAAAATATAGTTTAAAATCATGGAGAACATTAAAAAAAAAAATGTTATATAAACCATTTGAATAGTGCACATGAAATTGATTTTGAATCAAATAATAGTTATTCATTTGATTCACCGTTCCGAATTTTCGATTCTGCATGAAATAAACAAAATGTTAGATTCTGAATTGATGATTAAATGAAAATTTATACATGTTAATAATATTCATTTCACACAAGATATACATTAATTGTTGTTGTGTCATTAATGTTGAGTTGTCTCGCAAAAACTTAAAACTTAAATACATTTTAAAACAATTTATCGAACATTTCATCAAGCGTGTCCCATCGATATTTCTAGGAAAGGCAGACTAAAAAACAAAAGCGAACAGCGTTCCGCGTCTCCCTGCAGACGTTATCGTCGCCCAGTTCCGCGTCCCTATTGATCGCACCGCCAATGCAACGACTCTATAAAGCAAGGCAGACATGAAACCAAAACGCAACAACGTTGCCAGGTAAAATCCAACAGGTTCCAAAATACCACCTTTTATCTTATTGTTTCCCGATCTTCATGTTATCAAATCTAACAAAAAATATTTGCGACTAAATTTGTATGAATTTCCTTCGAAAATTCTTTGAAAATTCAATAATAAAAAACAATAGACTTCTTCTTCGCATCTTAAAAAAGAGAGATTTAAAATAAAATATTGCGATATTTCTTTATTATCTAATGCATATCATTTTACTTGTTTAGTGGTATGGTTATTACACTTACGGGTCGATTCATCAAAAGTTATTAAAATGTACACACTGTTAAATACTATTTAATACCCCTTTAAAAAAAATATCAGTTCATCAACTTCAGTTGTCATTGAACATAATACGGTCATCCGTTTAGCCAAACGAGTTTTAAAACTTTTATGAAACTAATAGTAAAATTATTGTTGCTTTAATGAATGTTAATGGAAAAGCTGATATTCAAATGTACCGTACCGTTGGAAATATGTATGCCGATTAAATATAGTGCGCTAATTGTTCCTGCTGTGAATCTATTTAAACGCGTGTATTAGTTTACTGTTATATAAAAGGGTGAGTAGAGGAACGAACCAAGTTATGAGACTATACACGTAAATCTTCATCTCAAACAACAATTTTGTGATTTTAGGGTTCTACATGTATTATTTTATCTGTTGCAGTAAATTATCCTAAAGTATCACTTTTTCACTTATATTATAGTGACATGAGAGTTTAGAAAGAAGAAAAGCGAGTAAAGAGTGGCCTAAAGGGTTTATCAAATGTTTCCTCTGGAAAATTATCTTTAATTGTCTTGTACTCGTGGCAGTGACGACACTAGAGGGAGGGACAAGAGGCTTGGGTGACCCCAATTGTATTGGCTGTTCCCTCGACTGCCTTTAATATGTATTGTAAACAAGGATTTTAGGAAAACCAAAAATGGATCAAAAGATTGCGATTTTGGCCAATAATTAATTTTTGGATCAGGGGTCACAAAATTTTTGAACGGCCCCCAAATCAAGTTTTCGTATTTTCTACGGAATAAGCACATCATACTGATAGTTTGGGTTTGGCTACACTATATGTAGTTCTCCAGATACAAGGCCTACAAGAACATTTTTGATTGAAATATATTGGATCTTTCGATCGAAAAAATGAAATCGTTTTACGTCCCACGGTTATGCCGGCTAGGCTAAAGGAGACGGCGATGATGAGAAATGAATGAAATGGTGGGATAAAAAAGAAGTTGGAGGAAAGGGGAGAACTCCGAGAAAACCTACGTACACGGTGTTTATCCAGCACAAATGTTACTTGGCGCGAGCTGGGATCGAACCAAGGACCTCATGCACCAGAGATGAAAGCTCGACCACTAAGCCACCGCGGCTCTTAATATGTGTTGTAACATATAAAACTTAAGTTTTTCGTTATACAAAAATAATTGATGCTCCCCAAAAGTGTGCCTCTCCACCCCCACCCAAAGAAATTAAAGCTTTCAAGTTAATACAAGAAAGTTTCATACATTATCAGAGATTGTATAAAATAATTGATATATTAGGTGATCTTCCTTCCATTAGCTTGAAGCGATAAAATTTCAATGTTTTACCTATGTGACTTCCTTCAAGAGCCGCCACTGAGAGGTGTGTTTGCTATTAGTGACTAGTAGGGTCATTTGTTCAAAGACGGCACCCCTAAGGACTTTGTTCCTGAATAGCAAGAAAATATAAATTTTGAAGAAAAAGGATTTAATGATTAACACTACAGTTCTTATCCGCTAACAAGACATTGTGTCTGCACAATAAATCAAAATAGCAGGTAGTGAAAAGTAGGCAGTTTGTACAAAGATGTACAAAGATATATATATATATATATATATATATATATATATATGTGTGTGTGTGTGTGTGTGTGTGTGTGTGTGTGTAACTTAAAGTAAATGTAATAAACAAGTAAAAAAATGACACATGTGTATTCCATGTTCAATGTACCCCAGTATAAACCATCACAAACAGCACATATTCTAACCTGGACTCTATCACACGCAAAACAGCCTTCATGAAACCAACCCTTGCAGTCGTTACACTTTAACGAATCTTTCCCATCAATTGCATTGTAGTAGTTTCCGCCACACTTATAACAATGGCTTGTACTACGTTTCCTTGCGATTCCTTTCCCTCGATCTTCAAAACTATTTGCGCCTGAGTACCTTCCTTTCTTGATTTCATTTCTCTTGCTTTCTCTATGCATTCAAGGGATGTCGACTCTTCAGAATATGTATACCTGCGTTTCATTGTGCGCCCAGCAGCATCAAGACCTGGTACGTCCACTAAATCTGCAAACCGCACCATGCTTGCATTTCCATTCGTTGTCCCATGAGATTTTGAAGGCATGGGTTGGAAGGTGGAGGCTGAGACAGCCGAGTTAGAACTAGATCTAACTGGAGATTGAACAAGGCCAACATCGGCGTTGGGATCAGTGGATGGATTATTGCACCTGTGAAGGTGGC
The DNA here is from genome assembly GCF_964235325.1 of Thermobia domestica. NCBI lineage: Eukaryota > Metazoa > Arthropoda > Insecta > Zygentoma > Lepismatidae > Thermobia > Thermobia domestica. Next base: position 22,441,148 of record NC_137464.1, read on the forward strand.
TCTGACATCGTCTGCAATATTCCTAGGTCTATCAGTAGAACCAGCGATGTTGAAGTAATGTGGTGGAACTGCGTATCTGTTCTGTTCGCAGGGCATAGATGTGTGCTCGAGAACCTGGAAACAGCCACGTCTACAAAGGTACGACTTACACTAATTTGGACAATTTTGTTTCTGGTGCATGCTCCCGACCAAAACATCGAATGAGAGCTAATTACCTGCTTATGTTTTGTGCATTCATGAAAATTGAACACGGAGGCAAGCCTTGTAACTCTTCTACCGCATATCATTGCAATACACATATTTATTAATCTAAATTCCCGACATATGGAACTAGCATATAAACATATTTGTGGGGGGCTGTCTTACCCCACATGGCCTAGGCACAGAAGGGGCCATCTTACCCCAACGCCTATCATGCAGCAAAAGCAACTAAGGACATGCGTCGCTGCGAAATACAACGTTGCGGTTAGGCCGTCTTCAACAAGTGCCCTCTTTAAACAAATGACTCTATGCACGCAAGGCAGCGTAGTACAGGTTGATTATGTGCAACAGGAAATGCGTTGGGGGGTGCAAACTAAGATGTCTCGCTAATTTTCAAAGAGGACAACTTGTTCGTGCAAACATAGTTGGAGCAACTGTATTCAAAATTAGTCTGTTAGAGGCCAAGTGTCGGAGGATATGACAGTATACAGAACTCATGGTTAAATATTAGTACAGAAGAGGAATGATGCACAGACAACTAAACCAAGATCGCCGAACATGGAAGAGAAATGACTGAGAACCAAGGACCTAATGTGGCCAAAATAACTTAAGAATTCAACGAGCATCTGGAATAACTTGTTTCTGGTATCACGAAAAGCGCATCATCTCAACATACACTGTCGGGTTATAATTCCAAAGTCTCTAATCATCGCAGTTAAAGCTTCATAGCGCAAGAAAGATTATGCCAGAAATATATCAAGTGAGTTTCGTTTCACAGTGTGAAACTACAGCAGATTTCCAAAGTATGTGAGTTAAATACTCAAGCTGGGCATAGTACATCTATGATTTCTGGTTGCAATGCAGAGATGAGATCAAAGATGGAACTTGTTTCTCGGACGATGAATCCATATCAAGAAGACATTAACGGCGATCTTTTACTGTTTTTTTTTTTTTATCTCTGTGGAGATCAATATTGAAACCGGAATTAATAGTACATTTCTCACACCCAGTTTTAGTAGAGAGATGCGGGTGAAGATGGCACCTTTTCTTCACACGCTGAATCTATTTTTTTTTTTTAAAAGAAAGAAACCGCTTGTCGCTAATAATTACCGTATTTGTTCTAAGACGGTCAACATTGAAATCAAAAATTGTTGATTTCTACCACTTCCGGTTTGAATAAATGGTTAACGGAGAAAAGGAACATATTCTTGGAACACTGAATCGTTTCCCAAAACTCGTTTCTCGATATCTCTTACTATTTTTTGCTGGGGTATCCATCGACAGACAGAAAGACGGACGGATGGACGGATATAGCTGTTCCATATATTCCATACACTTATGCATAGCATAGTTTGGAAGTCTAAAACATGGACCGTCGAAAATTGGAAGAGAATAATGCAGTGCGGTGAGTAATCTATCTCCTTCTTTCCAAGCACAAACCAGTTTTATATATGATGGATTCATGAAAATGTGTGTACCCCTAAGTGCCTACTTACTACCAGCTTCTCTGTGCTTCCATGGGCAATAGTTTCAATATACCCCGTTTATCAAATTATTACTTAGGACCAAGTACTACAAGTGACTATGTTGACATTTCAAGAGACCGAGTGACCAAGTGTATTGTTTGGTACAGACTTTGTTCCTTAATAACGGCGTGATGACAACGCGCCAATTCACACAGCCAAACCTGTTTAAGCGTGGCTTAACGAACATAAAGAATGAACTGTAACATCTCCTGAGTTCCGCTCAATTTCTGAAGTTTTACACATTCGGATTCCGGTGCATAATTCCTCTATCATCGGTGACTCAACTCAGTGCCACACTGTATCCAATATGACCCAGAATATTGTGGAAAGATTCACGAGTTATATGCCTCAATTCCATGAAAAACGTAAGCTATACTGGAGGCTGAAAGTTGTCCAACGCAAGATATTATAAGAAAGGAAAGTGTCATTCTACCTATGTAGTCTATGATAGAAACTATGTTGGACGATATAATATAAATGGAAAGTAAAATTGTGGAATAAGAATATGCAAGGAAATACAGGAAAGTAAAACTCTATAACTTGGAAACCGTTACGTTTAACTGTATAAATTTTTGGGGTTGGAAGAAGGGAAGTTTAAAGTTTTGTTCTGGCAACAATGCTCGATGCTGGCCGCAATGCTCGATGACGTTTGCGCTGGTATCACGTGACTTAAGATGGCGTCTATTAAGGAAAAGTCACAATGTGTTTTGTGGTTTGCGGAATTAAAATCTTGCGTTTCAGTGCGAAGAAAGTTCAAAACAACGTATGGGAAAACACCCCAGCAGAAACAAGTATCAAGAGGTGGTACGAGAAGTTCAAAGAAACGGGAAGTGTGTCAGATTTACCACGCAGTGGAAGGCTAGGAACGAGTGACGATGTGATTCATACGTTGTAGGACAGCGTAGCCAGGAGTCCAATGAAGTCGCTTAAACGTAGATCATTGGAACTGAGAATACCGAAGTCAACGTTACACAAGATCGTACGCAAGAATTTGAAGGTCCGGCCCTATAAGTTAAAATTTTTGCACGAGCTGATAGAGGAAGACTGTGACATGAGAATGGGATTCTGTGTGTCAATGCTTACCCGCTTACAAGAAGATTGTGACCTTCTGTCTCGATTTCTCTTTTCAGATGAAGCCACATTTCATGTGCCGGGAAAAGTGAACAGGCACAACTGCTAAATTTGAGGAGTGGTGGAAAATCAACGTGAATTCGAGGAGCACAAGCGGGGTAGTCCCAAAGTCAATGTGTGGTGTGCTATTTCAATGGCCCACATTATCGGTCCTTTTTTCTTTGAAATGAAATGAAATGAAATGAAATCTGTGAGTTTTACGTCCCACGGTTATGCCGGTTAGGCTAAAGGAGATGGTGAAGATGAGAAATGAATGAAATGGTGGAATGAAGAAAGTGGGAGGAAACGGGAGAACCCCGAGAAAACCCACCCACACGGCTTTTTTCTTTGAGGAAGAGACTGTAAATGGTAACAATTATCTGAACATAATACAGACATTCCTTTTGCCAGAACTTACTAGGTTAGGTATCCTTAATGAGGTCACATACAACAGGATGGGGCACCGCCGCACTATGCCCTTCAAGTTCGACAGTTTCTTAACGAAGAATTTAAGGAGACATGGATTGGCCGAAGAAGACCCACACCTTGGCCTGCAAGATCACCAGATTTGTAACCTTGTGATAACTGGCTGTGGGGACACGTGAAGACCAAGGTGTATTCCCAGAAGCCAGTTAATCTGCACGATCTCAAGAACAAATAACTGATGTGATTTTGAACATTCCAGACGAGCACCACCAACACGCAATTCTTGGTTTCCCAAAAAGACTGCAATCGTATTTGGACGTGAATGGTGCACACTTGGAGGTTTGGCGATGAACCTTAACTAGCTGAAACAAAACTTTGAACCTTTCTGTAAGTACACCAAAAAGTATTTGTTAATTAATACATTACGTAGTTTCCAAGTTATAGAGTTTTACTTTCCTGCAGGACTTTATGGACTCCCTGTATTACCGTAAAGTCACATGAAATGGGATTCAACTACAAATCCCGTGCCCTCAGAGGGAAGTAGATGATTGTAATTTAAGGACAGCATCAAGAGAGGGCATTCTTAAGGCAAAACGAAGAAATCAGTTGTTAGAAGTACATGGAAAGCTCACACTTGGCGGTAAGTGACCATCATTCTATCCGAAACGGTAACCCTAATTATAGAGATGACCTTACTTTTGCGTATCATTACAGCTTCCCACCTGATCCCTGACTGCTGTCTCCATTGCTCACAACAGATTTTTAAGGAAAGCACGTCGCTTGCCTAAATTGTCACCTCCTATGGTTGCTGAGTTGGAACACTGGCAAACAGAGTATATTTTTAGCACTCGTTCAAATAAGTGGTTCCTATATATCAGAAAGATAGAGGAAGCCAAAATATTTCACTAGAGAAACGTTTCTATTATGTGTTATTTCAATGTAAAATTGGGGAATATTGGAAATCAGCTGGAACTCACGTTAAGCTGTAGCTTCACGTCTCGTATGGCCTCGGTACTGAAAGGAACACTAAACTCCGATTCAACCAATCAACCATCCTTTTGAAAATCTAAGACAGACACCACCAGATTTGAGATGTTTCAGCAGTTTCGCCTGTTTGAGTTGCTTAGCGTTGTTTCACCGGAGGTTCGAGCGAGGGCAATGAAACACGTGTAAGGTACTTCGAGCACGTGTCAAGGAGTTGCTAACTATCGAACAAGAAACATCCTAAATCACAAAGGGTGTCTGCACAACATATTGAAAGACGTGTTAAGAAATGATTTTACTTTATATTGCTATTAAGCTTTACTATTATATTTTGCTTAATGGAGTTACCTTACTTTCTTTTGAACTTTGTTTTTTCAGTGAAAATTTCTACGCAAGGCAATAGTGGAAAAGAAGCTTTTAGATGATTGAAATGTACTCTAATTTAACATTTGTAATTATTATATACATACCTAACTTCTTGTATTTTGTTCTTTGAAGGAAAGGATATACGATAAGTCTCAATATTGTGTAGCAGGCACACTTGTATTACAAAAACTTTTATATGGTAAAACAAGAAGATTACAAAGTTCTGTCTATTATTATTATTATTATTATTTATTTGTTTATTATTATTATTATTATTATTATTATTATTATTATTATTATTATTATTATTATTATTATTATTATTATTATTATCCCTCCCTCTGGTTAAGTGGTTAGTGCGTGTGCCATTGGTCCACAGATTTCTGTTGGGAGAGCCTTGAATAGTTTGAACTATTATTATGGTTTAGATTTCAACTTAAACTGTAGATCCAAACCTCGGTGCTGAAGGTGATGCTATGCTCCAACCAACCAATCAACCAACGTGCATAATTTATATCCGTTCGTGTCATTCCTCGAGTTTGTATTCTCCTTCTCAGGAAGAAATAAACCAAGACAGAGCGTTTATTACAAGTATTCCGTTTTATCATGATAAATTATTTGAATGTTCTACCAATATTGTACAAACTTTTCCTTAGTTGACTATTTAATACCTTTCACTTGACATGTAAGAGGTTAGAAGTGGGCCCATTCGAGACAGATCTAATGGACCAACGGGCTGGATGAAGATAAAGGCACACTTTTTTAATTTCGGCACATAGGAGGGTGATGTAGTCAGATCAATGCTCCGGTCGTCTTTACTTACCCAGGGTGACCTACTCATTTCACAAAGGCTGGGTGAACCTTAGAGTTGCATTGTGACGAGAGTAGGATGAGAAAGAATTCCCGCCCTCGCCTGAATCGAATCGGGACTCCTTACTAACTACGCTACAGCTGCCCTTCACTTGACGTGAGGCTATATGTTTCTGAGCAAGAGAAAAAAAAGACTATATATATATATATAAATATATATATATATATATATATATATATATATATATATATATATATATATATATATATATATATATATATATATATATATATATATATATATATATATTTGAATTTAACATCCAATGCTGAGTCATCTATTCTCATCTAGTGACTTACCAGGATTGATTACCCAAGTTAGTTAAACGACCTCATACGTGGCCTTGCTCTTACAAAAGAGAGCAGTGAGGTTTTAGGGTCAAAGTCGAAGAAAAAGAGTCTCCTTGCACTTGGAACTTATAGTATAGAGGTGGGCATGGTACAGGGAATACTTCAGGAAGGAAGAAGATTACCTACAACTGTGACATTCCAGTATTGTTTTACAAACTCAGTAGTGAATATTGCAATCCAAATGGTTGGCGACAGTTTCTGGATTCGTCAACAAAGAACTTGATAGACGTGCTCCTTCCTAATGAATATCTACAAGCATCAGTACTTGCGGCGCATTCTGTACACACCAAAAAAATCTACTTCTCTTAGGACAATAGGGAGATTATACTAAATTTGCATTTCACATGTTTGAGTGGGACAATAGGACTAAGGAAAAGTACTAAGCTACACCAACTTAATACCTGGGCTAAATAACACGAGTTAACGCTAGACATTAAAAAATGTAACACAGTCTCTCCTGATAGACCTCTAAAAATAGCTTGCCATTCATACATAATTAAACTTTGAATAATGAAATAGTTTGTGAAAGACCAACCCTATTGTCGGTACTTAAATACGAATGTGAAGGAAGCCATTTTCTCACAAATTTGAAAGTTAGTCAAGGATCCCAATCTTGAAGAGGCAATGAATTCCTTGGAGCTTGCAGCATGGAATTCGATTAAAGAGACAATGAAATAGTTACACATTTCCCGGACTCATGTAGTAAATTACATTAGTATATTCGAGTCACTGAAAGAAATTCGGAAACAACCCAACTAGATCTACACTACACAGGAAAACTACTGTGTTTATGCCTTAATATAAATAGTTTAGACCTTCTAAATAACTCTATGATCTATGAAACCCAGAGGATCAATGCCACATTCACAAAAGCTTTCACATTGGCTTCTCTTGTTAGGCAACTGATTCCAATTTTTACATTGCATTACTATTTCTATGAGATCCATGTTAATATTGTCATCCCATCTGGACCTAATCTTCCTAATGTTCTTTTTATGATTGAGTTTCTAATTAAAAATTTCAAAGTGTTCTTGCTTTCTTTCATTCTGGGTACATCATGTCCTTACCTGAGCCTCTTAGACTTAATGATCCTAACAATGTCAGGTAAACGGTAAAAATTATGCAGTTCCTTGTTATTAAGTTTCCGGAATTATCCATCCTCGTCCTTCTTGGGTCCGAATATTCGTCTCAGGATTTTATTTTCGAATACTTTAGTAAGCAAGTGACCATGCTTCGCAAATAAACAACACAACAGGTATAATTATCTTTTATATATTTTTAGCTTCAAATTCCTCGATAGAATTCGCGAATATAAAAGGTTTGGGACTGGGGCTCCCCTGTTTTTCGTGAATATGGTTTCGTGATGTTCCTAGAAATTTGAAAGTATCCACTTTGTCAAATTTGACATTTTTACGTATCCACGATCTGCAATATTAAGGTGACGGCGACTTTCCAAGTATTTATTTTCTCTGCACTTACTCTTAAACCCGTGTTTCTGCAGGCATTTAATAAAATCTTTGCATTTCTTTTTATTGTCCTCATATGAACCCCTATCAGGTATCAGGACATTTGCGGTACTGTTCAAAACTTTCCCTTAGACAGTGGGACATTTGCGGTACACACCGTGGAACGTGTGCCAAAAGCATCCATTTCACACCACTTTAGTCTAAATTAGAATGAATATAATAATAAAGGAGGTGGGTATGGAGATGAAACAGTCTAATATTATGCGACTCATTTAGATTGGCTAATTTTAGTAGGTTATGGATATATAAGAGGAGATCACGCGGGCCACCTAATGGACACTATCACAGTAATCGAAACCTCTACGAAGAAACCATGCACTTTTCATGAGGGTTTTAAGTACAGACAGCATCGAAATTTCAAGAACGGGAACATAACTTGGAGGAAACAAATATTGTTCCGTCGATCTTCGGCCTCTTACCAGCAAGAGATAATAAGACATATCAGGGTTTTTGTAGTTTGATGAAGGCTAATATTAATGATTGGAATCCGCAATTAATCAAATTGGATTCCGAGCAAGCAACAATAACATCTCGAAGAACATTGTTCTAGCAGGAAACGCACATTAGTGGGTGTAATTTTCATTTCAATCAGTGTAGGAAGGTTAAGGAATTGTGACATGAATGACTATGAATCAGTTCCAGCGATGGGTCTGTGCCTCAGAATGTGTTCTGCCCTAGCATTATGTGTTAGTGTTATGTGTTTATCTCTAATGTACTAATTGAACTCTATTATAAATCATGCAAATAAATTACTAATTCATTGAACGTTGACTTTGACTTTGCCTCTTATACTTATTCCGAGCTTGATCTGACCAAAAATCCCTAAATATGCTCATAACAATGGACAACTGTGTGCAAAATTAGTGACCTTGTGATAAATTACTCTGCAGGCAAGTTGCTCTTTGGATAATTCCGTAATACTTTCTAGTAATTACAAATATCTCAATATGTTGAAAACAAAGGAAGAAGAATATTATATTTCAACTGGAAGTGAACACTGGCAAATAGTTATTGGAAAACTGTTAATGAAACCTAAGGATAGAAGTCAGTGGAGAGCTTTTGTGAACGCGGCACTGAACCTCCGGGTTCCATAGGACATAGAGTTAGTTAGTTAGTTAATGAAACCTATAAAAGAAAACAAAAAATATAAATATTTCTAGAAGTTCCCTTTAAGTGTCATCGACAGGTATTTGACCAGTCACAGATTGTAGTTTGATTTGTTTATTATTATTATTATTATTATTATTATTATTATTATTATTATTATTATTATTATTATTATTATTATTATTATTTAGTTTTGGCCAATCACAAACAAGCATTAGTTTACATCTTTCGGATGTGACTACTATATATTCTAGTAAATTTTTTTTTTGGGGGGGGGATTTTCTGTATGTGATCCTTATATTTGGGTTTATATGTTCTTAGTATTCGGAGAAAAGTTTGTATGTATGTATGGTGAGTTAATAATGGCTTTATAATCTTAAAAAAAAAAAAAGAGTTTTAGTCTGGTTTAGGATTTGTACATTAAAGCCCCGAGTTCCCTAAAAAAGTCATTTTATTCTCCCCTAGAACAACTTGCTGGCTACACCAATATTATAACATTTGGTCTTTTTATAGCAGTTGATAGTGTGTGCTTATCCTCTAACTGAACACCCGAAAATATCCTTTCTTAATTTGGAGAATAAGAAGCTATTTCGAATAGTACCGCAAATGTCCCAATACCAGAAATGTTGATACTCGAAATACCGCAAATGTCGATACCTCAAGTGTTGCGCTTTCCCCTATCAGATTTACATAATTAGCAGACGCCTTAACCTGGTGAGTACTATTCAACTCTAGACAATGGGTTTTATCTTTGATTTTCCTTACAAAGTATTCCAGAATAAAATGGAACAACAATGTAAGACAGGGCCTAAAATTGAGTGGAGTACTCCACACTTTGTGGAACTGTAGGAAAGGAGTGTGGAACTGTAATTCTTCAAGTGTGGAGTGGTATTAATGTGAGTACCTTACTTTTTTCGGATTATGCATTTAAACGCGTTTCGTGTGTCAAACTATGTCTTACTGATTCAATACATTCATTATGCAATGGGTTACTCGATTCCATATAACTGCCAGTATATGACATTAAGCCAGAGTTAATACGTATAGGTGTCTCCTAGATGGCAGAAAAAATTATTGCCAATTTTGAGGTGAAGGAACTTTTTAACTATATTGAGTTTTCAAACGTTTTCGGTTGCATTCATATAGTTTTAAAATATGCAACTAACTGCACGTTTATCTGTTGTTTCAATAGGACCTTACACTTTTCCGATATAATGAAATGAGTTGTTTTGTTGATAAATATTACACGATTCTTTGAACCCGTTATAGAAATATGTACTACCAGAGATAACACCAGCGGCGTAGCGTAAGGGAACGCCGGTATGACCGGCATACCCTATTAATAAGAAAAAAATACGTATTTCATTGTATATAAATTGTTTGCTTGTAATTATCACAATTATTTCCACTGCAATCTTATGGATGTGCTCTCTCGCCTTTCTTTGATAAGCGGAACCTACGCATGCGCGTCACTCAGATGCACATTTTCTGTCTTTCCTCTTGTCGTATGCTATGTTCCTTGGGCATCCAGGACTAGTGCAAGAAACGGGGTTTTCGTCTGCTTTCTGTGGAGTGCGCATGCGCAACTACTTGCTTTCTTAACTCCCTTCACCCCTTGCAACTCTACATTTTGCTTTCGATATACGCTGGCATATCTTCAAGTATTTCCAACTCTATCTATTTTGAACTAAGCTATAGTTTATGTAGATAATGTACGAGCGCTAACGTCAAGGAAAGACAACAAAACAGAAATGGCTAGTTCAATGCCTTTTTGAAGCATGTCGGTTATGTAAATAATAGTTATACTTGAATCGTAATTAAATGCATCGTAATTGTAATCGTAATTAAAGGCAAACTATTAATCTTCATCATAAATACATAGTATGTTCAGTGGCGTGGCCAGAAATTCTTTGAGGGAGCTCATACACACAAGCATAAATATAAAGCATTCTGTAGAATCACGGTCACCGATCTGGTAGACCAAGGGAGCCAGCATTCTCGCCCCTCGCAAAGATTGCTTGGGCCCTTCTGTCATTAGCACATATCCCGAGGAGATGAGGGGGACATGTCCCCTCCACCCGATTTGAAATTGTGATGATTTGTATCCGAATGCCACAAAGGAAAGTGGGATGAAATTGTTTCCCTTGACTTGTTTCATTTTAAAAAAAGAATCGTGTTTTTTTTTTGTTTTTTTTTTTAATATTTCATTATCATTTATTATTGTTAGTCTATTTTCAACTATTTGTTTAATTCCTGTAACGATTCCTATAATGCTATTGTGATCATCATAATTTTGCTCAAATAAGAGTATTGTTGATTTTCTTTCATAGTTTTGGGAAAGTCATTATTTATATTATTACAAAACAAGTGTCCTAAAATTTTAATGTGGATCATTGTGGATGCGTAAATAGAAACATATCAATTATAAATATTCATGTATTCAGATTTCAGAATGTGTTCACGACACTTGATACGTATCACAATTTTATCTACATCGCCTGGTATATAATATACAACAGGTTCACCTCAGAAATAAGATTCATCTACCGTAATATGAGTTTCATCACCCCTCCCCCCAGAGTAAGCCTCAAATCTGCCCTCCTCCAAATGTTGAAGACAACTCTGTTCCTCCACAGCATTGTTTTTCAACTTCATAAATATTTTGAACATCGCTTTAAAAAATGGGAACGGTCTTACCCGTTCACCGAACGTTGAAGACAGAGTTGCGCCCCTACCTTCAGTATCTGGATATCTGACAACAAAATACATATTCAGAAACAGGCCCCCAGAGCTGGTTTAAGTGTTTTCTATTTACATCTTTAAATGATATACGTATACACTCAGGCCCATATTCACGAATGGGCGTCTGAATTTCGGACTCAAGATGACAAATTTCTAGGGGTGACTTTTTAAAGAATGAGATTGAAGTATGGTATGGGAAGAAAGAAGCTGCCCACGAGAAAGAAATAAAGGGAACTATACTGGAAACAATGTTCATACAACAGCGGGGCCGAGTTTTCTTGTCACACGATAGTGGTAAGAAGAAGCTAAGAGAATTGCTTATTGGCTTCTGACGTAATCCACGCATTTGCTTCTGTATGCCCCACTAGGCCACCAATTAGGGGGCCTCCCCCCTAAATTTTTTACAACCCTATATTTCCCATCGGTATAGCTATGTATTGCTGATTTTAGTAGTATTGTATGGCTCAAGTGACTAACTTTGGCATCCCCATTTCGGAATACCACGCTACGCTACTGGATAACACATCAATAACCACAAAAAATTTAGCCGAAGCACAGCGTTATGAAAATCAGTAGAAAGAGTAATGTTTCCCAGAGTGACTTCGATAGTTACTGATAGTGAAAACATGAATACAGAAGAACACAAAGGAATGTGGAATTTGTTAACTGATGAAAGAGTTGCTTCAGGTGAAACATTGCCTCTCTTGAAAATTTGGTGTGCTGCCCATCGCATTAATTTAGCATAGAAAGATGTCACCACGAATGTCCAAGAAGCTTCATCTCTCATATAAGCAGCATCTGGACTGTGTGCTTTCTATCACTCTTCAGAGCAGCGAACGAAAAGTTTAACGATGGTAGCTTCAGAAAATAACTTAGAAGTTTTGCACTACCCAGAATATTTTGACGTCAGGTGGACAAAATTTTCATTCAGTATGCTCACTACTCTCCTAAAAACGTGGTATCCAAGCTGCCTTTACTTGAAAACGGAAAGCCATGTATGTAATGAAGCCAATGGTCATCTGCGTAAATGGATAGAAGTAGATCGCCTTCGTCTTCTGTGTCTTGTAACAGACGCTCTATATGTTTTCAAGAACTGCCAGCAGAAGTTCGAGAGTAATAAAATGTTTCTTTTGAACAGAAAACAAATAGAAATAGAACTGTGGCACAATTGGAGAGTATGAAAGAGAAACCTCTGTTAGGCGAGTGGGAAAAAACGTTTTTAAACGAACTTGTGCAAGAGAACGTCAAAGGAGAAATATAGTACTCATTACATGGTATTCAACTTCATCGTAACACACGTCGCAATAAATCCCATTACAAATATGTCAGTGAGAAAAGAGCTTTTACTGTAGTACGCTACGAAGTCCTGGATTCCATAATTAACTTTGTTAGTCAGCCTTTGCTGTATGAAGACAGTATACCCTATTGTTGCTTTGGAGCCTTTGCGTGTTTTGCAAAAGGATGTAACTGATGATGCCCTAAGAGAATGCAACAAAGTTATTTGTCTTGATACAGATCTTTTGCAGTTCGCAATGCAATATAGGGAGGCATCATCGTGCAGTATGTTGAAAGGTCTGGACGCTAAAACATTTCTCATGAAAATCTGTGGAAATCAGTCATTTCATGCTCTGTCAACAAGTCTAGTCCAAGTTGTTGCTTCGAAATCATCTTCTTCCGATGTTGAAAGACTTATAAGTGACCACAACATATTGAAAACACATAACAGACTGTCTTTAGCTCCCACTACTGTGAAAAATTACCTTCACGTTAATATAAATATGGGTCCGTTGCAAGATTTTAGCCCAACCCCTGCTGTTATGAAAAGGCTGACCAGAAAGGAAAGGCGTTTTGAAGTTGGTAGGAAGTCAAAGGAACAGCTCTGGTATAACAGTGTACTTGCCGCGGCAGAAAACAGACTGAGACAGCGTGATGATCACGGAAAAATGACAGTGAAATTCTTATGTAAGAAAAAGTGACTTTTTTTCTTCCAGTGTGACTATTTTTCTTACCGGTTTGTTTCCTGTATTTTATGGTTTAATACAATACAATTAAATATGTATTCTAATGTGCCTTTAATTTTGTTTGCTGTGGATGTCAAAATTTTCCTACATAATAATAATAATAATAATAATAATAATAATAATAATAATAATAATAATAATAATAATAATAATAATAATAATAATAATAATAATAATAATAACAACAATAATAATAATAATAATAATAATAATAATAATAATAATAATAATAATAATAATAATAATAATAATAATAATAATAATAATAATAATAATAATAACAACATTTTTTTGGTCGCAGGTAAACATGATGTACTGGACAGAACACTGAATATATATATCTAAACAAATGCTGACTAAACTAGTTTTCCTATACTATATACAATTTTTACCAGTGTGGAGCTGTGATTTCGTTGAATTTTAGGCCCTGATGTAAGAAAAAAAAGTATATTTTATTTCAGGCCATCCTCGATGTGAAAGCTCGTGAACAAATACTTACCTACTCGAACTTTACTTTGGGTTTCATTTAAACACATCCTAATTATCAAACTATCTTTTTCATTTTCCAAATTCAGTAAGAATGTTGTACAATGTTTCCTTCCTAACAGAGTCGTAAGCCTTTCTGAAATAAATAAATAAATGTTATTCCCATTTCTTTTCGATTTTTATGAATAATAAATATTTGATCGATAATTGATAATGATCTATAATTTCATCTGCTCATGGGGTCAGTTTTGCTTTTAGAATGTTTAAGAGGATTTTATAGTATATTAACAAAAGAGAGATACCTCGCCTACTACAACGAACCCAATCGGCTTAAATCAGCAACCTACTTGATTCTATAGTAATTGTCAATATGCTTTCCAGCAAATACTACTATTTAATCTGGCAAAAAAAAAAAAAAAAAAAAAAAAAATGCATACACATTGCTCCTTTCAAATCTATTGTTACATGATATATCTGCAAATACAGGAATGTATCCAAAAACTGTTACCTAATAAATCTCTTCAACATAGGTAACAAAAGTGATTTCACGAAATATACAATATACATTGCACAATATAAATTAACTTCTTCGATTAATTATATATCATTCCTACAACACGGACATCAAATCTAGGTCCTTTGGCTAGAAACTTTGTTACCTTACTGACAAAAGTAACTAATGAAAGAACCTGACAATTCGTATCTCATTCTACAATAATCACATGGAGCATACTTATGAAAATTCTTGCTTGCAGTTTACATTGATCAACATTAATTCGAAGAAAGTTGTAAGACAAAAATCGGATAGAAAATAAATAGTGTTTAGCGAATATTATCTATTATATGCCATCAAAGGCAAACCACCGTATCTATTGTAAAAAAAATGGTTTTGAAAAAAATCAGATTTTCTGTTTGATTAAAAGTCGCAAATTCACGAATAGTTCAAGATTTATACTTATGATAACATTGCCAATATTACAGATGCTGCTTTTACCAGTTAAAATTCTTGTGATCTGAATGTTTTTAATAACTCACTTACGGTAAAATTTTAAGGTACGGCTTTACATTGTCGTGGATTGAATATGCAGTACTAAGAGTTATGGGCAGATTTTCTTGATTAAAAAATATGTTTATAATGGAATGTTCATTTATGTTTATAATGGAATGAGCTTTCTCCTTTGTTCAGTACATCAATAATTTTACATGAAAAGGTAGTGTATAAATCCTGTACACCTAACAAGCAATCTCACTTTCAGAATAATGATAAATGTGTGATATGATCATCATGAAGGAAATCACTTCACGACTCACTCCTTGAAAACATTCTAAGATTAATATTCAGATCTGGTAACTGCTTAAGTTTAACCTCAATGTCTTGCCTATTAAATAATTCTGTCAACAATTTGGATTGTTGTGATATTATCGCAATACACAGAGCTATCTCCAATGTAAATCTGCGAGTCTTCCAGAAATGTTCAATAGATTTGGATTTCGAGTGTCTTTCAAGAATAAACTATGGGCTCACAGGAGGCCACAATATTGTAGCATAATTCGTCACTGATGTACCTCTCTATACCTGATGTACCACTTGAGCATCGAACACTTCTGTCGCTAAACATCTTGGCGCTCTTTACACTTGCACACTCCAGAAGTAGGGAATAGAGTGAAAAGAGATTCATCAGATAACATATAGTTTACACTGTGGAAAACTCATGTTTTGACCTGGTGCCTCCACTAATGCTGATACTCTCTATTGATATTGATCAACTCAGCAGCAGAACCATTAATATAGGTCTTACGAAGATATAACGAACAGTTTCGACAGAAAAAGATGATTTGAGGTTCCGTATTCAACTTATTAGGCACCTCTGTTTCATGCATTTGTCTGTTTTTGGATCAAAAGATCCAATATATTACAGGCAAAATTTTTATTGTAAGCCTTATTATGCTATAATCCATGAATATTTCTTTCCAACAAGTTCCGGAGACGTTTCTATTTCGACAGCAATGAATTGTGTCAAATACTATCTGCTTTGTTCAGTAGTTTCAGCATACTGTTTTCGGTACAATAGCACACAATAATGAAGAAGTAGAGCAAGTGCACAGATCAATTGAAAACATCATAAAAGGCGTAAGTGGAGAAGAAAATATGATTCTAGTAAGATAAATTGTAATGCGATCATGAGAGAAAGGGGTAGAATGGAAAAGAGTAGGAAAATATGGACAAAAAATGCAACGATAGAGGAGAATAACTGAAGTTTGTAGGAAAAACTAAGCAGTAGTTGGAAACACTTTTTCAAGAAACATTAGAGCAGAATTTATACGTGGAAAATGCCAGGAGATTAGCAAAGATAACAAACAAATTACATACGGTTCAGAGAAAAAAGAGAACTGCGGCAATTACCAAAGAGTGGAAATGGACAATGACCACAAGTTAGTTGTGATGAAGAGTAAGCTGATTTTTTTTTTATTATTTTTTTTAATGTTGGGGAAAAGGGAGAAAAATGAAAGACTTGATTTCGAAAATACAGACTTGGTAAGGAGGAGTTGGTAAGACAGACAACGATGAATACAGAAAAAGTAGAAGTGGCTTATAAGGAGATTAAGAAGAATTTTAAAATACGAAAAGCAGAAGTAAACATCAGATCAGATCAGAGTACGATAAAGCATTACCAGATCTAAAACATGGAAAATCCTCAGGTGTAGATGAGATATCTGGAACAAAATGTTTAAAATGGAACAAAATGTTAAAGATTCAGGAGGAATCACAAATGAATTATAAGGGGTGAAAGATGAAGAAGTAGACATAATCTACACAAAAAGACAGATGGCAACAATTGAGATAGAGACAGAAGAAGCAACAGTTCAGAAGGGATTCCGTCAAGGTCGCTCATTGTCACCAATTTTGTTTAATCTCTACATTGAACAAGCAGTAAAGAAAATCAAGGACACTCATAGCTCAGGAATAACAACACATAAAATATCAAAGCATAGATTTGTGGACAATACCGCACTGTTGACAGATAGTGAGAAAAATTTAGAGGCAGGTTTAAAGGGAGTGCAACAAATACTTAGCAGTAAATTCAATATGAAGATCAAAAACAGGAAAACCAAAAATTGTAAGGTGAACAAAAAAAATATCAACAAAGAAAATGAAGCTTAAAATAGGAGTTCATCTGGTGGAAGTGATCTAAGGAATTGTGTTACTTAGGGAGTAAAGTATCACCCTACAATAGGACAAGATAGAACAAAGTATAGGGAAGAAAAAGTACATGGAAATGGAAAGTTTTGTCCAGGATAGGAAAAGGTGGAAAGTTGCTTCAAACCAACCGAAAGATTTCTGAGCTGAGAAGAAAGATACACAGATACATTGAAACAAAAGATAGAATTGTAATTAATTTTTGTTTGTTTTGAAATTAAAAATTAAAAATCATCAAAGATAAAGAAAGTATGGAGACTTATGTACACTCATGTCCAAAATGATTGTCGCATATCTATAACTCTCCCCTTGTAAGAATATAATTTGATAATGATTTTGCAGGATACTTTTAATATTGATACTATGTGTATAATCGGAAAATGCATATTTGTGGTAAATTTCAAAGGAAAAGAATTATAAATACGAAAATTAGAATGAGTAAAATAAAATGTTGCTAAATGGACAAGAAAGTTTTATTTTCGTTTAATTGTTCTTATTTACTGCTTTTTTGACATGAAATTTTGTACATACATGTCTTAGCCGATTATACACATACTAACATTATAAGAAATACCGGGAGAATTCGTTATGAAATTATATTCCTACAAAAACATATTTATAGACATGCGACAATAATTTTGGACATGAGTGTACATGAAGAGAAATATGAAACACGAAATGTCCTGTTTCTTTACGTAGCAGTCATAGTGCTTGTATCCGAAAATGTAATTTCTGGAATCTTGCACTTTCTTTGTCACCAAAAGTGATGACATTACTTAACTTATTCATTAAGCTGATAATCTGACGTGATCTTGAATAACTTTACATTAGAACGACTTTCAGTTACAGGCTCTTAGTGCTGATACACACAGAGCAGCTCAAGCGAACATAATGGTATGTCATATTTTCTAACTTTCGAGTAAACTGGAAGAGAAAACTCACATTTTCATGCAATTTAATGCAATGACATATACCAAAGAAGTTTACCCTCCCATCCGCAGGTACATAAACTATCTACATACTCTTTTGTGCTTCGATTACAACCCATTCCACCTAACAACTCAATTTCATTAAAAATTGCTCTTACCATTACGTTCACCCGAGTCGTTCATATACCTCACACGTTGTTCTTGAATATATACACCACTAAAAGTAAAAATTGTGCGCAATTTTGCTCTTAATAACATTACTGTAAGGTATTGATCGTTCTTTTCGTTTCCTAGTCGTGCATTTATATCTAAGATTAATAATCACGATATTTCCCTCTGACATCAAATATAAGCACTTTGGATACTAATATCGCAATACTTCCAGATATCTAGAAAATAGAAAGAGAAGGCGAACATTGTCCCGAATAAAACTTGCAGTATTTGATCCTGGGCCATCCAGTGTAACTTATAGGTTCCCGGGAATCGAACTAAAACGATGAAGAAACGGCGACTAGCAGCATTAAAGAAACTAAAATCGCAGGTGAATAAAACTCATCAAGCAGGGAAACACATTCCACTTCTAGATTCGTGTTAATTATTAAGTATCACCTAATTTGTATACTAGCTGACTTACTGTCTTCAGAATCATATAGAATCATTGCCAGAAAATAAAATCATGTGATTATTCAATATCCTTATTGTATCCTTCATTGAATTTTACGTTCAAAGATCGTGATGCATAGATTAAAAAGCTGAGAAACACACATGTGTGACAATAAAAACTGACCACTGTGATAAGGGGAGACAAGTTTAATTTATTGAGTTGAATGTCTGTTTTCAACGCAGGAGCTACGCTTAAAGTGGAATCCGCAACACTACTGGAACCTGTGTTCAAGGTATTGGGTATTAAATTCAGAATCACGTGTTTGTTCTGAAAACGTCAAATCGAAAGTCTGATTTAAACTTGTCTTTTTACAACCTTTTAGCTTACTCTATCGACTTATGAAACTTTGATGAAATTTTCTCATCGTTAGTTCTAGGAATGGAACAAACTATTGTTCACAGATGAACAAACAACACTTTATTCCAGTCATCACTTTGATTATTTGACATTTTTGAAAGTACATCCGAGCAGGGTTTGTTCCAGGAAATTTTATCTCGGAAAGCAACATCAAAATGTGAGGAGGCTGCACTGGAACACAATTTGCCTGCCTGAGAGTGACACATAATCACCATTTAATGTATCTAAATTGCGGATGGGGTAGGTTGGACAACTTCGGGAGTGCTTAATTCTTCTCTTTCCCGGAAGTATGCCTGGAAGATACACTGCATCCTTGAACATATATTATTCTTTCGCTTGAGGTGGTACAGACAACAATAACATATATAAGGTCCGAAGAGGAAACTCTACGTCATCCTTCTATAAAAGAGACAACAAGAAGTGCCTTTCTATTGTCTCTACTTCTATATTTATGTACAATGAAGAAAAAACACGACTGGACCGAGAATCGAACCTGGATTCCCAGCTTACTGTCCCGATGGGTTAACCACTTCGCTTCCTAAGAGCTATATGTTTTATCATTGCTGTTGAAGCGGTGTTTAACCACTCTATGTTTAAAAACTGAGAAAATGTATTCTTAAAAATAAGATGGAACAAAATTACAGTGTGTTTATAAGATTATAGTTTACTTTTGACCGAGTAACTCTGTGTAATGTAAAGAAAGAAGGAAATGTCTTTCACCAAAGCCTTGGGGACTTCACTCTCAAACAACTTCCAGTTCGATAGCCCTGGTCTATCATTTCCAACCATCAGACATAGAAGGAAAGCTGCTTGCAGGCAGGTGTATATGTGCCTGGACTATATATTGTGACTGCAGGGATGAAGTGTTCGTAGCCTCCCCAGCCGTGAGCAATCTGGTCACCCCGGAAGCACCCAAGCGGCCTCCCCCAATGACTACCCGACACCGCACAAAATAGCCCTTTCATGTCAACAATGAACTCAAGAAGAGCTCACCACCCTAAGTATTTCCCAGCGTCTGATTATTCTGGTCCTACCAACTCAGGATCTGGGTTTTGCTGGGAATGATAGCCACCTTGGATGGGCTTACATTCTTATAAGCAGCCAAGCATGACCGCATACTGCAGTGTGTACCATTTCTTGGTGTTAATACCTTGTCCCGCAGACCGTTGTCTCAGGTTTGCCATGATATTTTAAGTGTATTGCATGAGTTAACGGTATAACAGGCTTGTTGATGTAGTAAGAACATTACCCAGTTTGTGATGTGAAAGAAATACTTTTGTTTTGTGTGCCTTCCGACCTTAGTTACTTCATCCTAACATATATAGTGAGTCGCGATACAGTAAGTGTAAACATACAGGACATATTTATGTCTGATACTTTTCAGTGTTCTCAAGTCGAGTCCTGAGAGATAAATATAAACGATCCATGACAGCTGCTAGTGATGCTGAGACGGATCCGAAGAGTTGACAGTCTCATTCTGTTCAATCTCAAGATTTACGAAACTAAACGGAACACAAAATATACTTCAAGAACTTTGATGGTCAGTCTGAAAAAAAAAATAAAAGAAACGGAGGTTAGGTTATTCTAAAACACATAATTTGCATTACTGTCAACATATCGCAAAATCAGTATATGATATCAACTATCGCAAATTAAAACGCAAATTTTGTGTTGCATTGATACAAATCATTGTGGAATGAGGCCCAGAGTCTCTAATTTCGTATGTCATTTGTCTTTGTGAAATTATTAAGTGGAAGGTTTGTTACTCAATGCATAAAAATATGCCGGATAATAAATTACCAAGGATATTATAAAATAGAGGATCTGCCCATACGGCAAAATCATGAAGCCATACGTCACAGCTTCACCACACCTACTCTGCCCACTCGCGCCACTAAGATCGCAATATTTCGAGCCAACAATCATGGCGGAAGCGAGAGTAGCCAATCAGGCGTGCCGGTTTAGACGATGCTCAGTTATTTTTTGGCTTCATTGAGTTCATATGATGAAGATACGTATGGGTAGATCCTCTATTTTATAACATCTTTGGAAATTACATACCTCTCAAAAACTAACATCGATTGGTTTCTATTGGTGTTTCACTGACAATACTTGACTGAAACTTTCATCAGCACTGGCGCATGAAAAAAAAAAAAAAAAAAAAAAAAACAGTTAACTGGATGAGTGTACAGTCATTGTGGTTTCATCATTGTGACACAGGCACACTTAGTATTCCGGGGGGCACTGCTGGTACTATTCTATTTATTATTATATTAAATAAATATTTTTGGTTGTATGAAAACAGCTCATTAAGCTACATTAAACAACAATGTGACAGCAGTGATGATTTCAGATTTCTTCTCGGGGGGAGCTTCGAATACTACAAAAGGTGAAAGCAATACTACGAAGATACTGAATACTAAGATTGAGCACGATCTGAGACAGTGTTTCTTTCAGAAACAATGTTCCGGGGGGGCACACTTAGTATTCCGGGGGGCAGGGCCGCCCACAGGGGGGATGTATGGCGCAAGCTGCGCCATTGAGAAAAATTTTGGGGGGGATTTTACTCTACTTTCGAACTAGCAATTTTACTGTCGGAATAGCATTAAAACACGATTTTGAGAAGCTAATTTTCAAAAATTTTCCGGGGTGAACCCCCGTACCCCCTGCTTCTATACTCGATGAATGAAGTACCGCGCAAGTAGCCGTATGAAAGGAAAGGTTGGTTTGTTTTAAGAGAGAAGGGCCGCCCACAGGAGGGATGAATGGCGCAAGTTGTGCCATCGAGAAAAAAATTGGGGAAGAATTTGTCTCTAATGTCGAATAAGTAATTTTGCTGTCGTCAGAATAACATTGGAACACGATGCGATTTTTTTTAAATCTCGAGAATGAATCCCCTACCCCCTTCTTAGAAACTCTATGAATCAAGTACCGCGCAAGTTGCTATATGAAAGGATGGCGCCAAGTTCTGGTGAACAACAGTTACAAACACTCAAGGAATCACTTTCAAATTTAGATTTGAAACTTGCCTATTTTGTTTGTTGAAAATTATAAAGTAGTTTGACATAATTGTGAGCTAATGGTAACCATACAGACAATAGCCAAGTTTCAAATCTAAATTTGAAAGTGATTCCTTGAGTGTTTGTAACTGTTGTCCACCAGAACTTGGCGCCTATTTTTGTGATTTCAATTCTTTTTAAGGCCACTCGTACTTGCCTCTTTTACAGGAATGTTTTTTGTTGGATATCACTTCTTTTTGTAGGCTAATTTCGAGGACAACATTTTCTTTTGGTATCAAACTCAATAACTTGTAATTTGCGTCTTACTTTTCATGTACAAGGGAATTATATCAATATTTTGTAAAGAAAAAAATAATACTACTAATTGTAAAAAAAGAATACCTGTGTCATGCACAGTGTGTAGAAGTTTTTATACCCTTCAATATCCTTATAGAACATATTTAGTATTGTACACTACCAAGACTACTAATAAAAGTAATGCCATTTTTATAATTACTACCGCCCCTACTACTACTATAAGCATTATATAATACTACTACAGGAAATCAAAACAACAACAAAAAAACAATTATTAGTACTATAAAAACTACTGCTACACTGGGCAATTGTTTTTAGAGGACTTGAGTTTTGAGGAGGGAAGAGATTATTAGTTTTGGGGGGAGTGCGCCATCAGCTTTGGGGGGGATGGGCACCCCTGCCGGGGGGCACTGCTGGTACTATTCTATTTATTATTATATTAAATAAATATTTTTGGTCTCCTCCTGGGGGAACTCTCAGAGCTCCGGCACCCCCCCCCAAAAAAAAACTGTCTGGAAGAAACAGTGATCAAAGATACGTTTCGGGAGGGAATTTCGTAGCTCGAGGGAATATTTTCTCCGAGTCATTTCCTGAAATCATCATTGTGACACAGGCACACTTAGTATTCCGGGGGGCACTGCTGGTACTATTCTATTTATTATTATATTAAATAAATATTTTTGGTTGTATGAAAACAGCTCATTAAGCTACATTAAACAACAATGTGACAGCAGTGATGATTTCAGATTTCTTCTCGGGGGGAGCTTCGAATACTACAAAAGGTGAAAGCAATACTACGAAGATACTGAATACTAAGATTGAGCACGATCTGAGACAGTGTTTCTTTCAGAAACAATGTTCCGGGGGGGCACACTTAGTATTCCGGGGGGCACTGCTGGTACTATTCTATTTATTATTATATTAAATAAATATTTTTGGTCTCCTCCTGGGGGAACTCTCAGAGCTCCGGCACCCCCCCCAAAAAAAACTGTCTGGAAGAAACAGTGATCAAAGATACGTTTCGGGAGGGAATTTCGTAGCTCGAGGGAATATTTTCTCCGAGTCATTTCCTGAAATCATCATTGTGACACAGAATGACAATAATAATTGTGCATTTTGTTTCAGGGTGCCAATGGGCACTCATTAAGTGACGTTGATTAATTTCTGTATCAAAAAGGATTGATTGTCCAATACGCCAAAATGAAAGGTCTAACATTTGTGTGAAGTCGGAACTTAGACAACTACAAATATGCAGTTGTCAAATTCAAATTCATTTGGACAATGGCGGTAGACATTTTCAATATCTGTAATATGAATATATTTATCTTGAATCAATCTACCTATGTATTTATATCTGTATATTCCAAATAAAATGAATAGTTTTCCACATGTTAATCCTACATTACTTTTGCTTATTGTCCTTTTTTAACATCAGAAAATCTAATGAGATTTTATTCCTTTTCCATCGTAATGATCTCACTTAACTCGTTTCGTTTTGTATAGTGTGTGTATCTTTGGTGTACAATGGTTAGTTGTATACAATGGTGTGTTTTGTACAATGGTTAGTTGTATAGTGTGTGTATCTTTTTGTGTGTGTTTACTGGGTTCGATATCTGGTGTAAGGGCTCTGCTTCGCAAATTCCTATTCAGTATGTGACTTTAATCATTAATATAATGAAGACTGTAGACTATTCCTGCAAATTTTGTCAGAAAATGTGTACGTTCACAAACTATTTACGTTAAATATTATAGAAAATAAAATGTTTCTTGTTACTTGATATAAATGTCAAATATACCACTTAAAGCTTTGATCAGAACCATAAATAAAAACCAATACAAATTCTCAATACTAGTTACTTTGATATTTACGATATCCGTGCAAGATAATGTGAACACTAAAAATTACGCTATAGCTGTATCTATATGATAACAGGATTTTGAGGCGTCTGCGATACCTCTGCTATTAGCATTAGCATTGTTAGTAGCAAATGAAAAGGTATCGCTGCAAATAATATATCCAGAATACAAGAGAATAGCTCAAAGTGGGCACATACGACCCATTCAATTAACTAAGAATGTTAGTATCTTAGTAGCTTTTGTTTACCATGCGAGATGAGGCATTACAATGAACACAGGATATATTGAAAGAAAATTTGTCCTTCTTTCATTTAACTATTTTCAGTGCGGTGTTATTCTCACACTGCTCAACACAGCTGTCAAACTGGTAACTTTTTTTTATTTTTTTGCTGTGTTAACCACAACGGACCTTCCTGGTCTTGAAATAAAGTCATAGTCATGCTGGGACCACTGTTTTAACACCATAATTTTTAGCTGTGCAACCATTATGAAAACTAGCCCTCAACTGATTATAAACCCTTTGGAAATCGGAAAAAGAATTCTTTGATACATACGATGGCTCCTATCTACTTGAAAATTAAATAAATAAGGCTTAAATCCCTGTTATGGACGTCCAGAAGTGGGAAGAAATTAGGGTTGCCAGATTTGTAAAATAAAAAAGGAGGACACTTTGACTTTTAAAAAATCCTTTAAAAAAATGTTTTTACCGAAACTTGTTTGCTTCCAGACTATATCAAACAGCACATTTAAAAAAAAAAAAAAAAAAAAAAAAACAAATTAATACATTATTAAAGTAAACTACTACAAAAAGTACAACTAGAAAATGATGACTGACTAGCCGGCAGTAATACTAATTATACTTTTAAGTCATGGTATATAATAAAGTCATAGTACTAACAATTTATTTATCTTATCTCCATTCTGGCAATATTTTAAGCATCTTGAAAACCTGTTTTATTGATTCATCTCCTGAATCATCCCTGTTTCATTAATTAGTCTCCAAACTCAAAAAGGAGGACCAAATCGCATCCGGCTTGGATACGAAGCCGGGCATCAATTTTCATGTCCAAAAGCCGAACGTCTGGCAACCCTAGGAGCAATAGAGAATTATGATCTCTCCCTCGAATTCAACTTATTCAATAATTTGAACGTTTCCGATCACGATCAAAATTTAAATCTGCAGTATTTTCTGTATTTGTTGTAAAAAATACCTGTTATATGATGCTAGGTGGTCAGCGCTAGCTACTTATAGAGTTACGCCCTCTATTCTGGAGAAAGATCGGAATAAATTTCCATGTCAAGGTAAATAGCAAAAGTATTAAACTAATTAGCACACTGTACACTGAGCCACTAATAAAAACAATGGAAATTACTTAATCTAAGGCTAGTTTTAGACGGAAGCATTTATCGTAGCAGGTGTGCTGTCAAAAATTTCATATAATATTCTATGGCATCAAAAGTATATGGTGCTTTTAAACGGTAGCATTTTGATAAGCATCTCTCGTGACGTAGCAAACAAATCACTGGAGAAGAGCGCAATTATGGCTCTGAAATTAAGCGTGAGGTAGCTAAAGCTATAGTAATTGTAACAACAGTTCTCGCCGGCCATATTAAAAAACGAAAATCACAAAGAAGTATGTGGACAAAGAGCATCCCTAATCCATCTCATTTTTTGTTTATTACAAATCAATTTCCCACACAAAACAAAGAGCATGTACATTTTTAAACAAAATCTTTCGCTTCTTTTTAACACACCACGGCGCTGCAATCGGACCAGAAATGCTGGGGAAAATGCTACGAAATAGAGCAGGTTCTATCGACAAGAAATGCCATAGGATATGCCATGGCATGGGAAATGCTATAGCATTTGCTACTTTACACTGTAGGATATCAATGATACGATTTTTGCTATGAGAAATGCTACGATAAATGCTTCCGTCTAAAACTAGTCTAACAATTAAAAATACTAAATTAATATCCTTTTCCTTTATTCTTAGAATGTTTTATTTCGAAAGTACTGGGTTTACTTTTCAAGAAAATAGGAACATAATCATGATTTCATAAAAGAAACTAATAGTTACGAAGTTTTAAGAGACATCTGTGGAATTTGACAATCACAGGAAGTCTGACAACAATGATCAGAGGGCATTTTGGAAGTTCTTGACAGGGAAGGAAAAGGTACGGATGGCATCGTATCGCATCGCTCAGAGAGTAGACTCGTTTGTCGTCACAGTGGCGCCGCTGTGTGGGAAACGTTGACATCTGCAGCTGAAAGAAACGATGACAAAAGCATGCTGAAAACAGAGAGAAGTTGTTTGCTGCAGCTGCAAAACAAACTGGTTGATTCTTTTACTCTTTTTTCTCTCTCTTTTCGCACTCTTGTTTCATCACACTTGTTCAGCTACTTGTTGCATTGTTGGTTTCGAAAGATATGTTCTCTATTTCTATTGTAGAACCGAATCTACTCGAAAGAAAGTTTTACTTTTCGAACTACTTGTTTCAGAAATTATATAGAGTCTGTGTTAAATTTTGTTTAACATTTACTTTATCTTTTGATTCGACTGAAATTCAAACTAACATGTGCTATTATGATAATTAAACATTAAATAGCTACATTGGCGTCAACAGTACGTAAACTTTGGGGGAGAGGGACAGACTACCGGGAGGACTGGGCAGGAACGTCATTTCAGACTTTGCTTGAGGGGGACAAGAGCACTGTCGACATAAGATTTTCATTTTTTGTAGTAGTATATTAATAGACAATCGATTACAGTATATGTATTCCTCAAACTCTTGCGGGGGGCAATTGCCCCCTAATGCCCCCATTAAATGACGCCCCTGGGATTGGGGTGTATGGAATACCACCCCAAGAAAGCAGAGGGTTCAGTGGCCTTCCCCGGAATATTAAAAAAAGACTTAGTACATTGTATTTTAAAGTATTTTTTTTACTTAAAAAGCAAACAAAAACTTAAAGTTTTGTGTTTAATTTTTGTCTTTGATAGTTTTTTTTTTCTTTTTGGAAAATATGTTTTAAAACGCACACTTTACAGCTTGTTTGTTTACTCAAACAGTAAAATTCAACTTTGTTTTACAATTTTAGTTAAATTTAAATGATACCAAGTGAATGACAAGAACAAAATAATGATAGTGTGAAGTGGATACTCAGAAACAAAGTTTTGAAAATAGGTTTTTAATAAGAATTAGTTGTAGGGTCTACAATTAATGTAAATGAAGCTCAATAATGTATAGTTAAAAAAAATAGTTGATTTTTTTTTTAAGCTAAATTAAACTTGCTTTACAAAAACAATTTCTTGCTTTACAATTTACTCTACCTGCACCTTCATTGGGCTAAAAACTGTCTGCCTTTTTTCGTAATTAGAACAAACTTTTGTGCTACTTTTTTCCTATCCATTTTGTCTAACATTGTTTTGTGAACGAAGCAAAGTGCTACGTATATGGTTGAGCCACTTTTGGGTCATAGTTGAGCTAAGATAGGGGCTACTTGAAATATTGAGGGGATGAAAACCGTTTTACAAATATTAGGAGGGAGGGACACGTCCCCGGTGGAATTGACGCCCGTGAATAGCTACATGGAAGAAAGGATGATAAGGCACAACCAACGGTGCCCATCCTCCCCATAGCCCATGACGACCTCTCATATTTTTTTCTGACATGTCCCCCAAAACTTCTGTCCTTGCATGCACTTGCAGACTGTCTCCTCCAATCTGATTTATGGTGAATAGTCTCTTTTTTCTTTCTTTCTTTCTTTTTCTTTTTTTAAAGTAAAATTTATGAGGACTGGACACTACTTTGGAAGCCAGAATTAAGGTTAGTTTAAAGGGACAAGTTTTGCCGATAGATGTCACTACAGTCTTCGTATCTCTCTAGTGTATTTTTTACCTTTCACGAAAATTCACAATTTCTTTTACAAATTTCAACCTAGAGACTTCAAATTTTTAGAGAAGGAACTTCATAACCTATCGAAGGCAACAATCCGTGCCGATTTTTTATTTAGAAATTTCTTTATTGTTGAAATTGCTTGATTGTTGGAATGGATATCCAAACTTTTAACAATAGAACTGT
The DNA here is from genome assembly GCF_964235325.1 of Thermobia domestica. Classification (NCBI taxonomy): domain Eukaryota; kingdom Metazoa; phylum Arthropoda; class Insecta; order Zygentoma; family Lepismatidae; genus Thermobia; species Thermobia domestica. The sequence continues at coordinate 22,469,270 of NC_137464.1, forward strand.
TTCAACAATGAAGAAAATTATAAATAAAAAAATCGGCACGGTTTGTTGCCTTTGATAGGTTATGAAGTTCCTTCACTAAAAATATGAAGTCTCTAGGTTGAAATTTCTAAGAGAAATTGTCAATTTTCGTTAAAGGTAAAAATACATTAGAGAGATAAGAAAACTGTAGTGACATCTATCGCCAAAACTTGTCCCTTTAAATCATCCTTAAAGAAAATGTCCGAAGTTATGGATTTACATCTTTTCCCACCCCAAATCAAACTGAATATTTATAACCACACACGTTAGAGAAGATATGAGGCAATTCCAATGTATTATTGTTACTTTGAGATGAAATTGTAAAATAATTTTAGACAGAAAATCAAATTACTTGAAATATTTGTGTCCCCAACATTACTCATGACAACCTGTATGTCATGATACGTCCCTCTGAGCACCCCTGCTTATAATTATAAAAGGTAGCAGGGTCACAGTGATAGAAAGGGTTTGGTTTCACCCAGCGTACACAACAAGAAAATTGGATTTTGAACTTTTACGTTTCCTCTTATTCTCCATTCTCCGTTCAAAAAAATTGGTAAGATGAATTAATGTTTTAAAACAAAAAATATTGAAGTTAAAGATGTATTGAGTGATTCATTTTAGCGTTGTGTTTCATAATACGTGGAAAGGGACGTAAGGCTCTCTTCACGTAGTTGTGCAAATGGAAAATTGCGTCTCCCAAGAGTTGTAAACCACCCCTTTGGCCATTGGTTGGCTCGGAATTGAAACACATGATTTCCATAACCTTTGACCTGTTGATTTCCATAACCCATGAGAGTCGTTGGTGGGGGGTCGGTGGGATGCGTCCTCCCAGATTTTAGTCAAGTGTATTTAAAGGAACTAACTACTTTGTATATACGTACAACTTCTGTCGGAAAGACGATTTTGATTTTGATTCATCCGAATCCCCCCAGATTAAAAAAAAAAAAAAAAAAAAGCTAACGACGCCAGTGCATAACCAAGTCATCGGCTAATTCCTAGAACCAATAAATTAGTCACTTAGGACAGGGATCGATCGTGCTTAGATTTGCTTCCTTCCTCATCTTACAGAAACATGGATATCTAATTCAGTGAACCCAGAAACGAACACGTGTTATCTGAACACACTTGTGTAAACCACTTCATATGTAACCTGGGTAGACAATTGTAAACAGTTCTGCTTGAACAGACTCGGACGACTGAATTCAAATTTAACAAGTTTATTACAATATTGTTGGAATGTAATACACATAGTTTAACAGTGTTTTCTATAGGTTATCCACAAGGGGAAGTTTACTCTTCGGATAATAATTAATTTTATTTTGACAGTTTTGTGAAGTATGACTTCCCAATTTTGTTGATGTTTTATAAACAAATATATTATTAATAACCCAAACATAATACATAAGTAATTTGTTATGGAAAATCTAAAGAGATAATTTACGTTTTATTTTATACTAGCATCAATTATCCGCTTAGCTGGGTTAAATTAAGAAAAAATAGTAATATGTTTCGTTAGTTATGTAATCACTTTTTACTATTACTAAAGCGCTCCTTGATATTGGTCATTTTCCATGATTTTTATATATCCTCTCTCCTCCCTATGTTGCGGGCCACGGCATCTGAAGTGTCATTGTTTATCTCAGCGACCCCGAAAAGTATGAATTGGACACTCATATTGGTAATTTTGATTATATATATATATAAAATCCCCCTCCCGTCACACAATTTTTGGAGGCTCAATTTGGATTTAAATGGCATCAGAAGTGTCACTGTTCATCTCAGCGACTCAAAAACTATAGATTCGACACTAATATCGGTGATTTTCGATCATTTGTAAATATATTTCCCCTCCTTTAACTTACATCGTTAAAGTGATATGATAAAAATTATTTCATGTTCGAACTTCATCTACCTTGAAAGTTTGATCGAGATCGGTCCGGTGGTTCAAGAGTTATTAAGTTTTATTTATTTTTATACATCTTCCCCTCCTGCCCCTTACCCCAAGTTCTATCGTCAAAGTGAATAGATAAATACCATCCCAGGCACGAACCTCATCTATGTTGAAAATTTGATTGAGATCGGTCAGGTGGTTCAAGAGTGAAGTCACATAGACAGTCTTTCATTTCTATTTTTTTTTACATATATATCTCCGCCTCCCCCTTCCTCAACCCTATGTTGCACCGTCAAAGTTAAATGATAAAGATTATCCCAAGCCCGAACGTCATCTATATTGAAAATTTGATCAAGATCGGTTGAGTGATATGGGGTAGTTTTATTTATTTTCATATATTTCCCTCCTCCCCTCCCCCTATTCTAAGATCTGTCAAAATGAAACGATAAAAAAAACTTTTCAGGTTTGAATTTCCTATATGTGGAAAATTTGATTAAGATCGATCGGGTGGTTCAAAAGTAATTAATTCAAGAACAGTCACTTTTATTTTTATATTTATTGATTTTTGTATATCTCCCCCTCCATCCCCTTCCCTAGGTTGCTCTGTCAAAGTGAAATGATAAAAATCATCCCAGTCCCGAACCTCATCTATATTGAAAATTTGATCAAGATCGGTCGGGTGGTTCAAGAGTTATTAAGTTTTATTTATATTTTTTTCTGCCCCTTCCTCCCCCTCCTCTAAGTTATACCGTCAAAGTAAATAGCTAAAAGCACTCCCAGCCTAGAATCGCATCTACGTTGAAAATTTGATCGAGATCGGTCGGGAGGTTTAAGAGATTAAGAGTCACAAACATAGTCACTTTCAATTTTATAATATAGATAGATAAATATGACCCGCACTTTCTATTAAATAGAAATTAATATTAAAACTGGAAGTTATACTAGCTTCTAGCTTTTGAATAAATATCAAAATATCATCTGTCGGCTGATATTACGTTTCTCTTGTTCTATGCAAACCATTATTAAAACCAAATGTAGTAGGGCCGCGGTGATTCAGTGGTATGGCGTTCACCTCTGGTGCATGGGATTCTTGGTTCGATCCCAGCTCGCACCAAGTGGATTTTGTGGTGGACAAACACCATGTGCATGTGTTTTCTCTGGGTTCTCCCGTTTCCTCCTACTTTCTTCATTCCACCATTTTATTTATCTCTCATCATCACCGTCTCCTTTAGCCTGGCCGGCATAACCGTTGGACGTAAAACTTTTCACTTCATTTCCGAATATAGTAATAGGTTTCTGTCACTTCCGTCTGCATAGAGAAATTAATGGTACAAACAACCGCACTGGCTTTTCTCGCTCCAGTAAATCATGTTGTCGTGCAGTTACTATAGAGAATTGTTAGTGAAATACGAAAAAATTGAAAGGTGTTTTCGGAAAACTTCGACAGGCTATAACTTACTACCGAAAGTAAACTACCACTGCTAATTCTTTACCAGAAAAAATGACATACCACATATTATAGGGTTGCTAATGAAATATTGGTGTATGAAATATAAAATAAATCTATAGAACAATTTTTCTAGAAAATCGCATTTTTTTACAAGTATTTTGGCGTATTTTCACCCTTCAGGAAACTACTCTTAATTTTTTAGGTAGGATGAAAATTCGGAATGCTCCTGTACGGGATCTTATAGGAACTTTAAATTTAAAATGTGGGTAGGTATGTTGAACGGTATGGCCTCTAAGCGAGTTAATACATTTATATCGGAACAAACAGACAAAAAGACATACAAAAGTCGGTTTTTGGCTTAAAGGATCCATGAAACGTGTAAATACGTTGAAATCTCGAATTCGTTTTATTTTCACGATCATATTTTCTTTACCTAACGTCGCTCGAAAGTAAAAATGTTGGGGATAAAATCTTCTCTTGAAGTATTGAAGCGATATTAGAAAACGGTTACTTGCCTCCTATTACCGTTCTCGGTCCATTGGAATCAACATTGGAACCGAACCGAATGGGGTACTAGGTTTCGATTATTTCCGGTTGCATAGAGGAAAAAGCTGGAAATAGAACATGTTACATTGTTTCAGTGTAAAATGGACATTGATCTGTGTCTGAAACATTTATAAATAAATAAATAAATAAATGTTCTTGAGTTACTGAATCCACATCGGAAAACTGATTCTCACTCTCTATTACCATTTTGCGCTACAGTGATCAAATATTGAAACCGGAAATGATAGTACATCCGGTTTCATCAGAGAGAGATAATGGCGGAAATGGAATTTATTCTTGGGACACTGAATCGATTCTTTCAAAAAACGTTTCTTGCTGTTACCGTTTCTGTTCTATAATGGTAAACGTTGCGATCGGAACTTATTGATTCTGTCACTTCCAATGTAAATAGAGGGTTAAAGGTCGAAATGTCACTTAATCTTGAAACCATGATTGAAATCGACAAGCCATTTTTTGCTATCACTAACCGATTTTGCTCGCCAGAGGTCAATATTGAATCCGAAAATGGCTTGTAAGGGCTAAAGTTGTACCACTTCCGACTTTAGTAGAGAGATAAGGTGGAAATTATGTATATCCTTGGGACACAGAACTGATTCCAGAAATCCGTTTCTTGCTATCTATTAACGTTTATGGTCTATACTGATCAATCTTAAAGCCAGAAGTGGTTGATTTCTACCACTTATGGTTTGACAGAGGATCAGTAAATGAGATGGAAACAATTTTTGAGACATTGAATCGAATCCAGAACGCCATTTCTCTATCTCTTGGAGTTTTCACTCTAATTTCTGTCGAAGTGTTCTGTAAGACTTCTATTGCTTACGCATAACATAATTTGAACGCGTAAAAATAGTTATTTTTCTACACATAATCGAGTTTTATAAGAATGCAATTTAACAACGGCGAGGGCGATAAAGTACCACAGTGCGAAAAACTTCCTCTTACCATACTTTGCATAATATCACCTTATGCAACGTTACACAGAAAAATTGAGAAACTAGGGAAAGAGGATAGATTAAAACCCATTGAAGTGTAGCATTTTCTAATATGTTCAATATGTCTTCTTCAAGTAACTTACTAAGTATATCATGAAGTTTAGTAAAATGCATAATAGTCAGTGCCTCTACTGAAAATCGAATCTTGGATTACGTACACACAATACATGCTTGCTGCATATTCAAATAATAGTAATAATAATGGTGTTGGTGATGGTGGTTTGGATACTGTATACTTTAATATAAACACATTAGAAGTAGCGGAGTAAAATGGCACCTGTACAGAGAAATGAGCAATTTAGTTGAATTGCTATGATTTTCAAGTAACATAAACATTACCTTGCTTAGGGGCTTCAATTAACTAGAGCTGGCAGCATTGTAACTTCAAACATTGACAGATCCAAAGTGCTTTGAGGAGAAGGATAAAATAACATCACTCAAACTGTTACAATTGTTAAAAGTTCACGATTATGTATTTCCAATTCTACAGCATATTTTACAAGGTACGTAATGCTGCAATAAATAAATAAATAAATAAATAAAAATAAAAAATAAAATTAAATAAATGGGATTTTTAATTTTCACATCATTATTATCATAATATATTTGTTGTTACCACTGACAAGTCAATATATAAACTTTTTAAAGCAATTCGATCCTCCGACCGATAACCTCTTCTGTCCACTAAGAATGATCTTTTATATTTCTCTCCAATTGAAGTTCTCTTCATTCTTTTTGCGGGTCATTTCGTACCAATCTTCGAAAAAATTTGCGTACGGAAACGCAATGCCAAAGAAGTCATTATAACTACTATGCCGATTATTGCAAAGTAATTAGCAAATTTTGCGTTACGTTCACGCAAATCATTACGAAATATGCCCGTTTATTTCTTTTCCACAATTAGCAGCACACAGAGTAATCCCAACAGTGGGAAACGGTAGGCTAGCCAACTGCCAACATTTATCCTATGTTATAACTGAACTTTTTGGCAACCAACTCAATTACAAAAGCAATCTTTACGAAAGAAAATTGCGTCTGGAAGTGTGAGGTCGAAACTATTGGATAAATTATGGCAACTTGTTCGTTGATTAGGCCAACGTAGTTTTTAACTTTATTTGTGTAGTTACCATTCCCAACTATACCAACGTATGGCTTCAAGATTTTATTGTAAGGGCAGATCCTCTATTTTATAACATCCTTGACAGATATAGTGTTATTATTATTATTATTATTATTATTATTATTATTATTATTATTATTAATAATAATAATAATAATAATAATAATAATAATAATAATAATAGTAATAATAATAATAATAATAATAATAATAATAATTTGTCTGATCTCTCAGCATTGTCACTGAACTACTACTCAGATAAGCAGAACAGATAAAAAGAATGCTGATTAGTATGACAACTCATGATGTAACGTGAGAAAACTAATGGCAGCGCCAACTTCTTGCAAAGAAATTGAACGTTGATTGGTTCTTTCGCCGTGCAGATGATCATAAACGTATTTTCATAGCATATATAGGAATATGCTTGTCTGGAGGCACGTATGCAGTAATTTATTTCGAGGGGTCCAAATTCAATTTGAGGATGAATTATGTTAAAACCTGTGAGATCAAGCCTCAAATTAGACTAAATTTACAGAAAAGTCGGAAATGGAGGGGGGAGGTTCCAGACTCCCAAATTCATCCCTGCTTTTTGTGGATCCCAAGTTTGATTCACAGTAGGCCTCCTTAAAGTATAGCTTCACGTTTCCCATAGCCACAGCTAGAGATGTAAATGAGCGAACTTTTCAGGCGAACTTTCGTTTTCGAAAGTTCGTTTCCGAACTTTTCATAAGCAACTTTTCCCGAACTTTCGCTTTTTTTTATTTACTAATTAGCGACACTGATTTTTATAATAACTTAGTCTGAACATCATGTGATGACTGTGAGCTAGCGATGTGTTATAGAGTACAGTTATTTGTACCATCATAGGCGCCGGCTTTGGGGGGGGGGCAGGACACTTTTGCCCACCCAATATTTAAAGGTGGGATCCTCGTCCCCCAATATAACCCAGTCGAGGAAGAATTAACAAAGAGGAGCAATAATTTCTGTCGTAAACTTCGTGGTGCCATTATTTCAATATGAGGAACAGCCTTCTTATTCGATATAAAATGCCGTTTTCAAAATGGTGTTTTTAATAGAGGACTGAAGCTTCATCCAACACTCTGGCAGCACTGATATGAAAAGTAGAGATCAATGTGGTGTGCAAAGTTGCAGTGAAGTCATGGGCGTCTCTGGCAGTTTAAAATTGGGGGGGCGACTAGAATGCTAGTAGACTCCAACTAAAGTTACGTAAAAATTATAAGTAAACTGGAATTTACTTTACTAATGGCATCCGCTCTTTCTACCTTTAGCAACACAATTCATCATAATTTTCTTCCATCACTGGTAGACTACTTGCCGAAAAGAAATTAAGTTTATATATAATATGGTTCTTAGGTAATTTCTTCACCTTGATATTCCTACCGATGAATTCCTCTGCTCAGTGCTCTTAATCCTAGATGGGTAGACGTCATGAATATCACGTAAAGGGTAGATATGCGTAAAAGTTACGTATTTTTTGTTTCTTGTTTTATTTTGAGCTTACGCAAGTCCAGCATAATAATACAATACTTTCAAATATGCTGAATGTATTATAGACATGAACAACTGCAAAATAAATTACATTTAGAGTACAATACATAAAATACACAATACATAATAAAAATACACAACAATAAAATACACAATTTTAGAATAGCAGAAACTAGATAATCGTGAACAAAGGGGCTTCCAGTCCAGTCTCTTTTACATATTCACTTTAATACCGCACTTACAGCATACTTTCTCTAAAATTACAAGTATATCATTCTTGCACGAAAAAACGTATACACAATTTTACAATAGCAGAAATTAGATAATTGTTCACAAAAGGGTTTCCAGTCCAACCTTTTTTTTCTTTACATCTTCAGTTTAATACCGCACTTAGAGCATACCTTCAGCTGATGTTCACAACAGATAGGTGTCTTGCAGACTTTGCACCCTCTCGTGGTAAGTCTCCGGTTTTTGTAACTGCAGAAAGCACAATACTTCTTCTCCTCAAGGGAGACGTTGCTTTCAGTTTCGGATCCTGCTGTTGAGGAGTTTGCTCCAGGTATACCAAGGGACTCCTTTATGGTAGTTCTCAATGACGTTCTGAGAGTTGGGATTTCCAATCTTCTTCGCTGCTTTTCTTCGATTAACTCGTCGTACAGTCGCAACATGTAATTCTGGCGACTTAGTGGTTTCTTGTTTCCATTCTCCCTGTAGTAATTATGTACGTAAATTAGAAAACCGTTAATGCACGCAATGTTGATCATATTATAAAATACGCACGTAGGCCACCTTTGAGTCTTCCTATTACAACACATGCTTTTGCACATTTGATCCATTGTGTCCACCGAGCCTTTGGTGGCGTTATAGGTCATGACAATTTCCGGCTTCTTTTACGTTGAGTTTTTTGTTCCATTGTCGTGCATTGTTGAAATCAAATTGACGAGTTTGTTGGGCTTTGTCTTGTAACAAACAGCAGTGACATTCTCACTGAAGAGGAAAGCAGATGAATTTACTTTTCTTCCCAAATACTTCACATCATTGAACTCTACGGGAAATTCTTTATTGTTTTTCTTGATTGTACCCACTGTAGTCAGCTTATGGTCACGAAGGAGAGACTCTGCCAATGGCACAGTGGTGAACCAATTGTCAGTTGTAATATTTCTATGAGTTCCGTTCATTGGTGATACCAAGTTCTTGACAAAATATTCTCCAGCAGGTTCGTTAGCAGACTCTGTCCCTTTGCCCAGATATGGAATGGCGTTCACCAGGTAGTTTGTAGCATGTCACACATTTGAACTATTTTAAGTCCGTATTTGTCTGGCTTAGATGGCAAATATATTTTGAAGGGGCACCGGCCATGGAATTCAATGAGCTGTTCGTCAATGTTAAGGAAAGAACTGGGTCAGTACATTTTCTTGCAGTTTTCAACGAATATTTGGAAGATTTTTGATATAGGAGCGAATGTTGTGAGTTTTCTCCGCTCGTTTCGGGTACTTTTAGCATCAAATCGCAGTGTGGTGATCAAAAAATCGAATCTTCTTTCAGACATGGTTGATTTATATCGTGAGCCGCAACATGAAGAATTGAACAGCAGTTCACTTGACAGATAATTGCTTTTTGTTTCTCCTGATAATATAAGCAAACCCAGTAAGGCAAGCAGTTCATCCAAAGTCATATTGGCAATGGAAGGGTCATCTTTCTTTGAGTATGACTGACGTCTTCTTTCGGCTTAAAGATTTGTACATCGCACAATATTCTCTAAGATGTCAGTTGATAAAAATAACTTAAAACAGTCACTAGGTGACTTAACTTGTGCATTCTCTGTGGGGCCTGGTCCGATGTGGACTATGTTCTTTTGAGGAACCTTAAGAACAAATCGAGTTGTTTCCGTTTTCCATACATATCTATTTCTTCTTACAAGTTGGGAATCCGGAAATTTTAGTATGTACTCTTCGTCTACTGTGGCAATAGGATTAGTATTTGATCTTTTCCTCTTTATTCCCTTTGTTTCTACACTGAAGACAGTCTAACAACCTTTCTTATACTTGTTCTTCATTGAGTTCAACAGCGTCCTCCGCTCGACTATCAGGTGCTTCGTAATCTGGATCATCCACATCATCGTCGCTTAGGTCATTAATAACGTTATCTTCTTCTTCAGAAACATCTTCGCCAAATAATATCGCCAACACATTCTCGTCAGGCACACGTTCCATCCCGTTTCTCTCGGGTTAAGGTAGACATGCGAAAAAAATACGTAGATAAATGTATTCGTGTATGGGTAGATATGCGTAAAATTTACTCAATCTTTTTCAGAAGAGACCCAGCGAGGGCAGCAGCTGAAGCAAGACTGGGAAGTTCTCTCGGCTGCAGATAGAGATTGCTACAATGGAGGCATTCCAGGCGGTAAAGCCTCCTGCGCGAGCTGCGTGCGCAGTGCCATACATAAACTCAAGGTGAATACGTAAAATTTACGTAGTCTACCCATCTAGGGTTAAACGCATTTGCAGCAGTGTACCTTTATAGTAATAATATATTTCGATTTTTGACTTAACAAAATCTTAACTCTCTGAAAAAAGTATTACGATAATACTTGATTTTACGATAATAATACTCGATTTGATTGTCATTCTTCTTCTGTATTCTTAATAAACTCAAAAGGTATATTATCTACCTTTTCGTTCTTCATTTTGCTGTATGTTTTTGAATTTGTCCAACGAACCATCTTCGATTACTTCGTTTTCCGTCTAAAATGTATAGTTTATTCTTTCTGTCATCCGGCTACTCAATGTATTCTTTCCACCTTCCTCAAACTCAATTCCTCAATCTTTGTTTTGTTCATGTCAACTTTGGGTTTCATGATGTAAAATTCAAGGTTTATCTTGTAAACTATGTATTGTATAATGGAAATTTCAAGTTTTGTGTTTTATTATGTAAAATTCAACTTTTTTGATGCAAACTTAGCAGTTTACTTAATAAAACACTAAATTTGTTAAGTTTTTCCTATAACGTTTTTGCTTTATCTTTAATGATATAAACTTGTTTGTGCAAGTCAAATTTAAGTTTTCGGTTGTCAGCATCATGTAAAAGGTTTTTGCCGAAAATATATTGTTTTATGATATAGACTTGGAATTTGAAATATATGCTTATAACGATCCGTAACGTCTTTTGAAAAAATGTAAAAATTATGTACTATTAGAAAGAGAAAAAAACTAAAATAAATTTACTTCGATTTTTAATATAGCCATGTAATATACCAAAATATTTGTAATTTTACAGGGATTTTTTTAAATAGACAATTTAAAAAAATGAGCCGAACATTCGGTGAACTTTCGCGCGAACTTTTCAAGTTTGAACTTTTCATGAAATTTTCCAACACTAGCCACAGCGTTAAAAAGGGGCATAAGGTTTGATAAAGAATCAAAAAATAGTAGATCCACGTTGTGTGTTTTAGTAGAAAAGAAAATAAACAATGCAAATCTGTGGTATTCTTCTTAATTTATCTGAATGTTTTAGGGTATAATCATACTAAGTCTACAATTTTGGTAAGTTCATAAATTCATTATTATGAATGCAACATTCAATGGCGGATCTAGAGGATAAAAACTGGGGGGACCAGTCAAAATCCAGATTATAATAGACATATCATGAGTTTAGTATAAACTTTCAAAAATATATAAATGTAACTGAACTCTCATACGCCTGCTTAGAGATTTCAATATGATTCTTGAGCGTCAGCCTAGGAATGACATAGGCCTATAAAAATTACGCAAATTGGTTAACACTTTATCGTTAGTTCTAACCACCTAGCTAATTTTCACATTTTCTTTCTCTATATCTACACGTCCAAAGCGTCTTAGTTGTTTTTCATTACTTTACCGGAATGTCAAAGTTTCCAGCTCATGAAGTACAATAATACTCTACACAAAATATTTGATTAGTAATTGTAATCAGTAATTAGCAAAATATGTCCTTTTTCTTCCTACATGCGTTTATTATTCCTGTCCTAACTTCTGCTTCCTATTCATACCACAATGTACATACTACTTACTTACTTACTTACCTTCCGGTGCAGAAGGGTTTCCAGAGAGCTTTCCAATCATCTCTGTTCCGTGCTGTTTTTTGCACTGTCTTCCATGGAACCTTCTTGTTCTTCACGATTTCTCAAATACCTTCCAGCCATGTTGTCCTCGGTCTTCCTTTAGGTTTCTTTCCTATAACTTCACTTTAAATACTTGTTTTGCTATTCTCTTTTCATCCATTTTTGTTAAATGGCCAAACCATCTGAACTTTATCTTTTGTATTTCGTCTTCCAATGGAGCTACATTTAGCATTTCTCTTATTTTCACATTTTTTTTATCTTGTCTCTTCTGGTTTTACCTTCTATTTTTCGCAGAAATCTCATTTCCGTTGCTTATAGTTTCTTTCGTTGGTTTGTACTCAAGGTCCAAGACTCACAAGAAAATGTTAATATTGACTTATACATCGTTTTGAATACAGTTCTTTTTATTCTTTTTGTTACTTCTTTTCTGTTCAGGAGCTGTGTCTTTACCCCATTGAAACACCTTCTTGTAGCTGCTACTCTATTAGAAGTTTCTGTGTCTAGTCTTTCCTCTTCATTTATCCAGTTTCCTAGGTATTTGAAGTTATCAATTTGTCCTATTGTTTCATTTCTGATTTTGATATGGTGCTTTTTGTCTTCTTTAGAAATTATCATCGATTTTGTTTTGCCTATGTTTATTTTTAGATTCCTCTTTTTCAACCGCTCTTCCCTAAGCTTTAAGTTATAATTCAAATTTTCTTCTGATTTGGCTATTAGAACTGTATCGTCTGCAAATGCTAATTCTGCGATTTTTTATTGGTTTCATTTTCCAAAAAATTACTTCGTACCATTTATTCTTCTAGCGGCATTCTTTCATAACGTCATCTAGTACTAGGCTGAACAAAATAGGGCTGAGTACACAGCCTTGTCTTACTCCTGATGTAGTGCAAAATTCTTTCAATGTTTCATTACAAGTCATCACGTAGTTTCTTGTTTGTATATAATAACTCTGAATTACATTTGCTAACTTACTACTTACTTTCCTGTTTTTTGAGGCTTTCCCATATTTCTTCTCTTCTGACAGTGTCAAATGGTTTTGTTAGATCAATGAAGCAAACGTAGATTTCTTTATTTTGATTTATTCCTTTTTCTATGATTTGTCTCATAAATATTTGATCTTGTGAACTTCTGTTTGGTTTAAATCCACTTTGAGAATCTAATTGCGATGCGATTTCCTTCCTTAGGTTTTCATCAAGAATCCTCTCCAATATTTCAGCTACTGTACTCAGAGCGAAATCCCTCTATAGTTATTGCAGTCTTTGTATCTCCTGTCTTATAGATGGGTACTATCACTGCGATTTCTCAATCGCTGGACACTTGTTCCTTCTCCCAAATCAATTTAACTAACTTTAGCGACATTTTTCTTCCAATGTTCCTAGATGCTTTATCATTTCTAGAGCAATTCCATCATGTCCTGATGCTCTTCCGGCTTTCATTTTCTATATTGTTGTCTCCAATTCTTCTTGTTGGATGTTATGATCTGTTTTTTCTGTTTTGTGTCTGTCTTCTTCTTGTGTCTGTTTTTTGTTTCCTCTGTGCGCATATTTCCTTAACCCTTGCCTTATAGTTTCGATTCTTCTATTTCCTTCCTGAACTAGATCTTCCTTCTCTTTTAATGTTTTTCTTAGTATTCTTTCCGCCTTTTTATTATCTCCTTTTCCTTAACCAATACTTTCCCCTCTTTATAATATACTTTTTAAACTATTGATTCTTTCTGTTTTTTCCCATAGATTTTAGTGCATAATAGAATAACTTTATGTTTCCTTAATAATTCTTCTGTAACCTTTCCCCGAAATCTTTGCAAAATTCCTTTTTTTTTTCTTTTTTTTTACTTTTTATTACTTGATACTTCACCTTTATTCTCTGTTCTTTGTATCTCTCATGGTCGTTCTCCGCTTTCGTTGATAGATAGTTTTCCATCTCTTCTTCTTCTCTTTGAGTTTCTCTTGGATTTCTAAATTCCACCATACTGTTCTTTTAATGTGATCCACCCATTTTTTGATTTCCTGCATACCTGCTCTGACTTCTTTATGATTGTAGTTTTAAACTGCTTCCAAAGTTCTTCTGCATCCTCTATTTCTTCCTCTTGTACAGTCACGAACATTAAAAAATGGAGGTTGCAGCCATAAGAAATAATGGCTTCAGGCTCCATTTATTAATGTTCGTGACTGTAGTAACCTTTCGAACACTTCTGTTTCTTGTGTGCATGTTCTTTTAGGGCCTTCATCTGACAATTTCTTAATCTTTATTTTCTCAGTAACTTTTCTTTTTCTAGTGGCTGGTTTTCTTGCATCTTCTCTACTAACTATTAATTCCATCACTAAAAGATAATAATCACTACCTATTTCTGATTCTCTCGTGACTTTTGCATCCTTGATTTCTTTTCAGACTTCTCTAGGTACTAATGTGTAATCAGTGGCGTATTTACGATTTTGTTTCGGGGGGCTTTGTTAACTTTCGGAGGGACTTTGCCTGAAAATGTGAAAATTCTGCAAGATATTTCATATACTTTACTATAGTAGGTAAGATTTGGGGGTCTTAAGCCCGGAAGCCCCCTAAATACGCCACTGTGTGTAATCTATTATAGACTACTCTTCCTATGATGGTTCTTCTCGTCTATAAAGATGGATATTCTTGTGTTTAAATTGTATATGAAATACATGGAAGCACTAACACGAAAAAGACTGCACGGAAAGCACAAACGGAAGAAGACTGCACGGAAGCACTAACAATATTGCTTATAAACTAGTGTGCCCACAAAACCACTCGTCTCTGAAGGGTCCATCGCTAAATTGCTCATCGTTTTATTTGACACTTTACTCTCTGTACTCAGCTTGTTTGTAATATTGCACGAAATGATTTCCCCATTTAATATTTGACTACCTAAAATTTGACAAGAAATGCACACATGATCAATTTAAGTTATATGAATTTTATTTCCTACATGATTCAATTGTAGTTATTACACAAAATTCTCTCTGTCCCACTTAAATTATGGTGAGATACATTTACTTAGCCCATCACAATTTGACAGTTCATAATCTACTAAGATGTCGAAAATTTTTTACTCTTGATTGAATATGATTAAATTATAGTTCCTGTAACGAAATTTTAACTAGTTTACCTAAATTTTGGTAAGGCAATATGGACAGTGTTTGGTCCAATCAAAATTTGGCAATTTTGCTTCCTTTCAAATGATATTTTTAGACAGTAGTTTCTCTATCTAAGGTTTGCCTAATCTATCTACATGATATTAGTTTATCTAAATTTCAGTTGGTCGTAATAAAACTTGCCAGGGATTGTACATAATTTTGTTTGTTTTGGTGGATATTATGATAAAATTATAGTTTACACTAAAATTTTGAACTATTTACTTAAATTTTGATACTTTCCCAATCTGAATTTGGATTGGCTCACCTAAAATTTGGTAAAATGCATATATGATCTGTTCTAATTTTAACAAGTTTTGTGACCTTTTATAGATGATTTATTCAAATTTAGTTGTCTCATTTAAATTTTGACTAGTCACTTAAATTTTGGTAATGACTCCGACTAAAATTTCAGTTTGCAAGCTTACATTTCGAAATGTTTAAGTTTTGCGCTCAACACTTATGATGTGTAGGCTAAAGGAGACGATGATAATGAGAAATGGGTTTATAATAAAGTTTAATGAAGAAAGTGAGAGAAATGACAGAATCTCAAGTAAACTCACGCATAGGTCTTCTTCACCACAAAATCCACTTGGTGCGAGATGGGAATGAACTAGAGACCCTACACAACAAAGTGAACACTTTACCACAGCAGCTGCGGACCTCCAGCTTAAGCTTCGATAGAAATATACGTTTGATTCTTAAATTTTGGCAATTGTATGTCTTTCATGCTTTCTATAGAATATCTAAATTTTATTTGACCTATTCAAATTTTCCAAAAAAAGAAGTGCATAGATGGCAAACCTGAATTTTGACAGTTCTGGCCGAATAAGATTGACAATTCAAATTTTACTTACTGTATTTAACTGAGGTACTTTTCTCAAGTAAAATGTAAAAATGGGACTAAGAGTTAAAGTGTTAGGTGCGATTTAACCGGCCCTCGATCTTACCCAATTATTTCAGCCTTAGTCCTATTTCTTCATTTTACCATACCAAATAAATTATATAAAATCACTTTCCTAATATCCATAAAATCTTTAGCCCTCAATCTTAGGAAAAGCGTAAATTCTTTTAATGTCAGTCCTATTTCTTTTACCGTACCAAATAAATATAAGGGAACAACTTACTTAATACCTATAAAAAATTTAGCACTCAATCTTACGAAAACCACTTCCGGTGGAGACATTCTGTAGAAAAGGTTCAACAGCTTTAAGTCAGCCATCTTGCGTGAGATTTATCTGGGTTTTCCTCATTCACACCAAGCAAATGTTGGGATGGTATGTAACATATAGTCCAAGGTTGCTTCCTTCCTTCCCCATTCCTCTCTTCCTTTCCAAATCCCCGGGCATTATGATTGCCGAGGGATGACATCCCTCATATGTTTCATGGGTTAACATCAGTGACGACGCCAGAGGGGAGCAAGGGGGCGAGCGCCCCCCTGGTGGCTACTCCTGCCCCCCTGACTGCCATCCAGACTGCCCCCCCAGACTTCTACAATCATAAAACATTCTACATATAGTATTTTATATCAGTATCATAACCAATCTCATTGTCAAATTGTAGTCTACTTTCCATTCATTTACTAGGCCTATGTGGCAGATTAGTCTTCAAGCTTTCTTCTTTGAGCGTCTGGGTATGCACGCATATTTCTGTTTTCTAATTTAGCGCCTTTTCCGGTAAATTTTAGTTACAGTTCTTTCTTATGAATTTTAATTACTGTGCCTAGCGAACAATAGTAGATTCGGTCGACTTGTTTTCTTCTCATTGGATCAACTTCGATTAGAAACAAAAGAAAGGTAAAATCAATTACATAACATGTTTGTATTTATCCAGTTTTTAAGTTTTCGGTTTCATATTTTGTTTTATTTAAAGGTTTTTTACATCTATTTGCTGAAACATTATTCTCGGCGTTCAATATTCGGAGGATGGGCTTATAACAGCTTAATTTGCGACTACCAGAGCTTAATTTTTTGAAGGAAAAAAAAGTTGTGTTTTCCCTTCCTGCAAATGATAATAATAATAAATGTATGGAATTAAATTGATTATTTATTTAGCTCCCAATAAAACGTATTGTCGGAGTTTTGATCTTTAGTTAGTAATTGGTATGCACTAGTGCTCCCTTACTTGTTTTGTTTCAAAGTACTGACATGACGTCTACCATATTGACTAGAAATGTACGTGGAGCTGCTGAAAAATTCGTAGCCCAACCCAGGACTGCACGTGGAATGGTGAAGTTTTACTTCTTCTACACTTTCCCCGAGAGTCAATATACTTAGTCGAGTCAAAATACGGTTTGACCTGGGCAAAATTGCAACCTTTAGTTTTACACCTGTATTTTGTTTAGGTACCTCCCCTGATAAAAATATCCAAAATCCGACAAAATCGAACCACGGGAACACCCCCAAAAACGGTTTTCAAAATGGCGGACAATGGTTTTTCGAAAAAATCGTAGACCTTTAAGTTGGCTTCTCTAGTAGCCCTCTTAACTGACACAGAGACATAAATGATACCTCGTTGAAACATAGATCACAAATTCCAACGAAGTGACTTTTGTACCCATCATGCCCAATCCGTAGAAGAAGGAGAATAAGAAATTCGATTTTTTGTTTTCTTTAATTGATATTTCTTGGACTCTGGCAATACTGTACATCCTCATACGCCGGCAGAAAAATTCCTACGCGTAGACCAGACATTGGTAACAATAATATTTAAAAAATGAAGGACGTAGGTTCAACAGTAAGGGAGATAAAGATTCGGAACCGCGGATCAAGGAGAGTCACTGTATATTTTTACTCTGGTCTAACTTCTGTTTCTTAGATCTAGCATCCTCCCTAATTGTCACAGAGACATGAAGCATACCGCGTTGGAAACCTTATGGAACCACCTTGCCAACAACGTATAGTTTGTGCCCCCTGTGCCCAACCTGTAGAAAAAGAAGAAGAAGAATCCTTTTAAAAATTGGGAAAATCTACACTTTTACCTTTCTTGGGCTCTGGCAACCCTGATAATCGTTCTACGCATGAAAAAATCTTGTTTCTTTCTTTAAATCAAAGGTCGCTTTAATATAAGTACTATATATAAAGCAAAAATATTCTTAAACCAAAGAATGGGAATAACGAAAGACTTTGGGAGGCAAATTACACATCTACATCGTCATTCTCTACGCTAACACTGTTCTCACCATATTCGTTTAAACAGTTAAAACATTCAGTTTCTTGGCACACTCCACAAGCAATAGCGAATAGAAGGTCATACCATAATACAGTGTACAAGACAATGCGTTTTATAGAAACATAACATCTATATATAAAGCAAAAATATTCTAAAGCAAAAGAACGGGAAGACGAAAGACTTTGGGAGGCAAATTACACATCTACATCGTCATCGCCTACGCTAACACTGTCCTTACCATATTCATTTTAAACAGTTAAAACATTCAGTTTCTTGGCACACACCACAAGCAATAGTATATTTTTCTATGGAAGGGCATGCTTTCTGCAAATTCAATACGTTCTTGCACACCCGGTAGCGCAGTTCCAATGAACAATAGTGAGCAAATTCCATACCCACCAAACACGATGGTTGATATGCCATATTTACGAACCGTATACTCAGCAAATGATGCAGCGATATTGTCGTACGAACTGCCTTTACACCATGGTAGTCTATGTAACTGAGATCCTCCTTCTAAGACATACAGAATATTGTCTGGCTCCGTTTCCTCAAACTGTGTGATCTGCTGCTTGCTTAACTCTAGTATCGCATGGGCCAGTGGAGCTTTGTCTGCCTTACGCATTATGCTGGGTGACTCAAATAAAGCTGGTGGGTAGGCACATAATTCATGTGTTAAGGTCTCCTCTAAGGATGTGCTGCCTGCATTAGCGACAACTAACAGTATCTGAAACAAAAGATTCAAATCGACGGAGATATCGCTGCTGATTTTAACACTACTCGGGGATGCTAGAGTTTTGACTTTATCTGCACGTTTCCACTTCACAGTGAACAGATCTTTGCCAGATAGTTTCTTCGCAAGCTCTTCTCCAACTGAAAATAAATTGTGGACGTTGACCGAGGAATCCGCTGTGACGCCAGTGGCAATGTTTCTCAACAGTTTGTCTCCGTCAAGTGGTGAAATAGGCTGCAGTCCTGCAAGTATGCGACGTGTGTCACTGATGTCACTGATATCACTGACATTCTTGACGTTTCGGCTTCTTTATGTTGTTCGCTAGTGACATATGCTGTATGAGTAAGAGTTTGCATTGCCAGATTGTACTCGGAGGATTCTGGCATTGAGAGCACCCACAAAAATCTTTGCATCTCCGACATTCCACTCCCAAGGGTTAGACCTCCAGTGGATTTTCGCGATCTCATCACAACCTGCTCTATGACTAGATCAGAGGACAACCCAGCCCAATAACGGTTGCTTCTTCTAATAACTCCGAACCCATTTTGTGTGTTCCGTTGTCGGTCTCCAGAAAAACATTCTCCACAAACAATGCACTTAATGCGAGGATAACCATCATGTGCGCACGGAAGGCTCTTGCTACGGACTTGCCACTTAACATATGTACAACCGAATTTTCTCCATAAACCTCATGCAAGATTTCACGTAAGCCTGAACCATCCATCAGGGAACCAATTGCTCCTAGAAGGTTCA
The DNA here is from genome assembly GCF_964235325.1 of Thermobia domestica. Lineage (NCBI taxonomy): Eukaryota > Metazoa > Arthropoda > Insecta > Zygentoma > Lepismatidae > Thermobia > Thermobia domestica. Next base: position 22,488,725 of record NC_137464.1, read on the forward strand.
TCAGAGTATGAAATGAGCCCAACAGGACAACCGTGTCCTCAATTCTGGTGTTATGTGCTCTGTCATCCAGGATACGTGAAGCTTTCCAAAACAGTGGTTGTCTAAGGTGATGATTGGTGTGACTTTATATTTTCTCGCAAGATTATTCAGGTACACTAAAGTGGAATAGATGCATGACATTTCAGATGGATGGAGGTGAATAATCGGTAAGCAAAGAACAGTGGATTTCCCTGAATGATGAGGAGATGGATCTGCATGAATGGCCTGCGTCATTCCTGACTAGTTTGGTGTGCGTGACGGAAAGTGCCAGGAAAGTTTCCACAAAATATCCAGGGAGTTTTCGTTTGGTGATGGTGCTGTTACCAGTTCACAGTTGACCTTTTCAAGAATAGCCCTGGCTTCAATGTATGCGTGAATGGGAACACTGGCAAGGGACTTCACATCATCATCAGAGACGGGCTTCCGAAGAATGGTTAGACTGGTAGTAATGGATGGAGTAATGGCCGCCAACATTTCCATACCAAAGAATGTGCCTAAACCACTCAGCGTTTGGAGATTATGGTCTACGTTTGGAGACTCTGCAAAGAGGAGAGTCTGGTCTGCTGGCATTTCGATCACACGATTACTAAATGTACTTGCAGCACAGCGTTCAAACCGCTGCACTTCCGCGTATGAAGAGCAAAATCCCAGGTGATGCAGCGTGTCAATCAGGTGTTTCGATCGATAGTGGTGGTGCAGCTGCACAGCAACACATAACTGCAGAGGAGCTAACATATCTCTTGGTCTTGCTGCTTGCATCAAACACTGGCCAATCGATGCTATTTTGGTTTCATTGTCCTTTCCGGCAAAAAGTGTGGCACAGAATAGTTTAAGGCTAGGTAGAATGTACTGAAGGAATTCCTAAATGGTCAAGTCGCTGGGTGAAGGATATGTATCACTTCCAGTTTGTAGTTTGGATTTTATGTCGCTTTTGATCAGTCGAGCTACGGTTTCTATTATTCTATTTTTTCCTTTTCTTCATGATGCTCTCGTGTTAAATCACGATATGCCCGTAGAATGTGATTGGCAGTTTCTCGAAGTGTAATGAAGTTTTTTCCACTGTCACTAGAAATTATAATTTTTTCACCGAAGTACTCTATTAGTTGACGCTTCATGTGCTGTCTGTCATATGCAATGTGATCTCTCCCTACAAGAAATGTGCCCATTTTTGTAACAAGTTCTCCTACAGTTAGTTGATCATCATCGTGCTCTTCCAAATAACTACAGATGCGCTGAAATGCTCGGATTCTCTCATCATGTGTAGGTCGGCCAGCCCGGATTTTTTTTTTTTTTTTTTTTTTTTTTTTTGACGCTGACTGATTATCGGTGCAGTATTGTTGAGGAATTGCTTTACCTGTTCGAAAGTTGATACTACATGATCTATGATAGACACAATCTCCTGCATAAAGATCAGATGAGAAGTACTCAATTCGACCTTGGGCAGTTTGTGACCCGGTATCGTTTCGTTTATTGCAACACTTTAAAATGCTGTGTGGCAATGCTTGTGTTTTCACTCGCACATTTTCTGATTTCAACACGTGACGGCCATTAAATAAGACAGGCGTTCCGCAAAACAGGCAGTCACTGTTGCTGTTGAAGGACCCATCCGACGAGCGAGTAACTCGTTTTTGAATCGGCGATGACGTTTTTCTTTTAAGGGCAATCGCGATATTTTTTTTTATGAATATAACGTTTGCGACAAGAGACATGAACCACCATACTTGTAGCGGCGAGAATGTTACTACCGCGAGCCTTACTGGCATTGTTCACTCCTTCACCTCCCTTTTCTTGAAGTGTGATGAGGTTATCGTCAGGATCTAGGCTTCTGCAGATGATACACAAACGTGTAATTGAATCAGCCATGGTTCTTCAGTGCCTAGGTTCATGCAAGACTATGATATGTAGAAAAGCTTATGGAACCCCATTTCCAACGACGTATCGTTTGTGCCCCCTATACCCAACGATTATCAGGGTTGCCAGAGCCCAAGAAAGGTGAAAGTGTAGATTTTCCCAATTTTTTAAAGGTTTCTTCTTTTTTTTCTACAGGTTGGGCACAGGGGACACAAACTATACGTCGTTGGCAAGGTGGTTCCATAAGGTTTCCAACGCGGTATGCTTCATGTCTCTGTGACAATTAGGGAGGATGCTAGATCTAAGAAACAGAAGTTAGACCACAGTAAAAAATATACAGAGTGACCCTCCTTGGTCCGCGGTTCCGAATCTTTATCTCCCTTACTGTTGAACCTATGTCCTTCATTTTTTAATGTTATTATTATCAATGTCTCGTCTACGCGTAGGAATTTTTCTGCTGGCGTATGAGGACGCACAGTGTTGCCAGGGTCCAAGAAATATCAATTAAAAAAACTAAAATCGATTTTCTTCTTCTTCTTCTTCTACGGGTTGGGCATTATGGGTACAAAAGTCACTTCGTTGGATTTGTGGTCTATGAGCGTTCCAACGAGGTATCATTTATGTCTCTGTGTCAATTAAGAGGGCTATTAGAGCCGCCAACGTAAAGGTCTACGATTTTTTTTTGAAAAACGATGGTCCGCCATTTTGAAACCGTTTTTTGGGGTGTTCCCGTGGTCCGATTTTGTCGGATTTTGAATATGTTATTCAGTAGTAACTCCTGAATCGAAAACTGTTTAAAAAGCTTGTGTTGCAATTTTGCCCAGGTTGAGGGTAAAATTGCTCTAGATTTCCTGGACTAACTACCTTGTACAGTGCTCCAGTTTTGCAGAAGTTATAAAAAAATCTGGAGACTTCCTCGCACCACTGTTCGTAACACTACCCTTATCAGATCTAAAGTTCAATCAGATCTAAGTTTTGGAAATAAATACAGGCAATAGTTAGACAGAGCTAAATCTGGGGAATAAGGATGATGTTCTAGACATTCAAATCCTAGATTATGCAATGTTAATTGTGTTCGCAGGGGTTCGATGGACAGGTGTATTCTCTTAAAGGAACACAATTCCTTTCTTTTCATTTTCCGCGGTGTTGAACTTTGAATTTTTCTTTCAGTTTTGTGAGTAATGTAGAGATTCTGAATTAAATATCTGACCGTTGCGGAGGTAGTCTATGAGTACGACTAGAGGTGCGCACGAGACGAGTCGAGACAGGATTTTCCTGACAAAATTCGAGTCTAGACATGGCTCTTCCAATAGAGAAATATGCATTTTTCGAGTCGAGACATCACTTTTACAGCACATTTTCGAGACGAGACAGCCATAAATCTTGTCTCGTGCGCATCTCTAAGTACGATTCCATACTTATCCCAGAAGAATGTTGCAAACAGTTTTTCAACATACTTCTGTGTCTTGAACTTCTTGGGGCGAGGGAGATATGAGTGCTACTACTCCATTGACTGTTGTTTCTTTTCAGGATCATAGTGGTACAACCATATTTCGTTCATGGTTACTATTCGTGAGCGAAATGATCAGCATTACATTCAAATTGGAAGAAGACTTCTCTTAATGCCGTCACTTTTTTATTCTCCTGACAGATTATTTGGGAACCCATTGTGTTAAGAACTTGCGCATACCCAAGCCATTCTGAATTATACTACCGACGCGTTCCAAAGAAATGCCCACAATCTCTGACACAAGTTTTACTGAGACGGTAAAAACTGGGGAAGGTGGTTGCAGCCAAACCTCAGACTATAATAAGTATATCGTGAGTTTACTATACACTTTAAAAAGTGAATAAATAATAGCTTAAATTCTTTTTGACAGTCAAAAACTGGGGTGGCGTAGGAACCCCGGCCCCAGGTTATATCTACCACTGGCTGAAATGCTGCAACTTTCAAGAATAATGTCACAAATTGCATCCATGATTTCGGGAACAGTCACTGGATGTAAAGCATAATTTGTTGAGAAACCGCTACGTTTGAACTAAGCCATCACTTCTTCACCACTGTATATAATGGAGGAGAGTCCCGTAGTGTTTCACTAATTTTCTCATTAATTTACTTTGGTGACTATCCTTGGTGGAACAAAAATGTTATAATAGTTGTGATATGGACGTTCGTGAAATTCGCTGTTTGGGCACACATAATCACTTCAGAGGCCTGAGAAAGCAATAAAAATTTCATTATTAATATGAAAATTTGTTGAAAACATGTTTTTCAAAACCACAGTTTCATCTTTCTACCTAGTACCTACACTCCTTCTGGGTTGGATTACGAGATTTTCAGCACCCCCTCGTAAATTATTTATTTATTTATATATATATATATATATATATATATATATATATATATATATATATATATATATATATATATAGTACTAGACGTATTTGTTACTTGTAGCAAACGCGAAAGTAATTCATTTTAGGTTTCAAAAGTTGCATTTAAAAATATTTCATGTGCAGACGTTACTCATTTGTTAGTGACAAATTTTACTTGAAAAGGCGTAATATAAAAACAACAACGAAATACACAATGTAAAGCAAGTCAAACATAATAAATGTCATTTTTGGTGTAGAAAATAGACGCCCCCCCCGAAAATGTATCTGCCCCTCCTTTGCCCCCCTAGGAACTTAACAGCTGGCGTCGTCACTGGTTAACATTGCCACAAATGCCGAAAGCCCAGGAATCTAATACCTAATCCTAATTCTTAGGAATGATTCCTAATTCTTCTACTTTTAGTACTTTTCCAATTTTTACCCAACCAAATGAATTATGAGAAATTACTTCTCTAATATTCATAAATATATATATATATATATATAGTTTTCAACCGTAATTAACAACGTGTCCAGTTCTTTTAGTGTTAGTCCAATGTGTTCATTTTACCCAACCTAATAAATTTTAGGGATTCACTTCTCAAATATCCTTAAAATCCTTAACCCTCAACCTTAGAATCAGTGTGCAATTCTTTTAGTCTTCTTTATTTCTTCATTTTACTCTATATCAAATAAATTATTGAGAATCGCTTCCCCAATGTCAATCAAATCTTTAGTACTGAACCTTAGGAAGAGCGCGCAATTCTTTTAATCTTGGTTCCTTTTCTTCATTTTACCCTAACACAAAATTATAGGGAACCAACTCTCTACTATTCAGAAAATAGCGCTCAACCAGGGGCGTAAATAACGACCCCCCTTAAGCCATCAGGGGCCCTCAAATTGTGAAGTTGGACGTAGAGAAGGGGCCCCACTCCACGCTGTCTGCGGGGAGGCCCCCAAACCTTTAGTTACGCCACTGCCCTCAAACTTCGGATTTTTTTTTTTTTTAGTCTTTCCCGTTTCTTCATTTTATTCTGAAAGTAGAGAAGCATTTTCTAATGTTCATAGGAATTCTAACTCTCAATCTTACGAAGAGCGTCCAATTCTTTTAGTGCCAGTGTCATTTCGTTTTACTCTACGAAATAAATTACAGAGAACTTTTTCCCTAATATCCATTTAAAAAATTTAACCTTTAACCATACGTTAGGAACAGTGTCCAGTTCTTTTAGTCGTAGTTTCATTTCTCCATTCTGTCCTACCCAAAAAGTCATAGGAACCACCTTCCTAGTATCCAGAGGAACTTTAGCTCTTACCCTTAGGAAGAGCTTCCAATGCTGTCAGTCTTCATCCAGTTTCGTTATTGTTACTCTAGAAAAAGATAACTCCTTTTTATTGCAATTCATGATGCGCCCCTGTTACACATTTACTGGATAATATTTTAAAGTTTTGCGTAATGTTATTAGACCTAACATCAAATTATGTTTGTATCTAGGCCAGGAAAGAATTGAGAGAGACAAATGGTAATTCAACGTATAAAGAAAGATTAATGTTTGTTTGAATTTCGGAGAATGCCTTAATGGTAGATCGTTCACCTTAGGCGGGTAAGAAACCTGAGAAACCTTGATCCCTTGCGTTATGTAGGGTTTGTGATGGGAAATATCATTTGTGTTGATCTTTTCCGGGTTCTCCGGTTATACTGCACATGTGGCAACCATAGCTTTAGAAGATTGAGGGACTGTAAATATTGAGCGGTATACAATAATTTGTTTGGCAGAGGTCATCAACGAATTGCATAAAACGCAAAACGTCTCATCATTCTTCACTACCCCAACGCCAGTTCTACTCAGCATATTAAATTATTAAGTTTTTGTCTTATAAAAATGTTGAATTAATAACTAATTGTCCGTGCTCACCTGATTTATCATCTAATGACTTTTTGTTCCATTCATGAAAAATACGATGCGTGATAAGCGAGTTTACGCACTACGAAAAGCAGTTACTGAGCTAGCAACCACAGAGTGAAAAAAAAAAGTGTTCATACATTGGTGCGCGCGTATGGAAAAGTTTATCGGTTTTGAAAGTAAATACTTATGAAAACAATTGACCTTTTTCCAGAATTCTACATGTCTTTCTCATATTGGTTGCAGAAACTTTTCTATCAGCCCTCGTATCTCGATTATCGCAAACTAAAACCCAAAATTTACATTAGGTTTAGTTAAACCGTTACGGAATGAAACAAGTATTTTCTCCGTCCTAATTAACAGCAAAGAAATTGAAGAAGCAGTAATTGATGTATTAGTTTGAATCAAAATTAAATCACTATAGTGCGTCCAGTAAGAGAACGTCTCTGACAGCTCGCAGTGACATTGCCACTACTCGCGTGTCAAGTTTTTTTTTTTTTCGGTGCAACTGTAGTGGCAATTTAATTAATGGTATAAGACACAGTGATCGTGGTTGGTAACACTGGTATCAAAGTAGGGGCTGCAATGTCCCACCGCATGTGGTAAGAAATGTCAGAGACCATCTCTTGTTGGCCGTGCTATAGCATATACAAACCTGAAAAGTTTACCCTAGCTGGAAACACGTGCTGACGACGGCATCAGGATATGTATAGACGTCCAGTGAGGCTGTTAGTGAAATAATGTGACTAAATTATTTTCGTATTATTATAACATTATCACCTTGTAATCGGTTACGTATTTTATATTTTCCTTTAATGACAAAAGTTCTGTAAATTTATTTTGATCGGAATTCTCCATGTTATATTAAAGAAAAATACAGGAACAATAAAAATAACTTCGATATTATTTGTTTTTCAAGTTGCCAGCTTGGTCTCTCTGAAGTGTGATCAGTTCTGTTTTGAATCTGGTAGCAGTGGTAGAAAACCGCGCTCACATGAATCTCGGTTTATGTAACTGAAACGCAACTCCACATATCGTCGCTTTCTTTCAGAAGAAAATTGACGTCAATAATAAATAGAAATGTCAAGTTTCCTATAGAAAGAGTGAACTACAGTATATTTTGATCAAGAATACATCACAACTTATTTTGATATATCTTTATCTTCTATTTAGCAAGTATGTCAGGCTAAGTGCACGTGTAAGAAGCAAAGAAATAAAAACTCTGTAGGAAACTGCTTTTGTCAAATGTAGTTTTTTTTTTTCTCTTTCCCGAAGCGAAGAATGCGCGCTAATGTACGGAATGGTACAAGTTTGGCCGCAACTTGTTACGTAACTGCCGTATTCTTATTAGTAACGCTTCCAACCGTGTATTTATTTTCCCAGCTATAGCTTTGTAGAGTATAGCGTACTGAGTGAGTCGTATACTTACTATATAGTATACTACTGCATTGGTTTTCCCTTCTATCTGGAACAAAAATCTTCGTCCCGACGTAGTTAAGTTGCCTTTGTACTTGAGTTAATGTATATGCAATTGTGAGTGTGTGTGTGTGAGTGAGAAAGAGAGAGTGGGAAGGAAAGAGGTAGAAAATTTCACGTCCCCATTTTCTTTCTTCTGTTCAGAAGTTATTCCCTTATTGCAAAGGCTAATGCGCAGAGAGTTTATATTCATAGGTTGGCAAACCTGAAATTGTCTCGAGAGAAAGGAAGTAAGCTAGAAAAAAAAGTTTTTAAAAAGCAGCAAAATACTTTATGTCATCTATAGTGTATACAGCTAGTCGATAATATAAAATTAAAATACTGTTTCTGTCAAGAAAACAACATTTTTTTTTCTTTCACGTAAAACAAGAATTCGTTAGATTTAATTTTATCGCAGTTGGTACCCGTGCGCACTGAAGGTTGGAGTCCTCTTTTCCAACCCAACCAAACGACGCTTTTTTGTTTCGCATTGTTTGCGTCAGATGAAGTTTTTGGAGTTGGCCGCCAGGCGGCAGCATCGACCAGAAGGTTATTGACAGGCAGGCAAGTGGGCGGGGCGCTGTGCACAGCGTTGCAGAATTGAAGGACTGGGAAATTTCCATCGAATGTGGAACGCTCGGGAAGGTAACATTTACTGGAGGTTGAAAATAAGTTCTGTCCAAGATTTTTTTTAAAAAAAGTATGTATTAAAATGGTTCTTTTAAATGACAGACAATTCGTAATTGCATTTTTAAAAATAATGTATACACGAATGACGAGCCCCTGTTCGTACTAGTAACTTCTGTCACTTGATGTTAACAATGTAAAAAGTAAAGGGAAGAAAAAGGACGAAAAAAGTATTCCGAGCGATGCCTCTTGACTGTTCCACTGGTAACTACTTGAAATCAGAATAATACATTCATTTTCTATATTTGGATTTATTTAGTTCAAAATGTCCTAAATATATTTTAACCTAAATGAAACGTGCTGTGCTATATGCATAGGTAAGCAATTATTGGAGAAAAAGTAGCCTACCTTTAAATTCTTCCATTTATATTTCGCTTTTGCCTAAAATCGAAAATGCTATGACGTACAGAAATAACTTTGAGTGTTCAAACACTGTTGATTACAATATGCTTAATTATTTACGTATTCTTTGTTTTTATAAACAAATTATTTCCGTAAAAACACGCTAGGTTTATGTATCATGAAATGGGCAGTGAACCAATAGCCAGAGTTGGAAACTGGGAACTAAGGCAAATGAAAGGAACTTGTTTTGTCTCCTAGCCTCGGAGTTCCGCACATGATAAACGCGCCAAAACTCAAACCAGTGAAATAACGTTGTTCGTTCATCTATATACAGTAATCGTGTACTCATTTGTCTATCTAAATGGAATGTTTAGTATTTCATCATACATTCTGTATTAATACATAATTTTTCTTTTATCGCCGGTTGGTTAGACATAACTTCCCGAGTGAAAACGTTAACTAACCAACAAATACAACACATAATAGACGTTGTGTAACAAATGAACTACAGTAGAAGCAAAATTATTTTAAAACCCACCCAGCGTCTTAGTAATAATTCAATTTATAATTTCGCGACACAATATGAACACCAAATAAAAATATAAGTCGTGACTTCAATAACCGCACAAGTTCAGCTGAAAAAATATTGAGAAACTCAATAAAAACTGAATATTTGTTGGAAATGTGCACTTGGAAATCAGATTTTTTTTTTTCATATTTAGTAACATTTGTTATTCAGCAAAGTGTAAGTATGAAAAAAATCAGATTTTCAAGCTCAATTTTTATTGATTCTCTCAATGTCTCTTGAACTGGATATGTAGGCCTATGGTTATGGAAGTCGGCTTCAATTATATTTTTAAAACTTGATATTTTAAAACCGTTAATACAGAAAATCAATTCAAAAAGATCTCACAATCTGTATTTGCTTTTCCTTTTCGACAGATAGATTTTATAGACATTATGAAAGAAGAAAATCACTAAGCAGCAAAACGAATTCTCCAAGATTTGGAGAATAAATCGTGAGAAAACAAATCATAGCTAGTTTCCTCCAGAATCTGTTTTCAAGACTAAAACAGGATTTTAAAAAAAAGAATGTAGTAGGTTGATGTTATAGTATTCCATGTAAGGCTCTTCACAAAACTCATTCCCACTTTTTTGAATGCTAGTTCAGTGGCGGCGATTGGACGTTAAAAGTGGGGGGGGCAAGACATGATCTGAATATTTGTATATCATTGTTAGTTTCCCTGGTTATTTCTAACACTTTGTTTGACGAAAGGTTGTATAACTAATAGGATACTATCTTTTTCGTTTAAAATACCGTATATCGCATTTCATATTTTATTAAGTAAATAGACAAGAGAGTAGGTACTATCCCTTTGTACTCTTAAACAACGAAGGTGTAAGAAATTTGATTCCATGCTCATGAACATCTTAAAATTTTGCCTGGAAAATTGTGTAGTCAGATTATTTAATAACAAATTTACAAAACAAATAAATCGAAAGAATAATATTAAACATAGTAATGAATAACGAGTCTTGTTTTGTAGAAGTTATATTGAAACTGGGGATTAATGAACAATTTAATTTTTAATTCCACACATGCTATTAAATGTATGTTATTACTCTTAGAAAATGAAAGACAGTAAATACTACAAGCATATGCTACGACAGAAAGCAATATTTGCTTTTGTAGCTTCCCGATATATGTTCGTTGCCATTAGGTGCAGTTTTCACTTTCTTGGAACACATTAAAACACAATAATACTTAGAATCACTCCACACTACACTAGAAAATAATCCTAAAACCTAAAATTGTGTTGAATTCACTAAATTTCATTGTATATACACTCGTGCACCCCTAAACACACCACTCACTCGTATATTACACTACAAAACTATGGAAAAGGTAGAAGTTGTTTCTTATTACGCTCTTTTTAATCAATATTTCTTACTTTACAAAGAAGAGAAGACATTTTAGGAACTGTCAGTTTATGTGCAATTAAAGAATACCTTTTTTTTTTTTTTTTTTTTTTTGCGAAACGTTCTCTCGGTTAGTTTCAAAGCGGCTGACTAACATATTGAGCCCTTGTAAGAAAGGGGTATAGAAGCAAACCCTGCTAAATCCAATTTTGAACTTTATCTGGGAACGAAGAAAAAGTGACACCCTCATGTTTTCAGAATTGTTGAACAACTTTTTTTTTGTTTTGTTTTGTTTTGGGCTTGATTTCACTCATTTGTATTAAGTAGTGACCACTAAACAAAAAAAAAAAAAAAAAAAAAACTTTAACAATTCTGAAACAAAAGGGCGTCACTTCTTCGTTTCCCGAGAAAATTGAAAAATGGATTTAACAAGTTTTGCTTCTATATCCCTGAATGCTGGAATTGTTGTGCTCCAATAGGTCAATTTTTGGGTTATTTTCCGTGGCAATTAAAACACAATTCTTGTGGCTTTCTTAACTTCACAGGAAGAAAACCAATACGTACTCACGCAACGGCAAATATTATATGCCACCATTTTTTTTCTATGAAGCAGTAATACATACAAAAACTTTAACTTCCAAATGAAATTAAATACATTAATTGGTTACTTCAAAAAAAGTGGGGGGGGGGCAACTGCCCCCTAATCGCCGCCCATGAATATAATTATGAATATTAGTGAATTTGAATGTAGAGACAGACGATGAGGAGTATCACGAATGTAAAAAATAAACTAGACAATAGCTACAGAACGCTATTGTATGAATTAATAATCGTTTTCCAAGATCTTTCCTGTAGTGTATGAATTTTGGTACTCAAGAATTATGACGTCATGAATTATGCATTTATAAGAATTATATGTTCTATAAGAAAAGATATGGGAACAGTTATTGGATTATTTAATTTGATTTTGCAGATATTACCTGTCATACTTTCTACATTTTTGATATTTTTAGATTATTTCCTGAATTCCAAAAAAGTGCAGATGAGCGTAGCAAACTGCGTGCATCTGCATAAATTCTCTGCTCCATTACTACGAGGGATGATCAGAAAGTAAAGTTACAAAGACTGCAGTGAAACGTGTATATATTACTTCATACAATTAATAGCCAACAGATAGTATTAGGTTATTTTTCGACATAGTCTCCACATCGGTTGAAGCACTTGTCGCATCGTAGGATGAGTTTGAAGATTCCCTCCTGGTAAAAAGAATCCCGTTCAGTCCCGTTGTCACGAAGTGTTTCACTTCCTCGTCTGAAGCAGTGGTGCCAACCCGAAACAATATGATATCGCATGTCGAGAGGAAAAAAAAATTACGTGTGAATTTCCCACGTTATAGCTACTAATTAAAGGTATGCTCTAATATTAAAAATTAAATTTCTTTGTGTTAGTCATTTTTTTTTTTTTTTTGCAATATCTAAATGAATAAGCCGTAAATTTCGATATTCTCGAAAAATCCCATATATGCTGCTTATTATCCCTTTCCGAGAAAATAAGGTAAAAATAAAACTCCCACGATATGGGATTTTCCCCATAGGTTGGCATCACTGGTCTGAAGACAGGGACGACTTCCTAGGTGCTACTTCAAGTGCCGTATCGTGATACGTCATTAGATGCCGTAATGTCATCCTCCTGTTGTTCTGAATCAGATCATCCACGCGAGCTGTGTTCAAATCTGTTGATACCGTGCTGATTCGGCTACTGTGCTCCTCGTCGGTGACGTTTTCTCTACCAGCTGCAAACTTTCGACGCCATTCTGCGACATGTTGACGACAAATTACAGTCTCTCCGTAAACCTCTACCAGCTTCTGGTGAATTTCAGCCGCGGTTATATGTTTCGCCCACAGAAATCGAATAACTGAGCGGACTTCTTCGTGAGACCAGTTTTGCAAATGTGTCACCATTTGTGTTTACCTGTAACTAGCACCGTAGGTGGCTGAAACTCTGCACAGTTGCCAACTCCATGTATTAAAATTACCACCCACTCCTTATTCCTCTATAACAGACGAATTCCAGAAATATAGGCCTTGTAACCTTAGTTTCTGATCCTTCCTCGTATGTATGTGGCTGTTTTCAAATTCTCAACATAAATGGAAAATTTGCTTGGGAAAGAAAACTGACATAAACTATGGATATATACATTATGAGTACAACTAAAGAAAAGAGTTCTTGAGATACAGGATATTTTTTTTCCCCTAGCAGCACACCTGGAAGGCCCTATGTGGGCTAATAACCGGCATGGTTGGAATTCGTACAGTAGACTCTCGACTATCAGGCCTAATGGGGCGGAAGGGCAGGCTGCATAGCAAAGAAGTCGCATAGACAGTGGCGGATCTAGAAGGTCAAAAACTGGAGGAGGCAGCCGAAACCGAGATTACGCGTATGATAGATATATCATGAGTTTACTATAAACTTTCAGAGAAAATATAAATAATAGTTTAAAAATATTTTTGTCACTCAAAAAACTGGCGGGGTCTAGGCACTGCAGATAGACCAGAATTCCGTTTGTCCCACCCATACCAATAAAATACACATTTTTTATACTAAAATCTGCTCTTATTAATATTTTCTAACCTCTTAGTGCAGGTCAGTACTTATAAATGATTGTTTTGAACTATAAAGTAGGTTTTAAAAATATTACAGAAAAAGGAGATCCAACAATAAAAATATTACGCACTTTCATATAAATTTTATAATATCTAACTTAGTTGCAGGAAACATAACATGATGTATACTGTATATACATATAATATAAAAATAAACGAAACGTTAACGAAAAACGTAGGCCTAACTCTTAAATAATTGATTTAAACATTTTTTTTTATTATTGTTTAATGATAAATGAATACACAGATGAGGGGCTCTGGGAAACATAGTGGTATGTCACATTTTCTAAATTTCGATTAAACTTGAAAAGAAGGTTCAATATTTCCATACAATTCAATGCAATGACACATACCAAAGAAGCCTCTCCTGCCATCTGCAGGTACATTTCCTAAATTAAAGAGCCTACGTTCCGTTCTATGGTTTGATACCAACTAATTCAACCTAATAACTCTATTTGATTGGAAGTGGCGCTTATTATTATGTTCGCCCGAGACGCTCAAATATGAAAAGGTCGGCCTAAAAGAGTCAAATTTACATTTTTAAAGCTTTTTAAGAAGTCTATTGTTTTTTCTTGATAGCGTGTTTTTATGTCACTCCCTCTAGTGCTAATATTCAGCAATTTCTATGAATGATACTAGCTGAAATGTCCGTTTCTCACACCAGAAGGATAGGCATGTGGAAAGTATTTGAACCCTTTCCCCCTTAAGAAACACATTTCAATGGACATTTAATTATAAAAATGCGTAATATCACCCCATATCACCCTCCATTCCGATAGATCTTGAACTTGAACTGAAACGGTATCGGGAGAGTCACTGTTCATCTCAGTGACCCCAAAAAGTATGAATTGAACACTAATATCGTTTTTTTGAAAAAAATATTTTTACGCATAACACCCCTTCCAAACTCACTTCTCACTCGATGACGATGAGAATGAATTTGGAGTTAAACAGCATCGAGACTGTAACTATTCATCTTAGAGATCCCATAAACTATTGACTGAACAATAATATAAATCGTTTTCGATTATTTTTGATGTTACTCCTTCACACTCCATCCTTCACCCCTATGCCTATAGGGACGAAATTGAATAGGGGTTGGGGTTAGTCACCAAAGTTGGTCACACTTTTTTTATTATTTTGTATAGAAAATGCCGCCTTAAAACGGAAATTATTAAAATGCTGGGATCTGTGTCCCCTTAGTTTTAATGAGAAGTTCATATAACAAGTTTTATCTCGCAAGCTTGACGGTTCATGAGATATTGTGTTTATACAGAATTTTTAAACTCTCTCTATTCCCGTTGGCGCCTTCAGGAAAACTAGTGTGATAAGAACCTAAAGTGCGTCATAGTTCACCGATGTACCAAAAGTAATCAAAATTGGTCCAGAGATCTGTGAGGAGTTACCCGTAAACATTTTTATATTTTATTTATATGTATATACCAGTACTAGCTGAAATCCTCATTCTTCGCACAGTTATATTAGGTTTCTCTAGAATATTATAATTCTCTCTTTTTTTTTTTATCAGTTACATCATAAAAATCCAGCCTGAGGTGCGTACTAACTATGTTCCAGAAGTCATAGAGTGATCCGTTTTCCCATGACTTCAAAAACTATGGATTCAACGCTAATCTCAGTCTTTTTTTTTAAAAAAAAAAAAAAAAAAAAAAAAAAAAAATGCCACCTCTTCTCATCCCCTTACGCCGATGGGACTAAACTTGGACTTAGACAGTACAGTAAAGCTCCTTATTCGCGCTTCCTTCATTCGCGTTTCACTATTCGCGGATTAAAAAAAATGCGACCCAATTCCTATATTCGCGGCTAAAGATTTCTTTATTCGCGGATCTAATCAGTACGTACATACTACATAATAATAAAAAGGATTCCAATAGGTATCCAACCCAATATCCTTTGTAAACGCCGTCAAATGGACTAATAAAATGTAAAATAGACCTTATTACAACTTTGCCTAAAGCATGTTGTTAAATGATATCGCCGCTGTATTGGTTCGGACTTTGACATAAGCCGCCTTCGCCGCGATCGGTGTTTTTGAGAATGTAAACAAACAGAATGAAAGCAACCTTATTACTCAATGAATAAAGTACGAGGGCTGTCTAAAAAGTATCCGACCTTCGGCCAGAAAAATACTCGCGAATAACTGACAGATTTGGGACCCTAATACCCTTCAAAGTAGGCCCCTTGTGCTTCCACACACTTAGCCCACCGATCCTTCCACTGCTGGAAACACCGCTGGAAGTCTTCTTTTGGAATGTTGTTCAGCTCCGTCGTCGTGTTCCGCATTATGTCTTCTCTACTCTCAAAACGGGATCCCTTCAGAGGCGTCTTCAATTTTGGAAACAACGAGAAGTCACAAGGAGCCAGGTCTGGAGAGTAGGGAGGTTGGCGAACGGTTGTAATTCCATGTTTGGCTAAGAACGTGTGGATCAATTGGGATGAATGTGCTGGGGCGTTGTCATGATGGACGTGCCAGTTCTTCGCTGTCCACATGTCTGGTCTTTTGCGCCGGACTGCGTCACGGAGTCGCCTGAGAACATCTTGATAGTACTGCTTTGTCACTGTTTGTCTTCCGGTGCGTACTCGTGATGCACAATTCCACGGGCATCGAAGAAAACAGTCAGCAACACTTTGATTTTGCTTCGCACCTGCCGCGCTTTCTTCGGCCTTGGAGAATCGGGATGCTTCCATTGAGACGATTGTTGTTTTGTTTCTGGGTCGTACCCGTACACCCATGACTCATCTCCAGTTATCACGGAATTCAGATACCCAGGATCAGTGTTGGTGGCGTCCAGAAGGTCCTGTGCAACGTCAAAACGGGTGTCTTTTTGTTCCTGAGACAACAACTTGGGTACAAATTTAGCAGCCACTCGTTTCATGTTCAAATCGTCACGCAAAATTGCATGTGCAGAATCTTTACTCACTCCAACATCTTCTGCAATCTCCCGCACTGTCAAACGGCGATCTGCCATCACCAAATTTCGCACCCGCTCAACAACAGCTGCATTCCGAGCAGTTTGGGGCCTGCCGCTATGCTGCTCACTCTCGTCTGATGTGCGGCCATCTTTGAATCGGTTGAACCATTGTTTAATTTGTGTTACACCCATCGCATCTTCTCCAAACACCTGCTGAATCTTATGAATTGTTTGGCTTTGAGAATCACCCAGCCTTTGACAGAATTTGATGCAGTATCTTTGCTCAATTCGTTCAGTCATCTTGCGAGAAACACTAAATCCGACGAACACTACCAACAGCACCTCACTTCGCGACCACCAGCTCACGACTGGCACACGCGAACGCGGTGAAAAAATTCAAGCATGCGCATTAAGGTTCCTCCTTCCACCGTGCACGGTGGCGCCGCCTGAGAATCACTACTTTGCGTGGAAAAAATTAAGGTCGGATACTTTTTAGACAGGCCTCGTATATTTTTAAATGCCGCCACATTATTAGACGTTCCGTCCTTTGGTAAGAGCCGCTTTGCATGTTTTATTGTTTCGTCTTTTCATTCGTTACAAAAAATTGTGATCGAGTAACACGTCTCTACCGCTGTCTTCAATTTATACAGTAATGTCAACTAAAATAATAATAATAATAATAATAATAACAATAATAATAATAATAATAATAATAATAATAATAATAATAATAATAATAATAATAAATAAACTAGTTTCGACACGAAAAAAATCTGTGTTACCGCTTAAAGTAAAATTAGAAATGTTTGATCGTTTACGCCTTGGAGAGTCGTTTGCATCCATATCACACTCATTCAATGTCAACGAATCAACTGTACGATCGATAAAAAAATCCGAAGATAAAATAAGGTAGTCTGTAGCTTCAACTTCACTGTCAGCGAAAATTGGTCGTGATCCAGCAATAGAAAAAATGGAAGTGGCGTTGTCATTATGGATCGAAGACCGCAACCAAAAAAGAGTGCCCCTGAGTGGTCCAATGGTCCGGGAGAAGGCAAAGCGTCTTTACGCTCATTTTAAAGAACCTGATGGTAGTTGTAGTGGTGAATGTACAGATGGAGGATTTCAAGCATCGGAAGGTTGGTTCAATAAATTTAAGGTGAGACAATCATTGCATAACATTAAAATCGTTGGAGAAGCTGCATCTGCAGACACTGCTGCAGCAGAACGATATCCAGAAGAATTTGCAAACTTAGTAGCTGATGGAGGATACAAACCTGAGCAAGTATTTAATGCAGACGAAACTGCACTGTTTTGGAAGAGAATGCCAAACAAAACATTCATTTCTAAAAGCGAAAAGTCTGCTCCTGGATTTAAGGCAGCAAAGGATAAAGTCACACTGCTGCTATGTTCTAATGCATCTGGAGATTGTGTCATTAAACCACTGATGCTTTACAGATCGTTAAATCCTCGGGCTTTAAAAAATCAAAACAAGGACGACCTGCCAGTGTTTTGGCGTGCTAATAAGAAAACGTGGGTTACAAGCGCTATTTTTTGTGACTGGTTCCGGAATTGTTTTGTTTCTGAAGTTGAAACTTATTTCAAAAAACAGAATTTAGACTTTAAAGCAGTTCTAGTTTTGGACAATGCACCAGGCCATCCTCGTGAACTTGAAACTATGCATCCAAATATAAAAGTGACAGTTTTACCTCCCAACACGACGGCTTTGCTTCAACCTATGGACCAAGGAATAATCCAGGCCTTTAAGCTCTATTACATTAGATGAACCTTCAAAATCGTATTGGATAATATGGAATGTAATCCTGATATGAATGTTATGGAATGCTGGAAGAAATTTGACATAGCAAAATGCATCGTAAACATAAAAGAATCATTGGAAGAACTGAAGCCACACACATTGAAGTCATGCTGGAAAAAACTGTGGCCTCCTCTGACTGCGGAAAATGACGAAGAATGTGTGCAAATTCAAACTTCGACTGCAAACATAGCCGAAATTGCGAATGGAATAGGACGAGATGGGTTCGAACAGACAGAATCAATCAGGAATTGCTTGAATCGCAAGATGAAGATTTGACTGAAACCGACTTGGAGGAAATGTTAAATTCATAGCCCATTGAAGAAGATGCTTCAACAAGCACTGGAAACGTGACATTTAATTTGAAAAATCTTAGTGAAGGTTTAAGAATGGCAAATGAGCTTTGTGATTTCTTTATGAAAATTAATCCGTCTATGGAACGAAGTCTTATTTTTAAGAGGCAAATTGCTAATGCCACTGCTGAATATCAGTCCGAATTGAAGGAGCTTTTAAAAACTACCAAGAAAAAAAAAAAAAAAAAAAAAAAAAACAGAATTCTTCAAACCATTGCCTAAGCCTGAAGATAGTAATTAATCAATATGGTCAAAAACTTCAATTACAGTAAATTGATTTTTTATATATGTATTTGTTTTTTATTTTGTCACCTAGGAACGTATCCCCTATAATCCCATATAAATTACCATTCCGTATTCACGGTTTCTGTATTCGCGGCATATTTATGGAACATATACCCCGCGAATAAAGAGCTTTTACTGTATTTAAAGGCCGGCTATACACTACAGGATAGATCCTAGGAAATCTCTTAAGACTTATCTTCGGAAAAATGTTACGACATATCTCGTAGGAAATCCTACCCTTTTGTACCATACACGTGAAGATTTTTCTTCTCTGACCTGATTACATACTTGAGAAATTCAACATGCATTTCTCACCAGCCACACATTTGGATTTCTTGTGAAATGTTATTTCAAAATTATATTACACTTCACAAATTTGCGAGATCTAAAATAGGATAGGATCAGGATAACTCCGCCTATATTTGTCAATTGTTAAGTTGCACAACTCAAAATAATAATAATAATAATAATAATAATAATAATAATAATAATAATAATAATAATAATAATAATAATAATAATAATAATAATAATAAAGTATTTCTCTCACCAGATGTCGCTTAAATCTAAATCTTATGAATTTTCTTTCCGAAATGGAGTATGCTCTAAACAAGAGAAATCTCATAGGATCGTTCAGAACATAGGAAATGACATGCGATATGATGCCATACACGTTGAGATTTTGACTCTAGGAAAAATCGTAAGAGATTTCCTAGGATCTATTCTATAGTGTATAGAGAGTAGGGTGGAGCGAAATGGGGGTCGATTATCAAAATTTGTCCAACAAAATAGCACTAGGCGTCAAAAGTTGTGTATTGACTAGTATAACATTCGTGATTTTTTCATAATTTTTTAACTTCATCTTCATTCCCCGCAAAGGCCTTAAAATTTTGCAATTTTTTATCAAAATTTGATATTTTTTGAAAATATTAAAAAATCAAACTAGGTAACAAAAGTTGCATAATGACTAGATTAACTACACTGCTCATGATTTTAAAAATAATTTGCATCTTCATTCCCCGCAAGAGCCTGAAATTTTGCAGTTTTTACGGTAAATTTCGAAATTTCACTTAAAATATAAAAGTTTTAAAAATCCTCCAAATCACTCCACACTAGTTTAAGGAAGAGTTGTGTTCACTACCATAACACCCATGGTATTAAAATATTTTTCGTGCTTTATCTTATTGCCTGCAGGAACCTTAAAATTTTGGAATGTATACGGTAAATCTCTAAATTCATTGAAGACACTGACAATTTTCAAGAACTGTCAGATAATATCTAGTAGACGTCAAGCTTTGTGCGTGAGTAGTATAATTTCGATGATTTTAAAACTATTTTTTCTTTATCTTCGTTATCTACAAGTTTTAAAATGAGGTTTCATACTAATATCTAAAAATACATTGAGCATAATATTAAGATGCATTATATAAATTTAACAATTTTGCATTGAATTTATTTTTGATATGCAGCTTTTTGCTGGTTCCCAGAACTCACCACGAGGAGGTGGCTACATGTAGAGTTCCGCCCATCCATCCTACCTTTGGAAATTATCTCTTTAACTCTTTGGTTTATATTCAGATTTTGTTTCGAATGTTTGGCATAATTGACCTATCCAAAAGTATTACTCTGATAAATCCATCTCGAGCTAAAACACCCTTCACACGAAGGTTACACACTTCAGACGAAGCTTCAGCAACAGTTTTAACGCCCTTCTCGATTGCTTGCGTAACATGGCAAATGGAAGACAGGAGAATAGATGAACCTTCCGTTACACATTTCCGTAGATCATCCAACAAATGGCACGTTAGGAGTGGCTCGGTTACTTCGCGTTCTTTCTAGTTGATTAGGTCAGTGTAATCTTGAGCACTAAAGTGTATTGCTGGAATACTGAACTTACGTACAGGAGGTGTTTGGTTTGAGATTCCCGACCTTGTGTCAAGGATTCTACTCATAGCTAGTTTTCGAATGTGCTTTCGATCACCGGCGAGCATAGATACCAGTAAATTCTCGCGCGAAGAAACCATTAAGATGAATTTCCTAGCTCCAATGAGCTTCAGTTCATTGTTTAAGTACCGTGAAAAGGCTATAGTACGATATAAGTTCACAGGAGCATTCTTGATAGCAGGATTACATTTAATGTAAAACTACATCGGAGCATACACTTTCATGATGAGTGTAACCAGCTCCTTCAAGTTCGAAGATGGTTTAGTAGTGCTTATGTACACTCTAAGCACTCTGTTTGCAGCAGCGCCGTAACTTAGATTTTTCTGGGGGGGGGGGGCATTAATACGCGTATTTGAGCCCCTAGAAGTGTCGTTTTTCTAATTCTTGGACCCCTCTTTCCATCTTTCTCTTACTATTCATGGGCCCCCCGGAGCCTGTAGGCCCTCCCGCATGGCAAAGTCTGCGGGGCCGTTTGTTACGCCTCTGGACCCGTTTCATACATAACAAATTAATTAAGAGGAGAACATTGACAAATTTCAAAACCATACAAATAAATATTACTTCTAGGGCCCCAATAGTAGATATATATATATATATTTTTTTACTGAAATGGACCCACGACACATTTTTGTTTTATGTAGCTTTTGTGTGATGTTTTGTTTATGTAGGTCTAATGTAGTGAACCTGTTTGATGCTTCATTTATAATTTCACGTTCGTATATGGAGTAAGAAAATTTTGTCTTAAATTGGGCCCCCTTTGAACGGCTATGTGCTTCCCTGGGGGGTAGTTGCCCCCTGCCCCCCACAAGTTACGTCCCTGTTTGGGAGTAGTTATCCATCTGGAATAGAATAATTTTCCCGAACTTCTTGATACAAAGTTCGGTGAAAACTCACCAGCAGATATTGCTTTGTAAATATCCCACATAGTGCTAAGGTTTGGTCTGTGCTAAGGTTTCTGACGTCTTTTACCTTCAATCGCTGGAAAATTAACGATTGGTAAATCCTCACAATCACCTGCGCATATCTGTCTTCAACATGGCGGGGGGGGGGGGACAAGTAATACCTTTTTTTTTTAACCGATGTTCAAAATATTTATGAAGTTGAAAAGCGATGCTCTGGAGGATCAGGGGAGCAGAGTTGCCTTCAACATTGGGAAGCGGGCATATTTGAGGCTTATTCTGGGGGACATCAATTTCGTGTCACTTTCCTTTGTGGCAATCGGACACTAATTATCACATTTCACCCCAAAAACACATCTCAAATCATATTATTAGAGGGGATAGTCTCCTACAATTGGTTAAACGTTTTTCTATAGTTCTCTAGAATTTTTGAGGACCCATTGTTGCGCCATCTAAAGGTTCTTGAATATGCCTTAGAACATACCATAAAACTTGCAAAATTTCAGGCCCTTGCGGGGGATGAAGATGCAAATTATTTTAAAAATCAAGAATGGTGTAGTCAATCTACTCATAATGCAACTTTTGTCACCTAGTTCGATTTTATTGGAAAGCTTAAAAAAAAAAAAAAAAATCAGTATTTTCAAGAAAATTCAAATTTTCATCAAAATTGCAAACATTTAAGGCTCTTGTGGGGAATGAAGATGAAGTTCAAAAATTACGAAAAAATTCATGAATGTTATATTAGTCAATACACAACTTTTGGCACCTAGTGCTATTTGATTGCACAACTTTGATTTTTTTTTTTTTTTTTTTTGCTCCACCCTAACAGAGAGCCTAAGCGTTACTATTCCTCTCAGCGATCCCGAATACTATGGATTCCACATTAGCATAGATCGTTTTCGATTATTTTTACATGCCATCTCTTTCCCCTAGGTCTTACTTCCACCCGAGGTTGAGCTTGGATTTAAACGCCATCGGGGGTCATTATTCATCTCAGTGACCCTGAAAACTATGGATCTGACACCGATATTGGTCGCTTTCGATTATTTCTACGTGTCACCTCTTTCCATTCCCACCTCTAGGGGTACTAGTGATATCTTACTCCCACTAAACGACACCAGAAGTGTCACTATTCACCTCAGCAACTCCGAAAATTATGAAATCGATACTAATGTCGGTCGTTTTCTATTATTTTAATGTCACCCCTCCCATCCCCTAGATGCTACGGGCATCTTATTCCCATAGTATATTTTCCAGCTTCAAAGTGCTATTTGTAGGCAGGCCAGCAATCAGAGGGAGACTAAGGGGGTCTGGCCCCCCTAAACTTTTCGTGGCCCATTCAGACCTCAACACAAAAAACACAATTTAGATATGTGTAAGAGAACTTTTAATGACTTGGACCCCCCCCTAATATACCCACCCCCAAACCTCTATGGCTGGTTGCGGGCCTGTTTGTAGCTACCAAGTTTGGGTGCAATTGCTTCCCTCAGACCTGTCAGTACTGTGCTCCAAAACATATGTATATATATTTAAAGTGCTCCAAAACATATGTATATATATTTAAAGTGCCCAATTTTCTCTTAAAACGAAAATTTTCATTGTCTCCTTATTTTAATGAGGAATTTATATACAGTTTCATCTTTTTAACTTGATGGACTCATGAAATACTGTATTTTTGAACCCCCTCTATCCCCCTTAGAATACGCCTTCCTGGAGTAGTTCTAACCGTTCTGTATCCCGCATAGGTCTATGTAAAGAACCACAACTTAACAGGAAAACAAAAAGACTATCTTGCTTTGTACAGTTTTGAACATTGGCGGATTCAGGGGGACGATCGGGGCGATCGACCCACCACCAGAAGAAGAAATTTTCTTATTTTATATATATATAAATAAAATACATCCCAAAGTTTGGAGCCCTTAAAGTAGCAGTTTGACAACCCACCGCCTCACCCCCAGAAGTCGGTCCTGGATCCGCCCCTGGTTTTGAAAGACTTAGAACATAATTCAATTCTTCGTATCTCTGCTTCCACTAGCCGCACACATTTTGCCGGATATTTTGCCAGGTAATAAAACAAGTGGTGCCAGATCACCTATTGGTGTTAACTAGACATTCCAATTTCAATATACGACATACTGCGGGAAACAGACCGTAACGTGATAAAAACTTTAGTTAAGCCATGGTCCATTTATGGGCCACTTGGACTTACACGGCATTGGCAGTGTTATTACTCATTTCAGCGACCCCAAAAACTATGTATTCGACGCTAATGTCTATCGTTTTCGATCGTTTTTATGTCATCTCCTTTTCACACACTCTTTGAGATTATTAAGTGTATACTATCCCCACAACACTTTTTTCCGGATTGTAAGTCATATGTGTAGTCTATATCCACTTATTTTTGAAAATTTATTTATATGCCGAGTTTCATCTTCGTCACATAAGGACCTCGAGAGACATTCAATTTTCACGTCAATTTTGAAAAACCTCTTCCCCTTTGAACTCCTTTCCCTCCTCCTTAGAATAAGCACCATAAAATTTTACTAAGCCCACGATCTCTTTGATAGAGTTACTTAGAAGTATGTCAAGTCAACGTTGTGGCAGCAAGTTAAGATTGATAACAATTGAGTAAAAGACCCATATGAACCACTGCAACTAACGGAGATAGTGAGCCAGTAGATTAAATGGAACAGTTTGTCAAGATTAATTGAATCAGAAATGTAAGTAGTATTGGCCGCGACACGACACTTCCATCTCGAGAGACGAAGAGTAGGCCCTACGTTCTAATTCGTGACGAGACGACAAATTTAATTTGATTTGATTTTCAGTTTAGCGTCCCTTCCAGCAGCGAAGCTGTGAGATATAGACCTGCAGCATAACTTGGAAGTCGAACCACATAAGTTCCCACCGGAAATCGAACCCGGGTCTCTCACACCAAAGGCGTGTACGAAAGCCGCTGAATCACGAGTTGCTCAAGTCACTAGCTGCAGTCAGTATTGGCAGGTGACTAGCTGCAGCTGAGAAGCTTCCATGCTCCTCGGTCTTGCGGTAACCTCTTCACGTACAATTTTTCTGTTTTAATATCGCCCATTAATTGTAGTCTCCTTTGCACCATTCCTCTCTTTCCTGCCACCATACTTTCTAGCACGTCCTTCATGATACAGTTCCTTCTTAGCCAATATCCTAATCAGGTTCTTTCCCTCTTCTTAATAATATCGAAAATTGTTCTTTTCTCCCCCACCATTTCTAAGACCCTTTCATTCCTTTGGGCAATAGTAAATGTGACAGAATGGCAAAGAAGGGCTGAGCGTGTCCATGAGCTAACAGTACATGAAGTTGCCCGCTGCCATCTGTTGTTCTTATTTGCACTATCTTCTTAGTGGCACATGGCAGGACTTGTACTCATGTAAATGTTCTGATTTTTATGAAGGATTACAGGAAAATCATACGGTGTTCGTTATTTGGCAAAAGTGTAGAATGTTCCGCTTTAGAAACAATCGAAATCGCATGTGTACTTGAATTTCAACGCATCATAAAAATACAATGGTGTGTGTAATTTTTAAAACAAGTTAGTAAAGCTATATAACTTTTCAATCATTACATAACTTTTTCAAATTACACTGTTAATAAGCATGTAGTTTAATGAATACTGTATGTATCCGTAATCAAAAGATTATTAAAGAATATATTGACAAATTCAAATTGAAGAAATATGTGTAGTTTAATCAGTACGATGGCAACATAAATTATTTTCCACTTCGTGATTAGCTTAAAATCTTTGTGCTAAGTGAACTATATAAAATTTTGTTGGAGAAGGGTGCAACGCCGATGTGACATCCCTCTTCTAAAAATCTGTAATCGCCATTGATATCAGTTTATTTTTACACGTATAAGCGTGAAACAATACATCGGAACACGCGTTCTTCCGAACACAAGGACTGTGGAACTGGCGGTCCCTAACAATTCCGATTTACCGCCGACGCATTAGGTATTCACTACTGCCAAGGCTTACCTTTTTACTAGTTTGGACCCACCTTTAAGTTAAAGCATATATGAGAATTCTATTAGGAGCATGTGTGGGAATTTTATTAGAAGCATGACTAGGAATTCTATTAGAAGCATGTCTAGGAATTCTATTAGGAGCATATCTGAGAATTCTATTAGGAGCAGGTGTGGAAATTTTATTAGAAGCATGACTGGGAATTCTATTAGGAGCATGTCTAGGAATTCTATTAGGAGCATATCTGAGAATTCTATTAGGAGCAGGTGTGGAAATTTTATTAGAAGCATGACTGGGAATTCTATTAGGAGCATGTCTAGGAATTCTATTAGGAGCATATCTGAGAATTCTATTAGGAGCAGGTGTGGAAATTTTATTAGAAGCATGACTGGGAATTCTATTAGGAGCATGTCTAGGAATTCTATTAGGAGCATATTTGAGAATTCTATTAGGAGCAGGTGTGAAAATTTTATTGGAAGCATGACTAGGAATTCTATTAGGAGCATATCTAGGAATTCAATTAGAAGCATATCTGAGAATTCTATTAGGAGCATGAATGGGAATTATATTAGGAGCATGTCTTGGAATTCTATTAGGAGCATATTTGAGAATTCTATTGGGAGCATGTCTAGGAATTCTATTAGGAGCATATCTGAGAATTCTACTAGGAGCATGAGTGGGAATTTTATTAGAAGCATGACTAGGAATTCTATTAGGAGCATGTCTAGGAATTCTATTAGGAGCATATCTGAGAATTCTATTAGGAGCAGGTGTGGAAATTTTATTAGAAGCATGTCTTGGAATTCTATTAGGAGCATATTTGAGAATTCTATTGGGAGCATGTCTAGGAATTCTATTAGGAGCATATCTGAGAATTCTACTAGGAGCATGAGTGGGAATTTTATTAGAAGCATGACTAGGAATTCTATTAGGAGCATGTCTAGGAATTCTATTAGGAGCATATCTGAGAATTCTATTAGGAGCAGGTGTGGAAATTTTATTAGAAGCATGACTGGAAATTCTATTAAGAGCATGTCTAGGAATTCCATTAGGAGCATATCTGAGAATTCTATTAGGAGCATGTGTGGAAATTTTATTAGAAGCATGACTAGGAATTCTATTAGGAGCATGTCTAGGAATTCTATTAGGAGCATATTTGAGAATTCTATTAGGAGCAGGTGTGGAAATTTTATTAGAAGCATGACTGGGAATTCTATTGGGAGCATGTCTAGGAATTCTATTAGGAGCATGTCTGAGAATTCTATTAGGAGCATGACTGGGAATTATATTAGGAGCATGTCTTGGAATTCTATTACAAGCATATTTGAGAATTCTATTGGGAGCATGTCTAGGAATTCCATTAGGAGCATATATGAGAATTCTATTAGGAGCATGAGTGGGAACTTTATTAGAAGCATGACTGGGAATTATATTAGGAGCATGTCTAGAAATTCTATGAGGAGCATATCTGAGAATTATATTAGGATCATATGTGGGAATTTTATTAGAAGCATGACTGGTTATTCTATTAGGAGCATGTCTTGGAATTCTATGATATTATACTAGCATATCTGAAAATTCTATTAGAAGTATGTGTGGAAATTTTATTAGAAGCATGACTGGGAATTGTATTAGGAGCATGTCTTGGAATTCTATTGGAAGCATGTCTTGGAATCTATTAGGAACATTTCTGAGAATTCCATTGGGAGCATGTCTTTGAGGCTCAGGTATACACTGGATAAAATGGGCTTCAATCCTGCTTTACACTTGATAAAACGGCAAACTATGGTTTAGTCGCTCCCTTGATCATATTCTGGATCCGCCACTGTATATATATTGATAGTTTCATTAGTTTCAACTAATTTTCTCTTGATGCTTCTAAAATTTCAATGACGCACTTTTCGTCATGAAGCTCTTCGTTCGAGCACTCCTACTGGCTACTGTACTATAAACTTGCAGAAGATTTGCTGTGTAAATTTGCGTTCGACGATAATGAACAAGTTTGCAGTAGGCTATATTTAGGAAAGAATGCTGGCTTGTGGGGTGAGTTTTGTTCGAACTATTGAACGAAATGTTAATGAGGATAATCCGTTCTTTCTCTTACATCATTTATTTAAATAAATCGTATACATAATAGTCATGTTTTATTGGGAATTATTAGTATAATTAACTCTAAATTACAAGAGAATTCTTTATTTTCACACTGTTCATGCACTGGTAGGGCAAAAGACAAAAAATAATCGTAATTATCTTCCCACCCGGCGTGTCTTTCTCCCAGTAATCATCAGAAAATTTTGAGACACTACTTCCGTCATTCGGTAAATGTGTGTCGTATAGGCAAGGAGGAAGAAGGAGTTCCAATGCTTTGAGATTCGCTAGAGTGAATAACGCGATCTTCTAGCGTTTCATATTTTACTCAACAGATGGCAGACAACGTCCTGTCAAGTACTTTTATTGAAACCTTGTAAACTCTTCGGTGCCTTTTATCTCACAACCGCATTGAGCTTGTTCGTTTTATTTAGAAATTTTGCTTCGAAAATATCAGTATATAAAATAGTAATATATAAAGTCTCTCGTCTTTGTAACAAAAGTTCCAATAAAAGTTGTCATTGTAAGTGCAACAAAGAGCTTTAATGTAGAGTGGCGGCTCTAAAGGGTAATCATACATATAAAAACATTTGTCGTTATATAATAAAGGAGGAACACTTACATAAAATCCTGCTTTTTGTATACAATCAAGAACCAAATCCATTTCTGGCTTTTAAAAAAGAAGTACAGAAATTACTTATTAATAATTGTATATATAATGTTGAAGAATTTTTTGAACTCAAAGTTTATAGTTAAAATATCTGCGTGTACTATGCAGTGATCTTTGTTTATATTATGGTATGTTATATATGTAACTAAAATTTTCAACTTCTATTTCTGACGATTGTAATACATCTGATGTTCTGAGATGTTTCTGCAATAAAATGTATTATTATTATTATTATTATTATTATTATTATTATTATTATTATTATTATTATTATTATTATTATTATTATTATTATTATTATTATTATTATTATTATTATTAATTAGGACGCAAGCTTTCTTTTGTTGTAGCGGTAAGAGTTGGATTTTTACCGATGCAACCTCCCTTCAGAAATACCCCTTATTTTTCGAATCCTTTTAGCTAGATCCCGGTCTAGTGAATAGCGCGTGTGCTTTCGGGGTATGGTCCTTGGTTCCATTCTTGGTAGGAGAGCACAAAAATAGTATCATGATCTATCTTCTTTAGCGTAAGGACGTAATTGTAGGACTTTCAACTAAAAAGAATCCTAGATCAGACATGGGGTCTCATTCCGTAGCGGTTTACGTTAACGCAACTCAAAATTTGAGTTTAACTGTGCGATTGTCGGTATAACAGTTATAATTATTTATTGGATTACTTTCGTGTACCTTTACGATCCACTAATTTTGCGGAGACCGTTGCGGAGCGAGGCCTATAGTGCCATACGATAAGCAGGGGTGCCCACAAGGGGGGTCTATGACGCAAACTGCGTCATTGAAATATTTGGGGGGGGGGTAAAAATCTATATAAATATGTTTGAGGGGGTATAAAAATTAATCGAAAAGATTTTTTTTTATGGAAGAACACCTACGGATAGACAATTGAGGGGGGGTGCGTCATGGACATGAGGGGGGGTGGGCACCACTGCGATAAGGAATATTCGTCATAGACCCTACTTGGCAGTATATTAAATACAATGTCAATAAAATATGGGTACATATTCTAATAATGTGTTATTGTTTTTCCAGATTGAATGAAAAGCTCTGTCTAAAGAAGAATGAGTCGAGTTGGTACTCTTAAATGGACGAGAAGGATGGTTGTATCGCAAAATTGCGGAAGAATTTAATCTTCTACACTCTTATCGTTAACCTATTAAAGAAACAAGCAGTGTGTTGGACAAACCCCGTTCCGGACGACCATAAACTTTAGACAAGGGCGCCGATCCTGGGGGCCCAAGCCCCCCCAAAGTTCATGTAGATCCCCGAATTGTATTTATGAATATACAATATTTTGCAAAATTTGAATTCAATTTGTCTTAAAATCCTCATATATGCCTTCTGTATTTGAATGAACCCCCCACATTACAGAGAAATCGGCGGCAATTCAGACATATTACATCGAGTTCCCCTTAATCTTGCAAAGCGCATCAAATTATGCATTGAACAGCACGGAAATTATGTTGAAAATATTATTCATTAAAATTAAATTGACTAAAATGCTTTGTCCCGTGTACCCAGACTTTTGGACACTCTATATAATGCTATAATAATAATAATAATAATAATAATAATAATAATAATAATAATAATAATAATAATAATAATAATAATAATAATAATAATAATAATAATAATAATATTTTATTTGCTTTTTCGAAAGTGGAACAAGACAGTTTTATTCTAAACAGAAAGGATTGAATCATATATATATATATATATATATATATATATATATATATATATATATATATACGTATAGTCTTGGGGCCATACATAAGATCTGTTGGAAAAATTGCGTATACGGCATTTCTCTTTTGGAATCATTTCTATGGTGGTGCTGGATTATTTATAGCTTGGTCACTTGAACACGATCGTGTGACTTTTCTTTCAATTGTGCCTCAAACTTTAACCCTTTGGAGACGACTGTATCAGTGGGAAATGAAATTAAAAGTTTTTTTTAAACGATACAATAAACATAGATAGAAGTCAATTTTGTATCTTATTTTATTCCCAAGTCTTTGGCGAATACAAGCGTTTGTTTGTTTGCTCGTAAGGAGGGGCGATGACGTCATTACGTAAATTGTCAAATACTTGTAGAGCTCTATTTTGATAGTTGCTGCTCCTATTGGAAAAGTTGTGTAAACAGAATTTCTCTTCTACAATGTTTCCTCAAGTCTTAATAGATTACTTCAACCTTGAGCGAAATACCTTGATAGTACCAGAATTTTCCAAGATGCCAGACAATATCTAAGACTAAATTGATATTAATTACTTCGAAGAATGTTCAATTTTTGACGATTAGCTCTATTTTCATGATGAATATATAGAGAGTGGTCCGGAAGTGGGCGTACCCCTAATTGGTGTTTTCTGACGTTTTTATGTTTTACCCACATTTGTTTGGTAACATTGCTTGGCAATGCCTGGCAACATTGCTTGGCATTGTCTGGCAACATTGCTATCCATGTTCATTAGTTTTCTGCTGTTTCTGCTTGGTAACAGTTATTTGCAGTGAAGTTGGAATAATCAACAATGTGTGATCAAAGTCCATACAGCATTGAACAAAGATTAGTTGTTGCGGTTTGGATCACAAAAGGCGTTACACAGCTGACACCATGGAAAATGTTAAAGCGAAATTTAAAGACTGCATTAGTATTAATCCACGAAGAGAAGCAACAATGTTGGGGTGGGTAAAACGTGCATTTTCTATGGGCAGTGTGAAATACCTTTTCCGAGGCGGTCGACAGATAAAATGGAGGGAAACGTATCGTGAAGTGGAAGCAGCATGACTGTTAAGACTCTTAAGACTTCAAGGTAACTGTGTACAGACATTCTACTATAACTAACACTATACTGTGATTGTCGAAACTAAAGGGGGAGAGGTACGTCACTTCCAGATCACCCTGTAGTAATAATAAGTTAAGAACATGATTTGGATAAAATTTTAATGACAAACTTTTCTCTTGATGCTATCAATTTGCAATGAAACCGTTATATAAACCAATCATCAACATACCTGCTGAAGAATATAAGCTTGTCCTCTCCTTTCTTAAGCAGGTATGTTGATGATTGCTTTGGGATGTGGAAAGGTACTCGGAGGAAACTTACTAAATTTGTGAAAGAAATAGAAGATCAAGAGAAGGGCATAGAACTGGAATTGGAAATAGAAGAAGATGAAGCCATTGTATTTCTAGATATGAAAATAAGCAGGCATAATGACAAATTGGTCACAGAATGGTTCCAGGAGAAGTGTGCATCAGAGAACTTTTGTCGTAAAAGGAGTGATGTTGATAGAAATACGAAGAAAATTTTCATAGAAAATATGGAAGAGAGGATAATGTACATAAATGGTGACAAAATGAAGGCAGAAGAAGACATAGAAAAATTTCGCAATCTATTAGAAACAAATGGATATGATAAAAGAAAGCTAAAAATGGAAAGGATAAGAAGAAAGAACCAGAAAAGTAAGAAGAAGGAATGTAAGAAAGAAGAAGATGGAGAAGAAGAAAAGAAGACATAGTGTTGAATAGAAAGTATAGGGGAGGATACTGAGGTAATCATAGTAGTAATTGCGTTACTTTGCCTCACTTTTTGGCCCCTGGGTCCCTGCCTCAGGACCCATGGTCCCTGGCCGGGGTCAATGACCTAGGGGTACCATGGCCCACCCCCTAAAATTTGGCAGGGGTACATAGGACCACCCCCAGGACCTATGGTCCCTGGCCCGTGTCAATGACCTAGGGGTACTTAGGACCACCCCTCTAGATTTTGGCAGGGGTACATAGGACCACCCCCCCCTTAAATTTTGGAAATTGCCAAATCTAAAAATTGGGTGTGGTAGCCTAGGACCACAGTATGTACCTCTATCAGTATTGGGTGTCTATGTCGTTCCCTTTTATGAGTAAAAAATTGCCAAAAATTCAAATTTCGGAGGTTTTTGACCTAATTTATCCCCTTGGATGAGGTATTATTACCCTATATGGTTATATGGGCGTATACAGGGATTCATTCCCTTTTATAAGACATGGGTATATTGATGCACCCCTTGAAATTTTTGGGAGGGGTACTTTGGCCCACCCCTTCAATTTTGGAAATTGCCCAATTTAAACATTGGGTATTATAGTACAGGACCCTAATATGTATTATGATAAATTTGGGTGGTCCACCTCGTTCCCTTCTAGGGGTACAAAATTGCCAAAATATAAACGTAAGCAATACGTAGTACCACGTGTTTGGTTTTTGGTCGATTTTATCCCCTTTGATGAGGTGTTATTATCCTATATATATAGTTATATGGTCATGTATAGGGCTCCATTACCTTTCATAAGATATGGGTATATTTGTGCACTCCGGGAGGGGTACTTTTGGCCCACCCCTTAAATTTTGGAAATTGCTCATTTTATATATTTGGTATTATAGTACGGGACCCTAACATGTATTATAAAAATTTTGGGTGGTCCACTTCGTTCCCTTTTAGGGGTACAAAATTGCCAAATTTTAGTACAACCACGTGTTTGGTTTTTGGTTATTTTATTCCCTTGGATGAGGTCCTATTACCTTATATGGGTGTATACAGGTGTTTATTTTCCTATTGTAAGACGTAGGTACATTTGTGCACCCCTTTAAAAATTTGGCAGGGATGCCTTGGCCCACCCCTTAAATTTTTTGGAAATTGCCCAATTTAAACATTTGGTATAATAGTATAGAACCCTAATATAGATCACTATAAATTTTTCGGTGGTCTATCTCGTTCCCCTTTTAGGGGTATAAAACTGCCAAAATATAAACGTAAGCATTACGTTGTACCACGTGTTTGGTTTTTTTGACCTAATTCATTTCCTTGGATGAGATCCTATTACCTTATATGGTTATATGGCCATGTATAGGAGTCCATTCCCTATTATGAAACATAAGTACATATGTGCACCCCCGGGAATGGTACCTTGGCCCGCCCCCCTTAAGTTTTAGAAATTGCCAAATTTAAACATTTGGTATCATAGTACTGGACCCTAATATATATTACTACAAAATTTGGGTGGTCCACCTCGTTCCCTTTTAGGGTGCATTTTGTTCCGCTTTAGGAGTGAACCTTGCAATCGTCCCGAGTTTGATTCTTGGAAATGTTGAATTTAACGTCCCCGCGAAAACGGTGAGAGATGATAGGACGAAACATGAACTTACTTGACTGAGGATTGAAGCAGTGACCTCATACAGTAGAGACAAGCGCTGAGCCATCGTACACGTGTGTTGATTACTATGCAATAGTCCAGAGTTTGATTCTTGGTGCTAGTTTCAGGAAATGTTAACGTCCCACTTGAAACGATGATGAGAAATGAGAAAACATCATAAACTTACTTGCTTGCGGATTGAAGCAGAGACCTCACACATCAGAAAAAAAAACGCTGAGCCATCATGCCAACTTCAGTGCGAGCAGTTTTGCGTATGAAAAAGAACATGATCAGATTATGTTACATTACACATTTCTGCTCGTTGTTAAGCATAGAAGTTTGTTATTGTGAAATTGCAGCATGTGCTTTTACTACATCAGCATTTTTCTCAGCTGACGGACTTTTAAAGCTCAACTTTACATTTATGTCAAAGACAGTTTCGTAACATATCGATGAGTGTTACATTTTTTCAATCAAGTTTAAGGAAAATGAATCACATTTTAGATGTGGTAATTTGAATGTCGTAAGAAACTAACGAGTCAACGGTATGATGTCATTATCAAAATTGCGATACTAGATGTCGTAACGATTGATGTGTAAGGAGAAAAAACGTGAATAATGTCACAACCAATCAGATTGTTTCTTACATCACGTTTCGGCTCATGATACATGATGAAAGCTGTGTTTTCATTGGTTCTCCGTGATGTCATTGATTCATTTTCCTCGTTTCTGATTGGCTGATAGTGTTGTCACTTTATAGTTGAACCGTTTCAGACCTAAATAAAATTCTTAATTTCATTTTTGAAGTTCTACTTCCACGAAGATCTTGAATGAACGTAGGTGTACCTCTTGTGTCAGCGTGACTTTACTCCGTTCCTTGAATTTGAGGTAAGTATCAACCGCGTTTTCTTAATATCAATGGAGTGCTTTTGCATAAGGATAACATTGTTATCACTGTTTTTATTTTAACATGAAATATTTTAGCAAATGGAAGAATAACTTGACCGGGGATCGAATTAGGAATCCCGCACATTAGAAGTAGGCGCGAGAAAATTGTTGATTTTGGTTTAGCGTCCCTTCAGTAGTGGGGTGCTAGGAATACAGCTTAATGTTGAATTTGAGCGCATACTGGGTGTTGAACCCGGGCCAGAGTTGCGTAACGCTAACCACTTAGCTCAGTTTCTGAAAGTAAACAAAGAAACTACGCACGAATTTGTTCCCTACAACGTGAGACGTGGACTTGCAGTTTAATGTGGGATCTGATCTCCCGCCGAGAAACGAATTCGAGTCTTTCTTGCCTTAGCTCGAGAAAAGCAAGCGCATGAGATTTTGTTTTCGTTTCATGTTCGTCATATGTTTTAAAGTTCAGTGTCAGAGGAAAAATGCTTACTACAATGATTCTTTCAGCACAGTTAGAAAAACAATTTCATTCATTCTTTTTTATCACTACAGAAACTTAGGTCATTTACATGTTGGTCCCGGGTTTGATTTCCAGTATGACGACAATAAAAATTTTAACAGTAAAACTATTTGAGATATGATAATTCTTTTAGGATTAATCGTGTAGTCATTTTGATAATGTAGTGATCTCTGAATTCATTTTTAATTCGTGCTTTTTTTCTCTCTCGTTTTAGATATTTGTTTTCTTTGCCTATTCCTTTTTTGCTTACCTTACCTTTTTTCCCTATTTGAATATGGCTACTTCTGGCTTTACTGTCTTGCGAGAAATCAATAGACATTATCGTCGTTTTAATCTTGAAGGACGAATGCTGGAAATTCAAATTAATGCTCCGACCAGTGGCACCGATATTGTGGAGTGGGTTCAGGCCTCCTTTCAACAGATGTTGGATTACTTATTGGAAAACGTCGACGAATCATCGATGGTTGGATTATCGATTTTATCCCACGATGAGAAGAACAAGCCATTTTATTTATCTTTCCGGCATGCAAGTAATTTGACACTGGAGACTTTATGGGCTTCCTTTGATCGCATCCTTCAAAGTAACGATAGTTTTCTCATGAACGAACCGTTCATTGTCCATTTTCATCATGTGGATGTGCCCCGTGGATTTGGAAGAATGCGTCGAGGTCTTTTATCAAACGACGAATTATTAAAGTGCAAGAAAGGCATTCTACGAGTAAAAAACACCGACAAGAAATGTTTAGCGTATGCAATTGTGATTGCTATTGGCCTAAAGAAATATAAGGATACGAACAAGAAACTGTACAGACAATATCACAACCAGAGCAAGTGTGTTGTTATTCCAGCCGTACATGAACTTTTGTCCAGATCATCAGTGAATTTAGATCATGGGGGATGCGTGGAAGAATTACGACAATTGCAACGCTACTTGACAAATTATAAACTTACCGTATACACCAGCTTTTCCGGAGAAGATATTCTGTATGAAGGACCGGGTGGCGAAGACAAGATTCCAATCAATTTAATGTGCATCAATTCACATTATGACATCATCACGTCATTAACAGCCGTTTTTTCTACTGTGTATTATTGTGCTGCATGCCACAAAAAATATGATCATCTTAATAGACACGTCAAGAACTGTTCGGCCATGTGCGAGAAATGTTTGCAGAAACCGCCATGCAGTAAGATCAATACGGAGAAGCAGTGCCTAGAATGCAATCGTGAATTTTATGGTGAAACATGTTATACAAATCATCTAACTGTACCATATCATAAAGGCCAACCAATATGCAAGATGGTGAAACAGTGTGCCAAATGTCTACGCATTTATTCGTTTGTCCATACAGGGGAAAGAAAACATGATTGTACAGATTATTTTTGTAATGTGTGCCGTAAACACGTTACGTCTACCCACCAATGCTACATGAAGCCTGATACGACTCAATTAAAACCTGGAGTTCCATCAGTGTTACATGCCAAGAAAGCTATGATTGTCTTCTATGATATCGAAGCCACACAGGATACTTTCTTCGATGAAGACACGTTCATTCATAAGCCCAATTTACTGGTGGCCCAACAAGTATGTTACAACTGTGTTCAAGATGAAGATATACATCATCCGTGTGAAGTTTGTGGACAGCGAGAACATATTTTTCAAGATGATCCGATCAATGCCTTTCTTGCGTATTTACGTCAACCACGACCCAACATCAAACTTATTGTATCTTTGGCACATAACTGTAAGGGATATGATGGTCATTTTATTCTTAAATCTTTAGTGGAAGAACATGAATTGAAACCTACTTTGATCTTGAACGAAGCAAAAATTTTAAGCATGAAAGTGAATCACTTATCGTTTATTGACTCCTTAAATTTCATGCCAATGGCTTTAAGTAAATTATCCAAGGCATTTCATTTACCAGCGACCAAAGGATATTTTCCACACTTTTTTAATACTGCTGCAAATCAAACGTATGTGGGAAAATTACCGGACATCCATTATTATGGTGCAGATGAAATGAAAGTGGATGAACGAGAGAAATTCATGACATGGTACAACGAACACCAGAACGATACGTTTATTTTCCAAAAAGAATTGGTGAACTATTGTGTCCAGGACGTCAACGTACTTCGATTGGCTTGTATATCTTTCATGACCACTTTTGAACAAGAAACTCACGTCAATCCTTTCCTGGAGGCTATCACTTTGGCGAGTGCGTGCAATTTAGTATTTCGACGAAATTTCTTAAAACCCAATACTATTAGCATTCTTCCTGCACGAGGATACCGTCACAGAAACAATCAGTCACGGATTGCTTTGCAGTGGCTTGCCTACATGGAAGAAAAAGAGGGTCATTCAATTCTACATGCGGCCAAAGGCAAAGAAGTTTATGTTGCTGGTTTTCATCTGGACGGCTACTACAAAGATCCTGACACTAAAGAGGAACACGTGTATGAATTTGAAGGTTGCAGAATTCACGGCTGTCCTCTATGTGTCCCTACAGGCCGTGATCAACCCATTTATGAGAACTCCGAAGAAACAATGAACTATCGCTACGAGAGAACACAGCGTAAAATGAAGTTATTACGATCCATGGGATATAAAATACATGAAATGTGGGAATGTGAATTTCGTCAAGTGTTAAAATCCAATCCAGCATTGGCCTCTTCTTTAAGCACACATCCTTATACTAATAAGACACCATTAAATCCAAGAGACAGCTTCTATGGTGGCCGTGTTAATGCCATTAAATTGTACCACGTCGCAAATGAAAATGAAGGCGAAGAAATAAAATTCTTGGATATCGTCTCCCTGTATCCTTATGTGAATAAATGTGGACGGTATCCAATAGGGCATCCACGAATATATCTACAGGGAGATCCAGAAATGCCCGACATTCAAACTGTCAACGGATTGGTCAAGTTGAAGATCTTGCCTAGCAGAAATGTGTTTCATCCAGTGCTGCCATTTCGCTCAAATAAGAAGTTGTTGTTTCCACTTTGTGCTGCCTGTGCCACAGCATTAAATCAAGATTCTGAATGTACACATTCGGACAGTGAACGAAGTCTAACGGGAACATGGGTGTCCTATGAAATTCAAAAAGCCATTGAACTTGGGTATCAAGTCATTGAAATTTACGAAATTTGGGATTACGACATCACCGTATATGATCCAGAAACCAAGACTGGCGGATTATTCAGCGAATACATTAACACATTTTTGAAATCGAAGCTGGAAGCTTCTGGATGGCCTGCCAATTGCGTCACCGAAGAAGAAAAGCAGCAGTATATCCAAGTGGTACAACAACGGGAAGGCATAACTTTAGATGCAGCAAATATAATGACAAATTCAGCACGTCGTAGTCTTGCAAAGCTCTGTTTGAATGCCTTCTGGGGACGACTCGCTATAAGAGACAATTTCAGCCAAACGACCATCATTAACGACCCCAAAGAACTGTATCAAAAATTAACTGCTCCAGACATAAAAGTCAACCAAATTTTACCTGTTAACGATTCGATGTTATACCTTTATTGGCAGTATGAAGATGATGTTCCAGTACAAAATCACAATGCTAATGTTGTCCTTGGAGCATTTACAACGTGTCAAGCTCGTCTGGAACTCTACAAATATTTAGAACTGCTGCAAGAAAGAGTATTATATTTCGATACAGATTCAGTGATATTCACGCAGCGACCATCAGAGCCCACAATAGAACCAGAAGTATTTCTTGGTTCAATGTCAAATGAACTTGAATCAATTGGACCAAAAGCATACATTAAAAAATTCGTGTCTGGTGGCCCAAAACAGTACGCCTTGGAAATCTACAACCCCGACACGAAATCAACCAGTTATGTATGCAAAATTCGTGGATTCACACTCAATTATACTGCAAGTCAAAAGTTAAATTTCAATAGTCTGGAGCAAATGATCATAAATCAATCGAGTGAAAAAATCTCCATTAGCACGCCGCACAAAATTTACAGAACCCACGATCATCATCTTGTCACAAAACCTGAAGAAAAGAAGTACAGTTTCAACTATAAAAAACGCCGATTAATACCAGACACATACGAGACATTGCCCTATGGGTATAAAAAAGCCAGAACAGAATAACAGCCATATTTTCCCCTAATCCCACCAACATCACCTCCCAAAGACGGGGCAAAGAATCAACGCAACACGGGACATGCTTCAACAAGGCCACAGCGAAGACAAAAACTCAGATGACATCACCTTGCAGAAACCCGTGGAGAAAAAAAAAGGAATTCAGGTACGTCACATTTGCGTTTCTTTTCTCACCTCACTCTCTCTTGATCAGTTAGTTCGATGTTAATAATCTGTTTTTCTTCTTTCACAGGAAACAAAATAAATATTACCATGTATATTCATATGTTTTATTTTCTCTTTACAGAATTTGTACCCGTCACGGACACGTCTTCCTTTGAAGAAAAAAGAAATTCTGTATTCTATTTCACATGCTAAAAATAAATGTACAAAAACATGATTCTGTGTTTTTATTTCACATCCTAAAATCAAATTCTTTTTCCTGTACTGCGATTTCAATTTCTTTTTTCTGAATCAGTTTACCGATAAAATAAATCAGTTTTGCGAAAAAAAAAATCAAACTAAATTTTTGTTTCAGAAAATTTTTTGTGTACGAAAAAAAAAACTGATTCAGAAAATTTTTGTGTACGAAAAAAAAATGTTTTCAGAAAAATTTTTTGTGTACGAAAACAAAATTCTGTTTCAGAAAATTTTTTTTGTGTGTACAAAACAAAAACTGTTTCAGAAAATTTTTATGTACAAACAAAATTCTGTTTCAGAAAAAAATTTTTATGTACAAACAAAATTCTGTTTCAGAAAAAATTTTTGTGTGCAAAACAAAAATCAGTTTTCGTCACGAAACTGCTCCGACTAAATGAATCGATTCATTCTGATAGTGTTGGCAACACTGGAAA
Source organism: Thermobia domestica (assembly GCF_964235325.1). Taxonomy (NCBI): domain Eukaryota; kingdom Metazoa; phylum Arthropoda; class Insecta; order Zygentoma; family Lepismatidae; genus Thermobia; species Thermobia domestica. The sequence goes on from NC_137464.1 coordinate 22,528,502, forward strand.
AATTTCGGTAAGTATCGCTCAGACCCTGAGTTACAGCGAACACAACTAAATTCGAACCAGCAACCTTACATGTCTGATTCATCTCTAAATACAGCCAACTAAACAATAAGATTGTGTGTATACGTCAATGCTAGCACTGAGTCAACAAGGTTTTCTTCAAGGTCAAAGTTGCACACGAAGTAAAAAGATGACAACGCAGATCTTCTATCTTTCTATATGAAACATAAACCTAGTGTAAACTGCTCGCACTGAAATGTGTAATGTAACATAATCTGCTCGTCTTCTTTTCATACGCGAAACTGTTCGCACTGAATGGAGTACGACGGCTCAGCGCTTCAATCCACAACGAAGTAAGTTCATGTTTCCTCCTATCATTTTTCATCATCGTTTCAAGGGGACGTTAAACTCAACATTTCTTAAACTAACACACACACACACAAAAAAAAATCGAACTCGGGACCATGACATAGTAATCAAAAAACTGAACTTCTCAATGGGCCATAGTGGCTCAAATATGTGAGATCTCTGCTTCAATCCGCAAGCAAGTAAGTTTATGATGTTTTCTCATTTCTCATCATCGTTTCAAGTGGGACGTTAACATTTCCTGAAACTAGCACCAAGAATCAAACTCGGGACCATTGCATAGTAATCAACACACGTGTACGATGGCTCAGCGATTGTCTCTCTACTGTATGAGGTCACTGCTTCAATCCTCAGTCAAGTAAGTTCATGTTTCGGTCTATCACCGTTTTCGTGGGGACGTTAAATTCAACATTTCCAAGAATAAAACTCGGGACGATTGCAAGGTTCACTCCTAAAGCGGAACAAAATGCCCCCTAAAAGGGAACGAGGTGGACCACCCAAATTTTGTAGTAATATATATTAGGGTCCAGTACTATGATACCAAATGTTTAAATTTGGCAATTTCTAAAACTTCCAGAAGTAGCCATATTCAAATAGGGAAAAAGGTAAGGTAAGCAAAAAAGGAATAGGCAAAGAAAAACAAATATCTAAAACGAAAAGAGAAAAAAAAGCACGAATTAAAATTGAATTCAGAGATCACTACATTATCAAAATGACTACACGATCAATCCTAAAAGAATGATCATATCTCAAATAGTTCTACTACTGAAACGTTTTATTGTCGTCATACTGGAAATCAAACCCGGACCAACATCAACATGTAAATGACCTAAGTTTCTGTAGTGATAAAAAGAATGAATGAAATTGTTTTTCTAACTGTGCTGAAAGAATCATTGTAGTAGTAAGCATTTTTCCTCTGACACTGAACTTTAAAACGTATGACGAACATGAAACGAAAACAAAATCTCATGCGCTTGCTTTTTTTTTTTTTTTCGAGCTAAGACAAGAAAGACTCGAATTCGTTTCTCGGCGGGAGATCAGATCCCACATTAAACTGTAGGTCCACGTCTCACGTTGTAGGGAACAAAATCATGCGTAGTTTCTTTGTTTACTTTCAGAAACTGAGCTAAGTGGTTAGCGTTACGCACCTCTGGCCCGGGTTCAACACCCAGTATGCGATCAGATTCAACATTAAGCTGTATTCCTAGCCCCCCACTACTGAAGGGACGCTAAAACCAAAATCAACAAATTTCTCGTGCCTACTTCTAATGTGTGGGATGTGGCCCGGGTTCAACACCCAGTATGCGCTCAAATTCAACATTAAGCTGTATTCCTAGCACCCCACTACTGAAGGGACGCTAAACCAAAATCAACAAATTTCTTGTGCTTACTTCTAATGTGTGGGATTCCTAATTCGATCCCCGGTCAAGTTATTCTTCCATTTGCTAAATATTTCGTGTTAAAATAAAACAATGATAACAATGTTATCCTCATGCAAAAAAAAACACTCCATTGATGTTAAGAAAACGCAGTCGATACTTACCTCAAATTCAAGGAACGGAGTAAAGTCACGCTGTCACTAGAGGTACACCTACGTTCATTCAAGATCTTCGTGGAAGTAGGATTTGAAAATGAAATTAAGAAATTTATTTAGGTCTAAAACGTGTTCAACTATAAAGTGACATCACTATCAGCCAATCAGAAACGAGGAAAATGAATCAATGACATCACGGAGAACCAATGAAAACACAGCTTTCATCATGAGCCGAAACGTGATGTAAGAAGCAATCTGATTGGTTGTGACATTATTCACGTTTTTTCTCCTTACACATCAATCGTTACGACATCTAGTATCGCAATTTTGATAATGACATCATACCGTTGACTCGTTAGTTTCTTACGACATTCAAATTAACACATCTAAAATGTGATTCATTTTCCTTAAACTTGATTGAAAAAATGTAACACTCATCGATATGTTACGAAACTGTCTTTGACATAAATGTAAAGTTGAGCTTTAAAAGTCCGTCAGCTGAGAAAAATGCTGATGTAGTAAAAGCAGATTCTGCAATTTCACAATAACAAGCTTCTATGCGTAACAACAAGCAGAAATGTGTAGTAATGTAACATAATCTGTTCATGTTCTTTTCATACGCAAAACTGCTCGCACTGAATGGAGTACGGTGGCTCAGCGTTTTTTTTTTTCTGATGTGTGAGTTCTCTGCTTCAATCCGCAAGCAAGTAAGTTTATGATGTTTTCTCATTTCTCATCATCGTTTCAAGTGGGACGTTAACATTTCCTGAAACTAGCACCAAGAATCAAACTCGGGACTATTGCATAGTAATCAACACACGTGTACGATGGCTCAGCGCTTGTCTCTACTGTATGAGGTCACTGCTTCAATCCTCAGTCAAGTAAGTTCATGTTTCGTCCTATCATCTCTCACCGTTTTCGCGGGGACGTTAAATTCAACATTTCCAAGAATCAAACTCGGGACGATTGCAAGGTTCACTCCTAAGGCGGAACAAAATGCACCCTAAAAGGGAACGAGGTGGACCACCCAAATTTTGTAGTAATATATATTAGGGTCCAGTACTATGATACCAAATGTTTAGATTTGGCAATTTCTAAAACTTAAGGGGGCGGGCCAAGGTACCATTCCCGGGGGTGCACATATGTACTTATGTTTCATAATAGGGAATGGACTCCTATACATGGCCATATAACCATATAAGGTAAAAAAAATGAAATCTTTAAGTTTTACGTCCCACGGTTATGCCGGTGAGGCTAAAGGAGACGGTGATAATGAGAGATGAATGAAAATGGTGGAATGAAGAAAGTGGGAGGAAACGGGAGAACCCCGAGAAAACCCACGAGCACGGTGTTTGTCCACCACAAAGTTCACTTGGCGGGGGCTGGGATCGAACCCGGGACCCCAAGCACCAGAGGTGAACGCTCTACCACTGAGCCACCGCAAGGTAATAGGATCTCATCCAAGGAAATGAATTAGGTCAAAACCCAAACACGTGGTACAACGTATTGCTTACGTTTATATTTTGGCAGTTTTATACCCCTAAAAGGGAAACGAGATAGACCACCGAAAAATTTATAGTGATCTATATTAGGGTTCTATACTATTATACCAAATGTTTAAATTGGGCAATTTCCAAAAAATTTAAGGGGTGGGCCAAGGCATCCCTGCCAAATTTTTAAAGGAGTGCACAAATGTACCTACGTCTTACAATAGAAAATAAACACCTGTATACACCCATATAAGGTAATAGGACCTCATCCAAGGGAATAAAATAACCAAAAACCAAACACGTGGTTGTACTAAAATTTGGCAATTTTGTACCCCTAAAAGGGAACGAAGTGGACCACCCAAATTTATTATAATACATGTTAGGGTCCCGTACTATAATACCAAATATATAAAATGAGCAATTTCCAAAATTTAAGGGGTGGGCCAAAAGTACCCCTCCCGGAGTGCACAAATATACCCATATCTTATGAAAGGTAATGGACCCCTATACATGACCATATAACTATATATATAGGATAATAACCTCATCAAAGGGGATAAAATCGACCAAAAACCAAACACGTGGTACTACGTATTGCTTACGTTTATATTTTGGCAATTTTGTACCCCTAGAAGGGAACGAGGTGGACCACCCAAATTTATCATAATACATATTAGGGTCCTGTACTATAATACCCAATGTTTAAATTGGGCAATTTCCAAAATTGAAGGGGTGGGCCAAAGTACCCCTCCCAAAAATTTCAAGGGGTGCATTAATATACCCATGTCTTATAAAAGGGAATGAATCCCTGTATACGCCCATATAACCATATAGGGTAATAATACCTCATCAAAGGGGATAAATTAGGTCAAAAAAACCCCGAAATTTGAATTTTTGGCAATTTTTTACTCATAAAAGGGAACGACATAGACACCCAATACTGATAGAGGTACATACTGTGGTCCTAGGCTACCACACCCAATTTTTAGATTTGGCAATTTCCAAAATTTAAGGGGGGGTGGTCCTATGTACCCCTGCCAAAATCTAGAGGGGTGGTCCTAAGTACCCCTAGGTCATTGACACGGGCCAGGGACCATGGGTCCTGGGGGTGGTCCTATGTACCCCTGCCAAATTTTAGGGGGTGGGCCATGGTACCCCTAGGTCATTGACCCTGGGCCAGGGACCATGGGTCCTGAGGCAGGGACCCAGGGGCCAAAAAGTGAGGCAAAGTAACGCCATTACTACTATCATGAGGGTTTTGAAGAAAATAGGGAAAATTTCTACATACAGGAAAGGGAGTAGAAGACTTTTGGATGTGTTAAGAATGAAGAAAAAGAAGAAAGATGAAAAAGGAGAAAGCCGAGAGGAGATGATGGAAAGAAGAGGAATAGTTTATAAGATAAAGTGTGGTGATTGTGATAGCTGTTATATAGGTGAAACGGGGAAAAAAACTAAAAGAACGATTAAAGCAACATCAAGATGATGTTAGATTGGAAAGAGAAAGGAATGCCATTTTTAAACATGTAAGGAACAGGGGGCACAATATTAATTGGTGTGAGAGCAGTGGCGAAGGCTCGTAAGAGGCCCGGCCTACCCATTTACTTTCAGAAATTATAGTTTATAATTAATTCATTTTCCTTGCACGGAATGTATGATAGTTTTCTAAGTTTAAAAAAATATTGTTTAATAAAGAAATCATGGTTAGCACCACTGCTGGGAGGCCCGCCGGGCAGTGTCTCAGGCGGCAGTAGAACTACCGCCAAACTACTCAGAAAATCCCGCGTGAGAACGCGTTGGTAATAACCTGCGAAAGAGACCGGCCTCAGCGCTTATCGACTTTCGTTTCTACATAAAGCGTTTCTCTCGAGACGTTCGATTTCAATTCGATACATCAAACAAATAAAAAGCAAGAGAACGTGAGCCCCATTCCGTTCCAACTTTGCTTAATTTTGGGGACGTTAACGCAACGCAAAAGCTGGAAAAAACAATTCTAAAGGTGTTAGTATATTATCGCAAACTAATAATGTCCCTTTATTCCGTTATGTTGGCGCAAACCTGTACAAAATCAGACTCTCTGAGTTCATTAGAATTGAGTAGAGAGTGTGTGTTTTTGAGATATAGTGAGTGACATTGTTTCTTACATTTTGCAAAAGTGAATGAGACAAAATGTCAGTAAGTGGAGAATATGAACATAATATAATTCCTATTAAAGAATCTTCTATGTCTGTGGTCTTTGGGAAATTAATGTGTTATTAAGGAACGAAGTCCAACGTCTGTGTTGGAAATAGAACAAACAGAGGGCAAGAGAGTTCTGCATGCACTGGTACAAAAATTATTTGGGGTTGTTGACATATAAAGAGCAACGTTTAAAAAAATATTTAAGTATGATTCTGCTTTTAATGGGGAATTAAGTGACACAAAATGACTTGATTGAATGAGTGTCATGTGTTTTGAACAATATAATTAAAGACGAAATTTTACAAGCAGAGTTTGTTTCAATACAAGTAGACTAAAACATATGCCGTCTTATGCAGAGATGTTCTGACGCGTGATTAGTGCCATACTAAAGAGTACGACTAACATGTGTTGCCTGCAGTAGTCAGGCCTTTAGCATGACGCTAATCTTACGTCAAAACGACTCTGCATAAGGCAACATATGTTTTTTTTTCTAAAGCGCAGATAATGTGATAATCCATCTTCCCCACCCGATCACGCCCAATTGAAACAATTAAATTGCATTACGGCGAATTGAGATCAGCTATGAGTCACATACGTGAATTTCATTATGAAAATTGAGATCCGGATCGAATAAGAGCTGTCGATGGATACAATTACGTTAAATTTATGTGAATTTGTCTTGTTGTGTTTCTGTAGTAAAATATTTTCTTTATTATTATTATTATTATTATTATTATTATTATTATTATTATTATTATTATTATTATTATTATTATTATTATTATTATTATTATTAGTAGTAGTAGTAGTAGTAGTAGTAGTAGTACTAGTAGTAGTAGAACATTGGGCCTACGCTCTTGAAGCTATCACCCTTCGCCACTGTGAGAGTGAAGTGTTAGCAAGGGAACAAAGACGTTGATAAGAAAGTGGAAGGAGGCCAGTATCATTAAAAAAGAGGAAAGCTGCATTATGAATTGGAATACAGGACTTAAAATCGACGAGAAGTGGGGCAAGTTATTTTAAAATCTTAATTTGTAGCTTATTTTCGACTGGACCAGGGAGGATCTTGGTGTTTAGTATCAGTTTGATCAACTTCTATTATGATTGGATGATTCTTTATTGATTAGCCAATCAGCATTCAGAATTTTCCGTGTTGAATGTTCGTTATGAATGTATGTCTGTTAAAAAAATTTAAAATTGTCATAACAGTGACAGTGACATATACATATATATATGCAATTTTCATTTATTTTCCATAGTTTCTGAAGTAGAATATGTTAGATATCCGAAACTGTCACATTTAACTTTAACTGTTCACAGTTTAACTTTGATTTTAACAAAAATATGAAGTCTACAGTAGGTAGCTAGTCTACAAGCGGTAGATTAGATTCGATTGTTTTGGTTCTTAAAACTGTTCATGAACAGTTCTCTCAGGGATATTCCATGTGAAATTAACCAATGAAATGACAAAATCTGAATAACCATCTTAGATTTTTGTAAAAATTTATGCACAGCTTTATTACAGTGAGATATGAAAAAATCCCAAATATGACCTCTCTACTCCTGAAAGTGTTCCCATACAGGGTGTTCAAAAATGTCAAAAAGGGCTTGTTTTCAGTTACTGTGCTTATTAGAAATTATCATAAAGTTGTTAATATGTGTACTAGAGACATGAAATTAACACCATTGGAAAGCTTAAAGATTGCTCTACAAGTTGTACTATATTTAAAAAACCTGTAAAATAATAAAAAAAACTTCAAAAATTCAAATTCAAATTTGAATTTTGCATAATAATGTCCCTGCAAATTTGTTCAAAATTGTCCAGATTGTAGTCTCGTATGTGTACTGAAACACCACAAAGTTGCATTTTGGGCACTCAATGAAATCCGATTCAAAATTCAACATAAACCAAACATTGCACGATATTGACCATGTGAATATCTGGGTTCAGATTTATAACCATTTGCTTGTTGCTATTTACCTACAGCCTCAAAGGAATTTATATTCAATTTCATTTGTGTGTTGATATTCATTTGAATTTACACAATTATCCACCTTTCGAGTTATCTAGAGAGGTAATACGTTTCCAGACAGTACTCAATACAGGTCATTATTCTTGTTAGTCAGTATGTGTTTCTAAATTTATATTGGCTACATTGATACAAGTTATTTTCATTCCTTTGTTTCAGGATTGCTGTTACAGAACTTATTATTGAAAGGGAGTGATATATCCCCCCCCTTTCACAATATTTGTATCAAATGTGTTATGAAACACAATGACACTGTTCACAAAAACTTCACACACTTTTAGAACAAACAATTAGTCAAAAAATTCTTTTTCCTATTTCAATTATGCACTTCCACATGTCTGTGACAGCAATCCTGAATTTACGTATGGATTCCACCTATAAAGAAGATTTTAGTTTGAGCCAATATTATGCCGAACTGAATCAAATGGAAGTTGTGTTAGAATCCCAAATAATCAACCACAATGTTGACCTAATCTTAAGGATAGTCACTGTGTATATAGATATTTTCATAGTTGAATTAAGCTTCTTCGCAAGTTTACTCCTACATAATTTACGTCATTTATAATCTATTTTCTTAAGAAACGCTGTATAGTGTAATATGTTAAACTGCCATAACCACATTCAGGGATCCCAATGCAGAGCGATCTTGGAAATGCGATATCCAAAACTATTTATCATGAATCTTCGAAGTCCGTAATCTCCGTGTTGTTAATAAGTAAATATTAAGCAAGCGGATGTGACAGAAGTACGAGGGTGGGCTGATAAGTTCTTGGCCCGACCCAGAAGGACTTGAGCTGCAGGCATGAAAGTGTGAGGCTATTCAACATAATCCCCTCGAAGGTCAACACACTTGGCACTTCGATGCTGCAACTTCTCCAACCCCTAAAAAAAAAAAAAAAAAAAAAAAAAAACCCTCAAGGTCTGCAAAAAACTGTTTCGCAGCTGTTATCACCTCTTCATCACTGTAAAATTTCTATGCTTTCAGTGCTGTTTTTAGTTTTGGAAACAGATAATAATCAGAAGGGGCTAGATCTGGCGAGTAAGGTGGGTGGTCAATGCACTGAAACCCTAGGTCCCTCAGAAAATCCATTGTTCTGCCACCCTTGTGGACGGGAGCATTGTCCTGCAAGAACAAGACACCTCGTGTCAACTTTCCCCGGCGCCTTTCTTTAATAGCATTCTTTACTTTAGCCAGCAGACTGCAGTAATACTCTGCAGTTATGGTTTGGCCCTTTGGAAGGTAGTCTGAGAGCAAAACACCATCCTTATCCCAGAATATTGAGGCAAGCACCTTACCTGCGGACTTTTGTGCTTTGAATTTTTGGGGCCTTGGAGATCCAGAGTGGCGCCACTCGCATGACTGCTGTTTGGTTTCCGAATCAAAGTAATGCAACCACGTTTCATCCGGGTAACAAGCCCATTCAAACAATCGTCCGTGGAGTTCGCCAAATGTTGTAAAATCACCTGCGATGATCTCACAGTTCGCGTTTCTGATCCGCGTTCAAACATTTCGGAATCCATTTCGCAGAAAGCTTGCGCATATTCAACTGATCATGGAGTATTGACCCAACACATTCTTTGGATATGCGCACTTTGTCAGCTATCTCCTGAAGCGAAATCCGTCTGTTGCTCAAAATCAGGTCATGAATCTGGTCCACTTTTTCCGGAGTTGACACTGACACTGGCCTGCCACACCTGTCACCATCTTCTGTTGAAAATTCACCACACTTGAAGTTCGCACACCATTTCTTCACATTGGAGTATGAAGGGCACTGTCTACCCAATGTGTCTAGCATGCAACCATGGATATCCTTGGGCGACTTCTGTTGCAGGAAGAATAACTTCATTACACCTCGCAACTCCTCTTTGGTGAATTTGACATGTGGCTCCGCCATGATTCATTCAATTACCTGTAAAATAAAAACCGTTCATGGTAGAATCGTGAAATTTGGTACTTAAACATACAAAAGATCAACATTTCACATGACATCATTTATATGAGGGTAGTACCTTCGAAAGGGAGTCGGGCCGAGAACTTATCAGCCGACCCTCGTAAAAATGTCATTGTATTAAATGAGCACCTTCACCAGAATCTTCAGTACAAATTACAAAATGTTGGACTTAACGATTATTATTAGTTTTCAGCATAATAAGAGAGATCTACGAGTATATTAATGTTGTAATATCCCGCATATGGTTCTATTTATAAAACATCAACATGTGCTTTTATTTATAAACATCAACATGTGCTTTTATTTATAAACATCAACATGTGCTTTTATTTGTAAACATCAACATGTGCTTTTATTTGTAAACATCAACATGTGCTTTTATTTGTAAACATCAAATGCGTTCTACTACAAGCTGCTACACGAAGCAGACGACAGGAATCATCGTCACCACTGATCATAAATATGAACAGTAGCCAAAGTATGTTTGGGATTAAACATATTCTTCCCTCCATTGATCGATATTGAGGAATTCGTAAAGAAGGCTCCTTTTGAATTCCCGATACATTTCACAATTGTTTTTATCGTAAAAGAATAGAAATTAAAAAGCTATTTGTGTGATATGATAAAAGTTTATAACTATTACTGGAAATTAATGCTGACACCCATTTTAAACATTTTAAAAGAACATAGTTTCTACTGTGTTGAAATTTCATTTCTTATCGATAGTAGTAAATAGTATCGTTTGTAAATAGTTGTAAATTTCCATAATAATTCTCAAAGTGGATTTGTATACAACCAAAGGTAGTTTTCTTCAAGTTTAACAGAAAATCCAAAGTAAATATCTTGAAAACAGCTTTTATTTGTAAAATAATACATAATGATTGCTTTTGGCTGTTACAATGGTCTGTCCAGGCAGGTTGATAAATATTCAACATAGTAGGCCTATAACAACAAAACCTGCTTCTCTCATATGAAAAAAAAAAAATCTTAGTAAGGTGAGTGTGGGTGCGCCGAAATCCCTAGCTACGGCTCTGGCGCCTAGCGACGCATTTTTGCTAGCGGTTCTTCACTTTTCGTAAGCCCATTTTGTAAAAGCCTGCAGTTTGGCTTTAAAACCACAGTGGAACCTCAGAAATGACTTCATCTATACTGTCAAAAATGGCGTCCTCTGAATTGACACTTTATTTCTGGGAAGAGGAAGAAGTTACTTAGTGCTTTTTAGATCCACTTTTACCCCTATATATATGTATGCACCACGCTACAGGGTGCAATTTTCGGTCTTTTAACATTAAATTTTTAGGTTAGAGACTCGAGACGTCCGGAATTTGCTGTATAGATTTTGACTGCAATCCGACATAAACTTTCAAAATTAGTGGCCCGGATCCCATTTTAAACAATAAACCCTGTCTCATATATCTTTGCTACTGATGCAAAAATGTAATCAATCAAGCTAAACAAACTAATTTTATGCGTTTCCAACAAACCTGGGTTGCAGGATAAGTTTGTACTCCAACTCACATGGGATCATTTCGATTTGGTGAATTCAATTGCTGAAAATGATTGCTAGCTTTGGATTCAACACCAAAAGAAACAGAGAAACAGAGGGTGTTCAGTGGCAGACCGTACACAGCAGCGTTTCCCAACCTTTTCCAACTTGCGGCACACTACGGGTGTTACTTGGATTCTCGCGGCACACTTATAGATATTATTTGTAAATATAAAACAAAGTGGTATTTTTTCTGTGATTATTGATCTCCTCCTCACAGAGAAGAAAGCTCGAACACTGTTTTTTTTTCGCGGTAAATCATTATGCTTATTTTTCATACTAATTTAAAAATAGAAAATAATTGCAATGAAATATTAGACTCAAATTTTTAAAAATACACTTGCGTTTAAAAACTGTATCCAGCCTTTTACTAAGAAGAAAAATCACTAAACAAACGAAGAAACAAATATCATTTACTTTTAAAACACAAATGTAGGTGATTTGTCGAAAGGATTGAATGATATTTTAAATTTTCAAGTTACGAAATAGTCTGCAAAAATAAAGAAACAATAATGGTCATAACAATGACAACAAATACTTTTTTCAACATTAGGAAGGTACAGAACAGTAACACTGTATGAAACTTAAAATTGTAGATTCATAGTAGAGGTTCATAGTAATGTGAAATACAAATATTCATTTTTCCCTACGTTTTACAATTTGATTGCTATAAAATTAATAATTTTGTTTCGATTCCTTGCGGCACACCAGCGGTCCATTCACGGCACACCGGTTGGGAAACGCTGGTATACAGGATGGAAGATAAATGAGGGCAAAGTGCGAAGATAGAACGTAGAAAATGTCTAGAAATGCCATGCTAATTTTGATACGAGTAGAAGGATTGAGGTAAATTGTTGGAAATGAAGAATGCATGTAAAGCTCCACTGAATAGGCGTAATGTAAACAGTGTTTTCACTGTCAATTGTATGTAACTAGTTGTGAGAAGAATCATCAGTTTTATAACTGGAACATTTTGTTGGAGAGGATCATTAATATACTATAACCCTGAATGGGATAAGTGTTTGTGAAAGGTACCATGCCAGCATTCGCCCAGTGGATTTACTTTTCATTCCCTTACACGTTGCAAACATTCTTGATGTTCCAGGATTCGGTTCTATCTCTTTCTACCCTTCGAGCATACAACGTGCTCATGGAACGTACTACAGGGTCTCTAGTTCCTCATTCAAGTCATCTTTACGATAGTATTGATACATTGCCATAGCGTGCAACGCCTCCTGTTACAAAGATCTCAAACTATATTGGCCACTATGGGTTTCAATAGATGATGTGCCTCAAGAACCATATGTCACATGACTCCTTTCCCGTATATTCTTCTTTCGCTAAGTCCAACATGGCAGCTTTTCAGATGTCTCCCCATGGTTCACATTACGAATATCAGAGATGGAGTGGGTCAGTGGTTCAAGTTTTCTGAGTGGGTCGTGGGTCAACAGCATGTGACCCACTGTGATCCACTACCCACCATGACCCACTGCGACCCACCGACTCAGTATGATCTACCGACCCACTCTGCTCACTGCATTGTAGACAGTATCTTCTGAAGACTGGTAAATTTGTCTTCGTTTTACTTTTAAGACCTTCATTTCCCTTCCTTTTCCATTTGTTTCCGTCTACTTACCTGAGATGAGTATATCTAACGAAGTGAAAAAAGAACTTCAAGCACTTTTGGATATTGATGTTTTTAATTGTAATAATAGCAATAGGACTTATACTACTACTTGGCTTTCGAGACCTGTGAGTTTTTAGAGGAGTCAGTGGTAGAGCGTTCACCTCTGGTGCTAGGGGTCCCGGGTTCGATCCCAGCCTCCGCCAAGTGAACTTTGTGGTGGACAAACATAGTGTGCGTGGGTTCTCTCGGGGTTCTCCCGTTTCCTCCCACTTTCTTCATTCCACTATTTCATTCATTACTCATCATCACCGCCTCCTTTAGCCTAACCGGCATAAACGTGGGACGTCAAACTCAAAGATTTCATTTCATTTTCATTTCGTTTCAAAATTAACATGGCATTTCTAGACATTTTCTACGTTCTATCTTCGCACTTTGGCTTCATTTATCTCCCATCCTGTATACGATCTACCACTGAACAGTCTCTTTTTCTTTGTTTCTTTTGTGCTGAATCCAGTGCTGAAACCATTTTCAGCAATTGAATTCCCAAATCGGAATGATCCCTTGTTAGTTTTTTAAAAATATTTTAAGATATGAGGCGTTCAGAGCACAAGGGATCCAAGTCCATTTTCAGACAGGTTCACATTACTTTTCGAAATCACTCGGTAGTCACAAGTGTGCTTCAAACATTACTTTTCGAAAATTTATTATTTTAAAATAATTTTATTAGGATCAGTGCTCCGAAATAGTAATCAAATTTTGCAACTAAAATCTCATCTGCCTCCGTGAAACGCGAGCTTAGCCTTAAGAGCATAGGGAACTTTCAGAAGCAGTAACTCTGAAAAGATTTGTTTTAGGGATAAAATAATCGCACAAATGTATTTGTGGCAAAGTACTAGCCTTAAAACATGTAACATGATTCCCTTTGCATTTGAAATTTCGAATACCAATCAAAGATGGGCACCATAATGCTTGGTACGCCAATGATGTGTTACACGAAGACTACTCCCAACTCCAAGTTTCATCATTCTCCTTCAACCAGTGTTCTCAATGTACAAGGGCAGTGAGGACTTTTGTTTCACCATGTATATTGATAGATTGTGTTAAATCTCCATAGTAGGTAGATTTTAAAATCTACCTAAAAAGCTTATTACAACGAAGAAAGTACTTATGAGAGTCAGTGGCAATAGGGTGTAATAAAAGGGGGCCATGATATGAAATAATTTTAGAATTACTAATCTATACTGAAATATTCTGTACCCAACACAGTCTAAACCAGAATAAAATAAATGAAAAGGTCGGGTGCGTATGTTTAAAATAATGTTTTAAACTGTTAAAAATGTTTAAAACATGTTTTATTTCATGTATGTTTTAAAACATGTTTAAAACATCTTGAACACCTTTTTCATGTTTTAAACACGCGTTTTGTTCTTTCTTTCTTTCTTTCTTTTTTTTTTTTAAAAAAAACTTCTTTCCAACCATGCTGCTAGGTCCGATGAGTATGGGGCGGGGAAATATTTCATATCTTAATTCCACTGCCTTCATCATGGATGCATGGGCGGAATGAACTGGTGTATTATCTGCTAACAGCAGCACCCGTTTTGTGCCCAATTCACGATGTATATTTTTCGTCCCTCTCGTAACTTACAAGGGACGTATGCGAACCGTAACAGCTAGATATTTATGAAAGTTGGTACCTTAATTAACTGTGGATCTCTAATCATCGTGGTGATAGTCACTCGGTGCGGAAATGCCTTGTTTACCTGCTACGTATAATACACATACCAAGCAGTGACCGGGTGAGGCGGTGCCGAGTTAGGAAGGAAAAAGGCAGAAAATGAAAAATGTGTGCAGGTAACCTGATACCTACGGGAGGGGGACACGTGACCGCGAACACGACAGTAGTGTCATACAAGCAGTGTTGCCATTCCAACAAAAACTTATAGTTTTTCAAATAGAACATATACCATTTTATGACGTTAAAACAATTTGCGTAAAATGTGAAAGAAAATAAGCAAAAGGTGGATTATCAATGTTGCCAAATAAGGAAGATATGAAGCTCTAAATTTGAGAAATTAAGAGGTCCGTACAATGAAACGAATAAATGTACAACAACAACAAGACTGCAGTAGAAACGAATCTACAGTAGGAAGTAAATCACATCATGCACAGCATGCAGTGACACGTTATTAAGGGTGAGGGAGTAGGCGTCTCTGTCCTTCATCTACCTTTCCCAGGCAGGTCAAATAATTTGAAACTATCCTTTCGGTTATAAAGAATAGCTGCCTCTCCCAAAAAATCTATTTTCTTCTGTGCCTCTCCAAGAAACTAAAGCTGCAGTCGTTACTTGCATATGGGAGAAAGACGAGAGAAAACATACTGGGGAAAGACGAGAAGGACAGGAGAGAGGGAAATAAAAGAATCAAGTAGGCCCTATTCGAAGTGTATGCATAGTGATGGATTCGCAAGTAACATGCCCGAAAAACCACGGCCTATGCCATCTATACTTGTCGTTACTGTTCTTTCTCAACGCCAGCTTACTTCCCTACTCCTTCTCCTCTCTGTGTGATTTACTGAGAATAAAAGCAAGAAACTTCGCAGTCACAGAGCATCCAGTTGGAAATGCCTGACCTAGATAACACATGTGTTGTATGTGAAACAAACAGGGCAGGAGATGTGCGACAGACTACCTTACAATTGCACAGTAGGTTAATCTTGGAAGAAAAGGGTTGCATTTCGGGATAAAGACAATTGGTTCTTTGCTTTCGTGGTCAGTTTTCTGAGGTCCGGTCAGCTGAAGAAATAGCTTCATCAAGCTTCTTCCCATACTTGTGTGTACATCAGAGCACTGCGACTTAGAAAAGTCCACACAAATTATTCTCTACATATCCTGTGTATATTTTGTTAGCATTATTTCTGCAAAGTTGTGAATGAATATATTATATGTACACACTTGAATACTAGCCATCGTAAAGAGATAAAACGGTACGAGCACCCTGCTATTCTGGTAGCACTGTTCTCATGTTCAGTGCCTTGTTTGTCGCTGGTTACAATAATAAACAGGAGAGGAGAAAGTAGAACTTTCTCAAAATAAAAATTATATAAAAAAAGAAGCTACGTAAAACCCCAAAACCCTGCACCCAAACCCAAAACCAACAGCGAATGAATTTTCTCGACCCAGCTTCAATCTATCGTTGTTCTCTCTTTCTCTCTCTCGAACACACACACACAGACACACACACAGTTTCTATATATATACACAAATACTGACATATAAAACTTTTTTTTTTTTTTACTTTGTTGTAAACTCTCCTTGAAATTCGATTTCCCACTTTTTACTCTACCTCCCCCCCGTTACTTGCGTGCATTGCAAGCGGGCATATACAGCATAAAATGTCCGCCGCGTGTGCAGAGTGGGAGAGGGCGGGCGAGAAGTAGGCACGGCCGTGCTGTACAGTGTACTATTTTCTCTCCTCGTTCCGTTCTCCACATACAGAATACACAGCAAGTTCGCAATGGTCGCCATGGCAACGATGTTATCGATTGTTGCGAACTATCGATTCTAACCCACTCATCCCATTGCAACCCAGGTTGCCTAGCTATGTTCGTTTCGTTCTGTTTCACTGCCGTAGTGGTAGTGGGATAATGGTGTAAGGGGTGGAAGGAGAGTGCGAGAGATTTTATGTGTTGCCTCCTCCCACTAAACCCTTCTACTATGATCTCTCATTGCGCAGTTAGGCAGTCGATGCAGTGAGCGCGGAGCTTGGTTCAACAATGATTTCGACACGCTTTCTTTTCGTTCAACAATGACAGCACCGGCCGCTTTGTTCACCAACAACCATCCTCCTTGCTACTGGTATTAAAACTTGACATCAATACATCGTATTTTCGCTCCTGAATGATTTAGTTTCATTAACTGAACGCTACACAAATATAGGTTTGTGTATGGAAGACGACTCAAAATTTTGCATTTATTTCAGGAAAAAAAAAAAAATCACAGTTTTCATACTAGTATTTAACTAAGTGTTTTTTTCCATTTTAGTTTTCCATTATTTAGTTTCTTTCATTTTGAAGACGTTTTTTTTTTTTTTAATTCACTTAGGGAGGAGACTTTAAACTCCACTATTGAAACAATGATGCCAAAAAAAAAAAGAAAAAGAAAAAGAAAGAAAAGAAAAAAAATGGTGGATAAAGTTAGACCCTACCTGGTCTAGTTTTCTCGGGTTGAAAACACAGCATATCGCACTGGAAAATGTGTTGTGCGTGGTAGATGTGAGGTTCAAGGAAATATATCATCTTGTTTTTCTTGTTTTGAACACTTGTATGTTCAGATAACTTAAAAAAAAAAAAAAATCTTGGAAACGCCTAATATACGAGGGATAGTCCGAAAATAAGTTTCTCCAGGCGACTGTGGACACAGGTGGGGATGCAAGACCACAAATAGCATGTAACATTAGAGATCAGACGTACCTTTATTTTTCCACAGAAATACCACGTACATTGAGACATTTGTCATACTGATCTTATAAGCTTCAAAAACCCTTCCAGGAAAAATTGAGGGCTCTGCATACGGAAGAAGCGTCGAATACCTTCTGTGATTTCAGCATTGCTTCTAATGTGTCTGCCGCCGACAGTCTTCTTTAAAGTCGGAAATAGACGGAAGCAGTGGCGGATCCAGGGGGGCGATCGGGGCGATCGCCCCCTTCCCAGAAAAGAAAACTTTTCTTTTATATATAAATAAGACCCATTCCAGAGTTAGGAGCTCTTAAAAGTAGCTCTAAGTAGCAGTATTACAACCTTCCGTTTCCCCAGAAGTTCGTCCTGGATCCGCCCCTGGATGGAAGTCACTGGGTGCGAGATCAGACTCCCTCATTGTTGTCTTGTTTCGTCCATTGTTGTTTGCTTTCCTGGGGGAACGAGAAAGGAGACTTATTTTCGAAGTCCTTCTTGCAGTGGCGTATTTACGATTTTGTTTCGGGGAGGGCTTTGCTAAATTTCGGGGGGGGGGCTTTGCCTGAAAATGTGAAAATTCTGCAAGATATTTGATATACTTTCCTATAGTAAGCAAGATTTCGGGGGGGGGGGGCTTAAGCCCGGAAGCTCCACCTAAATACGCCACTGCCTCCTTGTATTTCATCTAGCTTCTTTTCATAACTAAAATTAAAGAAAAAAATGAATATACGAGGAAACATTGGCAAAACTACTACTTTCCATTGTTGGTAACTTGTAATGATGCGTATAGCAACCTCACTTCAATTGTTTCTATGATATTTACTTTCAAAGAAATGCTATCCTTGTTTGTGTAGTACGTAGGTCGCTCAAAATGTTTCCATTTTCTTTCAAAGAAATGCTGTCCTTGATTGTATAGTGGCTTTGCTGAAAACAATCTTGTCCTTGATTATAGTTTCCTCGCTTAAAATGTTTCCATTCTCATAATGCTGTCCTTGATTATATCGTAGTCTCGCATAAAATATTCGCAGTTGATCTGGAAAGGAATTTTGTCCTTGAATCTGTAGTTTCCTCATTTAAAATGTTTCCACTTTCCTCCGAAGAAATGTTGTCCTTGATGCAGTAGCGTACCCAGGAATTTATTTCGGGGGGGGGGTTCAAACTAAATATGAAGCTATTTTATATTAAAATTGCTAAAATTGCCCCTAAAATTAGGCTAAATTTTTAAAAAGTCGAAATTTCGGGGGGGGTCCGGACCCCCGTGTCCCCCCCTTCCGTACGTCCCTGCTTGATAGTATTGTGTAGCCTCGCCCAAAGGAATGCCGCCCTTGATTAGTCGCCTCTCATAAAATGTTTTTGGGATGCTATCATGATGAGACGAGACAAGACTTTTTGCAGTCTCGATCTTGTCTCGGTTAACAAATAGTCTCGATATTGGTCTCGTCTCGAGTCGAAAATCGTAGCCTTGTTCTCGATCACCAGATGGTATTTCGATATCGGTCTCGGTCTCGAAGGCCGCCAAGTCTCGATCTCCTCTCGAAATAAATTGTGTGAAATTAAAAACTGTTTAAGAAGTACGTATAATCTTGCAGCCTGTCGTTTGATCTGTTTGTTTTCTCACATTATTGCTGACTGGAGAATTATTGTAGACCGCGTACCTATTCATAGCTAAGTAATAAACGTTCGCGCTCTTTGTAAGTGCGTGCGTACCCTTGAGTAAAAAACTAAAGAGTGATCCACATCTTTGCGTAAGCAATAGATCTTGTCTGATATAGCCTCAGTACTAGCTATACATTTAAACTCTTATCAATCAACTGCAGTATTTTAGCTGATTACCTTTCTGTTGAACCAGTGTTTTTCAATCCCACGTACCGAATAATTCATAGTATCGTTACAATACAATGAGATTGTATTTCAAACTACAGTCCGTGTAGAGGTAAAGAGAGAAAATGTTTGTAGCACCTAATATACCTAATATAATAGGGTGCTATATACTGGTTAATTATAGCATAAACAGATACCGTTGTTACTTTATTCTATGGAATGTCTAATTTGCGATTGGAATACATAAAAATATAACAATAAAAAATTATATTAAAAAATGTAACCAAAGTTGCTACACTTGCTATTTTAATGAGGAGTACCTAACAAGAGACCCCAGCTTTTCGTGTACTCTTAAAAGAGTTCTTTCATTAATTAACCATTCAACATTGTCTTTAATACAAATCCTGTGATGGCACAAAAATTTAAAACGTTACACTTTCAATCTAACTCAGTTTCTTCAATTTTAGAATATACGCACTGTAAAATTTAACACTTTTTGTGCGCATAAACTGCAACGATTTTTGATCACTTCTTTTAATGTTCAAACATGTAACAAATGAGACCGTTTTGTGAATGCAGAAATGAGTTCCTAATATAATACCCAATATTACTATACGGGTCACATTTTGAGATCAGTCTCATATACTAAACCCGTTAAGGGTCTCATAATAAGACATCCGACCGATAAACAAATGACTAACGCCATCTCAAATATAAGTAGAAGAAAATCGGTAACTCATTACATGTTTCAAGCAGCGTTGCCAGACTCACAGCTCGAAATTATTCCAAAACCTGATCGAAATTATGCTAGATTCGGTCAAATTATGCTAGATCCTCATAATTACTAATTCAGGAGTTTTAAAAGGAAAAAACGAAGCTGAGATACGATAACGTAACTTAAAATACGCAGAGCGCAAGAACGTGTGGATAGAACTCAATATTTCACGCACCAAAGATTTAACTCAACTAAACTAGTGCAGTCGTTGCCAGATTCAATGGCGTATATATCGTATAAATGAATGCAAAGTGTTTGTTGGGAATTCTCTGCTGGGGGGCAAATTTTGGTCGGTCTCGGACCTTTCATTTCAGGAATAAAGATGGTCATGAAGTCAGAAATAAAGATAGCCTCCATAGCTCCGCCCATGCCTCGCAGTTAAAGGATTAGAAAACCCTGGGTGGAGCCACACACACACAAAAAAAGCCCAAAGCCGTTTCTAGCCTACTTCGGAAAATAAGACTGCCTGTATGGTTTACCGACTGTATGAATGAATGGGACAGGATACATTTATGCCTTTTTTTTTCTTCCCACGACCAACTTCTTTCTCATCTCCAGGTTTTACTGCTTTTTGATAAACTTGCTGAAATTATGCTAGATTTGGGCAGGATGCTAAAAGCAAGATGCTAGATGCTAAAGACATGCAAATTATGCTAGATCTAGCATCATTATGCTAGATCTGGCAACGCTGGTTTCAATACGCATATTCACTGGTATAAAATAAAGTAAAGATAAAACGAATATCAATTTGCCTTTTCCATTTTCAGCGCCTCATGTGTGCACGTTAAGAAAACTTTATAGGGGCGCAATTTCTTCCAGCCTCCACTATACTAACAACTGTGCACATAACAAGCTCACGTGACTTCCGGTGCTGTAGTGGGCTATTTCCTTTTGTTTTAGCTCGCTTCCACTAGATTGTAGCTCTTGCTTCACAAGATAGGTAAGGGTCTCAATTTAGGTGCCTATCATATTAGGGGCTCTTACATATATCGTGGCGGATCCAGGATATGATCAAGGAGGGGCTAAACCATAGTTTGCAGCTTTATCCAATGTAAAGCAGGATTGAAGCCCATTTTATCCAGTGTATACTTGAGCGTCAAGGGGGGTTCTATAGCCCCCTTGGATAGCAATACAAAATGCTATTATTAATACAAAAAACACAATTTAGATATTTATAAGAGAGTTTTTAATGACTTGGTCTCCCCTAATATATTCATGCCCCAGCCCCTCTCACCCCAAACCTCTGTGGCTGGTTTCGGGCCTGTAGTTACGTATGTATACAAAGTATTCTGATGATAAAAATAGTTGATGGAGAATTGGTCGCAATAAATCCTTCAAGTTGGAAGCATTTCATATCAATGAAATAAAACATAATCACTGGTAGTAATCAGTATTTGAAAAAGAGAAAATTCATTGGATTAAATTCTGACCCCTTAAGCCCCTTTTCTACAACTGCTTCAAGTTCGAAAATATTATTTCCCTTGTTTAGCTTCATTCTTAATATTCCCTCGCAAACAGCAGCTTGCATGTACTTACGTGTCTCTACACTCCTTTCATTTTCATACCTTCATTCTCACCGTCGTGATTAATCCGATTAGGCAGAAAAGCGTGATTAACTAAGCAAACTAATCACCATCAGAACGCCGAACACGTATTTCAGACTTTAACCGTTTCTGATCTTCAAAACGCAATTACGTACACTATAAGTCAATACTCGGCACCTATTCTTTTCTTCATTTTATTATATAAAACTCATACATTTTATTTTACAGGAAACGATGGGACAATGTTGCTGTTTTTCTAATTACAACCTCAATGCTGGTACAGGGTAAAGATAAGCCAAGGTGGGTAAACATCTTTTAGATATGTAGTGTCTATCTCTTATATTCCGAAAATCTTTTGACGACGAATACATCATTGTGAAATTTCACATGTTGAGGTAGATCTGAAAGTACAAAGATAGAGGACCGAAATCTACCCGAATTTTGTGTTTAGTAACTCATGTCGAAGTTGAAGATCATTGCATTAAATCAGTGAACCATATAATAAAAATTACAGTTATACAAATGTAATTCTTCCTTTGACACAAATTTCAGTGTTATTTTTGGATTATATGTTTATACTTGGTATTATAAATCCAATTTACACACACACACACACACACATATATATATATATATATATATATATATATATATATATATATATATATATATATATATATATATATATATATATATATATATACAGGGTGTTTAATAAGTAATGGTCATAAATTAAATCGTAGATAGTACACGCCAAAACTAACAAAAATTCTTAGTAAACATGTGTCCGCAAACGCTTCATAACGGAGATAGGGGCTGTCGAAAGTGTGGGAAAATTAAGTTTAGAGACGAATATCTCAAAAAGTATTAATCGGACAGAGGGCGGACCAATGAATGACTATCGAAGTCAGACCTGCGCTATGCAGAAATGAATGGTTGGTAACTCTGCAATGCGCGCGCAAGGGATTCCCCAAAGAAACAGAGGGATTCCCGGAAAATTGTCCAAGGAAAGGCGGCTCGAGATGAACATCGAGGGCAAGTCTATCCACCAGTAATTCATGTCGTGGTACCAGGTTGAAAGCTCGAAAAGATACAAAATGGCCGACAATGTTTACGTGCCGAGTGTGGTTGCATAACCAGTAGGAAATGAGAGAAGCAATAGAAGAAATTTGGTGGTGCATGTTGTGAACTACTTCAGAGCACATTCGTAAGACGAATGCGCATGTCCGCCCTTTTGTATCTTTTCGAGCTTTCAACCTGGTACCACGACTTATGAATTACTGGTGGATAGACTCGCCCTCGATGTTCATCTCGAGCCCCTTTTCCTTGGACAATTTTCCGGGAATCGCTCCGTTTCTTTGGGAATTCCCTTGCGCGCATTGCAGGGTTATCAACCGTGCATTTCTGCATAGCGCAGGTCTGACTTCAATAGTCATTCATTGGACCGCCCTCTGTCGGATTCATACTTTTTGAGATATTCGTCTCTAAACTTAATTTTCCCACACTTTCGACAGCCCCTATCTCCGTTACGAAGCGTTTGCGGACACATGTTTACTAAGACTTTTTTGTTAGTTTTGGCGTGTACTATCTTCGGTTTAATTTATGACCATTACTTATTAAACACCCTGTATATATATATATATATATATATATATATATATATATATATATATATATATATATATATATATATATATATATGACAAGAATCCTTTCTCACACTTATTATCTTTCTTTAACAACATATATATTTTTAATATTCTCTTAACTACAAGGTAACCAAAAAAGTTCTTGCCGTTCTAAATCAGTGCTAAAGAAAAAGTAATACAGTGGACGGTACGTACTTTTAGGTTTCGAAGTAACATCCATCTAACACTTCTTGCCAACGTTCCTGCAGCTGCACTAGCTACTAAAACTCGGCATTCGTGGGTGAAAAGAATTTCGTAAGCACGTTCCGCAGGTCTCCCTTTTTTGCGAAGGATCTCCTATGAAAGTGGTTGTCGGATGAATGAAACAGTTGGTAATCTGTTGGTGCAAGGTCCTATGAATATGGTGCATGGTACATTGTCTCTCAGTCAAGATGCTGAAGAATTTCCCGGATTTCCTTTGCCACATGTAGTTTGGCATTCACAGGCAGGTCTAGCAGGCTTGCGATTCACCAATACCGGTTCCTTCTGCCGCAATACATGATGCATCTTTGCAACTGCTGAAAGTAGAGATCAGCAGTGATGGTTTGACCAAATGCAAGGAGCTCGTAGTACGCCGCGACAATTCCACTATACCTTTCGTGGTTGCAGAGTGATCTTCAGTTGTGTGAAACAGGGTGAGGTGGCGACAATCATTGTCTGGTACGCTTGAGAATATCATAAGAGGACCCACTTTTCGTCATCAGTTAGCAAGCGATCAAAGATGAGTGTGTTCAGGTACCGAGTGAGCAAGGACAAATAGGTTGTCATTTGTTGTTCCTTGTTGGGTGCTGACAATATGTGAGGTATCCACTTGGTTAACTTTCATGCATTCCATGCAGATACAGTCTGAACTGTTTCCGTGGAAACATGGAACCTTTCTGCAAGCTCATCACACGTTAGACCATTGCCCTCCTCGATGGCTGCTTTCGGGGCCTCGTCATCCAACACATATGGGCGTCTACTGCGAGGTTCTTTCGAAAGCCTCACATCTCCGGAACGAAACTTTTGGAAACAATGCCTGGCGGTGCATTTGTTCACGGTATTCTAACCAAATACCTGGCATATGCGGTGACATGAAGCGGCAGCTAACAGGTCCACTTTAAAGTCACACAACAAACACACACGAATAAGCTCCTTCGGTACCTCTATTTCTATTGACATTGGACGAGCTATGACTGTGTATATGTGCAATGTACCAGTATTTCTGAAGGTCGATGGTCAGACTGACTCTCGATTGCTTGACAGGTACGTGCGTCATTACACTTCCTCTCTGTTAGTGCAGGATTAATGGGACATCAAAAACGGCAAGAACTTTTTGGTTACTTTGCATTTGAATAATTATTTAATGTTGACTATCTACACTCCTAGTTATTTTTTCAACATATTTATTTCTCTAATATAATTTTTCTTCTTCTTTACAGATTAATTTAGATATGGCTTAGACCTCATTCTTTCACGACACTGCAAACTAAACATGGTATCACATTAAAGAGAAAGAAATACATGAAATTAAAAAAGAACTTTTGTAATAAAGTATGGGTGCATTACAATTTCCACGACAAAACATTAAAAATTTTATTCGTGGGATAAAGTTTTCCAGTCTCAAGAACTTCAGTTAGTTATTTTCCCACTGACCATTACTTCTCTGTTTCCACGCAAATATGACAATTCGGATTTCCAAAGCTTTTGTTTAAGATCAACTTTCCATACAACACCTGCAAAGCAGCACAATTTCTCTAGATTTTATTTATTACATAGGGACCGATGTATTAAAGTTCATATTTATGATAAGAAATTAAGCGAACAAATTAACAAACAACACAATGGCAATATAAACGACAAGAACAAAATCGACTACCATCCATTCTCTAATTCTACAATAAAATAATGTATGGCAAAAGCACAAAATCAACCATCATCCATTAGTCCATGTTTTTTTATTTATCCTGTAACTTCCCCTTTCATTATCTTTCTATTTCTTTCTTACTATCTTTCCATTTCGGTTTCTGAACTCCGTTTCATTTTTGAAATTTCTGCCTTTTCTTGTAAGGAATTTCCATTTTCCTTCAGATCCACAGTTGTTCTTTCTTCCTTTCCTCTTTCTCTGATGCTTCCAAAGATGTTTTTAGATTTTCTTTTCTTCTTCCACCACAATTTCTTCTTATATTTCATTCTAACTTTACTCTAGTTTTTTTAATCAGTTTTTCTTCTTTCTTTGTACTGTCTCTCTGTTATGACTGCTTTCAATTTGTTAATCCCTACTCTTTCTTTACATGACAATATATCAATTACTTCTGTGAGACATCATTCTTTCCTTTCTTCGGTAACTCGGCAATTTCTGTGAGACCATGACTTTATTCCCATTGTGGGTTTCCTCTTTGAATTTATTTCCTATCTGCCGAACCTATGTTGCCAACTAATCATACATTCTTAAACTATCTTCTTTTCTGATTTGTTCTTCTTCTCTCTGATATTCCTCATCATCTCATTTGAACAGTTTTGCCACATCTGCTTCTGGGATGTCTTTTGTTTAATCTCCATGGACATCACGTTGCGGATCGAAATGGATCCGAATTCTGTTTAGTAACTCATGTCGATGTTGAAGATCATCGTATTAAATCACAGAATCAAGTAATAAAAATGCAGTCATACAAAGGCAATTCCTTCTTTGACACACATCCCAACGGTAATTTTAGATTGCATATAACAAGACAACTTATATAACAAGAATTCTTTTGTACGTCTCCCATTTTCTTTACTTAACAACATATGTATTTTAAATATTTTAAACCGTGTGCGTGGGTTTTCTCGGGGTTCTCCCGTTTCCTCCCACTTTCTTCATTCCACCATTTCATTCATTACTCATCATCACCGTCTCCTTTAGCCTAACCGGCATAACCGTGGGACGTAAAACTCAAATACTTTATTTTTATAAATATTTTAAAACTATATTCGAACAAATATATAATGTTGACTATTTATAAAGACTTTGTAACTATACTGTATATCATTTAATGTAGACGGATTCGGAAATATGTCCACACCGTGACTAAAGATATTTAGTGGAATGTAATGTAATACAATTTTTCAATTTCGGGACAATAATAGTGCCAGAGTTTACTTGGTCAAAGTACTGTGACTGTAATAGTAATACCACATCGTCATTAATGAATAAATGAATATTTATCTACACTGCTAATTATTTTTTCAACGCATTTCTTTCGCTAATATAATTTCTCTTCTTCTTTTCAGATAATTAATTTAGATATGGGTCAGACCTGAAATCAAGTACTCTACATTCTTACACGGCACTGCAAACTAGACATCACATCACATTAACGAGAACGCAATATATCAAATTAGAAACTTTTGTAATGAAGCTCGAAGTGGTACTTTACAAGGAAGTTCTATATTGAAAGAGAAATAAAAGGGAGATCTTTGATTAAATACGGTGCCGTATGCAGAATTCAGTCGTTTAGTGCTCTAAACTTCATATCATTTGAAGTATTTGTATACATATCTTTCTTAAGGAAAATTATAACATAGACCACCTAGCGTACGATATTTCTGACAATAATGTTGATACCACAGGATGACCGAATTTTCTTTTTACGATGCTACTGCTGCAAGAAGAAGCTGGGGCTATTGCTTATTATCTGGCAGCAAAATACGAATAAATGATCAGGGTACAAAATTTTCTTGAGTATGGGAGGACGTAAAATACCTACTGGGTGTTGTTTTCCAACACTCTGTGCATACAAAAGTTTCGAACTTGCGACTGATTTTGCTCCATGTTCCCTTATTTTTGACTGATTTCAATCGAAATAATAGGATGATCTCATTAAGATTATTGTTGAGTTTTGTTATATCTGTATGATTCAACATTTCAATCCTTCCTCTGTAAATGTTGTGAAAATTCTTTTATAAAAGAGTAGACTACTGGAGTAGACTGAGGACGGGCCTATTAAAAGAATCTACACTTTTGCCAGAATACACTCTCAAGGTTACCGTAATACCTTTTGCGCATTTGTGATTATAGTTAGTACAACTGTGTTCACGTGTGCGAAATTCGATCCCGATCACGTCTTCCCCTTCTGGTTATTACAGTGTAAAGATTTTCGCTATGCTAACAGCGTACACTAAGTAGGAACAACGAGGTGATCCGATCTCTCTGGTCGGACGATGTAAAGGGGGCTGGAATTCATGGTGGACTTTTATACAATACGAAAACAGTAGGTTAACAAGTAAAAGTGTTTTATCGTGGATCGTGAAGTTTGAAAGTGGACAGACGAGTGTGACGCACGAACAGGGAGCAGGGGGCCCATACACGGTTCACAAAATCGGCAAGCTTGAGAGATAGTTCGGGGGCAGGATGAGTTACCATCGAAAAGAGACTGACGTCTTCTTAGAACATCAATCGTGGTCCTACCCAGTGTTGCCAACAACCTCTCAAGAAAAAAGGCTAGATGGCCTTCAGAAATAAGCATTTTTACCCAAAAATATCTAGATTTTGGACTGCTAACCTATAATCCAGATTGTAGATTTTAAACTCCCCTTTATTGTGTGTAGAACTATAAGTGAGTTATAGTAAAATTTGAAATGCTGAATTTTATTTACTGAAGACTTACAAGAAACATATATGATTTTAATTACAATGAAATTCACCAAGAACTCACCTGATTTGTGAAACTCAACAGCCATAATCATCAGTCGAATTGAAATAAGTCATCATCGACGTCGTCACAGCTAACCCAAGAGCTTGAATTGGATGCAATATCGTTGGATTTCGGATTGATTGTGTAGGTTGCCATTGTCCCAATTTTCAGTAGTTTTTTTTCGGCAGGTCATAGTCGTTACAAACACTTCTTATTTCTCAGTAAATCCACACGAATCGTTATGATTACATTGTGTGTTTTCAAGTTCATGTGTTCAGAATTTACAGAAAATAAAATTCACTTTTAATTTCCATTTCCAATTGGTAAAACAACATAGTGGGATAGTGAAAATTCTTTGAAGTTATGAACTAAAATTTATAATTAGATCTCCCGTTTGTTTCCTTTAATAAACTAAAACAACATATGTGACTTGAAGAATCGAAGTTATTAAATTTGTATTAGAAAATTCTCATTCTTGGAATGAAATACAAAATTAAAATAATTAAAAAGTAGCGAACGGAGCCGTTACGGGAACGTAAAATTCTTTCTAAGTTGATAACTGTTGTTGAGTAACTGTAAATCTGTGGAATGAGGAGAGAAAAGAAGAATTAAAAAAGGGGTTTGTTCCGTAATAAAACATCCTCTGTCTTAAAAAAAATCAATTAATACGAATGTATATAATGATAGAGAGACTCATTTTTTAACTTTACATTTTATTTTTAAAGAAAAAGGTATTTTGAGAATTTATTTAACGACTAATAAAAAAGGCCAAAAGTGGCAAAGAGTTTCATAAAATAAACTATATTTAAGGTTATAAGCATTTCGTAGATTTGTATGGCTAAGTGCTTGTCCAAATAGGCTAGATTTAGCCAAAAATAAGCCAAATTGGCATCACTGGTCCTACCCATCAATCATAGACTTAGACGTGTACAAAGAGACGGAAAATTGGCTTCGCGAAAAACTGAAAACCTTCATCTTGGTAGAAATAGACAATCCTGGGGATCGTTGGATCAAGTGCATTGACAAGGGAGATGACTAAGTAGAAGAATAATATACATTCGAATCCTTTGTGTAAATAAATTGTAGCATGAAAAGTGTAGATAATTGTCTCAGTTGCCCGTATATTCACACCTTAAGAAGAGGTTTTAGTATGTTAGATCTACTTCTACTTTAAATTTTTTTAAAGTAAAATGAAGAGGAAACGCAATAGCATAT
Organism: Thermobia domestica; assembly: GCF_964235325.1. Lineage (NCBI taxonomy): Eukaryota > Metazoa > Arthropoda > Insecta > Zygentoma > Lepismatidae > Thermobia > Thermobia domestica. The sequence goes on from NC_137464.1 coordinate 22,557,369, forward strand.
TTTATGGTTCATACAGCTTTAGTACTTAGAAAGTATTAGATACACGATGGACTAGTCTAGTACAGTTGAGTGGTTTGAGGTGTTAAAGTGACGATCCTGAGACGAAGTGCATTGGAAGTTCAAGTCCTTCTGAAGAGCTTGGGTATTATTAACTGTCTTCAATGTTTCTGTGTTCTTGTTCATGTCGATTCTTGTAGCCCTAAACACTACATGAAAAGAAAATGAGAACCGGAAAGAGATTTTTGTTTAAGGTATTTGGAGTAACTCCTCTATATATTTACTGTCACCGTCTGTATGTCCGTCCATCAAGGAGACAAATAATCTTAAAAACTACTTGATGGTACACTTAATTTTGGGCAGAATGTAGAGAGTCAAATGTTAGGAATAGAGTTTGTAGACGAAAATGATATTAAAACCGGAAGTGGTAGAAAACAAACATTTCCGGTTTGAACGTCGATCACTATCGAGTATGGATGGCCAATTCCGGAATTTTTAGTTTTCGGTACCCGGAAAGTAAAATCGGAAAATTCCGAATTTCGGAAAAAAATTAGATCTCATAAAAATTCCGATGTCGGAAAAACTTCGGAATTCAGAAAAATTCCGATGTCGGAAAAATTTCGGAATTCAGAAAAAATCCGGATTTTTTCCGAAATCCGTAAATTTTCGGAATTCCGGATATTTTCTGAATTTCGAATTTTTCCGAAATCCGGAAAGTGAAGTGTTCGATTCCAGAAAATTTTGGCTATCTTTACTATAGGTACTTGGACTATCTCGTCAATGCAAATTTACTTTATAGGAAAATAAGAACATTTCCAAATCTTGTTACCCACATATAGCTCACTTTTGTTCCTATTGATACACAAAATTTTAGCCGCGAATTTGTTATTTGTAATCTTTTCAGCTTATGATTTTTTGTTATAAACTGACTGATATGAAATTTTTCGAATTTCATTTTTACCTATATTTTGCCGAGTCACAAAATCTACCATCACTGTTGAATTTAATATTCATTGAGAAATTATCACGTCACACAAACCAAGCTCCTTCACGTTATGTGCACGCAACATTGCTCTTTGTTTAAGTAGGGAAGGTATTCTCCTAACAATTAAATGAACCGGGTTCGATTTCCTGTTGGGATATGAACTATTTTTTTTTGCTCTACCCTCGTTTCAGTGCTATTCTAGTTTCCTTAAAATGGGATTTGGAGAAAGGGTAAGTATGTAATCCTCCACTAATTGCATTAAAATTGCTTGCCGCCATTTTGTTATTATTTCAAGCTAGGAATTTTTCTATAGTTAAGTTTCTGTTCTATAATATTTTGTTTTTTGAATTTGAGCTAGAATTTAAATTTGTGTTCAGTGAAGGTACAACTTGGATATTTAACCACGTAATTTAAAAAAAAAAAATCAGTATCCTATGAAATTTTATTTTAAAAATATATCATAAAATTAATATAGTTAAAATACAAAAATACATATAAAAGGTCAAAATATAAAGAAACATCGTAATAGATCGAAAATCATATCTTATATTATAGTTCTATTTTAACCTTATGTTCTGCAAATACACAAACATATATGAAAGCAGGAAGTTCATATTTTCAGCCGAGTTCCAGCTAAGATAATATTTAAAAGTAAACTTGTGAGTTAGATTATTTGGGAAATATGATGCAAGTAAATATTACGTATTACTGAATTCGAGGAATGTCTCCATTTTTTCTTACTGTCATGTCGCCTCATTTTTAAATTGATATGTCATAAACTAAAATCTGGAATTGTATGTTTTTGGAATTGAAATAAACCTCAATGAAATTCAATATGGTTCTGTGACAGGAAGTTCTTATTAAGTTTAACATATTAACTGCATATATATATATAATCAAACTCAACGCTCAGCGTTAATATTTTATGTTTTGATATTTACTAATCAACGTGTGCCTATTTGATTGTTTTACTTACTTGGAAGAACTGGAGTGTGAGGAATGGTATCTGAAATAATAATTAAAATCGATAACATTTTAATGAATATATATACTAGATTACTAAGGATTTAGGATTTAGATTTCTGGGCTTTCGGCATCTATGACCATGTTAGCCCGTCACATTCGAGAGATACGTCCCTCGGCGATCACACTATCCGAGGAGAGGGGAGGAAGAAAGGATTGGGAAAGGAAGGAACAGGCCTGGAATACGCACGTAGCCAGGATTTCGTGAAGGTGGGGGTCCGTGACATGAAATACTGTGGTCATCACACCAGGGGCTCGATCATTCTAAACTATTTGACTGAAACATACATTGGTTCGTTTACCGAGGATTTTGTAATGGGGTGGGGGGTGACATGAAATTTTGAAGCCAAAGAGCTCGATCATTCTAAACTACTTTACTATCAACATATATCGGTTTGTGAGGACTATAAAATGAGGATATGTTACTATTTTAATAACAAATTATGAAGAAATCTTTAGTAAAAATAATAAAAAAAAGTATTGAAAAAGATTATACAATATTTATATCCTTTCTCTGTTTATTCAAATGTAACAATTTTCGTTTCATTATGATCTCAACTATTATAAAAAGTACATATTCACTATTATAAAAAATACATGCTAAATAGTGTCTTGTAAAATAATTTTACAAGATCTGCGTTCTTTTCTCTGTTGAACAAAATGTTAACTTTCTTTCCACATAAATTTTTGTTTTTATTATCCCGCCAACTACTGTCTGTTCCAAATGACAGGTTAAAGAAGCAGTGGAAAATTGTTTTTGAAATAACATGTTAGATGCTGCAAAGGTGCGATGACGAAAACTTATGATAAAAAATGTCCATTATGCTCACTACGGCACTATGCTTTCGGAAGCTTGAAATCTGCCTGACTAGTAGCAGAAATTCTGAGAATTCCATAACTTTTCTAGAAATTTCAAACTCCTTGACTCATCCAGGATATCTCGCTCACCTCGCCACTGTATTGCAAGTAATACAAATCCTCATAAGAAAAATAACCAAAAGCTTCCTGTATTTTATTTTTAATGCTGGTTTTTCTTTTTCTCATGTGATTTTGTTTCATCCTTCCTTAATGTTTTTTTCATTTCTGGTCTCGAAGGGGGGTCCGGGCCCCCCTTGGCTATGTGCCTGCCTGGAATATGTACATGCTAGGTACCATCCCGGCACTTGCCTGGTATGAATGAGGAAAACCCAGGAAACCTTACTCAGGATGGCCTGCCGGAAAAAGTTTTACACTTTTTCGACCGAGTGTCGCCACCCGGATATACTAGATTACACGACACCGTTAATTAAGAAAAAGAATAATTAACTTAATTATATGAATGTAACTAAGAATATTACCTACAAATATGTTTAATGGTATAATTATAAAGAAGTAAAAAGGAAAATACAGAAGCAAATAAAAGTAAAATAAAAAAGGCATAAAATAAAGGAAAGGATTCCCGATTACGATATACGAGGCCTGCTGGAAGTTTCTGCAAACTACTATTGACAGCGGTGCTAGTAGTTTCGCTATTATAAAATTCGGAAGAATAGATTTTTCTATGTTCAAATAATATTTGTTTGTTTATTTAAGCTTGTTCGCTTATTATTCACAGCACTTGGGAGAGGTACATCAGAAACCGATGAATGTACCAACAGCTGCTTCAGGTGACACAAGTCCCTTCCACAGATCTTATTTTTCCTGCATGGAAACAGAAAGACGTCATTAGTTGTTAAGTCAGGTGACTATGGACAAGTCTTCAATCCGACATTTCTACTGGACAAACAATCAACAGTTTGGTATGCTGAGTGGGAACTAGCATTATGGTGCTGAGGAATGATCCGACGATTTGAGTTTGTTTCACACAATTCATTGATGGCATCTGAGAAACAAACTGTATAATACTCAGTATTTGCGGTGTTTCGATCTTCTGGATATACGGTTGCCACACGTTCGGTATCATCAAAGAAACAAGCAATCATTTCACCCTGAAGACGAGAACGATGTCAGTTCTTGAAACGTCGGCTCTATCGTCGGACTTCACCTGACTGATATCCAGAGAACATCTCTATAATATTCGCCGCCAGAAAAGCTTCAATTCTTATTTCAAGCAATCATTTGTTTGTCAGTATTCTTTGAACGAACAACTTTTGTCGGTTTCGGCTCACTTTGAAACATTCAAAAAGGTAATTATTGTTCATTTTCTCTTTGCATGAATATACCCAAGTTTGGACCTCTTTAACGATATAGTCCGTGGTTGAATGTTTTGAACATTTCTTTACACCAATTGACACAAGTCTGTTTTTGAGCTTCGGTTAAATTATGTAGGATCCATAGGTTTGAAAGTTTCCGTGCGTTCAAGTGACAATACAAAATCGCAGATATTAATTCTTTGTCAATGTTCAAAAATGCTTGAATCCCATGTTATGTCACATGCCAATCTTTCTCAATAATTTCACACACAGCATCAACATTGCTAGCAACAACAGACGTAGATGGACAACCTTCCCGAAACTCATCACTGATAAATTCACATCACGCTGAAATTCAGAAAACTAATTTTACACAGTCCTCTTCGATGATGCGTCATCCGCAAAGCCAAACAAAATCGCTCGATGCATTATTTCGGTGTTAAACTACATTTGAAATCATTGCATGAAAGTGTTTATATGAATAAATTTCCATTTCTCACACAAAACTACTTCTTCAAACTGCCGTCAAAAATAAATGAATAGACTTAAACAATCAAAAAAAATTTAAATTAGAAAATCTTTCTTTCATTCATTTTCTTTTCTTTTCTTTTTCTTTCTTTCTTTTTTCTTTTTCCTTGTTTTGAATTTTATAACAGCAGAACACTGCGTCATTGTTGGTAATAGTTTAGAGAAACTTCCCAAGTAGTCCTCCTACTCATGTTTCTCCACGATAACTTCGTTGATACGTTGAACAATCTGCCGAAAACATGAAAAAGAAATAAAATGTTAATTCAAAATACAAGTAATGATACTGGTAATTTCTAAAACTACCCTAATTATTGTGCTACTTTAAATTTAAGTTTAACCCTTTCGCAATCCCATGGTACAATTTGTACCATACGGGTGTTTCATGATACATTGCGTTATAACTCTCCTATTTGAGCTTTTTCGCCCGGTTTTTTTTTTTTTCAAGTCCAGAGGCATTGTAAAAGACCTTACGTGTGGTTTCACATCTTCCTGCGTCGAGACATAGCAGGTGATGACGTCATAATTCTAAAATATATATTTTCTTTTATTATTTTTTGGCGGGTCTATGTTGATTATTTTTGGCGGGCTTATTTTTGCACGTAGAAGATTGAAATTTTGCACAAACATTCAGTCCACCGAGTAGTATTTACCAGATTTTTTTTCAGATTTCTGCGTTGAAACAGGGGGGGATCCAGAGGGGCAAAAAGTTGAAAAAGGGGATATTTTTACCATAAAATCCCTTTCTTCGGGATTTTCCTGCCTTAGATACATGATGGTGACATGTGAATGGTACCGCCTGAAAGGCAGTTCTATTCTGAAGAGAATGATGGGCGAAACATGACCCTAGGGTTATTAGGGAAATATCAGGGAATTTCTATCAAAATATACTTCTGTATAGGGGAATTTTGGACATGTTCGGTATTACTTTTGTGCGGGCTTATTTTTGCACCTAGAAGATTGAAATTGTGCACAAACATTCAGTCCACCGAGGAGTATTTAACATATTTTTTTCGTATTTCTGTGTTAAACCAGGGGGGTACAGAGGGGCTAAAAGTTGAAAAAGGGAAATTTTTACCAAAAAATCCCTTTCACGGGATGTTCCCGCCTTAGATACATGATGGAGACAAGTGAATAGTACCGCCTGAAAGGCAGTTCTATTCTGAAGAGAATGATGTGCAAACCATGATCCTAGGGTAATTAGGGATGTCTCAGGGAATGTTTAAAAATATCCCTCTGTATACGGGAATATGGGACATTGTCGGTATATATTTTTTTGGCGGGCTTACTTTTGCACCTGGAAAATTGGAATTGTGTATAAACATTCAGCCCACCTAGTAGTATTTATCAGATTTTTTCAGATCTCTGCGTTAAAATAGGGGGGTTCAGAGGGGCTAAAAGTTGAAAAAAACATTTAGACCCAAAAAATCCCTGTTTTCGGAATTTTCCCCACTTAGATACATGATGGAAACACGTGAATGGTACCGCCTGAAAGGCAGTTCTATTCTGAAGAGAATGATTGGCGGATTATAGTCCTAGGGTAAATAGAGATGTCTCAGGAAATTGTTTACCTGAGATCATGGTGTTTTACGGGGCATTGTGGGGATTCTTGATAAAATTTCTCCCGCCCTTAGTATTCAAGATAGATACTTGAAATTTGGCACACACATTGAGTATACCAAGTACTGTTTATCAGATATTTTTGAGATCTCTACGTTTACACAGGGCCGTTCCAGAGGGGCCCAAAGTGTAAAATTTTTTCCCTCGAAATTTTCCCTTTGGTATCACTTTTCCCTCTCCTGGTATATGGTATGAGCATGCAAGTGGTACCATTTGAAAGCCAGCTCCATTCTGAAGAGAATGAGGTATGAACGATGATCCTAGGATAAATAGTGACGATGCAGTAGCTGCTTTACTGAAAGCCTAAAAAATACCCCAAAAACCCCGGATCCGGAAAGGGCTAATCATTTTTTAATATTTTTATAGGGTTTATGTGAAGTGTGATCTCCATGAATGATTATTCAGTATATATTTTTACATGAGACGCTATTTCCCAATACCGTACTATGTCGCTAGCCTGAGGATGAAACTTTTTGTGCTATGATAGCTACAAAAATGTTTTTAAAATAGATTTTCAATATTTATAGTCGATGCTACTTCATGCTTGATGGACAGAACAGCCAGACTCCTGGTTCATAGTGGAACACAAGTACGGTTTTATCAGCTTCATTTTACTGAAGGAGTTTTCACATGATACGACATATATAGGCAGTCTAATAAAAATGTAAGTGCAGTATGCTTCCTATAGGCTTCAACCCCATGGAAGATAGGTATTCAAGAACCCTTGTTCAGCTGTTCTTTAGCTTCCCTTGCACATCTTAGTGAACGAATTATATTTCTATAATCCTAGTATAATTCTATAACGTCGAGGTCATAGGATATAATAATACCAAATAATTCGAAATCAAGGCAACATACTTTCAGCTTTCCGCTACTTTTATCTGATTGCTGTTGGACGAAGTCAGCAGCGGAATAGAGGCATCTGGGAAAAATGATCACACATTTATTGTCTCATTTTATCTAGAATTTCATTGATAGAGTGCTTCATTTCGGCTTGTGCCGACAAATGTTCATCACTTACTTCTTCTCCAGGTATGCATCTTCTTCTTCTACTGTATGCTCCGACTGTCACGTTCCCTTCTCTGCACTTTCGTTCTGCTTCACGAATGATGCAGACCAATCCTGACGTATGAAGAACAGTCTAGCGACAAGTAGATCCAGAGAATAATACAAATGTTCCATTGTTCTGAACAAAGTAACTACTAGAAGTGTCAACGTGATAGCCAGCAAGATTCAAAGAATGATCGTTGGGGGGAACAAGTACGGCAACGGAATTTGTATTCTAAACCAAATAGTTCGGACTCCAGAATATTTACCGGCCGTTGTGGCCTGGTTTTCACACGCTTGACCTCTGCAATCGTGATTGCCAAGTTCATCAGACTAAAGTTTGATCCATATACCAGAAGAAACTCTATCAGCAGTCTTCCTCTCAATAACAATGAAATGAATAAATGCTTTCCGAATTTGAACTTGTTCGCTGTTTCTCTACAAATCGAATAATTTGTAACAACTGTCCCGCGTGAGAAGTGAATCATTTCTTCAAGAAGATTAATCACTTCGTTTTGAACATCATAAGGAAAATTGGACAATGCTCTTTGTGTCATGCCTTCTTCGTGGCTATGGAATCGGTATGTGCTTTTTATGATCGTATCATATTGCGACGTTAAAGCCAGAATGTTTACCGCATTCGCATTTTCAGTTAGAGACTTTGTGCCGCGAAAGGTAAGGTTTTGTTCTACAAATAATAGAATCAGTGAGACGATACGTTCCAAAACGTCTCTTTACCTTCAGAATTTTATTTGTCGTTGCATACTGCCATCGATCAGTTCACATTTGTTTATGCTATTTTCTAGGTTTTTTTTCATTTCCAAGATGTTGACCGATGACTAGAATTGCTTTCATAATCCTGAACTTCCGGATCCAGCTTTCTCCAATTGGAGAAACCATCAGCTTTACGGAAACAGTTCTTTCTCAATCTCTCATTAAGAAGAAGAAACAACGCTTGCTTCTGTGAGGAGTATCGCAACCTTTTGAACATTTGGCATTTTTCTTTTAAACAAATCTTTCGAAAAGGAACGTCCTGAGTAACTTTTGGAAAACTGAGCAACTTTGGTCTTTATTTTGCACCTCTTCTGAACCGATCTGAAGCAATAATTGGCGATACACACACACATACACACACACACACACACACACATATATATATATATATATATATATATAGTCAAACTATTGCTAAAATATTGATGTCAGGTATATTACCGTATAGGGACTCCATACCTTATAGCTAGTATATTATTCTATTTTTCATTTTTTATGCTACTTGTATGTGTCCAGAGACTGCTAACAGAGCAGACACACACGCACATATACGCTGAGAGAGCGGAGTTTTTTTGTTGTTGTTGATCTAGGTAACAGAATAGGCAGAAGGGATTTGGACGAACCAGCCTTTTTACTTTTATGTAGTTATTATTTTTAATATTGTTTTAATTTATATAGTAAAACTTAACAGTGTTTGATATTATGGTCAAGGAAAAGAAAGAGAATAGGAACATAAATTGAAGTATGTTACATATCCATACGAACTTGAAAGTGTTTGCTTTATTTTTTTTAAAAAAAATATACCACATCAGAAACCAAATTCGTTAACAGAGCCTGAAGGACAGTGACCATCGAAAGCGAGGGTGGAATCTGGCTGTGGAGCGGCTCTGGACAAATTCTTTGGAAGAAGGGGAGAAAAAAAAACGGTTGGAGTGGACATGAGAGGCGGAGCACTTCTCCTGTTTTGAACTTTAAAAAAAAAAGTAGGGTGGATTCTGGAGAAAGAGAGTCTTCGAAGGGGATAAGTGCTTGAGCCAGAGAATAGTGAACACAGTGAGATAATTATTGTGAAAAAAATATAAAACAGTATGTGTTCTGAAATATTAAATTGTCGCTTCTGCAAGTTAAAAACGATAAACATAAACGAAATACGGCGAACCAGTGCTAATTTTTTCACAAGTTCAGTGTGTATTATCGGAGTTAATTGAAGAATTTTTCTTTTTTTTTTTTTTTTTTTTAAAAAAAAGGTGCTCAACCTTGCTTGCAGTTGGAAGACAAACGCCTACCAGACATTTTCAGGGCAATGCAGCTCCCTTGGTTTTGGGGAGAATAATGTGTTGCTTCACATAACGCATCTTCGGCGGATCACACATAGTGAAAAAATAGTTAACATAACAGAGAAGGAAGCTGTTAGTTCATCATAGACAATTAAAAGTTCTAAGAAACATCTTGTACCAAATAGACGGTGTTTGCAGAGGACTAAGAAGGGACTATAATCCTGACTTTAAAATGTATGTGGTTTTTAGTGAACTTTGACTTTTCCTTTTGCGGAACAGTGACATAAAAATATTAAGACTGTGTGCAAATCCTAGTTAATCGAACTCTGTACTAAAATCGCTTAACAAACAAATATCAACATCAATTAGATAAACATTTTATTAAGTAAAACTTCTATATATACATACATACATACATACATATATATATATATATATATATATATATATATATATATATATATATATATATATATATATATATATATATATATATATATATGTATGTATGTATAGACATATACAAGGTTGGTAATTATCCCTGTGCACAGTGGAAAAGTGTAAAATGAAATATGTTCAAGTGATCCAGAAAGAATTATACCATTTTTTTATCTTCAAATATTGCTATTAAATAATATCAAAACACAAATGGCTGGTTCATACCTGGAATTGTCCCATAGTTCTGGAACTGGTGAGTACACTGATTTTTAGTTGTACCATATCCTTTTTTTTTTTTTTTTTTTTAGCTAAATCGTATGAAGGACTTCTCAGTGTTTCCCGTATGTATTGTCACTTCCTAGCGGGGCACAGGAGGTAAAATTAGAACCCAAGTATTGACACAGGAGCAATATAGTAACGGAGATATTTGAAAAGTAATAGAGAGTGTGTACGATTTCGGTATCATTGGCAGTACAGTATATTCTTTTTATTTTCATTTTTTTTTAATTTTATGTGACCATTAACGCTGCTCTCTTGCTTCTGATGATCTAATATTGGCTTCATAGCTCCTGCATTCTGTCTTTTATCTGATCCTCAAAGGTCAGTACTCAGCCCTGTACTCAATGAAGAAAGTATAAACAGTGTATTGATTAATTGAGCATTGTGTAGTGGCGGCTCTGAGGTGCATCCCACTAACACAATAGAATAGTGGGTTATGTGCAATGCTCTACACAAGTGAATCTTCTTTAGGAGGTTCTTCACGTGCAGTTTGGCCCTTTACTGCCATAGGGTCATTCACAAAAGTTTGGCGCCCAGCGTGGGGCAATTCAATAGTCACAAGCTTTTACTTGTTTGACTAGTTGAAAATAAGACAACATACGGAAACACTTTTCGATCAGTAGTTTACGGATTTTGTGTGGTTAAGTCCCTTTTAAGAAATAAAATTCCCAGAATAATATCAGTTTCAGTGTGTTTGAAATTTGTATTGTATTTATGTGTGTTAGAGTTTTAGTAAAATTAGTATATCAGACATCATAGTGTTTGGGGGGAGAATACTTTTATTTTCAAGTAGCACTAAAGTAAATGGTCAGAACGCGACTGCAGTTAAAGAAAATGGAACAAGAGTTAAAGTCACTTGAACTCTCACAGCGAGGTAATGAGTTCTCTGAAGTTGAAAAAGGAACTGATACCCCTCCAGGCATCGATGAAACGCCACTGGAGGTTACTCCAAATGCAGAAAACGCACAAATTAACAGCACAGTTTTAGAAGTAGGAAATACAGGGAACTTGAATTTAACTATGATTTTAGAACAAATCTTGAAGAGGCAAAAGCAGTTAGAAGAAAAGCTGGAATCAAGCAGTAGAAATTTAGAATCTGGACTCGAGCAGGTGCGAAGGGAGAATAGAGAATGTAACAAGAATTTAGAACAAAAGTTAGAAACCAGCACGAGAAATTTAGAACAAGGTTTAGCCCAGGTAAAGGAACAACTAGGTCAGAGCGAACGACAGCTAGTGGAAAGAATAGAGCAAAATACCAACGAGTTACGAAACAAACTAGAAAGTATCAGGGAGGAGGTGAGTTCTCAGATCAGTGACATTAATAATAAAATAGGACAGTTAGAAGAAAAAGCCGAAAAGGTTGCAAATAAGGTAGATGAAAATTATGTAGAGTTATCAGAAGGTTTGGAGCAGGTCTCAAACCGGGTTGAACAGGCTCTTGGTTGCGTCACTGAAAGAGTTATGAACGTTGAAAGTTCGGTGATAAGAGTTCATGAAAAAATGAAGCGCGTCGAATTAAACTTTAATTCGGAGATAGCTCGGATCAGGGGAGAAATCCTCCAAGACACGCCTCTAGATGAGATTCGCTCTGAGTGCAACAGCAGCATTCAGAGAATGCAAGAGACGGTAAATGGTGTGTGCAAGAAACTGGAGGGAAAACTAACCCAGTGGAAAGAGACGATGCAGCGTGAGACAGCTGAGATAGTGGACGGGAGAATAGCCTCTATGTCAGCTGGCTCACATAGAGCTGACTCGCCGTCCTCTGCACATCACCTCTCTTCTGGACGCGATTTGGAGGGTTCTCAACCTGAAAACCTCGGAAACACCCAGGAAGCACTGGGACGCGAGCAACCTTCAACGTCACAGAATTGTGCTAATGATCACTCAAACCGGATGCAGTTGGCAACTGCACTAGGCTTTTTGCATCGGGATCTTACCCTACCCACGTACCACGGAAACGAGAGTGAGGCGGTGACTCATAATTTCCTGATTGACTTGGAAAGGTACTTTGAATTAACTGGGGTGCCGAATGAGTTACGGTTTAATCTTGTATCTAAGTGTCTGAGGAATACTGCAGCACAATGGTTTTTAGTGACAGCTGGGAAGATTCAAACATATGAAGAGTTCGTGAAACACTTCCGTGACGCGTATTTGAGTGAGGAGAGGTTAGCTAACCTCCGTGCCACCATATTAACTTCCCACTACGACCAGCGGATTCACAAACTTCCCTCTGATTATTTGCTGGAACTCCTGCATAAAAATAGCATACTTTCACCTCCTATGTCACCTGAGACATTGTTGAAAGTACTTCCTCGCCAGCTTCCAAACTGGCTTTTCAGATCAATCGTGTCCTCAAGGCCGAAAAGTATAACAGAACTTTTGAATCTGGTTCAAGAACTTCAAACCTCCATAAGAGATAAAGACTATTAAGGAAACAATAGGAAAGGTGTACACATGCTAGAAGTCGAAGTAGATAGCAGACCGGAAATCTCCACTGGCAAGAGGGATAGGAATTCTCCTCGACGGAATAACAGGAGATTCCGAAAGATAGTTCCGTACCAGAGACAAGACGATCATGAGAACGGAAGAAATAGTCCTCCTTGCTGTGACAACGCAAACGTGAGTGTACCTCCATCACGTTGTCGAGGAAATAGTTCCCGTAACGATACACCACGAAATAATAGAGGACGGAGAGGTGGTACAAGGTCATCCCCCAATCCTGCGAGAACAACATATAGGGGGGAAGAGCAAGTACAGGTACTTGAGGCCTATGACGAGCGTAGTGTATCAGAAAGCAACAATGGAAATAATTTTTATGACACCACAAGCCATGGGAACCCTGCCTCAAGGCAATGACATGTTCCCGCATATGTTTGGGAAGACGATAGGTATGTGGAACTAACGAATACTCTGGCTGAAGCTGCGGATACAAAACCCGAGTGTGTGCGTACTGAAGAAGGGGAATTAAACACTGATGATCGAGAAACCGTACCTAAAGAAATTGTAATGACTTCAGAACAGGAATCTGGAAATTGTGGTACTTGTGAGAATATTGTTAAGCGGAAATATTTTGATGAAGAAAAGATGAAGAAATATCGTTTAGAGATATTAGTGTGGAGACAGATGATTTAGTGTTGCGTACTTTCGAATGGGAATTGGACTGCGAGAATCTCTGGGTTCCTATAGGGGAGTATGAAAATGTATCAACGTCGGATAAAGGACGTAATACCATGCCACTTTTAGTAGCCAACATGGATGGAAGTAAGCCCGTGAGAAATACGACATCTCCAATGCTGAGGTTGGATGATGAAATATACCCAACCACATTTGAGCTGGCAAATCAAATGTATCTCCTTCGGAAAGAGGTAAGAACCCAAGCAACAATTCCAGATATAGAAGAGAATGCAGATAGCAACACTGATCTTTCTTCCACCAAGAAATTGAAGTTTTTAAAAAAATCCTTTAATAAAGCACCAGGTTTGATTTCAAGTCTGCTTGCAAAACATAATGTGCACTGAATAGTGATAACGGATGTCCATCCTATGAAAGCAAAAAGGTTTCTATTCATTTCCTATAAATTACAAGAACTAAGTTGCAAAAAAAAAATAACCTGTTGAAGCATGGCAAATTCTAATGAAATAACTCATGTTTATTAAAATTCTCTTTGTGTCAGCACAAAGGCTAAAGTATTATTTTGCAAAAATTAAAATACACATACTCGGGACCTACTTCAAAAATTAAACTGGAAAAGATACTGGGAAAGTGATACATGTAATGGACTATACAACACCGGGAAAGGTCCTAGAACTGAGTTCATCTGTTGGCTATTGCCACTAATATTAACGCACCAGTCAGAAATATTCAGAAGTTGCATCTCACCTGCTGACCTTCGTAAATAGCAGAAAATGTATTGCATAAGAATAGATTTATACAAAGAGAAAATTTAGTGGAGTACTTTCCAATATGTTGTTTCGCTATATATATATAATTAGGAAATATGTATGTAATGTATTTCATATCTAATGCCAGCACTTCTTACGTACTCTGGAAATGTGAAATGTTGTAGTTACCACCTTTCATATTTCCAAGGGGGGAATTGTGAAGTGCAGTCTGCACTCAGTAATTTTTTTATATTTTAAGATAAAAATTATTCTATTTGCATATCTGTATTTAAATTTGTATTTTTGGTTATTATGTAATCACAGAACAAGTTTAAGGTAATATGTTAGTTTTGTATGAATTAAATATAAAATATTATTCTTGGGAATTATTCCGAATGAAATTAAAGTTAGATCCTGAACGCGATTCCCTACAACAAGAGCGGTTAATCTCGCTATTTCTTCAAAATCTCTCTATAGAGCCCTTCATGCGAATTCGGCGGAAGGGGGAGCAGGGTTTGGTGCAGAAGAAAATCATGTGCTTACCGCACGTTGGAAAATTTTCACATTTTTGAACAATAAATATTGATGTCAGGTATATTACCGTATAGGGACTCCATACCTTATAGCTAGTATATTATTAGAGAAACGATTGATGTAGGCTAAATATTTTATTTTACGCATCATGTACTCTTCTTTTCTTATAAAAGTAATCGTTCTATCATTTTTTCTAAAAATATAGATGACAGTAAGTAAGAATTACTTATCGTCTTTTCGGGTGCAGTATAAGACAGGTTCCATATTATGTAGACGTATTGGACCTCCCTCAAATACTTTGGACCTCTCCCAGTTAACATTTCTGGGTGTAGAACTGGCAGTGCTGTTTGTTTTGATGTCCTTTGATTTTTGGCTTCTGTTACATGCTGATCCTTCATCTGGCGGGTTTCGAGGTTTCCTTTCCAGAACATACCACATTGGTAAGCATTGTTTCGCCTTATGTGGAAGTATATTGTGTTCATCGTGCATTGCGTAACAACCAAGACGGATGATTTGGAATGTAGTTTTTTTCTTTTACGCAAATGTGTGTGTGTTAATGTATGAATAATTGACATTCGGAATTCATATACCAGTACCTATTTTGTATCAGCTGTTTTAGTTTTTAATTATTAGGTTTAATTTTATTGTGTCTGCTTTAATTCTGTAAATAACCTACAAATTCTGAATGAATTGTATACCATGACTTCTGTAAATAACTTACAAAAAATATTGACAAGCTTCCAACTGAGAAAAAAATTGCAATTAAGGCTTAGACAAAACAAGCAAAGGGCAATTCAGGAGAGTGTTCAAAAAAAATCATTTTAAATTTACAGGATATCTTATGGCAGTAGTGTTGTTTGCACCAGATATATTTCCTCAATTTATTTTAAATTTTCCTAGATAAACTGAGAATAAAGTGTGTTCAATGTAAATTTTTTATAACACTAATCTCTGCTACGAACTCTCTCAGCGATTCCGCTGAAGAGGAATTCGGATCACTGTCAGGGACTGAGTTTGCTAGAATGAATAGTTCGCAATGATCTAGAAAAAATATTTAGTGAATCTACAAAGCTTCTGAAATTAATATTAACTTTAATATTAATATTAAATTAAAAGTTTTTTTCCACATGAGAAAGAATTGACACTTTCAAGGAATTGAATGTCCCAAGAAAGGTTATCACCATTGATTATGGTTTCTATCGAAAAAGACCTGACAATAAGAATACCGGAGTTCAACCAGCATGTATTAGACAGATTTGCTCCAATCAAAGAGAAGAGAATGAACTTACTAATTAATTAAGGTGATTAATCGGATAAAATGTTCTGCATTTTTTATTTTTTAAAAACAGATTTTTTTAAAATTTAACATGCTACATAGCATTTGCATCTAAAGTTATGCTGATTAGTCAATGAGTCAACTTTATATCTTCTGTCCCTTATCGTTCGTACTGCAACACCCGAAACCACAATCCACCGGCCGCCACTGATCACGACAGTACAAAAGAGATTCATGTACACAGAAGGGTGAATATTGTCTTTTTCTGTCTGTACCGGGCAAATGTCGTTCCGGATGCCAGAAGATTCCTTTTGTGAAGCCTAGAACAAAGAACTTCTGCTGACTCCTTCTGCCGAAACCAAAACGTTAAGATCATTTTGTGAAAAAGTATAGGCTGAGATGAACCACTAAACGGTTTAAAGTTGTCACCTTCTATGCCACTTTTCTGGCTTGGCGAACTAGAATCACTAATACACTGTAGCAGTGATGAAGGTTTTGGGACAGGAATGTCTGGACCATGATCTACAGGCCCTATAGCTGATTAAATATTTGGGTAAACTACAGTGGCGTATTTTGTGGGCTACCGGGTTTACCGGAGGCAGCCCTAGAATATTACAAAACGAAGATATTATAATATAAACAAAATTACATTGATAATTTTACACTTTAATATCTTCTTTCAATGATACAATTTTCTTAGAACTGTATGCATTTACAAACACGGGCCTTTATGCATAGTCGTTGTGACATATGATAAGCGTTATACTAAAGGCCTGACTACTGCAGGAAACATATGTTAGTCTGATCCGTGATTAGTGCCATACTAAAGAGTTTGACTAACAGGCTTTTAATATGTCGCTAATCATAAGTCACAATGACTCTACATAAGGTCCACGGAGTCGGTGTGCACGCAGTCTGTCTTTGATATGACAACGCAGCAGGAAACCACTCTCTACAATGTATATACGCTGGTGAAGTAAACGTCATTTCCGCTTCCTGTTCAGCTAGCTGGTTACAAACAAACCAGCTTTGAGCGGATTATATGAAGAAGTTTACATGGTACTCGCCTATGAAAACGATTTGTTTCGTTTTCGGATATAATCATAACAGTTTAAGAGGTACATGCAATGTTTTTTTTTCAAGAACGAAATTAGAAATATTGTACTATATAACATATTAAAGAGAAACAAAAACAAAGCCACACTGTACAACAAGCGATATAGTGATTAATTACTTATTGGGCGAACAGATATATCTCAATGTTTTTGAAGATCACTTTCTCTCCTTGCATATTCTGCCAGAATCAAATTAAAATACACATATTTTTACCAAAGCTCCCTTGTTCTATCTTTTTGTTTGTTTGTGACATTTCTAGGCTAACTTCGCTGTTTAATATATATTAATACTCAGAACACTGAAAAATCGTTTCTTAGTAAACTGATAATTGAATCACACGTTTAAAGGCATACTATAATCTTCGAACAGTGCCTGCCCCAGCATGGAGTGTGATACTCGCCTGCTTCCGCTCTTTCCGATCCTGACCAGCGTAAGTTCGATAACAATTTTACCTTTGTGACTACATATATGTGTAAAAATTTGAAACTCTTGATACAATTGAGATTTGCAGGCAATGGATGTTTTTAAAACTGGTAAATCGGCATTACACATATATGTAAGATAACCGCATTTAAGTAATCACAACCTAACCTAACCGTACCTTACCGCATATGAATTTTGGTAAGAGTATAGTACGGGCAATATAGTAAAGTTTAAACCGGACTTGTTAATTTCTCTCATCCCGTTTGACATAAAATATAACTGCTCCATCCTATCGATCTACGCTAAGTACGCATGAAAAATACGGGATCACTATTTGAAAATTTATGTCTAAAATTTGTCTAATCTACGAAAATTATTTATGTAGAGGGAGGGCATAGAAACAGCGTTAAAAAATGTGCCATGGTTACTAAGAAATTGAAATGCAAATCCACTTGTAGTGATTACTAGCCCTGGCTAGTGTACGCTTTTCGTACCTGTATTTCTTTCACACATACCCAACTTCACTGATCCGCCTTCTCCCTACAGTGCATCATTACATGCGCTCGAGCTTCAAGCTGCCCTTAATCATCATAAATGTAGTGTTATGTGAAGTGACCACCCAGCGTAAGTTGGTACGTGTTCTCTTTATGAATTTTAATACATGTATATGCTGGCATGTTACAAATCTGTACGTCATTTGTAGTAGACGCAAAGAAAATAATTCAGATAACATTAGGACATTATATAGAATAGTGAGGGAGTTATCCTTTTAAATTATTTAATTATTTCTGGTGACGCATTTCAACTTCACCAGTGCCAAGCAACGAATGGACACCGCTAACAAAAGAATGTGGAATAAATTAAGAAATTATTTTCACAAAGATGCTAAGTTTCTGAGATTATGCATTCGTAATTGTATGCTTTAAAATGAATTGGTTATTCTAGCGCTGTACTCTTTTGTTCCGAATATCTTATCACTAATTTTATAAACAAGTTTCTTCCATATTAAACATGTTCACTGAAGCTAAACCAACAATATGACAGAAGTATATAGCATAAAAATTTTCAATAATTTTAATTAAACTCAATCTAAAATTATTATTAAAGAGCGCTCATGTACATGCTTAAGATTCTCACTCACTTGTCCAGCAAGTTATTGGCGATTGAAGGAATTAAAATATAGAGTAATTTTATTTCATATTATGATAAATATAGCCTTCCTATAAGTATAAAGTAAATATATTCACTGCTATTCGTGAACATATAGCTTTTTTTTTCTTCATAATTTTAAGTTCGTCTTTCACAAGACTTACAGCTGCCACATACAAAGCCATTGAAACTGCCTTAACAACACCTTAGCAACAGATTGTTTGTAACCAATGTGGCTGCGCCCAGTAAAATTCACAGAAGACGACTTCAGCAGCGTATAGCTACTGCAGCAGGGATGCAAATAACTATTCGCCCGCTCGCCGGGGGCAAGTGGTTCGTCGCTGCGGGTAAGTTTTTAATATCACTTATTTATTTCAAACCGTATAGACTGGGATGTGGGTTAGTAGCTTCTTTCTTGGGCTAGTAAAATATTGTTGCTTATTTGCACCCCTGTACTACAGCAAGAATCGTATCAACGCATTTCCCTTCGCTCCACCGCTGTCAACAGCATACGAACGGGCTGACAGGTAACATTAGTTTCCTCTGGAGAAATCGGTTTCTCGGGCGTAGCGAAGAGTAAAGAGGACTTATACGAGTAATGACGGTGCAATTTGGATGTGTGTGGGAATTGTCTCCGACATCTTGAAACTTGTTCCGTAGCGGTTTGTGTCAACAGAATTTTTTTTACAGTATTTTGCGATAGTTGGCTGCGAAGGCTCTTACAGACTGAGCCTCCTTCGTTGGCTAATGGCCTATTTCAGCGTTTTTTATTACTGAAACAACTTCTGGTGAGTAGGGTTACCAGCCATCCAAAACAAAATATATATCTAGGGATACTTCATGCAACAAATGAAGGTAGAAATGTACGATGGCTTTTCCGTAATGCTAATGAGATAATATGTCTTGCTAATGAAGAGAAAATTATATTTATCTACTTGATAAAAGTAAAGTGTGTTGTAAGGTTTTTCTCATTTCGAAGTATGTATAATAACGTGGAAACTAAACTCCAATAAATAATAATAATAATAATAATAATAATAATAATAATAATAATAATAATGATGTTTTCTTTGAAACACTTTCAGGCTTAGCTGCTTTTCTCTCAGCATCTTCCAAAAGGTCAGAATGGTTAAAAAAACATTTATAAATAAAACAACAACAATAACAACAAAATACTTCCGAAAGTAGTACCAACCAGATGAAATTTTAGATCTAGACTTGTAAATACAAATGATACATTCGAAATTCTCCCAGCGAGATTTGGACACGAAACCACGTCCATCAAAGTCGCATGCCGTAGCGACTAGATCAATACCCTAACAGCACAGGATGTGCTAGGCATGTGCCATTTAGGTGTCCCAGCTACTTTTTAGGTACCCTACACTTGGCACATATTATATTCATGTGCTAAGTATGTACTTCAGCTACCTACAGTTTTAGGTACTTGTTATACCTAATTGATATTTGAAACTATGTACCACAAATATAGCATTTAAATATCTCGCTCAGTTAAGCACTCTAACAGTCCTTTGTTTTTATGTCGTCACTTGGGACATATATCTGTCATGTTCTAGGAACGTCCTTTAGATACATATTGTTTCAAATACTCTAACAGCACAAATGTGCTAGGCATTCGCCATTTCGGTGTTCTAAATTCATCTCCCACATTTGATGCGTTTGTTACTTCTTTTTCTAAGCGATTGTGTACTAGAAGCAATAAAGTCATGAACTTTATTACCTAGGTAGATGGCAACTGCCGCCGATCATTTGAATGTGAATATGGAAGAACCATGAAATAAAGTAAATAGACACTCGTCAATTTGTTATAAAATTACATGGCCAGCAGATTTTATCTGATCTCAAACGGTTATAGTCGAATATATGTGGTTAAAGGAGCACTCTGATTAGCCGAATGCAAAAGTCCTCAATAATTTATCCCTCTACAAGCAACGTTCTCTTCATCCCCTTTGTGAAGCTGAGAATTTTGCGCTGTAGAAGTTGGTAACGCTGTCAGCTTTTACAAAATTCCGAATATCTCGGTAAGTACTTGACTTATCGACTTCAAATAAACGTGAGAATGCTTCTTATGACATACCAAATTGTCCTATAAATTTTAAACCGTAATGTACTTATGGCCTTTTTCGCGTTATTGCACCATATCCAAACTCGACTTTTGTCTTTTCTGTTATGTCAACACTGTTTAACGGACCCATCTAAACTTGGTGTCAATTTAAACCGTTCTGGCCAATATTTAAATTGTTGTGCAAAACTAGTGTGTACCTCACTCCTTGTGCATGCAAAAGGCGTTTAAATGTGACACACATTTAACGTTATTTCTCGACAAGTTTGCAACACTGACGTGCGGGTGGCATATCTTTCGTGTTCCTTTTTAGTGTTGAATTCAATTATGAAATACAATTTAGGTCGTTCCATTTTTTTTTAAAAAAAATCATAACTTAATATTGGGTTGGCAACACTGTTCATCCGGTGATGTCAAATAATACGTCTACCAATGTGCCCCTTTGTATAGTTGCTTCGTGCAAAGTTTCGCTTCTTTCTCTCTTTTGGTTTCTCCGTCATCAAGGTTTGATATTATAAATGACGCACCCGGTATATATCTGCAACAGGGCCGGATCTACGAAATATTGCGCCCGGGGCAAAGAGGTTTTTTTTTGGACCCCCCCTTCCTCCCAAGTCTAAATACTTTATGTTAGGAATTGGAACAAATCTTAGGTTAAAAAGTTTAAACTATTTCTCATCTTTTCCCCTTTTATAATTTTTACTGAAATGTATGTACACATACCAGCTTGAAACCAATTACGAAGTGTATTCAAAAGTTACAAAGTGAAAAGTATTGAAAGTCATTTTATCGTTTAATCGAAACACAAACCGATACATTATGCAATGTTAACGTTTTATTTATTATTAAATACTTATGATATTTATTAAAACTTAAATTCTGAAACCGATTGTTTTGTTGAAGCTCATTTGTTTCGAAAATAAAATACTCTGTTATACCTTTCACTTACGAAGCAAAAGAAAAATGGTAAATTTTATATTATTTTTAGTAAGGCAGGCTCTTAAGAAGACGTTGACCATAATAAAACACATACGTCATTAAGTACGACAGAACCTTAAATTCCCGTTACATTTAAACTTTTGAGATTCAAGAACAATTCTCAATGATACTTTTCCCGTTTCCTTGTGAATTTGCAAACCGAAACCACATATTCAAACAAAATTTATATCTTGCTCGTCTTCACATTCAAATACTATTGTTTTTATGTTGTTTGCTTTCCCGCTTCTGTCAGACCGTGCTTCCCTCTGTCGTTCATAGCTGTAATAACAGCAATGAGCAAGCTCACTCGCAATCAACTTGGTCCCGGTTGTCATGGAAACCGGGAGCCTTTCGCGCACAAAACATAGACATTGAGAACACCGTACTGAAGTGGGTAAAACCGGTTGCTAGGCAGCAGACACTGTTCCAAGAACTTCCTCCGCAAAACAAACCACCTTAACGATGAGAGAACCGTTATATTTTACTTGTTTTCTCTCTTTATTTTTAAGATGTAATCAAATGTTATATATTATATCGTAATAGTAAACTATGCTACAAGACGGAAGTTTCTCAAATATTATAAATATTAAGAAGAGACACTAACTGGTGTTAAAAAAGTACAGGAAGAAAAAGTGAATTTCTCTCTTACAAACCAAAAAAAAAAAAAAAAAAGTTAAATCACCACGTCAATTTTTAAAATTCATCAATAAGATGTATAAAATGAATATTGGCCAACCAACAATTTATCACAATTTATCCAATAGATTCGATTTCAAAACCCCAATTACAATTTTACATCTTTAGTAGTGGCTTTTTCGCAAATTGAATTGGTTGGCAAACTGCTTTTCAAAGCGGCCAATAGCAACGCCTGGCCAACGCTGGCACTTGGCTAGTCTATTGTTTCTCCACTGTTGGGCCGACTGTCTGTCTTCTTAGGATTGGCAAACGGTGGATACGCAGAGTGGACTCAACTATTTGACAAACGGTAGACACATTGTACTAATAGTCTTGAAGGCCATAGACTACAGGGAATTTACATTGCGCTGCAAGTTGTGGGATTTAATATCAGCATTTGAAATCTTGAGTTGCATATTATTATTATTATTATTATTATTATTATTATTATTATTATTATTATTATTATTATTATTATTATTATTATTATTATTATTATTATTATTATTTTACTTTGAGCCTGGAAATTCTTTCTTCAGCTTCATCTTTTATCTCCCAATATTTTATTCTATTTTTCAAATCATCGATCAGTTGTGTTCTTCTTCTTCTCATTCCTCGCTTTCCTTCCATCTTTCCCTCTATGGTGGTATGAAGAAGACAATTTCTTCGCAAGATGTGTCCAAAGATGGTGACTAGAAATATCCTCTTTTCTCCTATCCATTTTAAAACATCTTCATTTGTTACTCTCTCTGTCCATTTTATCTTCTCCAAATTTCTGCAATACCACATTTCGAATCTCTCTAAATATTTCTTCTCTAACTTCCGTAATGTCGAAGTCTCTGAACCATAAAGTCCAATACTCTATATGTAGCACTTGACCAATTGCTTCCTTAGTCCAATATTAAGGCTGCTAGTTAAGAGTGATCTTTTCTTGTTGAATGCTTCTGTGACTATGGCAATTCATGGCCTGATTCCGTTGGTGCAGTAAGAGTCTTTTGTCAAAATACTTCCCAGATACCTAAAATTATCCGTTTCAAGTTCTCTTTTATTCTACTCTGACTCAAAAGGGCGTGTTTCCACAGAACATTCTCATGACTTCCGATTTTTCAATGTTTATTTCCATTCCATATAGTTTCCCAGTGTCAGCTATTTTATCAATCATCTCCCGTAGCCCTTCTTCGGTTCTAGTACCGCTCCGATTTTTAAAAATACGAGGAGATGCTGAAAAGTAATGTAAAAACAAGGGGAAATTTTGTATGTGAAAATGATTAAAGTTATTGGTATGAAACTAGGACGAGGACTTTAATCGCCCATGTGATAATTTCATAATCCCATCATTGCTATCTTATTCATCTTGACAAAGGAACTACAGGGTGGTTTCCTGCTTCACAGTATCACGAGAATCAAAATGAACTATTCCGAGGTCCTGAAGTTTCGGGAGGGAGGATGAAGATCTAGACTGTATGCAGGATGAGGTTTGACAGCGAAACTACTAAGCTAAATCTTCTCAGTTGTTATCGCACTCGTGCAGTGTTCTGCAACCTTTTTCTACTTACGGGACAATATATATTTTTTTAATACTCAACACTGTGCACCAAAACGCTATTCCGGTCAAATACTATTTATATAAATGTGCATTGTAATCAACCTCTTATTCTTATTAATACTAAGCAGAAATCGAACCGTGCATTTGTAAATAATTTAAAACCATGAATTAAAATTTATGGTGACAAATAAGTTATTTTACTTTAGAAAAATAGGAAAATACACTTTTTTTTTGTTACTGTTAAAGTAAATAATTGCACTCATACTTTCAATGAGATATTACCTGCTTAAATACTTACACACAGTTGATCCATGGAGGAAATTAACGGTGCAATCCTCGCTCACGGATTTTTAGTCTTTCCCTCTTATATTTCAATTTCAATCAACTTCAATTAAGCTCAGTTCACACACATACGTAATCGAGAATGAACTAACTCGCCGATCAATTGCGTCAATAGATAGATAGAGGAAATTTTGAAATTTCACTTGTAACTTCTGAATCCAGAACTAGATCTACTTTCATCATCTCTTTGCAAATTGACATTAATAACATTTCAGCTATTGCATATGATTCTTGGCCTTTACAAAAAATTCGGTTACCTTATTACTACCTTCTTTTGTTTTCCTAAACATCTACTGTAGTGATCATGGACGTTTGTTGATTTTGCTTTCGAGTGACGATAACGAAGAAGAAAGTATGGTGAAAAAATCTAATTCGAGATTTTAACAATTTTGAATTGTGAAGTAAAAGAAGCTATTATCGTAAAATAAAGTGTTCTAAGAATTCTAGACTGGTGTATGTTTTTCAAGCTATTTTTAATATGCATAATAACTAAAATACATGAAAATATATGTACGAACTCAGGGGTTATATGTGTGATAACGTTATAAATGGTGTAGAAAGCAGTAACGGCACGAGAAAAATGGCATGGTCACGGCATCCTATGTGTGAATTAGCCTTTACGGGCCTTATGCAGAGTTGTTCTGACGCGTGATTAGTGCCATACTAAAGAGTTCGACTATCATATGTTTCCTGCAGTAGTCAGGTCTTTAGTATAACGTTAATCATACGTCAAAACGACTCAGCATAAGGCCCTACGTGTTTCGTTACCCCAACATACAGAAAAAAGATATTTTATGGTGCCTAGAGGTCATACTGTTCAACGTACCCACTACTACGATCAAGAAGTTTCGAATTGGTTACGAAGTCATCCAGGCCAGGTAGTTTCTCAAAATCAAATTGCTTTTTTTTTTTTTTTTTTTTTTGCTGTAGCATATACGAAGGCTTCTACAACTGAAATTCCTCTAATTGGATTTAAAAGTACAGGAATCAAACATTTAATCCAAATATTTTCCCTGATCACTTATTTCTTGTGGCGGAAACCACAGACAAGCCTCAAGCTAACATTAATATTCCAGACATAGAAAGAATTGCTGACGAGAGAAGAGCTCGGTCGGATGACTATTTACTAGGTATCATGTCTACGAATGACGTGCATCCACACAAGATGCTTCATTACAAATAGACGTTTCACACCCACTGACAATTTCTGACAGTCCAACCGATCTATCCAAGAAATCATCCTGTAGCCTTACTCCGAAAAATGTACCTGTTACTCCATCAACAGCTGAAGGTGAACGTCACATTGTCTTTATCCAGGAACATTCTCCGCTTCCGTCTACATCAGGATTAAACCGAAAACGATTGGTTCGTAAGCAAAGAAGCACAACAATTCTAACGTGTAGTCCATTTATCAAGGAACAGAAAAAGAAAATAGAAGATATAAGACGTCGATCTTGTGCAGAAAAACAAAATACTACAGGAGCCCGCAAACACTGAAAGCATGAATGAGGTAAATGTTGATGACAATGAAAGTAATTGTGATTACATTTTTTGTAACGATCTATACTCCAATTCAAAACCTAAGGAGCAGAGGATTCAATGTGAATTGTGTGGACACTGGGCTCATACGGAATGTGTAGGTGTCAGCAAGACCG
The DNA here is from genome assembly GCF_964235325.1 of Thermobia domestica. Taxonomy (NCBI): domain Eukaryota; kingdom Metazoa; phylum Arthropoda; class Insecta; order Zygentoma; family Lepismatidae; genus Thermobia; species Thermobia domestica. The sequence goes on from NC_137464.1 coordinate 22,583,160, forward strand.
AAACACATTTCAAATGTCACATTTGTCTCATGTTACCTTCTTCAGTGTACTTTGATGCTGTATAAGCCTCTTACCATTTTACCACAGTTCAATATTTAATTTTAACCTCATATTTTTTTCCTTTCAAAATGTAGCACGGAATCTATTCATTTACTGTTACTAAACCTTGCCACTTAGATCCTATGTAAATAACTAGAATTTTATGTTGAATATTATATTATTGTACTGAACAAATTTTGGAGCTCTGAGGTGTTTATTGATAAAGTTATATTCATTTCAGTAAAAGTATGTCATTTTCACCGAGTTTCCCCTAACTTAAACACTATCCTCCTTTTCTGCCCTCTATTATTTGAAGTTCTGGTAAGTAGACCTAATTCATAAATAACACATCTATATATTTATTTCATAGTATTGACAGAAATATACTTCGCCTTGTTTTTAATTGAAATGGCGAAAGAAAAGTTCTTCAGTTTACAGCTTTAAAAAAGAAATAGAATGAACTTGATCCGGGTAGTATTTGGCTACAATATGAGTTAGGAAATAAACAATTTTGCGGATTCAAATTATTGAGTTTTTGACATAAAAATGAAGAATGAAAGTTCCATTGGTGGGATACGTCATGCCAACTCTCCGTTTCTTGATATTACGGATTCAGCAAGAAAAAACTCCATATGAGCACATTCTAAACCAGCTACCATCTTAGGCAATCTGTAGAATGACAATTTATATGTTTTTACACACAAAAATGTGTATATTCAATATTTCATGTCGATAAAGAACAGTAAAATAACATAGGTAGTAATTTCTTTCACTTCCAAAAATGAGATATAAAAATTATAAATTACGATGTAAATTTACATTGGGTTCGCAAATTGCTACGCAAGAAGCAAGAGCTAAAATAAACGCATATATATCGTGAAAATAAATTTTAGTAGGCCACCTAAGAAGGTGTGCTGTCCATGAAATAATCCTGGCTATGGATCTGGTCTGGGGGCAGTCGAGGGGTGGACGTTCCCATTAAATGAGCACCTGTCTCCTTATCTCCCTCTAGTGTTATCACTGCTTCATTGTCTTTGAACCGCAACAACATTCTCAAACTTCTAGTACCATTTAGTAACCTACTTCCGCTCTTTAAAGTTCAAATATCTATCTGCCATGTTGATGTTAAGGCGGATTTTCATGCCCGCGTTAGAACGGAAGCATCACATGTAGCGTATTCACCATAAATTATTTTCGTATTCATACATCCGTGCGTGTATTGCGCCAAATTACTACTCCCTAGCTAATGCGCATGCGTAAAATAGAAAGTTTGCGACTTCCGCCATGTTAGTCAGTGAATACAATAGTGTACGCGCGCTACTTCCGTCAGAATTGAACAAATTTCTACTCTGACGCGAGTGTAGCGCGCCATCTCCGATGCGTGATTTCATTGGCTGTTTAGCACAATCGCTCGCAACTCACGGAGGTAAAGGACACATGAAAATCCGCCTTTACTCTCTTTCACTTACTGGATTAAGCAGCTAGACTAACAATTCTGATACGACCGGTTGAGGAAACATAACATTACTTTTTCCCAGAAATTTAACCTTGTAGGTTGGCAAATAAATTTTCTATAACAGTTCAAAACATGTATTTTTTTGTAGTCACCTGATACCGGTAGGTTTAGTAGGTATAGCTAAAGGAATGATCTTACGAAGATGAGTAAAGTAATCCAGACAGGATTGGCTTGGAATAGGATGATATCCGATAGCAGTTTATTTTCTGTGGCGATAAACTTCCAGCTTCGTTAAGCCACAGTTTCCTAGTCATCAAATTTCCAATATCTGAGAATTTCAGAAAATATGCTGCAAAGAGTACTAAAAATGGGTTCGTATACACCAATGGCAATATTGAGTTGCTGCCTCTAATATTTTGTCTGTTCTTTTTATTCTTTCTCACAATGTTGAACTCGAACAGAGCAATATCTGGACGTAAAATTAGATAAATAGCTTCTACACTTATCTTGCTAGACATAGCAAGTATAATGGATTATATGATAATGCTTCAGCAGCAGAATCACAGTCAAAACACACTTCCGGCGAGGAAAAGAAAGCGAATGCAACCAACAAAGAGTTCGCTGTTAAATTTGATTGAAGAACAGAACTTGAACTTCTGAAATGTTTCCGCAACGTTTAAAGAACTAGTTGCTCTTATGATTAGAAAATTAACTATCATTTTGCATATTACTGTGCTTATAATATTTTATTTACCTATCTCATAGTGTCTGATATTAAAACAATATCTTCCTTTGTATTAGTTTGAATTATAGATGCTATTAGGGATTAAAGAGGTAAAAAAAATGGTTAGTAAAATAATTCGCACTAAATTTATTTTAGAGTAGACTTTGTTTTATCAAAAGTAATGATGTCAAGATAAGTTTTTAATATCTTTTGTTTTACGAAGTCACAAATGCACAGTTTGTCTACTTCTTTATTGTATAAGAGACACGCAGTTCTAGATTTGTACTTGTTTCAGAAACTTCTAGTATTAGAATGAATTGAATAATTAGTTGTCATTCCATAGTGTTCCTTTTCATAGTGAAATGTTCCTCTTTCTATAAATTCTTCAACGATCACGATCAGTGGCGTATTTACGATTTTGTTTCGGGAGGGGCTTTGCTAACTTTCGGGGAGGGCTTTGCCTGGAAATGTGAAAATTCTGCAAGATATTTCATTTACTTTACTATACTAAGTAAGATTTCGGGGGGGGGGCTTAAGCCCGGAAGCCACCCCCCTAAATACGCCACTGATCACGATAAATTTTAATAATCCTTGCATCTCTTGTACCCTTAACTTTTCTGGGCCCGAAATATTCCTCCTCAACTTTCATTTGTTCTTCCATACAACCTTCTGTTCAGAATTCGAAGTAAAATTTTAGCTGCATGAGATTTGAGACTAATAGTTCTATAATCCTCACATCTCTTTGGGTTCGATTTCTTAACCATCGGTATCATGATCATCATCATGAAGTCTTTCGGCCTCTCTCGTGTTTTATATATTTCATTCCACAGTCAGAATACGCTACCGTAGCCGGCTGTTTTAAGTTGGTCACAAAATTTATATCATGGGGATCAAGGTGGAACAAAACGAGCCCTGTAGTTACAACAACAACTACTACTACTACTTATTTGCACAAAAGTAAGTAAATCCTTTTCTGAGTATCATTTTCATCTTATTTTAATGTGTTATGAAATTAAAAGAAACTTTCCTTGGGTCGGGTATGAACCAACGCCAAAAACAACTTTCATTATTAGCATATTGCGTTAACATACTCAGCCACGAGGGCCGACAGCAGCAAACATTTGATTTCTGCTATATATAAGCTATCTGCCAAGAAACGGACAACTGTAAGCAATCAGAACCGTGTATTTGGTTCCTACTTCCGGGAGCATTACTTTCGCGAGTGAGTCATCTGGAAAATCACTTATTGACACGCAGTGCTCAACAAAAATGACCGCCACTGAGAAACTGGTTAGGCTTAAAATTTTAATTAACCAGTTATGTGCTGCTAATGTATATGGTAATAGTATGCCTATATTGAATCTTTAAAAATTAAAAATGGTGAAGTAACCCTCATTGATGCCAAGCAACTTCGTATGGATTGACTCATATTTACAGCATTTATTCTGGTACTAGACACCTTCCATAATGAAGAGGATTTTTTTTTTTCGTACAGATTAAGAAATTCCTAGCATACAAAATATAGCTGTAAAATATTGTTTATTTTTCGCCAAATAAATCCCTTGGTGCTTTAAATACATTATAATGATCTGATAAATACATTTAATCATTATTTACAATACTTCCAACAAGTGCTTATTAGATATCGAGGTACATAAGATGTATGGAATGTTTCTCATATGGAAGTAAATACGATGGTCACGTTCTACCTGATTACTGTAATTATAAATTTGCCAGTTGTATAAATGAGTTCCTTAGACATTATTCTTTCTTAGTGAAGAATTATAGTTAACGATAATATTTTCAATTGTAATTCCTGTTCTCAATTTGCAACATTGTAAGTATTTTTAGTTATTGAATTATCAGAACGTGTTTCCCTTATGTTGAGCGTGAGTTAACTCTCTTTTTATCCTGTGAGTTTGAGCTGAGCTAAGCTCGTTTCCAAAGTGAGTGTTTACAACCCTGTTGCTAAAGGCTCAACGGATTTTAGTTACGATTAATATATGACTCATGTTTTCTTCACATTGAAGCCCAAATTCTGTAACGGTTTAGATCAGTGAAAAGCAAATATTTTAGTTTAGTTTACAATAATCGGCAAAGGAGTTATCTATGTATTGCATTGCGTTGCTGTTCAATAATGTTAAGAAGACAAACACAGATCTCATTTCATAAGGGTTGTGTCAACGCAAGGCAAAATATTTGTATAGTTTTAGGATAATATGTATGCCAGGGGTGCCCACAAAGGGGGGCTATGACACAAACTGCGTCATTGAAATATTTGGGGGGGTTAAAAATTCTATATAAATATGTTTGAGGGGGTGTAAAAATTAATCGAAAAGATTTTTTTTTCATGGAAGAACACCTACGGATAGACAATTGAGGGGGGTGCGTCATGGACATGAGGGGGGTGGGCACCACTGTGTATGCTAACCACTAAGCTTCTTCCAACATTTGCGTTGCGTTGAAGTCCGGGAGATTTTACGAAGACTGACTGGTATTTTCAGTGGAGTTCATTCCGTACCAGTCCTCGCAAAATTCTGCGTACAGGAACCCAATGCAAAATGTTATAATTTCTATTCATCAGCGGGGTCTCGTGAAATAATATTTTGGTAGTTCACACCTGTTACAAAATTCTAATTCTAAAATTCTTTCAGTATTCTAAATAAGCAAAATGATAAAATTAATTAAGGTAACCATTTATACTTATATATAATAAAAAGTTCATAGGAAATGTTTTTTTCATTTGTATATGATAACAATTCTGCTATTCCTCGGGACAACCAATTTGCCAATAATTCTTTTGAAGTCTATTTTTTTAGTATTTTTCTCTATTGATGCTGTAGTTAACTCACTGAGATGATTCTGAATTATGGCGTTTCTTTAAATGCTTCTGTACTCTAATATAATATAGCAACTGAAGTGCATATATGAATATTTACTACGATTTTCATGATTTTTTATGTGTGTGTATGTACTATAAGATTCTATGTCTTTCCACTGATTTACCATCAATTTTACGATGATACACTAATGGTATCTTCATTAGACTCGAGACGTCTGCTCTCTCCTATATTTGAATTGTCCGATATGTTGTTTTTAAACTGTTAACAGTACACATGCGATATGCAATGCACCAAATTATTATGACAGTTGTGGAGGTATCTTTAATTACGAACGCTTTGTCCATGTGTTCTTGCGTTGTTGTTTCAATACACTTCCTGACTGTTTATTTTGTACTTCTCTGTTACAAGTTAGTCTATAGAGGACGAGATTTACAGTTTAAAAATGAGATTACTGTAATATGTTTTATGCTTTGACACCGGAAATTGAACCCGGGACTTGTGCACCAAGGGCATCCACTAGTCATTATACAAATGAAGAAGGCAAAACATTTCATGAAGTCAATCAAACTATGCAAAACACCAGAGTTACCTGAATCTTCGGACTTGTAAGGAAGACATGCAGCATGTTTAAATACACCCAAAATTTGATGTAATCAATCAAAAGTGAGCGAGTGTGACTCTTTCTATAAGATTTTTATTAACCTTACCTGTAAAAGTGATCATGCGAACGAGTTCCGATAGAATATGTGGCATGCTTAGCAGGAGCGCACCAGAAAATTTTATTGGAATGGATAGAAAGTTTGGAACGGTAGGGTCTAATACTAAAGACACTACGTCTATTAAATCGATGTAATTCTACACCTGTAAAACGACAAGTAAGTGTTAAATTATGCCACTTATAGTCTTAGAAAAAAATATAGATTGTTTTTATAAGGAAAGAAAGAAAGAGTAAAGATGAAGTATAAGATAAAATCTTTAGCCTACATCAATCATTTTACTACTAAACAATTATAGTTTTATTATGAAAATGTACAAGTGTACAAGTGTTGAGTTACAAAGTTTTGAGAGAAGAAATCCGGGCCTGATAGACCTCCGGCGTGGGTTCGCCCGTGGTGCTCACAGTGAAACTCAACCTAATGTTGATGTGATTCTTACAGTTCCCAGACTTCTTTAGTTTTTCAGTCAAATGTCCAAAGTATTTTACACCCTTTCAATTCATTGCTAATTCCCCTTCAAATAGCAGAGAAGGAAAGCAAAAGAATGATAATTTCATTTCTTAATCTGTCAGCCATTTATTACTTTAAATAAACTTTGAAATTGTGACACAGGTTACTTTTCACCGCCTGATGATAGATAACTTTGTCACCTTATTTCTAAACTTTTACAATCTGTTAACGCATTAAATGGTACACTTTGTCAAATTATTTCTAAACTTTCACAATCTGTCAACGCATTAAATGGTACACAGTAGTTTTCAATCGCTCAACACAATTCTCTATGCAATAGGTAATGGTAAGATATCAATCTAAAATAAGCAGCAGTGGGTCATTTGCTGTCGGTTTGGATTTGTTTAAAAATGAACTAGCCACGCCTTGAACAATTGTACGTTTGTCCAGTCATTTTTGGAACACTTATAAGAACATCCAATAGGACCATTCCTTTGTAATTGAGGTGTCATTCGTTTCCCAGGATAAATCAGCACTGGAGGAATATAAGATCCAGCAACGTTGACAGCAAAGACACCAGTTATTGTACGCACTTTTTCTGCTGAAGTAGCAGCACCAACCCTCTTCATACTTTTCGTAGCGTAAATCTTTGAGCAATTCCTTGGGACGATGGTGATACCAATCTCATCCATCTTGTAGATTTGCCTTGGCTCAAATATAGTCTCCATAACTTTCTGACGGTTTGAGAAAAATAGCTTAGTTTCTTCTTCATAGAATGCAGTAATTGTATTTAAACCTGTTCCTTCTGGTTGTCGTAGATTTACATCGGAATTCCGTTTTAAAAAGCCGTACACTCATTTCTTACCTGACACAACCTTTTCCACATTTATCTTCTGCATATCTAAATGCTATACATCGCAATTCTTTTGGAGTTAACTCTTGGAATAACTTTGCCAGCGTTAAAATGTAGTCCTTCAATTGTTTCCACTTCAGCAGGAAAAGTTGATTTTTTCCAAGTCGTGTTGGAGTAGGCATAGATTGATTTTCTACAAGCTTTTTACATAGACTCAGGTATGTTAAAGCATCTGTCAACTTCCCGTATTTTTTTTCTTTCATTTTTGATAGCGTCCAGTGGTTTCTCAAACTCTCGTAAGAGTGAGAATCCTTCTCACTTTTTCTGGTGTAATTTCTAAACATCTGCGAACAAAATTAAAACCTTGGTATTTATTTGTGTGGAATTATGCACACTCAATTATATATACGGGGAAATCGTGCACACCCTTCTGCAACGTTATTTTTCTTTACATTCCCCAGTTCCAAATATTAAATAGTTAATATTTATAAAGTTCATAAGATTAAAATAAGTCACACACCACGAATACACTTTAGAATATACATATATTGTGCAATAACTTCCAAATACGATACATTAAGACGATAAACATCAAATTCATACAAGATGGTCTTACGTTATATCTTAGTTACTCTATCAACAACGTGAACAGGTAGTCATAGCAACGAAAACCAAGAAAATATATCAATGCAACAACAGCTATTAAAATTAGTTCTATATATATTTTCTTCTTCTTCTTTTCAGCAGCTTGTGGCCTTTTAAACAGCACTATTACCCCTAAATAGGAAAAAATACTGAAAAGAACACACAAATACACATTATTGTTGTATATATATATATATATATATATATATATATATATATATATATATATATTGTTGTATATATATTGTTGTATATATATATGGCTCTCGAACTATAGAATTCTTAAATTGGTTACAATTGGAGAAAGAATCCTGGACCATTGAACATTTTATATACATATACATACACACACACACACACACACACACATATATATATATATATATATATATATATATATATATATATATATATATATGTATATATGTATATATATATATATATATATATATATATATATATATATATATATGGTTACCTTACTTTTTGAATAGCCGTTACATATTGAAATTGCAATTCATGAGAATATATATTATTTTTATCTTACCTTAGTACCATTCTTATTTTTATACACATTTTCCCCTTCTTGATAATCAATTTTATTTTAATTTTACAAAATTATTGATGAGAAGGACATATTCAAAATATGATAAGTTGTTAATTATTTAGGTCCTAAATAGATTCTTTAACTCAATACCATTTATACTTGATAACAATAAAATTGGAGTAAGTTAAAATACAACACGACATATTTCTTTTTTTCGGACATAACATAACTTTGATAGACAATATTCATATTATGACTGCATAGAATTCAGACGAAGTACGAATTACAAGAAAGTCATAACAATATTCAAAGCGAAACAAAACAAGAACTAATCGATATGATATAAAACAACCATACAATAAGGAAGTTATTACACTAAGAGTCAATCTGAAAACTCGACATTATCTATATTGATCTTAGATAAAACTTCTGCAGGAACTAACGTTTTAACTAGTTGCATCTATTTACCTTTAGTATGTTTTGATGGACGCCATAACTTCAGCTCGTCAAGTGACATTACCAAAAGATTCGATTAGGTTACATTGGATAGCACAATCTTGGGTAAAGTCCTTTATACTATTTACTTCACCAGTTCTTTGATTCCTATTCTGAAAATTTCTGCCTTCTATGTATTTACTACGAAATCTGGTAGTACGTGGGAAATTAGGTCGGTTATTTACATTATTTCTAAAAGATGTACGATTATTATTTCTATTTCTTCTAAAAATTAGATTCGGTCGTATTATCATTACGAGAAAATCCAAAATTACCTCTTGCATTAGGATTACAATCTTCCTTAACATTGATATTTCGATATTGATGATTCGTTTGATTTCTGTTAGTATTACTTTGTAACAGACTGACTTTCAAAATTTTGAACTATTATAATTAAATGATTGAAATTAATACACTGGGAAGAGATCTATATTTGCTGCAACCTAAAAGGTAATAATATTCGTATCGATGCAATGACGTGTGATTCCTGCTGATATGGATTGATCAGTTTCAAATCGTTATACGCTGAAATCACAAAATCTGTGAGACTTTTGTCTACCTTAGGATCATAACGCCTGTTCCTAATTTAAGCATCACGGTTTGCCAACATAAAATCATTCTCGTAATTTGCTATCAGAGCATTTTTAAAATCTGAATAGTTATGTAGACTACCCCTGATACTTTTGAACCATAATCATAATCATAATTTATTGCATCCGTTCATCGTTCACCGTTCAACGTTATACCAGTATACATAAACATACATACTATTATTACATATGGATTCTTATAGATTCTCGCATACGAATTATTTTGTACATATTCTTCAACCGAGTAAAAGGATTATTCTATCAAGTACCTTTTAAGTTTGGATCTAAAGCTATTTACAGAGACCTGATTTTTTATACATGATGGAAGTAGATTGTATAATAGAGTGCCTTTGTGCGTAACTGATTTTATTGTATATATTTGTTCTATGTGCATGCAAATGAAAGTCATCTTTACTTTTTGTGTTGTACCTGTGAATGTCTTTGTTAACAATAAATTCACTATTATGTTTTTCAAATGTATTAATATTTCGAACAAATACATTGAGGGAAGAGTCATTATTTCAAGTTCCTTAAAAATATTTCTGTAAGAAGAGTTCCATTCTACTCCTGCAAGTACTCTTACGACTTTCTTCTGTAGCTTAAAGATAACAATACTTTTAGGTGCATTTCCCCAGAACATATAGCCATATTTTATTATAGAATAAAAATTTGAGTAATATATACACTTAGCTGCTTTTACATTAATCTTATCCCTTACACATCCAATTGTATAATATAGTTTGCTTAACTTACTTCTTACATGTTCTATATGTGGTTTCCAGTTGAAATTATTAGATATTTTAATACCAACAAAGGTAGCAGTTTCTACATATTTAACTGTCTTAATATTTATACTTATTATTGGATTGGCTTGGTTACTTTTACCATTGTAATTTTTTATTTGTTTTATTTGATTTTTATGTTTTATTTGCATTAATAATTAGGTCATTTTAGTAATCCAACTTCAAAGTTGGTTCATTGCCGTTTGGCAGTTTGAAGCTAATTCGCTTTCATCTTTCCCACTAACTATTATATTTGTATCATCTGACATAAAGTCACACATGAACTGTTAATACTTTCAGAAAGATCATTTATATAAAGAAGAAAGAGAAGTGGCCCTAGAATTGACACCTGTGGTACTCCACGATTAATAATTTCTTCACTTGATACACATTTTTGAATTTTATTATTAACTATTCCTGGGATTTCAGTTACTTGCTTCCGATCTTTAAAGTATGATTCAAACCATTTATTTGCTAAGCTCTAATACCATAGCAACTAAGTTTTTCTAGCAATATATTATAATTTACTAAATCGAAGGCTTTTGTTAGATCTAAAAATATTCCTATAGATAATTCTTTCTCATCCAACAACTTTCTGCAGGTTTCTAGAAAATGAAAAATTGCTGTCTCTGTGGATTTACCTTTTAAGAAACTATGTTGTGTGTTGGATATAATAGAATATTTATTAATGAAATCCATTACCCGTTTGAACATTATTTTTTCCAGAATTTTACCTATAATGGGTAGCAATGATATCGGTCTATAATTTTCTATTTCATTGAGTTTACCTTTATTGTGTAATGGTTTAACTTTAGCAACTTTTAGTTTATCGGGAAAGGTTCCTGTAGCGATTGAAATATTTGAGAGATAACATGATGGTTAACTAAATATGTGTAACAACTCTTTATCAAATTGTTAGAGATTTCATCCGTCCCAGCAGAATTCGAATTTTTCATTTGTTTTATTATGATGATTATTTCACTCTCTGTTACTGGTTTCAAGAATATAGATTTATCAATTTTTTTTTAATTTTATGTTCCGTTAAGTTAGTTTTACTAGTTCTTTTGTTTTTAATAAGGGTTTATCCTACCTTTGTGAAATATTTATTAAAAAACGCCGCTATGCCCTTTAGATTTGTCATGTTTACGCCCTCATAAATTATGCTACTTATATGGGTACTATGCGTTTGCATGTTGAACTCTTTAATTATTTTCCACATTGCCTTTGTTTTATTGTGTGATTGAAGAATCTTCCTACTGTTATAATTTTGTTTCGCTATCTTCAACAATTTTTATAACTAGTTTTGTGTTGTCTGCAAATTAATTAATTCATCCTAGTAGGGTAACGCTCCCTAGTTTTATTTAGTTGTATATGTACCATGTTTGCTTTTAAAATTCCAGGTATAATCCATTTCATTATTATTTTACTAAAATTATTATTATTATTACTATTATTTTTTTGGAAATGTTACTTCAAAACTATGCTTTATAGTATCATATATTTTCTCATATACGTCATTCACGTCGGTTAGCTTATAAATATTATCCCACGTCTCCAAGCAAAGCAAATAAGCAAAATAACTAATATTATTTGAACTAAAACATCTCGTTATTATAGGTGTTTCGTTGAGTTTCGCTATAGTTGCAGGTGTTTGTTTTAAAATGTTTACTTTTACAATTTGTGCTTCATGATATGAAAACCCTGTATTTATAACTTCTGAATCATAATTCATAACTAATGTATTTACCAAAATCTGTTCAATGTTAGACATTGATTTTTTTGTTATTCTTATAGGTAATTTAATTGTGGGATTTAAATGGTATGTTTGAAGTAAAGATTGAAAGCCTTCATTCAGTTTTCACTTAGAAAATTTGCAATCAAATCACCTACAATAATTAGAATGTATTTTTAACATGAAAATACGTCAGTATTTTATCTATCTTATTGATTAATATTTCAATATTACTGTGGGGTGTCTTATATACACAAATAATACATATTTTTTGCAAAGGTATCTTTATTATACTACATTCAAATGTTTTTCTTCATACTGCACTTTTTTTTACTTATTTTTCATTCTTAACAAAAATACATGATCCACCACTTGAGAAATTAGTTCTGCAATATTTTGCTGCACAGGTAAAGTTTGGAATTACAATATACCGAGCAAGGCGGTAACAAAATATGTGACAAAATTTTGAATAACTTAGACTTATCTACACCAATTAGTTCACACTCCTCTTGAATTTTTTTCTAGGAATGTATTTGCTGGTATATCCTCAGATCTATCACTAAATTTAGTCAGGGATTTTATTTCGGGAATTTTAAAACGGGTATTAGTATTAGAATATCTTAGACGTCTAGATTTTACGTATGCATTGTTCCTCCGATGCTGTCTTCTTTCTTCATTCTCTGCATTAGAAGTGGTGTCATCCCTTTCAGAATAGCTTTCAGATGGATTGCTATCCTCTTCACATGGTCTGGATTCACCTATCTTACGTTCCACATAAGCTACGTGGACGACAGGATCGGGATTACAATTTGCTGTACTAACCTTCTCCCTGATAGTCTGTATTTCTTCTTGCAAGCTCCTAATCTGGTTTGTATGGTCGTTAACTTGCGTTTCTACCACTTCAACGGTACTTCTCACAACCGCAAAATTTTTTGGATAATTTGCTCTACTCTATTGTCGGTTAGTTCCAGTTTGGTATTTATTTGTTCCGAAATTTGTTCTATTCTGGCACTTGAACGCTGCGCTATTTGTTCCATTTTGATATCCAATTTTTGTGTTACTTGTTCCATTTCGGTATTCATTTGTACCATCATAACAGCTACCTGTTTTTTATTAATATTTAATATTTTAATGTTGCGTTACTTGTTCCAATTTGGAATCCATATGCTGTCCTAGTTGTAGTATAAGGTCAGTCACACTTGTTGATGTCTCAGTTACTGGTAAATTAGTATCTTCAACTCCAGTACTGATATCTTCATTCCTATGAGTATTCATTTTAGTATTTCTGTATATTTTCCTTTTATTTCGTAATAGAATATAATCCGTGGTGTTCAATTATGTGAGACAGTTTACTGAAACTTCTAACTAACCTCAAAGATACCGGGTTTCGGCCCCATCTCTATGCAACGTTATATTTCGTTACATTCCCCAGTTCCAAATATTAAACAGTTAATATTTATAAAGTTCATAAGATTAAAATAAGTCACACACCATGATTATACACTTTAGAATAGATATACTCTATCAACAACCTGAACAGGTAGTCATAGCAACCAAAAACAAGAAAATATATCAATGCAACAACAACTATTAAAATTAGTTCTATATATATATATATATATATATATATATATATATATATATATATATATATATATATATATATATATATATATATATATATATATATATATATATATATATATATATTCTTCTTCTTTTCAGCAGCTTATGCCATTTAAACAGCACTTTTACCCACAAATAGGAAAAAATACTGAAAAGAACATACAAATACACATTATCGTTGTACTTCCTCCAAAGCACACCATTGTCCCACATCAACATTACAAAACAAAACTTAGTAGAAAAATATTAAGAAGTATACCTCATAACAAGTAGACATGAGTATAGACAAGGTTATGAATTATCAAAACAAGCATAGTTCAAAACAGTAGGATAACAATTTAAGATATACCTTCTTATTTTCTTCAACAGCAAAATAACAAGAAAGGGCAGAAAAAACAAAAATCCACTGCGAATATCCACACAATACCACTAGCCAATGTGGCAGGAGTTTCTGTGACGACCACTAGGTTGTAGAATCAATTGAAAGCTCATTATCTGGTTCATAACTTCGGAAAGGTGGTGCGCATGATTCCCAAATGCGCACGATTCCCCCACTCTCCCCTACAACTTATTTAAGCAGGAAAACCGTACCCGAAAGAAAAATTGGAGAATATATCTATTTAATAAAAATATTAAAAGTCAGTTGAAATGTTATTTTATTCTGCGTTAACTTTAGAGTGTCTGGGCAAGCGTTCTAAACCTCCCATCCCCTCCCGTACGACATTGGAAAGTAGTAATTTTGTTTATTTCATAAGTTTGTTTCTGTTAGAAGAACTAGAGACAGAAAGAAGTGCAGATCACTGATTGGGAGAATGATTTATATTGTGCAGTGCTATCTTCGTTTATTTCTAATTGCAAAAGTTAAGTTTTTGATTCTGTTTAAAGATAAACACTAATTCACGGAAATTAGTCAACAGCTAACAGTGCACGTTCAAATCTTGTTTTGAACGTCGGGAGGCCATAGTTCTTCCGCTCCGCTACCTCCCCTTCTGCTGTACTACACATAGGGATGTTCATCACACTCGCACAGCTGGTTTGATTATTTAAATTTAGATTTAGATGGAATGCACATACGCAACGGAAAGCAAGAGAGTCTATTTAATATTTAAAGGAAAGTTTTGTTGTCTGCAATGTTACAGGAAAGAAAATGAAAGAAAGAAACGACACGATAATATATTATTCTATATAATATAGAGAATAATATAATATAAGGAATACCTCTTTCTACCTTTGATTTATTGACCTTTGAAAACAACAGTAATAGATGTTCTTCTCGTACAAGGTTTTTAAGAGATGAAGAAAATATTATGCCGTGTGCCCAATATAAACGTAAATAGGAGCCCAAAGGTAAGGAACACCCGAAAATGAGACTGCTTCAATGCGGCCGAATCCCAAGATAGATAGATAATCAATTTACACGGTAGCATGTAATGCATGTCTTGATCAATGAGAAAATGAAACTTCTACAAAACTAAGGTCAAGTTGGGCAAATGGCCAATTTTAGGATTACCATATTCTGAAATGTCAAAATGTGAGCATACTTCTACGTGTACTCACCTCCTTACCTGGGTAATATGCGGAAAGCTTATACTAAACACAATAGTAAGAAGTAGAGTCCCGGTGTGACTAGATTTAGCCATGTTCAAGACAATGAAACAATTTGGTCAGGAAATGTATGTGGATGGAAATTTTAACTCTCAAAATGCGGACATGTCTGTAAAAATGCTAATGTATGGTAACCATACCCAACGTACTTTGAGATGTCGGCAAATTAACGGTTTTATTTCTGTAGTATGAAATCTATGGTAGTTTCCATTAAGTTTCTTGGAGTTTAATTAGTATAAAAGTGCGTAACATTTTTTTTTTTTTTTGCTTTTAAAATAGTATACGAAGTTGTGACTATAACTGCAAAGGCAGTTATTTATACATATGCAGTAATTTATATTATGCACGAAATATGATAATAATGCATTTGAAATTTTTTTCAGGTGGAAAGAAAAGACAAAGAACAGTTACCGGATACAGATATAGTGATTATACATAAAAATCTGCTCCTAGAAACGCTTTAGTAAATAACGTTGTTCAATATAGATTTTCTAATGGAGTTATGAATAGCCATTTTTGGACAATTTTAGAGTGCTAAACGCGAAAATAGCACTGAAAAAGCGAGATTAGTTTTTGTTTTGAATTGTCGCGGAGAAAAGGGAATCTAAAAATTACACTATTCTCCAAACTTTAGTAGGTATTGTGTAACGGAGACATAAGCAGACATTATTGGATAAGGGTGCTGAAGACGAAAATGGCAAAGGAGTTTCTTATTTTGATGTTACAGAGAAAAGGGAGGAAATGGAAATAATGGAAGGTTTATGTATTTTTCCGATTTACATGTGGGAACTTCACAAATTCTGCACATTTTTCAAAGCCACGCATATTATGGCCTTTGTATTATTTTTATATGTTTTGTATGCCACTTTATTCAAAAAAGTTATAATAATAATAATAAAGAGATATTCGCTTTCGTATACACTAAAAGTATCTTTATTCAATAGAGGCAGTTCGCTTCTAATTGCTTACAACTGTCTATCCATGAACGGGGAAAAAGCTAATGTAAAAGAAGAATGGATTTGTTCTCATTGTTTTTATTTCTTTTTTTTTCTTTTCTTTTTTTGCTTTTTTTTTTTTTTTTTTGCTTTCAGCAAAGAAAACGTACTCCAACGCCTCCTCACTGAAATGCCATAAATATGTCATTCTTGAAAAGGGTCCCCTCGCAGCTGTGGACAATGTTCAACCTCAAAGTAACCCTCCGCAACCTGCTAGAAGAGAGAACCGAGTGTCGTCAATGCGTTGTTGCGAATCTTCACATGATAAAAAAGGGGGGAATGAATAACTTAATTGGCGGCTTTTAGTAAAATTATAAGCTCATATAAGGAATCCTTTATTATTGACCTGACTCCATGCAAATTTTTGTAGGGATTTGTTCATTGGTTACTGAGAAAAATTCGAAAAAAGTTCCAATGTTATTAGATAGGGAAAAACTCGACTTGACAAAGAGGTAGCAACAGCGGCTGTTGCTACCTCTTTGTCAAGTCGAGTTTTCCCCTATCTAATAACATTGGAACTTTTTTCGAATTTTTCTCAGTAACCAATGAACAAATCCCTACAAAAATTTGCATGGAGTCAGGTCAATAATAAAGGATTCCTTATATGAGCTTATAATTTTACTAAAAGCCGCCAATTAAGTTATTCATTCCCCCCTTTTTTATCATGTGAAGATTCGCAACAGTGCGATCTCTCTTTCTTCCTGTTTGTGTTAGCAGCGTGCGAGAAATTCGGGCTAGCCATTTAAAACAGGTTTTAAAACTCTGTCCATAACGCATCTGCGGAATGAATGTTTCTACCCCTGTCGCCTTTTTCGAGGACAGATTTATGGCACTCAGAAGAGTGGGCGCTCTTTATTTTCTTTGCTGAACCTATTGCTTTTAGTATATTCGTCCAGTCTTATTGGAAGTTTTTGTGGTTACTTTCAAATCTAGCAAGGTGCCTCTTGCATCTCGTGTATTTCAAAGTCTTAGATTTAGTTATTGGTTATACAAATATAAATTAACAGACGGCTGTGATACCAGATCAATCTCCTGTGTGAAATAATAATAATAATAATAATAATAATAATAATAATAATAATAATAATAATAATAATAATAATAATAATAATAATAATAATAATAATAATAATTATTATTATTATTATTATTATTATTATTATTATTATTATTATAGGGAATCCGTGGAACAAGAGCCTGTAAGGAGCAGGGAATCTCGGTGCGGCTTTGACACTAGTAACCTAGTTAAAATGTGAGGTCACCACATCGGTTCTCCCTTGCCGGTAATGCTCGTTTCCCTACCGCCTTTAGCGTGGGAGATCCTTATTCGATTCCCGGCTTGAGCTCATGTGGTTCGGAATCCACGTTAATCAGTAGTCTCGTTTCACATAGCCTCGCTGCTGAAAGGGACGTTAAAATCAATTCATTGTTTCCGTGCCGACACCAGCTGGGTTTTCACATTGAATACACTAGCGCTCTTTCATTTTTGTAACCTCACGGAAACAGGTAAACCAGTTAAGGTAGCATTTTGGACTAATAATTATAATTATAATATGTATCGCTTTAACAACTTTGAATACTATTATAGAATTTTTATGCTAAATAGTAATCATTTTTTTTACCACATGCGAAGAAAATTTAGAAATAAACCTTCTTTGTTACACAAATTTGTTCTTAGCGTGAATGCTGTCGAATTCTATTTCTAGTGATGACAAATTTTTCGGTATTGATTCAGTATCGCGAATCAATTGGGAAATTGAGGAACTGACCACACATTACCCTTATTACAGAGCGCATTTGTAGGAGAAAGTGAACTGTAGCATCAGGGATTCTTTTATTACACAAGAGAGACATCTGTACATAATGAAATAGATATTTTTAATGTAGATACAAATATCATTTTCTATTATTATAACTTTTCGAAATATGAATAGTAGGGTGCATCGAATTTCCACTTTTTTTGAAATCAGCTTACCCTTAGTGATATTTTTTTTGCGAAATGGCCTCCATATAACGTGTAAAAAATTGCAAGTCGATTGGTCAATATCTTTAGGTGCCACCAACGGCCAAAAGTTTTAAAATGTTGTTAAAAATTAAATGTTATTTTAAAAAATGTAAAATATCTAGTTTTATGAAATATGGTTATCCTATGTGGTTTTGTTTCTGTAAAAGGTCAATATTTTACGTGAAAAAAAATTCAGCTTGATGAGTCAAGTCATTCAGGTGCCACCTGTGGCTTAAAATATGGACAAATGTGTCCCTACTTCTTCATTTTTTAAAATTAAGTTGCATTGCTTGTGATTCATCTGGATCGTTAATTAGATAAGAAAGGTTTTGCTTTACATCTGCAGCTATTTGCTTATTTCCAAACGTTAATGATGGAAATAACCCAGAACTCACCATGAGGAGATGGCTGTAGTTCGAGTTCCGCCCACCCGTATATACTAATGTTGCATATGATAGTGCAAGTCATACTGTTACTCTTTTACCTCAAACTGTTTTTCTTTTCTTTTTTGTATTACATTCTGGTATGTTTTTTTCTTGATTGTAGTGTTGATAGGACAAATCTATGTCGTGCTTCTTGCCCACATATCGTTGATGCCGCTTCTGTCCCCAACTTCACCATTCTTTCTACCGCGCTAGTGTGAAAGGGTAAGGATGTAATATATTCATTAGCCATTGGAGCCGTCTTTACATTTTCTCTTAGCTTCTGCACGCTGAAGTGTTTTGTCAGTTTTGGCTCCGTCAACGTCATGTTGACCAATTAATCATATCACCAATTAATCATCATACACACGAATGAGCTTCCATTTCGACATTTGATTGAATTTATAGACGGCAAATCTATTGGACCAAATACATTTAAAGGACCAATAGGATCAGCACTTCCAATCTGCGAAGAGTTGTCACTCCAGATTTTTCAGCCCATTCCAGTAGACTGGGATCTCAACTTCACTGAGGATTCATTAAACACGGATCAAAAATATGTGCTGAATATCTGCCAAGCGGTTTCTTCAGGAGAATGGCCCATTGAGTTAGCTCACATGAAGCCTGGTAAAATTCATCAAGCTAGATTGGTAATTACTGCAAATAGAGTCTTACGTTTGTGCGTAGGAACAAAAGAACCCACGAATGAACTTAAAACCATCGTCCAGTACATCATGATGGTCTACGCGCCACTCTGGTTTGCTGTGATCCGTAATCCATCGTGTGCAGAAGAAGCTCGTCATTTGTGGCAACTCATCACGACTTCTCGCCACATGGAAGCGAAATACAGGAAAATAATTGATCCAGTGTCCGTAGAAATGCGTGGTACGGTCATCCTGAGAACCTACTTCTATCAATGTTGACTGACCAAGATGCTAACGTACGAGAGCTCGGCTGGGGGCGAGTCCTAAAAGCAAGACAAACGACTCAATCTGGTGATCGCGTACCGGTGCGAGAATTCGTCATCCCTGAAATCAACTTAGAAGCGACAAACTATGTTGATATGATTAATTGGTCAACATGACGCTGACGGAGCCACCACTGACAAAACACTTCAGCGTGCAGAAGCTAAGAGAAAATGTAAAGACGGCTCCAATGGCTAATGAATATATTACATCCTTACCCTTTCACACTAGCGCGGTAGAAAGAATGGTGAAGTTGGGGACAGAAGCGGCATCAACGATATGTGGGCAAGAAGCACGACATAGATTTGTCCTATCAACACTACAATCAAGAAAAAACATACCAGAATGTAATACAAAAAAGAAAAGAAAAACAGTTTGAGGTAAAAGAGTAACAATATGACTTGCACTATCATATGCAACATTAGTATATACGGGTGGGCGGAACTCGAACTACAGCCATCTCCTCATGGTGAGTTCTGGGTTATTTCCATCATTAACGTTTGGAAATAAGCAAATAGCTGCAGATGTAAAACAAAACCTTTCTTATCTAATTAACGATCCAGATGAATCCCAAACAATGCAACTTAATTTTAAAAAATGAAAAAGTAGGGACACATTTGTCCATATTTTAAGCCACAGGTGGCACCTGAATGACTTGACTCATCAAGCTGAATTTTTTTTCACGTAAAATATTGACCTTTTACAGAAACAAAACCACATAGGATAACCATATTTCATAAAACTAGATATTTTACATTTTTTAAAATAACATTTAATTTTTAACAACATTTTAAAACTTTTGGCCGTTGGTGGCACCTAAAGATATTGACCAATCGACTTGCAATTTTTTACACGTTATATGGAGGCCATTTCGCAAAAAAATATCACTAAGGGTAAGCTGATTTCAAAAAAAGTGGAAATTCGATGCACCCTAATGAATAGGGATTTATTTCTTGGTTACAGGATATAGTGTAAGCTGATAATAATAACCTTGAAACTTACGCATTCTACACATGGAATATTTATTTCCAAACGGTGGAAGTGAAATTTCATATATGGCTACAACACATACAGTATTATACAAATAGCACAACATATATTATTAATAGAATAATTTTAATTTTATACATTATCTTTTTGATGCTTCATTTTAAAATACAGGCCTTACTTTTTATTGAAGTACACCCGTTTGTCAATGTCATACTTATTCAACTAAAACATTTTCGCATGAGTATAAAAATATGTGATGGAATACTGTTTCATCAAGCTATCACATTAATGAAATTCGAGTCGAGACAAAAAAATATACAAGTTAAAATATACACACACATCAGCGAGAACATTATGACTATCTACCTAATTGTCAGTATGTCCACCTTTGGCACGGATAACAACGGCGACACGTCTTGGTATGGACGCAATGATCCTTGGTAGATCGCTGGAGAGAGTTGGTACCACATATGCACACAGGTCACCTGATTCCCGTAAATTCCGGGAAAGGGGCGATGCGCTCTGACGTCACGTTCAATCACATCCCAGATGTGTTCGATTGGGTTCAGATCCGGCGAGTTGGACGGCTAGCACATCACTTGGAACTCGCCACTGTGATCTTCGAACTACTCTATCCCACTCCCGACCTTGTGGCATGGTGCATTATCTTGTCGAAAAATGCCACTACCGTTGGGAAACATGGTCGTCATGAAGGGGTGTACGTAGTCTGCAAACAGTGTGACCCCTGGGCCGTTGTGGTGCCTTGCTCGAGCTCCACTAGACATATGGATGCTCCCAGAAATTGGTTTCAAAACTGTTTCTGAGTGAATACTTTCTTCAAAATAATATTACAAATTATAGAAAGATTTTCGAGACATTAGAGTCGAGTCGAGATTTTTACGAGCAGTCTCGAATCGAAAATTCGAGTCGAGAAATAAGTTTGTCTCGACTCGTCTCGAATTTTACAAAGTGTGTCTCGACTCGAATTCGAGTCGAGATTCGAGACATGTCTCGACTCGTGCGCATCCCTAGCTAGTGCCGTTTATAGTTTGTTTCGAGTGTTATTTATGAATACAGTAAGGGTTAACTTTCTGTTTAACTACAAGGAAGCCCGTTGGGGATGATTTGAACGTGGCAAGTATATAGCATGCTAATATCCAGAAATCACATCTATGGTATATCTTTTTTCAAAGTTTCATTTCTTCCACGTATAACGCTACATGCAAATAAGATCTCCGGTTCAAGGAAAATTCGAAACAACATCTAAGTAGCAATGTACGTAAAGCAGCGATCCCTACTGTGAAACATTTAAACTTTTGATAGATAACCAACAAGGAGCTATGCTGTTAATTTTTTTATTTCGTTTTGCAATATAAACTGGCCCTTATTTGTTATAAATTTCCTGAGTTTTCCAGACGGAATTGTCTTCCAATAAGAAAATAATAGGTTATATAAAGCTCAATAAATCCATTTCAACTGGAATACAAAATTATTTGCAATGTCGTATAATATTGGTAACGTTATGTTCAAAAATCACTTACAGTTGACATAGAAACCAAGGAACACCACTAGCGTCTCTTGTATTTTTGGGAGAATTACGCACAATATTGGGTAGTTCACGTGGTCTTGTGAACTGCGTAAGCCGACGCAGCAGCTATTCATTATCGTCGATCACAACGCAAATTTTGCATTACTTCACGCAATCGTTGCAGAATATGTCCGGTAATGATTTGCGATACATAACTTAAAATTTGTAATAATCTGCATAGCTGTTATGATGACTTTGTACTGTTTTGCGTTGGGTTGTTGTACACAGAATTTGGAGAAGTCTGGTATGGATTGACCCCCACACCCCAGGGTTTGAGGCCCTAGGACTATGTTTCTATAGATATTTTGTCGAAAAGAATCTGGCATTACTGTTTGATAGGCGGGAAGTTATGATAAAATGTGATTATTGTGTAAATATTTTATTTTCGTTTGTAAAATTCCATTCTTTTGACACTGGGGAGATTTTGTTAGCGATATTTAGTATCGTGTGTGAAAAGAAGTTATGTTTTGATAGTTTATATAACCAACTAAAAAGTTACTGTTGTTGTGGGTGACATGTTTGGTATAAAATGATGAACAAGTACAACCGCATCTGTAGGAATCTGAAGTGTGATTGGCAGTTGTCAAAGAAGTCGATAAGTGCGTATCACAGTGAAATTGTTTTGTTTATGATATTCAGTTAGCTATAGAATTGAAATAAAATAAACCCTATTTATTTTTATACTAGCGTTCATTGTAATTTCTGGGAATACAGTTCCTCGGATCCTAGGATTAGTGGTTCGTATTCCACTTTATCAGTGAATCCTTCCTCATAGCCTTCGTTTTGCGGAATGACAATGCAGTTAGAGGTCATTATGATTATTAATAGCAGTAGGAAGATGTTATGGCACAGACTGAGAATACATAGACATTCTTCCTGGAAATAGTATCTTCGGTATTCCGCTAATCCCAGCCAGTTTTTGATGAACAGAAGTAACAGATGAAATACAACAAATCGGCTAGATCACTGGGCATTACTCGAGCAGACAATTCTACCAAAGTTTGACACATTTCTTGCATTTCCGTTTTTTGTTTGCAGAACATGAACTAAATGAGGAACTAATGCATAAACCACGAATCATCATGTGTTAGGTAGACATTAAAAAGCATGAATGCTATCTAATCGAGTCAAGGCAGGAGCAAAGGAAGGGGGCGCGTCAGCAACGGGGGGTATACGCATAAAAGAGGATAGTGGAAAAATACTTAAAAAGTGCCATTTTTTCTCCACAGTTAATTTCGATCCTTCAAAAAGAAGTACCTTATGATACATGTGTGTTACAGTGTTTTCCTTTCTTACCTTTACGACAGCAAAATGAGTATTTATTGCCTCTTGTCTGTATTTTTACTTCTTTTTCATACTTCACACAGTTAATTTTACGCTTTATTATACCAATACCGGTACGCTGCAGAAACTTTATAATTTACGCTCTTTATCGCACAATTCTTTTTAATGAAACCGTATGTTTGCATTAGATCTATCACACACGTCCATGACTAACGTATGAACCGGAAGTTCCCACTGTTTATTTCTACCCTATTTGCATTCTTATATTCTTCCGTGCAAAAATTTTCTTGTAGGCCGTATATCTGGAGAACTAGTACATATAATGTAGCCAAACCCGAACTATCAGTTAACTCAGTATGATGTGCTTATTCCGTAGAAAATACGAAAACTCGATTTAGAGGCCGTTCGAAAATTTTGTGGTCCCTGATTCAAAATCTAATTATTGGCCAAGATGGCAATCTTTTGATGCATTTTTGGTTTTCCTAAACTTCTTGTTTTCATTTTATTTATTTATTTTTTTATGTGATGAAGCAAATAGAGTGATTATTCTTTTTCAAGATAAATAAATAACATTGAATTAAAGAAAAGAATACGAGGGCTTAAAAACTCAAGTTGTGCAAAAAAAAAAAAAAAAAAGTAGTTTTTAATCACAGCACTCTGACAAATAATGTTACTGAAAACGCGCAAAAGCATTACTGTTCATATAGAATTGTCATCACGTGCGTTTGTATGTGGGTTCACACCCTGAGATATTGCTGAGGAGAAAATTGTTCGCGAAACTTGTTCGTAAACCGATTTGTTCGTGAACATATGAGGTTCGTATGCTGTGAGTACACTGTCATTTTAAATTACGGAATACCATGTATTGCGTGCATGTTGAGAAATCTTTACAACCCGCGTTCCTGTATTTACATTGGAGAAATGGCAACCCTACACTAACCGCGTACAGGATTATAATAATGAAGTCCTTAATGCCCCACGCACATGCTCATCAGTCTAAAGGAATGGATGATTAAGTGAATTATTATGGTAGAATTTGTGAAATGATAATGTGGGAGGAAAATGAAGATCTCCGAAGTACACATGAATACGATGTCCACAAACTCACTTTGTCTGAAATTTAACCAAGGACTCCTACACCAGATGTCAGCCACTCCGATGTACAGTTTTATAATATGTTATGAACAATGTCTACACATTTTTTTCTCAAATAAAATACCGGTAAACTTACGTACCATTAAAGCGATTACTTCTGGGAAAACATGCGCCAACCTGTGCTAGATAGTAACTACAAACAAGATTATCTATTATGATTCAGAGCAAGGCGATGCGACACGTGAAGGAAGGCGAGTTGCAAACAGCGCGCACTAACCTGTGCTAGGTGGTCACTACGAGTTATCTTTGTATTACAACTGCATAGTAATAGACCGCACGTTTTTACGCTTTTGTTATGTTCACATATGATTTAAACATCTCTGCCTACATTAATAAGTTCCTTAAACGTTGCCCTTCTTTTGTGGAGGGCAAATGTTCAAGAAATATTCTTTATTTGCACCATTATTATCATTATTGGCAAATTTATGCAGACAACTTATTAATCATTTATGAAATTGTTTTAGATTTAAAGTATTAATTGTAATTGTATATCATAGAATAGTAGTTACTAAATTGTGCTCTTAGTACATATTGTAATGTTTTAGTTCTCTCTGTGGATTGGTGGTGCAAATTAAGGATCTGGGGGTAATATTTGGAAAATTTAAGGGCATTATCTATGAGTTCACAATCAAATGATAAAATCTAAACCAAACTCCGAGTAAAAACATAGAAATAACACAGCATATTACTGCCATGTAGTTCTCTGGAAGGGAGCAGTTGTAATATAAACTTTCTTTAAGGGTCAACTTTATAGTGCCCTCTCCGGTTGGTATCCTTACTCAGACACGAAGAATAGCATGCTATTTTCAACCATGCAATCGCGCTAATAAGGAACATGCTTTTTTTTATTTTTATTCGCATATCCATCTTCACTATCGTGCCTGCTTCCTACAGACGCACCGCTTACTCGGGCCGTTCTGCTTCGTCCTGCCCTGACGCTTATTAGGTACAATACTACCATATAGTGACCACTTAGCACCGGTTGGTGCGTATTTTTACCGTTTGTCTACTGTGCACTATCTTTTGTGGTTTCAGTTTCATTTTCTTTAAACTTCTATTTCGATTTGCTAATATTTAGTTAACAGTTTTTGGAATCGATCGACAGAAAATTTAGAAATTTTTATTTTGTTTTCTATTTTTTAATTTGTATGAGTTGATTTCTACATTTTCTGGCACTATGTACGATTGACATCTTTTATAAGATCGAAGAGTAATTGACTTTCATTATAAACCATTTATGTTATTATTAAAGCATTTAATTATTCTTTTTTTCCTTTTTTCCTTAGAAAATGATGAGCTTCAACGAATTCCTTAGGGAGCAATCCTTGTTAAGTAGACAGCAGGATGCAAACGTGAATTCACTGGACAAGTCTGACTCAAGAATATTCGAAACATCTTGTAGTCTGAATGTAGAATCAGAGGAGAATGATGAAGTCCCTGTCACTAACAATATAAGTACAAATGGATTTAACTATAGAAGGCAAAATGGGCGTATACCACAAGAAAGGGCGGCCACTGTGAACCCAAGCTTCAGTTGTTCATCTTCCGCATTTCAAAGAAGTATTCCATCTAGATGTTTAGGATATCATGGACCACTCAATAACACTTCGTGCTTAGAAGTGTCCCAAGGGGAATCCAGTATAAATTCAAAGCTAGATGAGACGTTGTTCCCGCGTAAATGGAGTGACGCCCTGAATTCTAACCCACCAGTAAGTCTTGAATTAATAGCTGCTTCCATTATGTATGTGTAGAGAAGTATTTAGTGTAATTTAATAGTATTGGAATTACACAGGTTAGTATTGACCAGTAAAGTATCAGACAGTTGTCATGGAACCCCTTCTTCACTCCTAAAATCAGAATTTATATTCCGAAGATAGCCGTTTATTTTATTGATCTATTTATAAGAAGGAGAAACATGGTGAGGATAAAGAAATTGATTTTGTTTCTAACATATACACTTATTATCTTTATATTTCCTTAATCGTCTTTCCTCTTTCGGATTCTATACTTTATCACCCCAGAAAATTGATCTGAAATTAATAGTGGCTGAATGCTGTTTATGGTAATTTATAGACGTACTCCTTTATTTACCGCTTCTAATATTTAATGTGCTATTAACTGTACTGTGTAGATATTCCCTGACATTATTATATTGATACCCAGCATCTCCACCATAAAACAATACGGAAAAGAATTCAAGGGACGTGCTTGCGATGAGAGGCACCTAAGAAGTACGGAATAACTTTTAGAAATATGGTTGAAATGAAACACATGTTTCCAACAATAACAATGGGTAGCAAAAAGGGTGTTATTGGGAGAAAGATGGTAGGGCAAAGGAAAGCAACTAATTTTGAACAGTCTCACCCAAAATCGGTGATGTCCCAATATCCTCCCTCTTACTCATAGGTAATATTAGGCGTTGTCCTCCTAGTTCCGGAGACTCGTAGACCGGGTCGTGTTGTATGTTCCCATTGGTAAATACTTATCCGTCAGTCGACTATGGCATCGAATGACGGAAAGATTGCAAAATGATAAGGAGTATCCAAAATCCAAAGCCCATAGACTGACGAATGGCCAAGATCGTACTTGCGCAATCGCTTTTGATACGACTGTCCCTCTGACGTCATGCATGAGGAGATGAAGGTGACACCCAGTGGATCACATGAACATGGTCAATTACCCAAATTGACATTTTCAAAGTCTGTATTTCCACATGTCGTTGACCCAACACAAAGCGGCAGCTGGGCTTCGTTCTGAGCTTGCTAAAGTTGGCAGAAAGACAAATAACAAAGAAAGATCACCAGAATCAAAGTAGTTATTTTCAATATCCGTTACTTTCTTATTGTAACATCGTGAGGCAGGTAAACGCGAGAAGCGGACAATGTCTTCAAGGAGCATGGCTCTGAGGACCAATAAGATCAAACCAATTAAGAAAGCAATTGATCTAACAAAAACAAATTTAAAAGCGGCGCATGTGAGACTGTGATATAGCAAGGGGTAAAGGTACTAAAAGTCGCTACAACCGTTTATTACAAATGTTTCTTACATATTCAAAGACTTTCTTGTTAAGAGCAAAACAATAAGTGATTATTTTCTAAATGTAAAATTTCGATGTCAGCTGGCAACGTCAAACAAATGTCGGTGTTAATAACCATCAGGCAGTGAACTCTTCGAAGGCTGCTTGGCTTTCAATTGATGAAGGATTGTTTTCCCACATGAGTAAAGGTGTCCTTGGTTCATATCCCTTAACAATAGTATTAATTTTTTGTCTCCATCATTGTTTACTGTGCACACGAAATAAGGATAAACTTCTAAGAAGCAAGATGATTTCCATGTGAGTTGCCCAGATATGCTGAAAAAGGTGACAGGGAATACTGAAAGAATACAGTTATTAATACATTAAATATTAGACGCAGTAAGTAAAAGAGTATGTTTACAAATTAGTTGATTGAATGGGATAAAACGTTAACGTGTAATAATAATAATAATAATAATAATAATGTGTCTTAATCCAATATTTCGGTAACTATTGAATGTTATCTTTGACACCTTCGACAAGGGTAACATTCAGTAGTTACCGAAATATTGAGTAAAATATTAAAGAAGACCCTACCAAGGTAAATGAATTTTGTTTACTTTATTATTTTCCTTTTCGGCACGGAAACAATAGGGAGGCGTGATCCTATAGCTTAACGTGAGATCCAAATCACAAGGTCCTGCCAGGAATCAAACCTCCGAGCCAAAGATACATATGCTAATCACAGCCAGAAGGTAGCTCAAATTAAAATTGTCCTGACGATTTTGAATCCATATCATGGGCGTATTGTCCTACTTATCTATGGATGTATGAATGAATGAACAATTTATTCTGGATAATTTAAACTTATGGAGTAACGAATATACACAAAAATCGTACTTTAACGCTTAAAAAAAATAATTAATGAAAGTACAGGGTGATTCAAAGAAACGGGAAATTTTGAAAGTTGTGTTGGCAAAACAGTGGGAGTTTGGTAACACTGAATAACGTACGCCAGCTTGTTAACGGCACCCTGCCATTTAGTTATCCTGAATGCTTGAAGTGGTGCGCAACGTTCTTTCGCGATCAAAGCGTTTTACAAGAACAATGATAGTGTGAAGGGCACACGTAGAGGATTCCGCCGTCATTTTAATTTAGGATGCCACGGGCACAAAATATTTTTATGAAGCTACACCAGCGCCCATTGCACAGCAACAAAGTTACTGTGTGGTGTGCTATGTCATCATACGGTGTGATGGACCCTTATGGTTTTGAGGACGAGAATGGCCATGCGATTACAATCACATCGAATCGTTACGTCGCCACACTTGAAACCTTTGTTGTGCAACAACCTACGACATTTCCACACATTATTGACTCAGCCGGGCTTCAACAAGATGGCTCAATGTCCCACACAGCACGAATATCGATGGCTGCTGTACGCCAATTGTTAGAGAAGGCGTAATTTCGAAAAATTTGTGACATTCAATGGCCTCCGAGATCGTCTGATTTATCAGTTGTATTTTCTTCTTGTGTATTCTAAAATGGCACTATTTTTTATTATTAAATGAGATATTTTTTTCTTATAAAAACTTTGTTTTCATGAAATTATGTAATTTTCAAAATTTCCCATTTTTTGAATCACCCACTATAAGTGAAAATAATCATAATGTTTTCTTTACCAATTTCAGCTATATATATATATTAAAAAAAAAAAAACTGTCTTGTTTCTGAAACTCTTATTTTAAGGTTCCAGTATGTCTTTCAGTTGAATCATTAGTTAGAAACAAGAAATTTAAAATAGAATTTTGTCCTGCGTTTCTTTCACTACCTTAAGAACATTTTCGAACTTTGCAACATCTTTCGGATTAAATTTCGTAACAGTGCAGGAAGGCACAGGAATTTCCTTATTTTGTAGGAAGCAAGTAAATCCAGAGTAAAACGTAATTTTCAACTTGATGTTTATCCTACTTTTTATTGTCGATTTGATTGTCTTTTTTTTTTTTTTTTTTTAATCTTTATGAATGTCATTACTGCAGTTCTGATTATTGGCGTTTGTTGAATTGAAGCTCTATTTATTATTTGGATTTGGCTTTGTAGAGTTAAAATTATCTAATCTAGAGAACGTTATATAAATACAAGTATTAAATTCTTAAGCTCCTAAAATATTCACATAAGCAGCGTAATTAACTGCAAAATAGTATTCAGAAAATTAAAAATAATATATTTATGACTAATACTCTTATTTCCGAAATTATGGATGATTTTTAAATGCTTTCTGGTGAGCGAAGGAATGGCAGATTAAAACAGTTAATTGGTTGAAAAATATATACAGGGTGTTCCGGGAGGAAACCGACAAACTTCGCATACATGTTCCTCACATCAAAACAAGAGAAAATTTTATTTTTCGCTTTGTTGAGAAATGCCTAATTTCGGAGATACAAGCAATGTTAGGGAATTTAGTGATAATGACACTAGATTGGCTACACTGCGACTATCAACAAACTCGCTCAACATGTTCCTTACATTGAAACAAAGAAAATGAATGTATCCATCTTAGCAAAATGCAAAATAAACTTTTCTCTTGTTTCGATGTAAGGAGCACGTTGACTGGAATTGTTTGTTGGTGATCAGTGTAGTTATTCTGGCTTTATTATTACTAAATTTCCTAAAACTGCTTGTATCTTCGAAATTAGGCACTTGTCAGCAAAGTCCAAACTAAAACTTTTTTCTCTTGTTACGATGCGAGGAACATCTGTGCGAAGCTTGTCGGTTTCCTCACGGAACACCCCGTATATGCATACATTATCTTGTATAGCCAGCTTTCGAAGTTAATATATTATCTATAGGTAGAGTGTATCAGTGGAATTCTTTGTAAATTAATGAGAGATTGATTGACACTTTTCAAGATGTCGAGCATTATATAGTACTAAATCAAACTATTTAGAGATATAAACAGAGATTGAGCTTGGGGAGGGAGGATAATTGTTCCTTAAAAAAATGTACAGAAACAAGACTTTTACAATTTTATTTGTATAACTCGGCGAAATTTTAAATATTTTCCTATGAGTTAGCTGCTTTAATAAGCTTTTTTTTTTCTTTCTTTGACGAGTGTATAATAGAGAATGTTTACCTTTCTTTACAGTGGATGGTGAAGATGTGGCTTGATGTTGTACCTAATCGTTGTGATCCAAATAATCGATTCGATGTTACGTCATTTCTTCATACAGTAAGTATTCACAATAAGTAGAGATGTTTGCGTGTGTGTGTGTGTGAAGGGCGGAGAAGGTGACTGAAAGACAGGAAACGCAATTTAATCGTCTAGTAAAGTCAAGGTAACTAAAATATCACGCTTGAAGCTATCATTTTGCTTTGCAGCTTTCCACATATTCTCGTCGGATCTTCTTTGCCCTGTTACAAAGTTTATACTAGCACTATAGCTGATTTATTGTAGAACGCTTACCTCTGATGCAAAAGTTTTATGATTCATTACTACATCATGTGAGTTACAGTTAGTTATCATGTTCTCTGTGTGTTCTTCAGTTTTCTCCCAGGTCACTAGCATTAATCTTTTTCTTTAGGTTATTTTCTCGAATCAAGTTAAAGACTTATTTTCATTATAAATTATGGACATTTGATAGTTTATTCTTAGTTCTCGCTTAAGCTGAGAAACTCCTTGTTGAACATATAGTGCCTCTAAATAATTTGCAGAAACGGTTATTAAAGTTTAAGAAGAACCGTGTAGGCACGTCTGTAATGTTCGTTTTCTTTCTTTCTTTTTTCTTTTTTAAAAAGCTATAATTAGAACGCCAAAATAAAGGTGTAGAGTTTACGCAAGTTCATAAAAATGCACATTTTTCCGTAATTGATTTTCGATATAATCTGCACTTCGAACGTCCTATTTAATACTGGTAGTTAATTAAATGAAAACTACCCTTCATAATGACTAAAGAAGAACAAAAATGATACGCTACATTACAGGAATGAAAGCACAAATACCCGTATCTTGTATTTTTTTTTAAGTAGAAGAGATTGTGATTTTCAGGCTGTAGAGATTATAGGGATCATTCCCCCCCCCCCTTTTACTTTCTTCAGACATTTTACTTGTAAAGTTCGGATGCAGACATTACGCAAGCGTATACGGTCAGTGCTGTAGTCTTAAAATTTTCAGAGGGTATACACTGTTTTGTGGTCATCTATGATTGTCATAAAAGACATAGAAGGCATTTTTTAAAATGAAAACGCATGTATTAATTCAATTAAAATAGTATAAAGGATTACTGTTTTATGGTCTAAAAGCTTTTCATGCCATCTTCTTGATGACACTTCTTACTTAAATGACCACTTCCAAACACTCCTACCAACCATTTACGGCACCATTCGATCCATTCCATGCGCTTCACTCCTCCGCCCCATGGCTCTGGGTCCATGTGTCTTAAA
Source organism: Thermobia domestica (assembly GCF_964235325.1). Lineage (NCBI taxonomy): Eukaryota > Metazoa > Arthropoda > Insecta > Zygentoma > Lepismatidae > Thermobia > Thermobia domestica. The sequence continues at coordinate 22,615,123 of NC_137464.1, forward strand.
ACTACGAATCAGTTTATCATAAACAGGTGATAGCAATGTCGGCATCCAAAAAGAGTAGTCCACATCCGAGGCTTATCTTTCTACTGTGCACGATCCCAGGTTTTAAATACCGGGTGATCGGCCTAGCACAGCCACCAACCTGGAGGACCAGGCTGACTGCAGTTCTGAAGAAGTGGGGGATGGAGGCGCCACTTTCCGACGCACAGTGGGAGATTTCATCAATCTAAGGGAACTTTATTCAATTTTGCGACTATGCAATAGAGCAAAGAATACCTGCGATGTAGATAGCTAAATAGGCCGGTGGTATAAAATTGACATGAATTCGGGCGATGGTCGCGTGCAACGATTGCAAATATGGTCTTTAAGGAGGCAGCCAAGTGCACGCGCGTAGAGCCTGCAACAGGTACGCTTTGTACTAGCAGTTCATTTGACTTGTGTCCTGCTGTGCTTACATAGAGTGGTCAGTGCAGTGCTGGAATAGTATTGAGGGTCAACGAAGGAAAGATCGAGCACTTGAACTTTGCATTACATTTTAGGGTTCCTAGGGGATAGCGTAGGAAAAGAGTGTGTGTGAACGTGCGGAAAAAATGTTATGTGTAAATTACAAACAAGGTTTCAAGTAGGTGTTCTGTGGTGTTCAGCCTGCGTATTAAGTTCACCTGAAAGCTTATTGAGGTTAGAAGTGAAAACAATCGAGAAACCTTGCGCAAGTTTGCGCAAAACCATGAGGTCATGGCGTAAAAATGGCTCCTGTGTTTACATGGCATGTTATATTAGATGTGTGGGAACAACATGCGTCAACAAAGCGGTTAAAGTTTTAACACATTGCATAATGGAACAAACCGAGGTAGTAGAACTGACCACTAGTTCGCGAGCAAGAATAAGAAAATGTATTAATGATATACGTAATGGTTAAACGGGACAAAGCCAATCGACACCAGGAGAGGTTGATAGAAGACAATGTAACATGGTTGGAAAATGAAGTAGACTTCAACTTAATGCCTGTTCTGCCAACGGATACGTCTGTTGAAAATAAATGCGGTAGACCGAAATTGTACCTCAAAAGTGCAATGTAGGAAAGTTAAAGAACTTATAGAATCAACCAGCAACGAGGAACTGACGATGTTGACTGAATTAAAACTACGGAGGGCAGGAAAACGCGACTCGGCAGCGATCGTCAATGAGTTTTGTTGTTCTTTCCCCACACGGGGTACGAAAAATCAAGAAATCTGGAAGCGCTACACTCCCCGTATCGGCAAAATTATCAGAAGATGAAGCTTTGTTGTTACTAGTTGATGCGAATCTTTGGAAAAACCAGTAAAATGTCATGCGTGATGAGGCAAAATAAGCAGGCTGCAAAATGTATCCATCCTATGATAAGGTTAGAGATGCTAAGCAACGTTGTTATCCAGATGAAATAAAGATCACAGAGACATCCGTTGACATACCGGTGCAATCCCTTTTTCATAATACCATAAGAAGACTCAGTAAAACACAAGAAGACGTGTTTCGAACTTTGTCTGATGTTCGCAACATTAATATTGGTGTTAAGGGGGATTGTGGTGGTGCGCAACAAAGTATCTATCGCCAATTAAGAAGAACTGTGGTGGTGAGCAACAAAGTATGTATCGCCAACTTTTTTTAGATGAGCATTCAACTGACGAGAGTTTGTTTGGCGTATCTATGGCCCCTATTCAACTGTACAGTGTCTCTAACAATCGTAACTGTGTTATTTGGCAAAATCCCGCTCCATCCTCTACCAGATATTGTCATGAAATAAGTTCTGAGGTTGCAAAAGAAACGGTCACTCAGATCATAATAACATAGACGAGAAGGAATTTATCGTTCGGCCTAAGATAATTTTTTGTATGATTGATGGAAAAGTGTGTAATTTTGCATCCTCATGTGCGTCTACGCAGACGTGTTATTTATGTGGAGCAAAACCGAGAGAGATGAATAATCTTCGTATTCTTTCTCATAAAACTGTAGATCCGAACTTTTTGACTCTGACTATCTCCGGTTTATTCTTGAATACGTCTTATGGAATGCATTCTTCACATTGCCTACCGCCTAGATATTAAAGCATGGCATGTACGAGGCAAAGAAAATCGGATGAAAATCGGTTAAAAAAAGGAACTTGTCCAAGCAAAATTTCGTAGTGAGCTTGGACTATTGGTATATATGTCAAAACAACAAGCAGGAAACACTAATGATGGCAATACAGCCTGCAAGTTTTTTCGGAATGTCCACTTTATTAAGCTATGACACATTATTTTAGAATGTTTAAATTGTGTTTTTCCGACTGATACAAACAAATTTAGTGAGTGCGCTCTTCGCACTTTGGAACTGTATTTGCAAAAGTATTCTTGGTATCATATGCCCGTAAGCGTACTCGAAGTCCAATTTCTACCGATTGCCAGCTTTCCGAAGAAGCAAAGAAGGCTCGAAATAAAGACAATAAAAAATATAGGAAACTCTTCACAAGAAAATTATCCAGAGTGAATACCAACACGGATTTAATTCATAGATTCCTTATCACCTCTGATCCATATATTGCTAGTAAACGTGCTCCTGCCAAAACCAAACGTTCAGACATAATATCCGAAGTACTACGATTGCTAAAAGCGCCTTATGTGAATGATTCCTCTGATCATTCGGAACAGAGCAGTGACTAAGACTAATGAACTTGTTTTTCCTGTCAGTTTTGCGTGCTCGCTGACTCTTGTTTATTGTCCTGACTATCTAATGTAATGTACTCATTATCAATAAACGTTTCTTTAGATATAAGCTGATCACATCAATCCTATTGTTGTCCTTTTAACAATTATGTGTAATCGTGTTTACCTTTCTCACACATGTGTTACTTCTTTGGTAAATAATACACAAACAACATTCTTTATCAAAGAAATCGCATATTTCAATCGAATAGAACGTTAAAACCTGCCACACGCAAATGTGCATCACACACTGAATAAAGTTCCCCTAGATCGATGAAATCTCCCACTGTGCGACGCCGAGTTATCATTGGAGTCATGGACCAATTAAATAAATAAATAAATATAAACGAAACAAAAGTCGAAAGTACTATACGCTTTGAAGAAGAAGGTACACTCTAATGACTACGATTAAACAGAAAGTATACGCCGTGTACCGTCGACTACAGCTCTGTATACGGTGTCACAAGAATTTTCGGAAAGATAATATTGGATTCTAAAATTGTAACAATTTGATTTGTTTCTTTGTAATTAGATCTTTAGTTTAAGTGCAAGTTTCATATTAAATATATTGGGTTGGCGATAAGTTCGGTCGCTTTTGCTCAACTTTCCCATCGAGTGAAAGTTTCACTCTATAGTATTGTGGGAGCAATCCATTATCTCTGCCAATTCCTTCGTCGTTTGGCGTGGATCGTTGTAAATAAGCTGATTCAGTGTGTCCTCATCAAACTGAACTGAGCGTCCAGTGCGATGCATGTCTTTGAGGTCGAAATTGCCGTCTTTGAATCGCTTAAACCAATTTTGAGCTGTCCTAAGCGGTATCTCGTCACAAATCTCTCGAGCAGCTTCTGTGGCTTTGGTGCCTTAATTGAACGCAAAAAGCAAAAAGTGTCGAAAGTGCTCTTCTTTGTCGACTTGATACCCCGTTTTAATGACCTGAAAAGAACAAAAAGTATATTAGCATAAAGAAGCACTATTTTGTAGAGCACATAATTATGTATCGAATACCTTAAAATGCATTACAAAACATTTTATTTTTCACGCAAAATTTTCACTTAGTAAAAACGTCAGGACTTACGGGCCAACCCAATAGAAAGCATGTGTCTCATTTTCGTTAAGTGATGTGATTACCTTACGGTGTGAGCGTGTTAATTCCAACGAACTCACTTCAAGAATTGTTGCTACTCTCAACCTCGGTCATTTACTGAACTTATATACTTTATTTACTCGAATATAAGCACCCCGTTTTTTTTTCAATATTTTTGGCCTAAAATTCATGGGGAACTTTATAATTACATAGTTGCTGTTTTAATTTTTTTTTCACATTGCTTTATTGTTGCTGGCTTTCACTTTATTTTTATAATGTAAATAGCTTTTAATAACAATAACCTTACAATTGTTAATCACAAAGTACTTCCATTGTTCATTTCCCCCCCGTCAGAATAAGGAAGGGGAAACGACAACTGTGAACATTGATTTAAGAATGTTGACAATGAGTGGTGAGACTTATCGTAACACCATTGTCGGTCTCAAAATACCGGAATTTTTTATTTTTTCTGTATACGGCAAGAATGGAGAACGAGAACGAGTTGAAAATGTTTCAAAGGTCATACTCGTATTATTTTCCAAAGGGGCCGCGGTGGCTCAGTGGTAGAGCGTTCACCTCTGGTGCATGGGGTCCTTGGTTCGACCCCATCTCGTGCCAAATGAGCTTTGTGGTGGACAAACACCGTGTGCGTGGATTTTTCGGGGTTCTCCCGTTTCCTTCCACTTTCTTCATTCCATTTCTCATCATCATCGTCTCCTTTAACCTAGCCGGCATACTGTGGGACGTAAAACTGAAAGGTTTCATTTCATTTTTCATATTTTCTGAAATAGAGGTACTCGTACTGCTTAACTCTCTCTGAAGTCGTATAAGGGTGCTGATATCCGCATATTAAACGGATTCTCGAAATAGACATTATTATTTTAGGGGGCGCTATATATATATATATATATATATATATATATATATATATATATATATATATATATATATATATATATATATATATATATATATCAGAAAGAGTAAATGTACGAAACACAAAATTTGTAGGAAGATTTGAAACTTGCTAAAGTAGAAGTTTTGTTTTCCATTTATTAAGTTTTTGTAATTCATCACAGTTGAGTTGTAGAACTGTTAATTAGCCAACATATCATGATTTACGATTTATGTAATCTTAGTTATGAACAAATAAATATATAAGTTCAGCGAATAAATCTGTTTTCGTATTTGGAATAACGAATTGAATGTAGAAACGATAGCATCTCTTGAAATGATTTCGCTGGGATAAACACATTGGCACGTATTATTTGCATGTTCCGTAGTTTTAAAAAAGGATATTGCGTACTCGTTACGGAAGTTCGCTTAATTTCTGCTTTTTAATATGTAAATGTTCTTTTTTGTAGCAGGAACACGAATTTGCATGGGAGCGTAGTGAGGAATGGACAGCTCAAGAGGAGCATTTATTAGGTAATTGAAATTCTTTTCCAAATTTCGCATACTAAGGTTGTTCCTTGAACCAAAATAATACTGAGCAACATTGTCTGCAGGATTTCTTCCTATACAGGGAATCATTATATCTTGTGCTGGAAATAGAGAGGACATAGAGATGTTCATCACCCAGGAAGAAGCAAATACATGTAATAAATTTAAGGTTGAAAGTAGGAGTTTTGACAAGTTACAGAAATAAACTTCGAAGCTACGTAGCTCGAAAACTATGGGACCCATCACAGGTAGTTGAAGAATTCGTGTGGACTAACAGGGTTCTCAGTTTGGAAGTTTGTTAAATCTGCTTTATTTGACAGAAGAGGCAGGAATTTTTTTTCCAGGTGCTCACAGAAGATATGAAAAACCTCTTAAACCATTAAGACAGATTCCTAAAAGATGATGTTAAGAAAAAGCCTCAGAAAAGAAAATTATCTTTAGAAACAAAGAAGCGTGAGGAGCGTCAAAATGTGTTAGATCTTAAGCTATGAAAGAATAACAAATTAAATTGAAAATTCAAATGCGCGAGAAGAGGGAACTCCGGTCGTCCTCAACACCGTTGTTAAAGCATCTATAGCAAGCTTATCATGTCACATGGCATGCTTCGTGGTAGATACCTTAAGAAAACGCCACTGAGGAAGATGGATGTTGCCACTGAAAATTTGGGCAGTTATTAAATAACATGTACGAGAAGCATTCAATTAGTAAAGAGACAAATTGCTATAGCTCAATAGAGATTTATTTCAATCTTTCAAAACTAAGGCTATTTTTCAATATAATCACCCTTTACAGTTATGCATCTGTCCCATCTTTCTTGCAGCTTCCTAATTCCCTTGGCGAAGAAATCTTTCGATTTACCCCGAAGCCAGCTTTGCACCGCTGCCTTAACTTCCTCATTGTTAGCAAATCTTTTTCCACGTAGGGCGTCTTTGAGTGGTCCAAACAGGTAAAAATCAGATGGGGCGAGGTCTGGGCTGTAGGCAGGATGAGGTAAGACCTCCCAACCCAATTCTTGAAGCTTATCTCGGGTCAGCTGGGCTGTATGAGGGCGGGCGTTATCGTGCTGAAGAATGACTCCTTTTGACAAGAGTCCACGGCGTTTGCTCCTGATAGCTGGTTTAACTTTGTGTTCTAGCATCTCAGAATAGTCTAGGCTGTTGATAGTTCGCTGATCTTCAAGGAAATCGCAATAGATTGGACCCTGTGAGTCCCAGAAGATGGTCAGCAGCACTTTACCAGCGGAAGGTTGAACCATGATTTTTTTTTTTGCGAACTGGAGAGCTAGTGTGTTTCCACTCCATACTCTGCCTTTTGGTCTCAGGGTCGTAGTGATGGATCCAGGCCTCGTCGCAAGTCACTATTCTTTCAAAAAAAGCGTCTCCTTCAATCAAACTTCGTTGCGTTAAGGCTTGACAAATGGAAAGCCTTGATTCTTTATGAGCGTCAGTAAGCTGTCTGGGAACCCATCTGGCACACGTTTTTCTGTACTTTAAAATGTTCCTAATGACATTGTGAACAGTTCCAACACTTACTTGAACTTCCTCAGCTATCATTTCAACAGTAATTCTTCTGTTATCATGAATAAGTCCGTCAATCCTCGATTCCAACGAAGAACCAGAAACTTCCACTGGACGTCCACATCGGGGTTCATCACGTACACTTGTTCGGCCACTTTTAAACCGATCAACCCACTTGTACACATTCGCACGGTTCATACAACTGTTACCGTACTGTCTCAACATTCGAGAAAATATTTCACTTTGTTTTACACATTCTGCGACTAAAAACCTAATGGCTGAGCGCTGTTCTTCTAAGGTGCAATCTTCTAGAGAACTTGCCATGATGAATTGATATTTTTGAAGTTATGTTGACATAAAATTACAAAACAGCAGATCAGAGCATATCCCAAGGTTGCCAGCTAACACCCCTGAAAAAAAAAATGATTAGTGTTAAAAATATAGACTTTGTCTCTTTACTTATTGAATGATCCTCGTACTAAGATTAGTTCAAGTGAGTATTCATAATCATGCGTCAGTTTAGTTAGTTCAAGAATTACTTAGGAGCTGGTATGGGCTCTACTTATGTTTGTTTAGAACCCTGCTGTAAGTGCATAACGAATTTTGTAAACGAAGTCCGGGTATGACGAGGTGTTGTTAAGTGCTAATTACGTATTAATTAGAAACTCTTATAAAATTTTGCAACGAGATAATTACCCATTTAGTTATATTTAGAGTGGAATGTATGTTCATATAACAATTGGTGTAATTTGCATGTGCATTTTTTATTTCTACCTGTTGGATAATTAAGATATTCCTTTTTCACAGCTTCACGAAACCTATATTTTTTCGTCGTGATTTCCTATATTTTTTTCATTAGCATTGGAAAGCCTGCAATGATGATGCGCCTATTCACGTGGCTGGATCTGTTACGGCATGTTTTCAGAAACATTGGAATTAGGGTGAACAACTCTGGCCTGCTAAGTCCCTGACCTAAACCCAATTGAATGTATATGGTCCATTTTAGAGACAAAAATCCACGCAGATTTCCTACTTCATCCTATCTCACGATACTGAGTGATATACTGCACTTGGAATGGTGTAATATTCCATTTGGTGCCATTCACGATCTCCATGTGTCCCATCAGAACTGTTCTGAGAGCGAAAGATGGTCCAACGTCATACTGTATTAATATATTTAACTTTTTTCAGGTGTTTCTGTTACTTTGATTATATATATATATATATTAGGGATGGGCAAAACCGGTTTTTATAAAAATCTGAAACCGGTTTCTGAAAAACCGAAACCCGGAAAACCGACATTTCAGTTTTCTCCAAAACCGGTTCGGTTTTCCATTCAATTCACCGACTCAATTTCCGGAGAACAAGAAACACTATTCTGGTCAGAAATAGAACAAATTTTGAAAAAAAAAACGAAACCGGTTTTGAAAAGAAACCGAATCCGGTAAAAACCGAACCGGTTTTTTGAAAATTTTCATAAACCTGTTTCGTTTTTTCTAAAACCCGAAAAACCGGTTTTTGTGCCCTCCACTAATATATTATATATGACTCTAATATATGTCTTTCTACTTCGATACCAGTATACAAGGCGTGATCAAATAATGGGGTGAATGAATTTCTTTTTAGCAGTAACTGCTGACGCTACAACGATTTGATGTAATTTATTCGAGAGCCTGATCCATTGACACAGGCCAGGCAGCGTCATGATAAAACATGTTCTGACTTGTCAGTCTGAGTGCAGAGTCGCTAAAGTGAGGTTGTGTTTACCATGTCCGTCGCACATCAACAACATGTGAACATTAAGTTCTATTTCAAGTTGCCAAAAATTGCCAAAAAAACTCATGAAATGTTGAATTTGGTGTATGGCAATAGTGTTGTTACTCTGAAGACTGTTTACAAGTGGTATGGGCGATTTAAAAGCAGAAATGAGTCGGTAGAAGACGAGCAAACTTTTGGAACGTCCATTAACCTCAAAAACAGAAGAAAACGTACAAAAAAAAAAAAAAAAAAAAAAATGGCAAAAATGTTCGTTCAAACAGGCGAAAATGAAATCTTTGAGTTTTACGTCCCACGGTTATGCCGGTTAGGCTAAAGGAGACGGTGATGATGAGAGATGAGTGAAATGGTGGAATGAAGAAAGTGGGAGGAAACGGGAGAACCCCGAGAAAACCCACGAGCACGATGTTTGTCCACCACAAAGTTCACTTGGCGGGGGCTGGGATCGAACCCGGGACCCCAAGCACCAGAGGTGAACGCTCTACCACTGAGCCACCGCGCCCCCCTTCAAACAGGCGAATAACTATTCGACTGCTTTCCAAAGACCTAAACATCTCGTACGTGTCCGTACAAAGCATTTAACCACCGCTTTGGAAATGAGAAGAGTGTGTGCGAAATTTTTTGTTCCCTGACTTTTGACTAACGAACAAGAGTTTTTGGTCGAAAAAAAAATATTTCTGTCTGTCCACATCCACTGTACTCTCCTGATATAACATGACGCGACTTCTGGCTCTTCCCAAAAATTAAAATTATGTTTAAAGGAAAACGTTTGGACACCAGTCCTGACATTGAGAGGGACATGACAGAGTAGTTGAATCCTCTTCCAAAAGAAGCCTTCCAGAAATGCTTCCAGTCAATGGCTTCAGCGTTGGGATTGCTAACCAAGGACAATCCTTTGAAGGAAATTAAATCAAATTCCATGTAAGCTTGTTACTTTGTTTCTGATAAAAGTATTCACTGTATTTTTTGATCACACTTTGTATATATTGCATGAAGTCATTGATAAAAGTTAAATTGTAGTAAAACATTTTCATTAATTGTGAAATTATCTCAGCAAGGAAAGTTGTTAACAGTGAGAGAATTAATTGTTTTTTTTTCTTTTTTGTTTCTTAATGGTAACTTTATTTTTGTAGGGAACACAGAACGTCAACATTTAGAAAGAAACCATCACAGAACGAACAACAGAAATTCGCCATCTAGAAGCCATTCTTCGCAGCACGACATTTTCAGCGAATCGCTGGGCAACGCTCTCATGAGGAGTAGAATGTGCTCCATGTCTTCGAGTTTGAACCAAAGCAATAGTCAACGAAATTGGATCAGAAATCCACAGTCGTCAGCAGTACGACAGAATATAACTCGAACTTCTAAACAACTAGCTTCTGTTTCTGTTCAGAACTTGAATAATACTCAGGATAAGCGCGAACAGAGTGTGTATGTTAATATGAATAATAAAGGAGATCCTTATGTGACAGAGACACACCTAAATGAACACGTTCCTATAGCTTGTGGTAGCAAAACACAGGAAGCAGAAAACTGTCTTCCGATTAATACATCAGTTACTGGTGCTAAAACTGATTTTGTGCGTGGAACCAACGGACATAGTTCATATCGTGAAGAATTGGGCTTTAATAGTCCTGGTCATGAAAATCTAGATAGTGGAAGGGATACAGTCGGGGATGAAATTTCTGATTCTGAGGGTGGTTTGTGTGAATATACAGATGAAGAAACACGTTCGTTTAATAGGAACGCAAAGAAAAGTCCAGGTAAGAAGGTATTTAATACTAGTCGGTTTACGGAAAGAAGAAGCAATCTCGATGTTAGGTCAAAACACCATCTGCGTACAAATAATGTACATTCTTCAAGCGTTCTCCATAACGAAAATAGAACTGTAACTAATGAGCATATTGAAACAATAAACTATACTGTGCCAAATAAGCCTTCAGATTTGATGAAAGTGACGCGTAGTAATTATACGAGTGAGAACCGAGGCAGTGTAAATAATGACAGTTTTCAGGAGTCTGACGTTGGGCTTCTAAATGATACCGGAAACGTAGAGATTTCTAGCAAGGAAAAAATGCATAATGCAAACAAAGAGATTGCAGATAATCCTGACAGAGTTGAAGGAAACGGAAGTGCCTTGGAACAGTCTTTCAGCAGTGATGCGTTAAATCAGTCAGAGGGATCAGGTTCGTCTAACGTTGATTCCAATCGTCATGAAGCTAAACACGAAAAGAGGCCCAGAATAAAACCGAAGCCATTTAGATTAGATAAAAGGATAACTACCAGCCCTTATGTAAGTATTTATACTTTTTTTTCTAATTTTGCCATAAGTTTTCTTCTTTCTTACCATGGATTTACTTGTAAATAAATATACTCAGAAAAGAAATTTATACAGGGTGGTGAGCGAAGGATTTTTAGGAGAAAGGGATACAGTTTGAAGCTCTTTCTTTCTGTCTGTCTGTCTGTCAGTTATATATATACAGTGAAACCTCTACTAACGGACACCTCTGTAAAGCGGACACCTCCCGTAACGGACATATTTTGTAATCCCCAAACACTGTAATAGGAAAAAGCATATTGGCAAACCTCTCTAAAGCGGACACTCTCTAGTACGGACACGGACAGTCTTTTCTGTCTTTTATAGGTATTATTTACGTCCGTATTACGGACACTTTCTCTAGAAACAAGTTAAAAAGTTCAGTAAAAATACATTTTTAGTAATTCATACATGTGTCACCAAGGGAGCATTATGACAGCACTTTGCCTTCTCAACTGTCTGCTTGCAATCCAGACGAAGCGCCTCTGTTTAACAACACTCTCATGTCTTTTGCTTGCATCCCACTCCCACTCAAGTTGTTTTAGACACAAAAGTGATTGATAATTGCCCGCTGTTTGGAATGATATGTTATTCTACTGCCCTGCTGGAATCTCTAACCAAGCAAAAGACAAGTTTGGTATTTTTTGCTCGCGGGCATGCATATTGTCCCAAAAAAGACACTATTGGACTGTAATTAACCACAAATTAAAGCGACATACTGAAAACGTAGTAAAGGGATAAGTACAAAGTGCAGAGAACTATGACATCTTATTTCTATGTTATTCCTTGAACATAGAGTATTGGATGGCGGAGGATAGTGCGGGTACAGTAACATTTTGGCAACATTCGTAAATATATGATTCATGCCAAAAATATTTGTTTCGAATTCCATATTACCTTGTTTACTCATTTACGTAAGAAAATATTGAAACCTCCCTAAGGCGGACATCTCTCTATAGCGGACAATTTTTTATTCCCCACGGCTGTCCGCTTTAGAGAGGTTTTACTGTGTATTCGTCTCCTTTTGCCATATTTCCGATAACGGAAAGTAAAGAGCGTTTAAAGGATTCTCTCAAGAGGTTGATTTGTATGGAGTATAGTACCATCCCGGTATTCGGGGCATAGTTTCAAAAAAGCAAATACTTTTGTATTTTGCTCACTACCTAGGATCATATAAGATGTACTTTTAGAACAGAAGTTGGAAGCATAAAGAAATTACTTAGAATTTCAGAAAATATTGCTCGTGCCAGAAACTTAATTTAAATTATTGATTCAGTTGGTTTCCAGGAAGCAGACAACTTGTAGACATCTATGGTAGCGAGGTAAAACATCTACCGTATTTCCCAGTAGTAGTTCCTTATACCAAGAGAGAGAAAAAAAAGTTGCATTAAACGTTGATTGAATTCGCCTTCTTTAAAAGTTATAAGCTACTTAAAAATGAACATATAAATAAAATAATTGAAATGTCTTTGCCAGAATACTATGGAACCTAGCTTAAGCGGTTTGAGTAATTTTACATGAATTTGTAAATTTCAAATTTTATCTAAATATTCGTGTTTGCGAAGTACCGTAGCTATACAACACGTTTTCTAAGATAGTCTGGTATCAGAAGATTTTTCTTTTTTTTAAATGACACTACTCTAGGTTGTTACTCATTTAAAACCTACATGCTAAACGTAAATTTACAATTGTTAACTAAGTGTTGCAAACTAAGGACGCTGTAGTATTACAAACATCCAAATTTTAGTGACCTTAATAACAGTAATAACGCAGTTGAGACGGATGGAGTAATGCATATCTTAAGTGGGTATCTAGTACAGGGTGATTCAAAAAAACGGGAAATTGTGAGAATTAAATAATTTCATAAAAAAAATTTAAAGAAAATATTTTCTCAGTTAATAATAAAAATAATGCCATTTTAGAATACATAGAGTACAATTTATTTTTTTTAAGATGACATCTTGCAGGTGAGTTCCTTCTCTACGCAAACATTCCTGCAGTCTCTTCTTTACATTGTTCATGATTTGACGTAATATCTCAACTGAAATTTCAACAATTGCTTCTCGGATTTTGGCTTTCAATTCTTCCATTGTAACAGGACGACTAAGGAACACTTTACTTTTAGGATGACCCCACAGGACATCTTATGACATCATCTCGAACAGCTTCGATATTGTCTGGTATACGAACGGTTCGCACGCGGCCTGAAGGTTTCTTTTTCGTTGCCGAACTAGTTTGCTCAGAATTACATATAAATTTTTTAGTCGCATGTGCTGATGAAACACGATCGTGGCGTCCTAAATTAAAATGGCGGCGGAATTCTCTACGTGCCCTCTGCACACTGTCATTATTCTTGTAAAACACTTTGATCGCGAAAGCACATTGCGCACCACTCCAAGCATTCATGATAACTAAGTGGCAGGGTGTCGTTGATAGGCTGGCGTACATTATTCATTATTACCAAACATCCACTGTTGCCAACAGAACTTTGAAAATTTCCCGTTTCTTTGAATCACCCTGTATTATGATTATGAAATGATGGATTTAGAAAGAATAGGAACAAAATTACAAGGGATTGAAAGTTTGACGTTTTTCAAAAGCCTTTATTTCGAAAAAAATACTTAGATAAGTACTTCGTCTAATTGCAGATATATATATTTCAATAGAAATTAAGATCATAATGCCAGTTATAGAAATTTGATGTTTCAAACCGTTCTAGATATATGACAAACAATGGTAAAGTTAGAAATACTGCTTAAAGTTATGTAATTCCAAGAACTTGTAATTACAGCTACCAAAAAAAAAAAAAAAAAAAAAAGCAACATCGGTTTTAAAAAGTTTTCACAAACGCGCTATTTCAAGCAAGTTAGCAATTTTTGCCGTTTTTTCTATCCCAGGAACGGTTTGAGACCAAGTTGCACTGTGGCCGTTCAAGCTTTGTTATTTACGTTCCATGTTTCCGCTTACCTGCGAATTCACAACGTTCTTTACTTCTTAATGCCTGCTTTCCAATTGGCTGGTATATGACGTCATAGCAAATATCTGAAGAAACCAAAAGAAGTAAGTTTGAGAATGGATGACAGGGTAGTGAAAGTAGGTTATCTGAAAGATCATCGACTCCGCTGCCGAAGTTGCTTGCTACCACTAGTGCAACAATACGCAAGTTGCTGTGCCTACTCCTGTTATTGGCGGCTCAGTGGTAATGTTCTCACTTCTTTGCGAGGGACCCCTATTCGGTGTCAGGCTATTTGAGTTTATGGTGGACAACATTGTGTCCGTCAGTGTGCTCGGGATTCTCCCTTTTCCTCCCACATCCTCATTCCACTTTTTTTTCTTAATTGACATTTATTAATCATACGTCTTCTTCGGCCTAAAGAACATAACCGATGGACAGAAAAGATCTTTTTTCCTTTTCCTGTTTCTTGTGTTTACTGAGAATGGAGTAAGCGGACTACTACGTCATAGAACATGAGTTAGAAATGATTATTCTAATACTATTAATTTTGTATTCCGATTCGATACTTCATTTTGTCACATTTTTCCTAAGTAACGTAAGTTCATTTAGGTTATGTGGGAGTACATATTTTGAGATGTGTATTTGTGTTCGTATTTCAAATGAACTTTTGCATACGAGATAGCTTATCTCCATATCCAGATTAGATTAAATTAATTTTTTTTTCTTTTTTTAAGAATCCAAGAGGAAATCAGAGGCAGAAAGCTATTGCGGAGTGGACTCTGGAAATTGATGTGGAGAAGGAAACTCTGCATGTAGTAGGGTACCTGAAAAGGTTTGTATACTTTTTCCCACATGAGGTATCTACTACGATTGTAGGATTTGTTTTATTTTTTCTCTTCTTCCTTTGACAATTTGGCTGACATAATTCGTGATTATTCTTTCACAATGAAATCTCCTTTAACGGACACCTCCAGAATATGGAGAGGTTTTTTGACTACAATATATATATATATATACGCGAGGTGTGTTCAAAAAGTATCGAACCCTTTGGTTGGCACTCCTTCAAAGTATTCTTCTTGGTGATGCAGATACTTCTCCCAGCCCTCCCATCATTGTTAGAAACACTTTTGAAACACAGTTTTAGGAATGGTAAGCAACCGTGCCGTCGTATTCCGCATGATGCCTTCTCTTGACTCAAATCGGGTCCCTTTTAGTGGCATTTTCAGCTTGGGAAATAATCAAAAGTCACACAGAGCTATGTGGGGTGAGTAGGGAGTCTGACGACACACATGAGTGTTGCCTTTGGGGATGAAAGCCTGAATCAAATGTAGCGGACACTCTCCTCATGCCCAAATTCTCGTTCAAAATTAAATGTACCGATCCGATTGAATGAGTTCCGCTTCGGTATCGCCAGGCTTTTGGGAAAATTTGATGCAGTATTGCTGCTCGAAGTTTTTCTAGCATTTTACAAAAAACAAATCCGACGACCGCGCACTACACGTCTTTATTCGTTAGCCGACTGCTTGCCACTGACGCTTTCTGTGGGCGAGAAAAAAATCAAGACTGTGCACGAGTGTCTTCTCTACATCCATACTGAAGAAAATCTCCCGCGCTTCATTGGTTTACGCGGGAAAGAAAAATAAAGTTCGATACTTTTTGAATACACCTCGTATATATAAATTCGGAACAAAACCCTGCCTTTTACCTAGAGAGACAGCTCCCCCCCCCCCAACGTTTTAGTAACTTCTTCATAACCGACAGAAATTATTATTAGTTCATACATGTTTAGCACAGAAAATTCCTTGGCAATTTGGAAATAAATCTGCGATACAGTATAGTAGACAGAAAATTCTTTCCTCATTATATATCTTTGTTGCAAGTCAGTGATCTGGTGAACCAATACATAAAACAATTGAGTGTTGAATATGAAAGTCTTTTTTTCTGTATTTACAATAAATTGCTTTGTAGAGGGAATCTTGTAAAACTTTCAAAACAAAGGTAAAGAGCCAGTCGCAAGTTCTAGAAGTCTATTTGAAACTTACTTTCTGACGAATTCACTTCTGTTTGCCATGGAGTTTGTATCTTCTTCTGCAAGGTAAAGAAACAAACGTCGTTTGAAATAAAATAACGACTAGGAACAAATATTTCTCCTTTCACCGTATTTCGGATCCTCAGTAATTCGAATATTGAGTACAATACTTCGATATTAGCCTATATTTGCATTATTGTTAGTATAGGAGGTAGATAAAAGGGCCGCGGTGGATCAGTAGTAGAGCGTTCACCTCTAATGCGTGGAGTCCCTGGTTCGATCCCAGCTCTCGCCAAGTGGATTTTGTGGTGGACAAACACCGTGTGCGTGGGTTTTGTCAGGGCTCTTCCGTTTGCTCCTACTTTCTTCAATCCACCATTACGTTCATTTCTCATCACCACCGTCTCCTTTAGACTAGCCGGCGTAACCGTGGGACATAAAACTGAAAGATTTCATGTCATTTACGAGGTAGATAAAGCAACATAAAATATTGCGTTGGTTGATGGAAATGAATGAGAGCCCGGCAGTATATTGTCAGAGATCTTCCAAGCGTGCATAGAAGTAAGACGTTGCATAGCGTTACTGTAGTCTTGAATGGGGTCTCGTCCCTAGCATGAAGCAGACGAGTGAAACCACAGAACAGAGCTATGGGTGCAAATCTAACCTTTTTATAATTCTTTAGCCGCTGTTATTTTTTATTTTTAAAGAAGTGAATAATTAAATTTTGTACTTCATGTCCTATGCAATACCTTTTAGGCTAAAGGTGGCCCCGCATAGCCTAATCGCTAACGCTCTCGCCTTCGGTGCGAACGGTCCCGGGTTCGATTCCCGGTGGGGGCACTCGGTCGAAAAAGTGTAAAACGCTTTTTCAGGCCATCCATTCTGAATGAGGTTTTCCTGCGTCTTCCTCATTCACACCAGGCAAATGCCGGGGTGGTATCTAACTTACAGGTCCCAGGCCGCTTCCTTCCTTCCCCAATCCTTTGTTCCTTCCCTTTCTCCGGATAGTGTGCTCGCCGAGGTACGTCATCCCTCAAACGTGAAGGGCTAAATGGCCTCAGATGCTGAAAGCCCAGAAATCTAATTCCTAACCCTCACCTAACCTTTTAGGCTAAAGGGGACGCATGGTTAATAAAAGTGAATAATAGTGAAATAAGTGGTGGAATGATAATATGGGAGGAAACGGTCGTCCCCCAGAAAATTCACGAACCCAATGTCCATAATTACTTTTAATCTTATTTAGATTCTTTGTAGAAAAAAATGCTTTTACGAGGAGCAGAAGTTACGGTCTGATTTGAATTTATTAACAAGACCATACGATTTTTCGTGAATGAGGCTATACTTTCCAGCATATAGCTCTTGGTACAAAAAAAAAAAAAAAAAGTCAAATCTAGTTTAGTTACAATGTGTATAAAGTTTGGTAACACTTCTTTTCAGTTCCAAATCGCGGGAACAATCTATTGTAGGGGAAACAATTAGCATTGTCGCCTCGAGTTGTTGTAGTTTTGTTATATTGTACCCATTATTTATGATATTTTAGTAGAGATCCAGGGGCCCCAAGCTGAAATCCCGACAACAACTAACCTGAAAGATTTTTTAACTAGCTTTTTTTCAGTCTCGTCTGGCAAAAATTAGAATAGTACCTTAATATATAAGCCACTTCCAAAAATTCCTTTGTTTCTCGTAAAATTAATGTTTCCAGTATGGAAGGTCTTCTTGCTGCGCCTGGAAACTGCAAGTAAGTAAGTAAAATATCACAACATGTCGGTGTTTTTGCTGTGAAAATGTCTTTAATTAGATATTGAGATTAAGGTCTTCGCTTTTTTTGGTGATTTAAAGACAATGAAGATCAAAAATGTAGAAACTGAGCCAAGTTGTATCTACAAAAATATAGCTAATAATGGTTTCCGAATCTTCTCTTGTAGACCAGAAATTTAGGTGTGCACTTTAAGACGTAATTGTTTCGCATCCAAATTTATACTCTACAAGAAAGATCTTGAAAACAATTACTAGTTCATATAATTAGCGCTCTGTAGATAGTATCTGGCTTACTTTATGCCTTTTTGATATTCTTCGTTGTCATTTAAGTTATTCACTACGGAGGTGTTTAGCAAAGAGCCTTTACCTATACAGGGTGTTTCAAAACAACCTTACACCAAAATAATACAAAAAGTATAGACCAAGCTGGGTGCACAAGTGCTTCCTTTCGGTGTTATAGGCTACCGAAAATAAGAAAATATGAATTTTAAAGGTCCATAGCTCCAATCTATGGGACCTACCGTAGTCGGGTCAAGACTTCGCTTAGGAACTAGTATATGTCCTATCAAAATATCCATGTTTCAGAATCCTGTGGTACTTCCGCAACAATTTTTGTAGAGGTAGTTTGAATTTGGTGAATAAAGTGTGTCCACAAAAACACTCCTCGATTTTATTTGGTTATAAAACGAAAACCTTGGGGAATATTGTGTTCAGTTTTTGGGTAGACGTGTAACAACTCATAAAATTTCATGTGATGTATGTTCATTACAGGCACTCAATGTGTGCCCCACATCTCACATGGCAAATATCTAGGTTATAATCGAGCTCATTCCATACTCTGAAAAGCATATCTGGCGTGATTGTGTTTACAGCTTCTGTGATTCTGTCCCAGAATTTCCATGGGTAGGGGAGGTACGCATACTATATCTTCGATATACCCCCACAAGAAATAATCACAAACAGTGAGGTCCGTGGTCATTGAATCCAGCTCGACCAATCTATCTGTTTGGCAGGACCTCATTGAGAAATTACGAACATTACGATGCCAGTGCGGTGATGCTCCATCTTGTTGAAGAAAGTAGTCACCTACCTCAGTAAGTTGAGGCATCAACCAGTTCCGTAACATATCCAAGTAACTGTCGCCGGACACAGTTTTACCTTCAAAGAAAAAAGGACCATAAACTCCTTGTTTTGATATGGCACCCAACACGTTACACTTAGGAGAATTACGTTGTATCTCCAGTATGCCGTGGGGATTCTCTGCTCCCGTATCGCACATTGTGTCTGTTTACCTTACCATGCAGGTAGAAGGTTGCTTCATCACTAAAAATGATCTTCGACAGAAGATTGTCATCATTTTCCAGTAACTGCTGAAGATCCGAACAGAACTGCAATCGCCTTGGATGGTGTTCAGGTTTTAACTTCTGCACTAATTTATATGGATGAAAGTGCAAGCGTTTTCGTAACACCGTGCTAATCGTGCTTTTTAGGATTTGTAGTTCTCTATTCGCCCTGCGCATTGACTTTTTAGGGCTCCGGAGAAAGGTTTCCCTCACACGATCAACAACATGCAGTGGGACTTTTGGTCGGCCAGAGTGCCCTTTCCACTTGTATCAGATGCACCCTTCTTCGATTAAATCCTTGTACTACTACAAAATTGACTTGTTCAGAGATGATTTCGTATCAAATTTGTGCCTGAACTCACGTTGAACAGACACAACACTCTTCGTTGTGTGGGATCTTAACACACCAATTGGAGAGCACCATCTTGAATTTACTGCCCTCCAGCGGAAAAATGAGTAAATGTTACAACCTGTAGGGAAGAAACAGATATTTTGAGATACTACGTCTTCTGACACCTTACTTACAAACATATTGCAAAAAGTTTTCATTGTACAATCAGTTCAAATCAGGGACTGTTTTTGTGGACACGCGGTACTTCAAATTATATGCCCGTAGCCAAAAACCCTCTATAAAAATTCTACCTTAGGATTCTCAAACACGTATTTTTAGATAGCGCACATATTAGTTCCTAAGTGAAGTCTTGACCCGACTATGGTAGGTCCCGTAGTATTAAAGCTATGGACCTTTAAAGTTCATTGTTTCATGTTTACGACAGCCCATAACTCCAAAAGGAAGCATTTGTGCACCCAAGTTGGTCTGTCCTTTTTGTCTTATCTTGGTGTTAGGAATCACCTCCCAAACTTTGTCGGTGTTGTTTTGAAACACCCTATATATAAAATGCTCTCTGTCAACTTAATCAGGGTCATTAACTGTGCTGTTGAATTGCTTACATGCATGTGAATTCCTTCCTATTCCTTGTAGTCTTTAATAGGTGCTTCACTTACTTAAGGGTTGGGAAGTATTTACAGGTGTTTCCGGACCTTAAAGGCAGAGGGGGAGTAAGTCATTTTTATTAAATTTTCAGGAGAGACAGAAAACAGTGATTTACTTCATTTTGCCTTTAAGTGCCTTTGGACTTATATCCAATTTTATTGTTGCTATTTGATAAAGTATTCGTAATACAACTACAAGCTTTCTAAGAATAAGAGATATCAGAACACGCGTTTCAAATCTGGCAATAACTCATTTTCAGAAAAAAATGACTTACTCCCCTCTGCCTTTAAGGTCCGGATTTATAAGTGGCACCAAGATGGAGACAGCACAGAGGATTAATGTCTTCTCCGAAACGTTTTTAAACATATATTCTCTTACGTCAGAACACAGCGGTTAAGCGTTTATCTTTTACGCTTCTGTAGAAAGTAGATGCAACTTATAAATACATGTAAATACTATCCTACGTTCGAAAAAATAAAACACGTCACTTACATTTTTTTTAAATCAGTCTTTTTTTCTTCTACTTCAACTGTTTTATGATTTTGCACCTTGGTCTTTATGTTTGTGGTTCTAAAATAACTTGTTCACCCAGATGGGAATAATATTAAATTAGATGCAGTTTCCATGATTACCTTGAGAGCAAAAAACATTTCTTTTTTAATTTTATTTGTTGTTTTCACTTTAGCATGTCAGTAGAGTGCAAAGTAATTAATTTGTTTCTTTTTTCTTTTATTTTTATTTATTTATTTATTTATTTATTTTAGTAGGAGTCGTATTTTACGTAGAACAGAGTTAAAGAGAAGTTCAGCTGTGGTCGATCGATATCACAACTTCAAGATTCTAACAGTTTCCAATTCTGTGTACCTTTTGATTGATAAGTTACACGATCCTACGCAAAGTAAGTGAAGAATTGTATTTTTGCCGTAGCCTGCATTAAGATCATTCATATCATCATAATTCTAAATATTCTGCCCTCATCGGGAAATCATTTGTTGCAATTTTTTTAAGAAATATCTATGCAATAAATACTATCCTTCTAACCTAGGCTGACTAGAATTAGGAAGAAAAAAAAAGTGACAATCTCCAAACTAGCATAATTTGACAATCTACGTATAGTCATAAAATTTGCGCAACATTTCGTACGTTGATGCTCCTGCGATATTTAAGGTTTTACTTCATAAAAAATATTTGTACCGGGTTCCCCAGAAGTAGTGACTCACTTGTTAGGTGTAGTAGGTTACGCTTTACGATTGATGATGTTTGTTTGTTTCTTCTTTTGTTTGTGTTGTGGTGTAATAGTGTTTTTTTCTTTGCAATTGACAACACTACAAAATGGCGGCTCTCCTGATATTGGAGAAACGTGTCCAATGCGTTCGCCTATTTTCTGAGAAACACAACGTTACGGAAGTCCAGGGACGAATGAAGGAGCTGTACTGTGATCTGTCGTCCTGAAAATCCAAATGATATGATTGAACATGATCACTAGATTCGTGGTGTGATGGTTTGGGGTGGGATAACGCTTAACAGTGTGCTGGGGCCGTTTTTTTCTTGATGGTCCGATGACTGGAGAGACGAACTTACTGGAGGAGTCTGTGACACCTATGTTGCAGAAGAGAGATGATTTTGACACTTGTTGTGGCAGCAAGATGGTGCTTCACCACACTTTGCCCGGATTGTCTGTGAGACTTTTTGAACAGTACCTTCCCCGGGCGGTTGATTGGTCGTCGGGGAACAGTGCAGTGGCCGCCACGGTCACCAGACCTCACCCCTCGCGACTTATTTCTAAGGGAACATTTGAAGGACAACGTATATGCAAGACCCATAAACAATGTTCCGAAACACGTCACGATCACTTTAAACTGACCCATTCGAACTGTTGAATGCTTTGGATGTCGTAACTACTTACGACTGCAACCAGAACACTTCAAACTGTAACTTGTTGATAGAAACCACAATAGCTGTCTACAGCTGAAACACCACTTTCAGAACTCCACCGCACTAATGCCATCTGCTGTTCAACGAGGATGTCACCACTTCAACTGTACAATAAACGAATGAAGGATCCTATATTGGTCCTTTAACCATTAAATTACATGTTCTAAAACTCCGAAATTAGGACTGCAACATCAACTTTGCATTTTTCGAGCGTGAGTCTAATAATTTGAACTCGTCTGTAGTAACAAGCTGAAAATTGGTACAGGTGCTGGGAATGATGTTCTAAACAACACACTAAAAGCCCTGAAATACCACCTGACCTTCGCCCACCATATTGGAAAATGGCCTCTGGAAATGTCAAATGAACAGTATTCAGATAAAATAGCAATATCTTCGCTATTGTTGAGCATAAAGAGATAAATTTAGGGTCGTTTTATTGAACATAGATAACACAATATTTTTTTATAGAGAAACAATTTTTCATAAAACGCACACTTTTAGAAATATTTAGCTCTAAATTCTAAAATTTCGAAAACTACCGTCAAATTGATTTAAAATTTTATTGAACTTAGGAAGTAATTATTAACAAGTTGAAATTTTACATAGATGTTGGCAAAGATTATCTAAATGATATACTAAAATCCCACAACTTCTTCGTTCGCCATATTGGAAAATGTCCGAAATAATTGAAAGATGAACTTTTTAAAAGTGAAATACAAAGTCTGGATCGGGCTAAATATTTGAGAAACTGTAAATGCAATCGATTCGAAGTCAATTGGAATCAATATTGGGGGGAGGGGCAAACATTATGACTTGGTTAAGTTTGTTGTTCGTCATCTTGGAATTAACTTGTTTATTTTAAATGGCAACATAGTCGTATGATATATTAAACAACATCCTCGTTCAAAGAGAAACCCAAGGGTAAGGCTATTTTTTCAAAATCTGCAACAGTTTTGAAGTTGTGAATAGATTTGGGATATGTTATGTGTGAAATGCTGTGAAATGTGTTGTGCGAAGATTCAAATTGAAGGATAAAGTGAAAAACAAGCATTGTAACATCTCACATTACGTATTCTTTAATGACCAGGAAAAGGGAGAGATAACACACGTAAGACAAATACAATCACATGGCACGTTCAACATGTCCACTATTCTGTTGTATGCACATTGTTAAGGGCATCACTCTGGATAATCCCCATGTAAAGGGCTCTCTCATGTTCAGAGCTGGATGGTCGTCGTTAAGTAGTTACGTAAAGTCACCACAAGGAAAATACTCTCAAATTTCCAGCACATGAGAGATGGGTGGAGGACATTCTGAGACTTGTAATACATTTATCTAATGAGATTAAAATATTAACAAGGTTATAATTAGGATTTATACGAATAGAAACTATGCAATTAAGCCAAAATGATTTTGTGAAAATTAATCAAAACTCTCTTTTTTTTTTTAAAATGAAATTAATATCCTCCTCCCACGTGAGTTCAAAGTTTATAGTCGCCTTGCCCCTTGGACGACTTTCTCTGGTATGGCCATTATAACACTTCCTCCTGCCATCTTGTTGCCAGAGAATCTTTACCATCAGATAAAATTTTAAATGAGGACTGGGAAAGAGTGTTCACAGCCTCTTCTGGACCCGGCCAAGCGGCACACCTGAAAGAGATTAGCAAACATGCAAATGTACTCACCTCTGCCTCCAGGATGGTTGTAAGCATCTAAAAGATCATAGCTCCAAGATCGGATTATCACAAGACAGATTTATTTCACTACTTCACTAGCACTATACACTTTTTGTACACAGACACAATTAATATAAAACTATATATATATGTAGAATCGATCGATTCAATGTAGGGATTTTAAATTTTCGGTAAAGTCCATTCTTTTTCTTTTTGTTTGTTTAGGGGAATATCTCTATAAGATTTGTCCTTTTTCTTTCACTCCTCACTATGAGTATTCCTCTTCTTTTTTTTTTTAATCTTATCCTTTCCAATTCTGGGATAGTCTTCTCATATCTTCTTCTGCTTCCGTTAGTGTTCCGACCGCTCTCCTGTCGATGGGTGGTGAATATGTCCTGTTCCTCCACAACAAGGCTTCTGACAAAGTCCTTCTTGCCTTGATTTAGGAATTTGGGGTTCTGGAACTTGGTCACCGAGATAGGCTTTATGAGAGAAGTAAAGAACTTTTGTGATCCATACGTTGTCTACTTCCCACTGTCTCTCAAGGAAACATTTTTCTGATGCAGGTCAATTGGGCATTAGTTTTTTTTTTTCACGATTCCACATTTTCTTTTTAGCGTAGCTAATAACTCCTAACATTATTTATTTATTTATAGATAATTATGTACGCATAGTTTCCACTGAACACTCACGACTTTGTTCGGTAGCACAGTTACTTGCACTATCACTCAACACAAATCCAAAAATTATTTCATACTTTTTTTTTTTTTTTTTTTTTTTAACTTCCACAAGTAATATCTCGCTTTGTTCAATTTCAGCGAGCCTTCACAACGATCTCAATTGATCTCTGGACCAGGGTCCATTAATTGTCCATGCCTGCATCACAACTTAACAATAAACTGATCACCGTTTCCGAAAGAAGAAAACACTATTGAAGTTGACGAACTTGCGGTTAACCACGAACTAACTGTCCTCTCCCTATGGTTCTCTATTTTTCTTCCGCCGGTTGTCTCTCAATAGTTGTAGACTCCCTCTACCTTCATTGTTTTTGGGGTTGTTGACCTGATCCCCTTTGTGATGTGCCACCCGCGTTGAGCCGGCGACATTTTGACAAATTTTGTAAATAATTAAAAATTTACTTATTGTCACTCTACTTTCTGTATCTATACGTACACTTAGAGTTTATCCACACACTCCCAATATGTCTTTTATACCAAACATTATTTTAATTACTTCAAATCATAGTTTTTTTTCAACTTGTTTATTTGTAGTATAGGGCGTGGATACCGTTAGGACAAGTAGAAGCAGAAACTTTTTGCCCCTGATGGGTGACGCCTCTGGTGGCCGAATTCAAAACTGCGCTCAGGTGGCGGGTTGAGAAAGAATTCGTCTGCACTATTGTTTACATTATCAAAATATGAATAAATTGAGATTAAATCTTTATATAGGACAAACAATAACCCTAAATACAACATGATACATAATGGTTTTACATATTTTTAAAAATTTGTGGAGCTGTCATCCTTTCAGATGCTAGATAAACAAAAAAAATCCGTCTTGATGGTGAGTTGTCTGCTAGCTCCCCCCTCCAGACATACCACTCGACACCCTCCAGGAGTGGCTGAGAAAAATCTTTTTGAGTGAATTGGAAGCATGTGGGAAACAAAATACGATGCAGGGTCGCGTAAAACATTGTTCTTAACTGGTATCGGAATTTCCAAGAACATTTTAATATTAAATATTACTTATTAATAATATACTCTTTAAATCTGGTACTCCTGACATAAATACTATGTTTTCTTTCTTTTTTTTCGGTCAGGCTCGCTTACCAGCCTAACGGTTTTCCTCAGAGGTGTGAAAATACAGGTCAAATTGGATTTTTCACACTTATTGTCACAAAAATTTAGCATTAAAGTGTGTACCCGCAGACAATAGAGTTGAGTTTGGAAGTAACAATAGTTGCTAGTCAATGCTTCTAACTTCATTTTATTTCTCCAATTTCTGTTCCTTATAGAATATACTTTATAAACCTGCTTCTTTTTAGACATGTCCCTTACTTTAGGTTAGCAACTATGTTAGCTCAAAGGTTATTGAACTCTTGGCTTCTCGAATTTTCCTGTTGTGTGATGCTAAAGTTGAAATTTTGTGAAGAGTGCTTCTTAGACAGAGATTTTTTTTTTAAGTAATACGTTTGAACTCTAATATGAATACCAGTTTTGAATAGAAATACTTCCATTTATACCTATTTATATCTGAATTAATCCTAATATAATTAAAATTACTACTTAATCTGGCTTTCAAATTAAATTAAATTATATATGTAAATTACTATATTTACATTTTGATATGCAAAACAGTTGGTGGGGCTGGCAGCTTACAATCCCCCCTTTACGGAATTTTAGGATTTTTTGTTGATAATATTCTATAATTCCGTACCTAGTCAATTTATTTTCTCTTTTGATACTATAATATACATATATGTATGTACCTATATCTACGATTCCTTTTTTTTTTTTAATGCTCTTACATGCACTTTAATATCACCTAAATAAACAACATTCAAATGTAGAAAAATTGCAAGGAAATGCCTTTACATAGTTCATTACCATCCTATAGATATTACTACGCTTAACTAGAAAGGCGAAGTGCTAGTTTTTTTTTTAAGTCATTCATTAACAAAAACTCACTTGCTCTATCCTAGGAACACAAATGTTACACTGTAACTTATTCAAGTATTGACACATTCAACAATTCTTAATAATATAGTGTTTATTTTTTTTTTAACTATACATATATTTGTCCTAATTTAATATGCTCACATAACTTCTTTGCAAACTTTACTCGAAATTTACTCATGCAATAGAAATACTACCAAGTTGAAATTACAAAAAGAATAAAATAAGAGTTTTATACATGTGAGGATCTATATGCGATAATATTATATTTTTCATAATTAACTTGCTATATTTACACTTTTTCCTGAGTAGTTTCCTGCTCTTCTACTCCCTTCTCTCCTTCGTCTGATTCTCGAAGATGATATTTCTTCAAAATTGAAAAGTATGATACAAGACATCTGAGTATTTGTTACCATGATTTTACTTCTTCACCCATTATTCTCTCCAGTGTGCATATAGAAGACGATAAACTAGCTTTTGTGCCGAAAGATTTTTGTACACTTAACAAAGGTTGACTATATTTGCTCCTCTTCTTGATCTTGACAGTAAACATGTTCCCTCGATTGAGCTCATTTCTAATGTGATTTTGAAATTTGGTGGGAAAAGCATACATTTTCGAACTAATAGGGCTGGAGTCGGTGACTTCTATTGTATGTTCATAATTCTTAATAGTACCGGGCCTTTCGTCAAACATATCTCGATGTTTCATTAATAAGTTTACTAACTCATTCTTCTGCCTAATGTCCAATTCTTCATACTGATTAACATGTTCCTTTATCTCGCTGGCTGTGGCTTTAGTTTCTACTTGAAGCCAGTCTGCAGGGGATAGAACTACATTCTCTAATTCGGTAGGGGTGGGGTACTTCCTCTTATCCACCCTATGCATGGGATTTTTTTTCCTAAACTCACACAATTCTACCTGACGAAAAGTGATGGGCACTTCCGGTCCACACCTACTTTCACCGTAACTTTTACTTAAATCCCCGCAATGAAGCATTTCTTCTAAGCTTCTCAACACTAAGTCTGTCTCACTAATCTCGATGTCTCGAAAATTAATTTGTACTTCGTGTGGCTTCTGAAGAGTTAGCAGACTCTTTGAATAATCTAAAATTGCGCCAGTTTCAGAAAAGAACTGAGAACCTAAAATTAAATCACGATTCAGCCCGCGTACTATAATACCCACTGTATTAAAGGTTTTCCCACTAATGACAATTTGTAACATCGTCTGCCCCTGGACTTCTGCAACCCGTTTTCCAAATGCAGAGGTAACCTTCATATTACTTACTCTTAAAAAAGCTGGTGTGGGGTGAGACGATTTCACCGTTTCCCACAATTCCACGCTCAAAGCAGAAATGGAACTGCCAGAATCGAGTAACGCATTTACAGGACGTGCAAAAATACTTACTTGAATTTCTGGTAAGGTGATAATATTATTTTTCACTACAGGGTCATCTTTTGTTTCTAATAATTGATCAAAAATTGCATTAGCTTGTTGAAATTTTAGCTTGTCTAGAGGGACCCTTTTTCCATTCTTTAACATTAATATGAGTGTATCTGTATCTGGAAGGGTGTTGAAATGTTTTGTTTTTACAATGTTTTCACAAATATTACAATTTTCTATTTCCCTCTTTTCACGATATTCTACTACTTTGACCTGGGTTTCTTTCTCTTCTTCTTCTGCAGAATTACTATTACTACTATTATTACAAATTAGCACACACTGGGTAGAATTTGTCAGTGGAATACAAGATGCGGTACTCAAGATGTTTGTATCAGAACTTCCCTCAGTGTGTGCAACAAATCCTCATGGCACATGTGAGGTACGTTCTCTTGCATTTGTATTGTTTGCCTGAGTGTTACTATTTCTCTCCGCGGGTGAGGGGTCATTCAACTCTAGAACTTGAATCTGCTCATTGTCGTTGTAATCGTGGTGGTTGTTATTCCTTCTAAAACGATTCCCCCCTTGACCCATATAAACACCTCGCTGTGGCCTTGTACCCTGCCGCCTGTAGGTGTTGTTTTCATTATTGTTTTGGGGTGAATCACCGTTCCTGTTTCGTGAACGGTTCCCAGGGCCATTTCCCATATTTGTATTTGAGTTGCGTCTCGCATTCCTTCTATTGTTCCGAGGATATGGGTCTTGTGTGTTATTTCCCGTTCTTCCTCCCCGTCTCACTGCATTTGAATGTCTTTGCTCACGTGAGACTTCCATCACATTGATGCTTCTTCTTTGTGGGAAATTTTCTGGTGCTCGGTTCGTGGCCTGAATTTCTTTTACGAGCTCCAATAGATTAGCTATTGATTGAGGTTTAGAGGCAATAATTATTCGATAGGCCCATAACGGAAGCTGGCGTGGGATCACTTTAAGCAAAGTTTCTTCGTCTAATGGAGGTGAAAGAATCGAGTTTTGGTGTAAAATTTCTAGTAAATATTCACACATGCTCTTGTGTAATTTTACATCATACCGACTGGTAAGGATATTAGCACGCAGGGTTGCCAGTCGTTCTCGACTCAAGTAATTGGACCTAAATGCTTCAACAAACTCCGAGTAGGAAGAAATTTTTGGTTTCATTACCTTATACCAATGACTAGCGGACCCCTTCAATGTTCTGGGAATGAAAAATAAGCGTGATTCGTTACTTACACCTGTCAGTTCAAAATAATTATCTAGGTCAGTCAAAAAGTTGAATGTTTGTGATTCATCTTCCATTCCATTGTACACTGGTAAATTCAGATCTCGGTGAATGAAAGAATTCATAGCAGACGTTAACTGAGCCATTTGGCTATCAGGCCGTGTGATCTGTGAAGCGGGTTGCGGACTCACAGGCGGAGGAAAAGCGTCATGAGGAGCAGTGGGTGTACACGAAGAAATTTCTTGGATTACTGGTAATTGTAATTCTCCGGTCTGTCTATTCTCTTGATTGTTTACTACGCCTATTTTCGTATTTATCATTTCCTCTGTTTCTTTTCTTAATGTTTCCTTTAAACGTTTCATGGAATCGTCTAACTCATGCATTTCTCTCCTAACTTCCTCTCTTAATCCAGCCTGTTCTACAACTACTTCCTGTATTCTTTCTGCTACCTCTACCCTTGTTTGGTCTACCTGACCCTGTATATTTTCTTGTTTCTCTTCTAAACTTACTAATTTGACACTAAGATCCGTTCTAGTCTGTTCGATTAAATCTTCGGTCGCCTCTAATTTCTGGTTCATATCTCCTAACGATTGGTTCAATTGTCTGACAGTGGTTTCTAAATTTTCTTGCAATTCTTGTTTTGAATTTTCTAAAGCCTCACCTAGTCTATTTTCAAGAGCTCTCTGCGCATTCTCTAAATCTTTACGCGTGCTTTGAATTTCTAAATTAGCTTTATCAATTTTACTAGACAGTAATTCTTGAGATTTTAGCATCCGCGCTTCAAATTCTTTACACAAGAAATTCTGCATCTCTGTCTGTGCATGTACCATCCGGGTCTCAAATTCCTTTTGAGAGTTCTGCATTTCTTTAAAAAATGCTAACACCTGACTATATCCTCCATTTTGTTCATCTCCCGTTTTTGAAGTGGGATTACTCGGGTTACTCTCAATCTCTTGATTATTACCTCCCTTACTAACATTATTTTCTTGGTTATCCTCGCTATCTTCTAAACTTCCTTGTAACTCTGGACTTCGCGGTTGCGCGTGTTGAAATTGTAGCAGATTCTGATCCATTTTCCGTAATTGACTACGTGTGATAACCATAAATTTGCTAATATCTCTAAAATTGAAATTATCTCTAAATATTATAAATTCTCTAAATTTGGAAATTCTTAAATTTAATGCCCCCCTTGAACTCTATTTAAGACACAAATTGAAGACACAAATTAGACACATATGTAACAATAAGATTTCGTTTTAACACACCATTTTGAACTTTTCAAAAGGATACTAAAATGTTCTTGGAAATTTTGGGGAACACAAAATATTTCATATATCCGCGAAATTTTTCAAGATAACTTTTTATCTGATGATAAATTTCCCAGCAGCCTAAAGCTAGCATGGGAATAGCCCCACGCTGGGCGCCAAATTGTTAAGGGCATCACTCTGGATAATCCCCATGTAAAGGGCTCTCTCATGTTCAGAGCTGGATGGTCGTCGTTAAGTAGTTACGTAAAGTCACCACAAGGAAAATACTCTCAAATTTCCAGCACATGAGAGATGGGTGGAGGACATTCTGAGACTTGTAATACATTTATCTAATGAGATTAAAATATTAACAAGGTTATAATTAGGATTTATACGAATAGAAACTATGCAATTAAGCCAAAATGATTTTGTGAAAATTAATCAAAACTCTCTTTTTTTTTTTAAAATGAAATTAATATCCTCCTCCCACGTGAGTTCAAAGTTTATAGTCGCCTTGCCCCTTGGACGACTTTCTCTGGTATGGCCATTATAACACTTCCTCCTGCCATCTTGTTGCCAGAGAATCTTTACCATCAGATAAAATTTTAAATGAGGACTGGGAAAGAGTGTTCACAGCCTCTTCTGGACCCGGCCAAGCGGCACACCTGAAAGAGATTAGCAAACATGCAAATGTACTCACCTCTGCCTCCAGGATGGTTGTAAGCATCTAAAAGATCATAGCTCCAAGATCGGATTATCACAAGACAGATTTATTTCACTACTTCACTAGCACTATACACTTTTTGTACACAGACACAATTAATATAAAACTATATATATATGTAGAATCGATCGATTCAATGTAGGGATTTTAAATTTTCGGTAAAGTCCATTCTTTTTCTTTTTGTTTGTTTAGGGGAATATCTCTATAAGATTTGTCCTTTTTCTTTCACTCCTCACTATGAGTATTCCTCTTCTTTTTTTTTTTTATCTTATCCTTTCCAATTCTGGGATAGTCTTCTCATATCTTCTTCTGCTTCCGTTAGTGTTCCGACCGCTCTCCTGTCGATGGGTGGTGAATATGTCCTGTTCCTCCACAACAAGGCTTCTGACAAAGTCCTTCTTGCCTTGATTTAGGAATTTGGGGTTCTGGAACTTGGTCACCGAGATAGGCTTTATGAGAGAAGTAAAGAACTTTTGTGATCCATACGTTGTCTACTTCCCACTGTCTCTCAAAGAAACATTTTTCTGATGCAGGTCAATTGGGCATTAGTTTTTTTTTTTTTTTTTTTTTCACGATTCCACATTTTCTTTATTAGCGTAGCTAATAACTCCTAACATTATTTATTTATTTATAGATAATTATGTACGCATAGTTTCCACTGAACACTCACAACTTTGTTCGGTAGCACAGTTACTTGCACTATCACTCAACACAAATCCAAAAATTATTTCATACTTTTTTTTTTTTTTTTTTTAACTTCCACAAGTAATATCTCGCTTTGTTCAATTTCAGCGAGCCTTCACAACGATCTCAATTGATCTCTGGACCAGGGTCCATTAATTGTCCATGCCTGCATCACAACTTAACAATAAACTGATCACCGTTTCCGAAAGAAGAAAACACTATTGAAGTTGACGAACTTGCGGTTAACCACGAACTAACTGTCCTCTCCCTATGGTTCTCTATTTTTCTTCCGCCGGTTGTCTCTCAATAGTTGTAGACTCCCTCTACCTTCATTGTTTTTGGGGTTGTTGACCTGATCCCCTTTGTGATGTGCCACCCGCGTTGAGCCGGCGACATTTTTTACAAATTTTGTAAATAATTAAAAATTTACTTATTGTCACTCTACTTTCTGTATCTATACGTACACTTAGAGTTTATCCACACACTCCCAATATGTCTTTTATACCAAACATTATTTTAATTACTTCGAATCATAGTTTTTTTTCAACTTGTTTATTTGTAGTATAGGGCGTGGATACCGTTAGGACAAGTAGAAGCAGAAACTTTTTGCCCCTGATGGGTGACGCCTCTGGTGGCCGAATTCAAAACTGCGCTCAGGTGGCGGGTTGAGAAAGAATTCGTCTGCACTATTGTTTACATTATCAAAATATGAATAAATTGAGATTAAATCTTTATATAGGACAAACAATAACCCTAAATACAACATGATACATAATGGTTTTACATATTTTTAAAAATTTGTGGAGCTGTCATCCTTTCAGATGCTAGATAAACAAAAAAAAATCCGTCTTGGTGGTGAGTTGTCTGCTAGCTCCCCCCTCCAGACATACCACTCGACACCCTCCAGGAGTGGCTGAGAAAAATCTTTTTGAGTGAATTGGAAGCATGTGGGAAACAAAATACGATGCAGGGTCGCGTAAAACATTGTTCTTAACTGGTATCGGAATTTCCAAGAACATTTTAATATTAAATATTACTTATTAATAATATACTCTTTAAATCTGGTACTCCTGACATAAATACTATGTTTTCTTTTTTTTTTTTTTCGGTCAGGCTCGCTTACCAGCCTAACAGTTTTCCTCAGAGGTGTGAAAATACAGGTCAAATTGGATTTTTCACACTTATTGTCACAAAAATTTAGCATTAAAGTGTGTACCCGCAGACAATAGAGTTGAGTTTGGAAGTAACAATAGTTGCTAGTCAATGCTTCTAACTTCATTTTATTTCTCCAATTTCTGTTCCTTATAGAATATACTTTATAAACCTGCTTCTTTTTAGACATGTCCCTTACTTTAGGTTAGCAACTATGTTAGCTCAAAGGTTATTGAACTCTTGGCTTCTCGAATTTTCCTGTTGTGTGATGCTAAAGTTGAAATTTTGTGAAGAGTGCTTCTTAGACAGAGATTTTTTTTTTAAGTAATACGTTTGAACTCTAATATGAATACCAGTTTTGAATAGAAATACTTCCATTTATACCTATTTATATCTGAATTAATCCTAATATAATTAAAATTACTACTTAATCTGGCTTTCAAATTAAATTAAATTATATATGTAAATTACTATATTTACATTTTGATATGCAAAACAGTTGGTGGGGCTGGCAGCTTACAACATCCTTAACCGTGCGACCCATTGTTTGTGTACTTTGCGAAGCTTATCGGTGATATTTGTTCACAGACCGTAATGATTCTCCTTTTCAGGTGGCCAATGTCATTAATTTTACATTGGTAGACAATAACTGTGGTGTCCCCAAAGATAAAAGCCCAACGGTGTTAGGTCGGGGGATCTTGCTGGCCACTCAACTAGTCCATGCCAACTATCCAGCAACCGGGAAATTGTTCATTGAGCCATCGATTACATTACGACTATAATGTGGCGATGTCCTATCTTGTTACCATTATTGAGGAAATCTCCCGTCCTCGTTCATCAAAAGTGGCACTCTTCTATTGTGCAGCATCCAAGGTCCCATCAATGAAAACAGGTCCAGTAAATTTTTCACCCCATGTTCCAGACTACACCATTACCTTACCTGCACCTTGAATTTTTGATGCATCTATCCAATTAGGATTTGTATTAGCCCAGTACCGAACATTTTGGTTGTTAACCTCACCTGTTGCCTAGAAATTTGCCTCATTACTAAAAAACAATATTATGAGGAAACACTGGGTAACGAGCTATCTGGGCCAACGCCTACTCACAAAACTCCATTGGTCTATCAGGATCATCCTCTGACAGTTTTTGTTTCAACTGTAATTTGTAAGGGTGCCACTTTTCCCTTTTAAGATTCTTTGAACACTTTTGACACTAATATTATGTTCACTTGATAGACGTTGCACACCGTTCGTAGGACTTTTCACCAATACACCGAACACAGCTGCTGATGTGTCTGGATCAGTTGCATTTCGTGGTCGTCCTGATCGTGGTAAATTATCAACATTTCCCGTTACCCTGAATTTGTGGATTAGTTTTTGTACAGCACTGTCTGTCACCGGCTCGTAATGAGGATATCGCTCATAGAAGACGGCTGCTATTATTGTTGAACTACGTCCTCCAGCCAAAAGTATTATCTGATTCTTTCCTCTCGAGTTAGCATCCCGTCCTACCAACAAGATAAAGAAGCAGTCAGATTCCGTCCATACAATGCTCTACACATAATAAAATTTAAGTCTAGAAGATAACATAATTTATCCTACATTCATTCACAACTTTAAAACCGTTGCAGATCTTTAAAAATAATAATAATAATTACTGTAGGATTTCTTGATATTGGGCAAATACAAATCTTAATTGCATAGATGCATCAGATACAAGCTGCAGGTAAGGTAATGGTGTGGTATGGAATATGGGGCGAAAACTTATTGGACCCGTTTTCATTGATGGGAGCTTGGATATTGACAGTATGGAGATTTGCTTGATAACACTGTTATGCCACATTTGTTGAACGAGGAAGGGAGATTTCCTCAGTATTGGCAATAAAATGGAGCACTGCTGCTTTATTTTCGTAATGCAA